>NC_140028.1:149831956-150506618 GCF_963513975.1 Fringilla coelebs
TTGTGGCTCATGAAACTCACAATGGTTAAATGAAATCATCTCATCAGTGGACCAGCACTGACTAAGTCATTTCAGAGGAAAGTCCGAGCTCACTGAAATCTCTCCTTTCCTGAATTTCCATATTTTTGGGAATAGATATGTTTTAGGATCAGAAATATTTATTTTGAGATTAAGGGTTTCTTGGGGATTTCTCCAAACCTCACATTCCTGCTCTTTTTATTGGGACACAAATCAACAACTTGTGTGTCCACACAGGAAAATCCAGATTTTGATACTGGGCCCATTTAAAGACTTTTTAATTTCCCCCCTTTTTATTGTGAGACCTACATGGTACAGGGTAAAATATCCTCTATTTCCTGACCAGATCTGGTAAAGATCATTTTTAGCTGAAAATGAAAGACAGATCTTGGGACAAACATTACTATTAAGTGGGAAGTGGGGAGTAGCTCCCAACGCAGTGGGATCATGAAATCCCAGAATATCCTGAGCTGGGAGGGACCCACAAAGATCACTGAGTGCAAACCCTGCCCTACAGAGATGCCCCAAAAATCCCACCCTGTGCCTGAGAGCATTGTCCAAACACTTCTTGAGCTGTGTCATTTCACAAAAAGACTGCTTGACTGACACTATTTTACAAATAAGTACAATTTGCATAGAATGAATGTAACCAACTTTTTTATTATAGTCAGATATTTTACATGTGATATTTGTCCAAGTACATTTAGGAGCACAGTGAATTTATCTCCTTTCTCCTGTTTGTTGTTACCTTCCCTGAAAGCTTATGCTGCCCCTGAGAACAAAGAAAAAAAAAATTTCCTGCTTTGCAGATGTGCAGAGTTCCACTAAACAAACCTGCATTTCTGTTTGGTTTTAAACCCATGAACACCAGGGATGTCCAGAATGAGCAGCTTGTTAAAGCTGGGATTAAAATAAACAGCACCAAAGAGAAATTTCACAAAAGATAGGGAATTTAAAGGGTAATACCATTAATACTGGTTAAGAATCCAATGTGAAAAAAAGATGAAATGAACAGCATTTAAAGGACTGTTTTTTGTGAAATAATTAGTTTCTATTCCTGCATCAACTGGCTGAAAATACCAGATTCAGCTTTACCCAGCAGCTGTACATGTTTGTCTTTGTTGGTTTTAGCACATTGATTGTAGAAAGAGTTTGGCCAATACTGAAACAGGGGCTTGATTCAAACCTCACTGTAATATTTATGCTTATTCCTGTCAGTTTTGGGGAAAAATTTTCACAAGTACATTAAATGAATTCAGTAGTGTTGAGTGAGGAAGAGTTTGAGGGAAATACCTTTTTTTATTAAAGTGTCCTTAAAAGCAATAATAAAAGACAAAACAGGAGTTGTTTCAGGCACCACATTCACACCACCTTTGTAAGAGAATCACAAATGATATTTTAGATTTGCAGACTGATCCAGTCAGATTAGCAGATGTTACTGACACCAGGGATGCTACAGGAAATCCTGTACTGATGTCTCAACATGGCTTCAAAATGTCTGACAATAAGAAAATTTCATCTTACTGCAATAAAATGTCACCAACTTTAGCACTTGTGACAAACCCCTACAATCTGGGATTTTCTAACTCAAAAAAAAAAAAAAACAGGGATCCAGACTGTAAAACTAGATAGCTCTAATTTAGCAAAGATGCCTTCTGGGAAGGAAAAAGAAATCACTGTAATACCAGTTTTTGGACAGAGAGAGGAGAAAACAAATGTGCAGATAAAAGGAGGTTTCAGAGGGCACCTAAGCTGTTTTTAGCTATTCAGTACCTGAATATTTGAGCAATCAGGAGGTTTTAAGGAAGCTTTATTGTTACATCAGCATAGGATGAACAATGATTTAGCAGCTGAAAAACTTCATTACCAATGTTTTAGCTAGGAAAAAGCCATGACATTCCTAATGGGCCAAACAAGAAGGAAAAGGTTAAAAATTGCATAGTAATTTTAGGAGAAAACAGTGGATCAGACGCCTTCTAACTCAGGATCACTGAGCAGCTCCAAGGGTAGAGTTATTTCTTCTCTCTTGTTTGTCAACACAGTTGATATGTGCCAAATCAGGTAACAGATTATTCTCTGAGAATTGATAGTTCTGAAATGAGAAATGGGTTGATGAGGCCTTCCCTACTCATGTCCCCAGGTGTCCCCTCATTCCACAGGAGTGGGGAAAGATTTCCTCCACAGATTGCTGAGAGTTAGGCTGAGGTGTGAAAGGAAATGAAGTGGAAAATACAGGAAAAAATATCTCCTACTGAGGGAACCTTCAACAAGGTTTAAGACATGAAAATAAAGCTTAAAGTCAAAGCTGGGATCATAGGCTAAATAAGGCAAAGATCAGGAAGAAGAGCATTAATGACCAGTTCAGGTTTTTTTTGGATGAAGCAACAAGGAAGGAAAATTTTGGATGGAAGAGAGTTCAGAAATTGTGACTCAAAAAATTAAATCCCTTTTTTTTGTAGAAAAATATGAAAACAGGGAAAATGGGAGGTTGAGGTATATTCATTTATACCTATTAATTGGTTATAAATAGGTAAAACCTATTTATAACCAATTAAACACGAAAACAAACAATTTCTCTATATTTTTTCATTCCTTGTTCTGATTTGATTTTTTTAGGTTTTATTTTTTTACTTGGAATAGTTTCATCACTTCTGTAATGATAAGTGACCAATTCACTGACACCAAGGCGACTTTACATCACGCAATTGGCAGCTACTGGAGATTTTGTCACCTCTGAAAACACCTAGCCTCTCATTCTGTGGCGTGCTGGGAGTACACTGAGCACTGGGCAGGGCACTGTTTTCAGGTTTTCAGGTCAGAAATTCCATATTTAAATCTTACAGGACAGTCCTATCATGTATGGTCCGCACAGAATAAAAGAAGAGGGAAATGAAGCCAAAAATGAGCTTTCACTTTTGAAACAATTTGTTCTTCTGCAACACCTACAATTTAATTACTATTTAATATCTTCTGCAAGTATTAAACCCTGACATGTGGCAGCATTTCTCCAAAACAGACAAAAGCAATTCTCGAGCTGTGGGTGTGCAGCCACTCCAGCCCACAGAAAGCTGCTGCTCTCCACAGAGTTTTTGTGTTCTGGGATGCACAAAGGAACAGATTAGAGGCTTTATCAGCTGGAAACTGATTAATTTGGTGTGGTTTTTGCAGCTGAACCGATCCCTCTGCTTGCCTGCAGAAGCACAAGTGGGAAAGTGTCAGAATCGAGGACATTCCTCTGGCTGCCCTGGAGGATTGGAGACCCTGGGAGGGGGCTCAAAGACCTTGGCACGGAGTCAAACACACCTGTGCCTTTGATTTTAGCCCATGGAAACAATTACCAACTTTGGGTGAAGAGTTACAGGCCACAAGGGTTTGAGTAGAATGACAATGAATTTATCACAGGGTGAAAAAGGAGAATTTTGGGGATTTAGGATGGGGGTTCAAGAGGCAAGATGGAGGGGTCTGGGTGGGTCCTTCTTCTTCTTCTTCTTCTTCTTCTTCTTCTTCTTCTTCTTCTTCTTCTTCTTCTTCTTCTTCTTCTTCTTCTTCTTCTTCTTCTTCTTCTTCTTCTTCTTCTTCTTCTTCTTCTTCTTCTTCTTCTTCTTCTTCTTCTTCTTCTTCTCTCTTCTCCTTCTCCTTCTCCTTCTCCTTCTTCTTCTTCTTCTTCTTCTTCTTCTTCTCCTCCATCTTCTGCTGTGATGGTGACACTTCTGGATTGGTTTAGAGCAGAGACAGACTGTCTAACACAGGTGATGGGTATTGGAAAATTACTGTAAATAAAGTACACATAGTTCTTAGTATAAAAAGCCAACACCACCCCAAGGGCAGGGACTGTGCCACAACCCAACCTGCTGGACAGACCTCAGCAGGTCAGAGAGAGAATGTATGAGACAAGAGAAAATAAACAGCCTTGAAAAGCAGAGCTGAGGAATCCAAACTTCTTCTTTGGTCATGGGGCTGGGAAAAAAGACTCTTTAATACCTGGGGAGCCTTTTCAGCAACACTAAACCTGAGAGGAAAGGTGACGAGATGGGCATGGATAACTTTCTCCTATGGGCCCCTGGCACAGCTCATAATGATGTCCAAATTTCATTCCAACACGGGATTTAAATTGATTATTCTTGAATTTCTCTAATTGCAAGGGAGCTGTAATGTGTGCAGAGGTGGAAGGCACAGGAATGTTTATTTATGAGTCAGATTTCTCTTGATTTCTACAAGAGCCCTTAAGTGCTCACCTGCTTCTTCCTTGGCTGGTGAGAAACACTTCAACAGCAAGAATAAAGTCCTTGTTTTGCACCAGGTTCTTATTCAAAGGGGTTTGTGTTTGCTTTATTTGATGCCCTTATCAATATATTTTTTTTCTCTTTGGATTTTTGGTTCCTCCTCTCTTTTCTAAACTGAAAATGTAATTGAAAAAATGTCCAAATTAACAAAAAATAAAGTGAGAACACTTCAAATCAATTCAGGGTGGCAAAGCCCTCTAAGATTATTGAGTCCAACTATTAACCCAGCACTGCCAGGTCCTCCACTAAACCAGGTCCCTGAGCATCAGGTCCTGGGTTTGTTTTCAGTCCTTGAGTAAAGGGGTCCTGCAATGAAGAATGAAGCAATCAGGACTGGGGGAAAAAAAATTAGATCTTTCCTGAATTAACATAAATAAGGTCAAATTCTGAGACAATGAATAATTCTAGAAATCTGTTTGCATTTCCCCCTCTTATTTTTCACTCTGAATAATTGTTATCATCTTTTCTTTTTAATTTGTCACTATCAAGTCTCAGGAAAACTGGAGGCAAGAGAAACACTGAACTAGCATGGGCTTTTAGGTCTTTCTCCTCCAATTTCTCCAGCAGGGAGAACATAAAAAATGTTCTGTAGATGCTGGGGACACAAATGATAGAGAATCAAGGTATGCTGAATTTCAGAAACAGTGTATAAAGGGGCTGCACTTCTGAATCAGTTTATAGCAAGGATTTGTTTCATCAAGGTGATTTCAAGGGGAATAGATGCATGAAAAGGATTTTGTGTGGATTTCATGGTGTGTTTTAATGCATACAAATGCAAAAATACCCCAAACAACATGGAAAAATGCCTTTTTTAAAATAAGAAAGAGAAAAACCTCTGTTTGCAGCAAGCCAGAAGTGTTGGTATTTTATTTTTTCCTTCCAGACAAAGAAGGCCACAAGAAGCTGGACAGCTGCTGAAGCAATTCCTGGCAGATTTGCATATCCTGCACTTTAAATCCTCAAATCAGCACCTGGATTAACTGCCTGCAATGCTGCAAACCCTTGGGTGACCCAGGCTGTGAACCCAGACCGGGATTTGTCGATAAACTGCTGCAGAACTATTGACCACAGCTTAAATGAATGTTTGAATGATCCAGCTTCAAAAGCTTGCAGAGCAAAAGGCATTAAATGCTCACAAGCTGGGGGCAGTTCAGAGAGCAGATAAACACATTATCCAGGGATGGACTGGTCTGTTGGGATATGGATATCCACATCCCTCACAACACAGGGTTTTTTCTTTACTAATCCACGATTTGCTGTACAATTCTAAATTCCTTAAATATTAAACTTTTTCCTCACATTCATGCATCTGTTGTTTAGAAAAGCAGATTGTTTTGCCTTGTCAGTCACTCCTTTTTGTTCCTCATTTGTTGTTTTTTTCTCTTCCTTTTAATATATTCCTTCCTATATTTCCTACATTTTGTCAGCATTATTCAGATGCCTCATGGGTAATGATAAATACAACTATGTCTTTAATATTTGGTAGAATCAAAATTCATATTGCCTGTTCCAGAGAAAATTGTTTTGTCAATCCCATTTTTATACTTGGAAGGTCCATTCATGATGTCAGGCTTGGAGAACATTTAGATAGAGATGTAAGCACAGAAATAATCTGGGAATTTTAAGGATGTTGGCAACAAGGACATAAATGAATCAGCTCTATCACTAAATTCTTTCTAATCAGACCAAGAAAAAATGATAAGGAAAAGATCTCAAAACACTAAATCCCAAACAAACCCAAAATAAGAATCAGTTGTCAACTCCTGAAGAGTTTCTGTGGTGTTTTTAATGGATTTATTGTACCGAATGTGAGAATTAATCCCCTGCAGTGCTGCTGTTCACTTGTCTTTCCCAGGACCTCAAGAAAGGTGCTGAACTCACAGTCCTGTCCTTGGAAATTTATGTTTTCTGGGCTCCATTTAGTTTAATTGATTAAATCTTCTTTGAATAAACACCTAATGAATGCACTGAGAGGCACTGAGAAGTTCATTAATCTGCAGTCTTAAATTTATGTGTCTTAACCATCCAGGGAAATCCAACCCTGAATTACCAGTTTCTTCTCTGCTTAAGAAAAAGCCTTTTCACACTAAATTTAGTATTTCAAACTACATTGCAGAGTCAGTTTTTACTGGTTTTGTTTTGGTTTGGTTTTTTTTACCCATTGCTGTTTATTTCCCAGCCATGAACAGAGCAGGTGTGAGACCAGGTGTGCTGTACTAAGAAAATATTCAAAATTTTTAATGAACCTTCGGGAGGTGGATATATTTACTGGAAATGCTGCAATTATCAAGGTTTCTTGGAAGTTAGACTGCAGATGCTGACTGGAAACTCATCTGTGCCTCAAGACACTGACAAATTCCCTGGCCCTGCTCTTTTCTCCATGGGATCCTGGGCTGACTGAACTCACAAATGTCAGTGCTGTCAACTCTAAAGATGATTGTAGTGCATCAAAAAGTCCAGGCACACATTAATATGTTCTTAATGGAGCTGCAATCCCTTAGTTCAGCACTATTTTCTACCTTGTTTTATTCCTCTGCCAATCAGTATCGGGGTTACTATGCTCCAAAAATATATATTTTTAAATAACTTTTAAATAAATGTAAATTGAACAACTAAAAATTACCATTTTATTCAGTTTTCACAGATTTCCATCCACCCAAAAGTTACATTTGCAGGAAAACTGACTTATTTCTTTAATTGTTTTTTACCTATTCAGTTATGGGCCAAATCATGCCCCTGTGAAAAAAATGTTGAAAAAAAGTCTACATAAGAGATTGAAGTTTTCCTCTTGTTCAGCCCTATAAATTTCCTTATAGGAGTCAAGATGAAAAGATTGCAAACCTACAAAAGTCTCAGGAACTTTCACACCTTTTCTCAAGTGGAAATTTCAGAGGGTGACAGGAAGAAACAAAACTCTGACTTCACCATTTTCACCTTCCTCCCTGTGGAAGGAAATCCCCAGGGCTGAGATTCTGTGGGAAAAGGGGACAAAGCACAACCAGTGCTTTGTAAAATCTGAGCTGACAGCTGGCCTGGTTGAGGGTTTTATGGAGACAAAATATGGACTTGTTCGTTTTCCATGCACTTCACCTTTTCTTCAGTGGAAGTTGCATGGATTGAACTCGTCAAAATATTTCTTCATATGCACTCTTGACACATTTAGTAGAAACAAGCCATCCCCCAGCCCGTTAATGTGGGGGAATAATGGGAATAATCTGCTCTGACTCCATGATTCAAAATGCTGAATCTATATATATAATATATATTTTTAATATTTAATAATATTAAATCAACTATTATAAATTTAATATAATATATTATAATATTATATATCTATTTATTAATACTATACTATATTACACTAATACTATATTATAACTATACTCAAGAGATACTAAAGAGATACTAAAGAAAAACCCACGACTGTCTGACAGTTGACACAGCTTTGACCTAATTGGTCAAAAAGTCCAAACAACCTTCACCAGAGTCCAATTAAGAACTCACTCTCAGTAAACAATCTCCATAACACATTCCACACGTGCAAAAACAACAGGAGCGGCGAGTAGAGATAAGAATTGTTTTCTCTTTTTTCTCTGAGGTTTCTCGCTATATTTCCCAGACAAATCCTTGGGAAATGGTGCCTGCTGCTCTCTGTGAAGAGAGCTGCAGCTATAGATACATTGCAGAATCAGAGAATGTTTAGGTCAGGAGGGATCTAAAATATCATCCAGTGCCACCCCTGCCGTGGGCAGGGACACCTTGCGCTGTCCCAGGCTGCTCCCAGCCCCATCCAGCCTGGCCTTGGGCACTTGCAGGGATCCAGGGGCAGCCACAGCTGCTCTGGGCACCCTGCAGGGCCTCAGCATCCTCCCAGGGACGGATTTCTTCCTGATATCCCATCCAAACCTGTTCTCTGCCAACACGAAGGCATTTTCCCTTGTCCCATCACTCCATCCCTTGTCCCCAGTCCCTCTCCAGCTCTCCTGGAGCCCCTTCAGGCCCTGGAAGGGGCTCTGAGCTCTCCCTGGAGCCTTCTCCTCTCCAGGTGAGCACTCCCAGCTCTCCCAGCCTGGCTCCAGAGCTGAGGTTCTCCTTGTATCATCATTTTCTTCCTCCTCTGGACTCACCCCAACAGCTCCACGTGGTTCTTGCGCCCAGGGCCCCAGAGCAGACCCCAGCACTGCAGGGGAGCTTTCACCTAAACATTGGGGAATAGATTCAGCCTGGTACCTCTAGTGAATTACCAAAAATAATCTAGCATTTAGTAGAAAGATAAAGTAGAAATACATAGAGAAATAACCCACCTGGCAGAATTTGGGGGATTTTTGACCCAATATTGCCTGAAGTTCTTAAATTTTGGACAGAGGTCTTGCTCTTTATTCATTTAGCTCAGAAGAGCTCGCTGGGAGTGTATTTGGGCAGATAACCTTACCTAGCTGGTTATTTCTGGAGTAGCAGATTAAACACCCAAATTTTACAAATTGATATCAACCTGTCTACTGCTGTGCAGGAAATGTCTTCCTTCAGAGAAGATTTTTACTGAATAAGGTTGAAGTTCCATCTGGAAATGACATCTTCCAGCTTGCAGTGCATGCTCTGTTTTAAGACTGCACCTCATCACTTCAAATCTGAGCATCCATTTCCGAAATGATTTCACCTGATTAGAGTTATGTAATGTCTCCTGTTGTGTTTATAGTTTGAGGCGTCTGATGTATTTCCTGAGATCTTTTGGGTGCTCAGAGAGTGAGTAGGCAGCTCTCTGCAAGTTTATTTTAAGTCCTGCATTATCCCATTCTGATCACATTCAAAGCTGCTTCCATAGCAACACCTAAAAATATTAATTTCTAAAAATAAGCAAGTCCTTTAGTCGCTTACCACATGCAATTCTCCTTTCGTAACAAACAAAATAATCACCTCTGGTATGTGAACTAAACTTTGGTAGTGCTGTCATCAGTTTTGATGAGATTTAAGTGACTTCCCAGATAGTTCCACCAACAAAACTGTCCTTGAGCAGTGACAAGGATCAATTAATTCTGCCAAAATACTCCTCCTCTAGAAACCTGAGAGACCCTGTAAGTAATTAAGATAGGTTGTTTTAAATTAAGAGAATAATGCTCTTCCTGCTGGAGTCAGGGATAGGTCTCCACACCCAAACCCAGATGGACTGGAAAGAGGAGGTAGGGCATGAAATCCATGCAAATAATACTCCCATTGTTTGCACTAGAAGGTAGCAGCTGGATTAATTGGATCTTAATTGGATTAAGATTTTAAACTGTTATAAAAAATCAGAGAGAATTAGAAAACCTGTGTGCTTTATGGTAAAGACAATTGTGATTTACATCTCTATCTGTCAAAGAAGCTCCCCCAAATGGAAAATTATCTAGACTGGAACCTCAGTATTAAAAGATATTTCTAAGTAGTTTTTATTTCTAAGAGTACAAGTTTTAAGCATATATCAAAATCCTGAACTTGGAGAAATTTGTCAGTGATGGTTGTTGAAGCAATTCACATAGAGTAGATGTGATGGTTATTTTCTTTTTAATTTTTTTGTAATCCATTTTTTTCCCCTAAACCCAGCTGAACTTATCTTGGTACCTCTGAGTGTAAGATAGTTTTACTTGAAACCATGGAGCACAATTCTACTGTGTTGGACAGGTACTGTCTGGTTCTATCTCTGACACTGATCCTCAGCCAGGCAGGAAGCAGGGAGCAAACATTCCCACCATGCCTGCAGACACAACGTTTTCAAAAAGCTCTCTTTGGCTTGTTGATATAGATTTGTGGAACAGCCAGTCCCAGGGCAGTGCTGTAGTCAGTTATTGATATTACTATTTAATACACTTCATTAATGAGTGGAACTGCAGCTTTAATTGCTGATGGACAAACAAGCACCCAAAAGAAAAAAAAAAAAAAAAAAGGGAGGAAAACAGCTGATGGGAATGTGAATCCTCTTAATTTAGCTCACCATTCATCTCATGGATTAGCTAAGACTCAAAGGTCTGTAGGGTTGGAGCCCTGGCTGCTGAGAATTTCAGAACTTTCTGTGCTGCCAGGCACTGACCCAAAGAGAACACTGCATTGACCTGAGGCCGTGGAGAAGCTTCCAAAATGGAATGATAAAACTGAGATTATGAGTGTGGAATTTGAATAGAAGTGTGTGATATCACAGGGTGGGAAATGCAGAGTTGAAGGGTTTAGAATATAGTAATAGATATAAAGCAAGAGGGAGGTCTTAGGGTGGAGTCTGGTGTTTCTTTTTCCCTTCTCCTCCGTGGGTTTGGGTGGTTTTGTGTAATTGGATAAAAAAGTCCCCATTACAGCCATGGGTGGTTGGTTATTGGGTTAAAAGCAAAAATAATTGAGGTATCACTTCTTAATTGGACAGTTTATGCTTAAAAGGCCTTGCAGAGAGAGAGATGGGGCTGTGTTTTTAGTTTGTGAGAGTGAAGTGCTGCAGAACTCAGGGTTTGTGAGACTGTGACAGAGATAAGAACTGATAAATGTCTGAGTCTCAACAAGAAATACTATTTAATCTCACACATTTAATCCTGACTTTAGCAAAAAACAACATAAAACTCGACGCTGTAGCAGTATGCGAAATGTGAGCTGATGAACCAGGGTTAGGTAGATAAAACAGGAGGGAAATATAGACACACATTATACACAGAAATATTATGCAGATTTTTCAATAGTGGATTTGTAGGTGAACAATTGGCACAGCTGCGTGGGAAGAGAGGAGGATTAGCAGTTTATAAGGCTGAGAATTCAGACACACACGCCTACTTTCACATTTGTGAAGTATTTCCTATGTGCTGGTGCACTCCTGTAATGTGAATTCAGCTGTGGGTGGCTGCATTTCATCCCAGCATGAAGAGGTGCTCATGTGTAAGATGGATGAATCTGTCATATGTTGAGAGCAGAGCAGTGGTAAATGGGGCTTGCCAAATGTTTTCAGCTGAAAACCACTCTGAATAAGGACTTTTGTCTGGAAAATGTTGGGGGATTTTTTTGTTTTGTTTTCTGTTTTTTGTGGTTTTTAATTTGTTTCTTTTTGCCCAACTAACCAAATAGTGGACAATCGGAGTAAATTATCTAAAAGCTCTTGATTGGTTCTTAATGTTATATTTAACTTCACTCGTATCTCCATTTTCTCTTTAAAATCTCTTCTGTGACAAAGTGCACACATTGAGGTAGAAATCACGAGAAGTCATGAGTCAGAAAGCAAATTTTGGCCAATGAAGATTTATGAATCTCTAAACTGCAGGTTCAGTAAAAACTCCTTTTTTTTAAAAAAAAATCACACAGCCTCAAAAAACCTGTCAGTGCATATTTGTGCAGTGGATGGGTAGTTTGACACATTGGGCAAAAGTTTACACCCATTTTCTTCAAGACTGAGTCTCAGTCTGTGCAGGGAAACTCAGAGGAATGAAAGCTTGGGGAGTCAAGTCCAGACAAGTTTTTAATGAATAACTGAAGCACAGCCACAGATTGGAGAATTTTGAAGTGAAATTCTGGCTGTTTTTTTACAGAAGGGATGGTTGTTGGTAGGGTGGCTGATAACCCAAAAAAGATCAGAGGATCTGGTCCAATTTTTGCCATGATCTTCCACTACAACCTTGAGAATGAGAAGTGAGGAATGATAGGCTTTTGGAAGCCTTGGTTCACAAAAACCAAGTCACAACCAACACACTACTGGCTTTTCTCAAATGGATAATTTCCTTTTGGCTTGCAATGAAAAACTTTTGAAAATTCTTGCATTTAGCCGGATGCAGATTGGAATTTTTTCATAATCCTGAAATGCTCTCTGGGATGTTGACTGTCATTATTTTCCATTGTGTAGTCAAGACTTTCTGGTGATATATGCACCTAGAGAAGAAAAGGTGGCCAGCTGGATAAACAGCACTGATTCAGAGAGAATTGGAACCAGCTTTACACGGGAAAGATTGTAAATAGGATTTTTTTCCTGTGAATTTCTGAGTAATTTAATTTTGTCTCCATAAACATGAACATTTTAATTAGTTGGTAAGTAATTCACCATAACCACGTTGTTCTTAGAGTAGTTGTTCTCCAAATTTCTTCACTGAAAGAGGGGTCAGGCATTGGAAGAGGATTCCCAGGGCAGGGTTAAAAACCATTAGGCTGTGGTACTTAGGGCTATGGTTTTCTGGGGGATCTAGAGTGACTCTGTGATCTTAGAAGGCTTTTCCAACCTAAATCAGACTATGATTCTAAATTAAGAATTAGTCCTGCAAGGGGGATCTTGGAAATACAGTGGCCATCTTGTCAGTCCTTCATGTTGACTTCAAATCATCAGGCTTTTTTTGCATTTTTTTTTTTTCCAAAACCAGTGGTTTTCTTTTTTAAATTTAACCCAGAGATGAAGGGATTGAAGAAAGCACATGAAAGTACAGCTACAAATCATGTCTCATTTTTCTCTCTCAATGTTGAGCCCTCATGACATGAAAAAGTTTGATGGAAATGTTATTAATGGGTCATTGTTCAAATAGAACAATGTGCAAGTGTTTGTGAATAGGCTTTTCTTGCCACGCTTAATGTGTCACTAAAATAATTCTTCAAAATCTTACAGCAATTTTGCAGCACATGATTGCCCAAATTATCCATGTCTGACACTTAAAACACTCTGTTGCAGTGCAATACCGTAATTTCTTTATTGCAGTACATTGTGAAATATCATTTATAATTAGAAGTTTTTCAGTGTGGTTGTTTGGCTGGTTGGGGTTTTTTTGTGGCTTGTTTTGTATTTTGTTTTTCTTTTTTTTTAATTTTAGTTCCTTCCTGCAAATAAGCTTTTGAAGAGAACAAAAAAAGACAGCTACAAATTCAGGAAATCAACAGCAATTGTATTTGTTGTCATAGTAGAACTAATATAATTTTTGACATTTCAATGCATTTTTGTTTGTCAGGAAATTTTCATCCTGTTGAATACAGATGGGTTGCTGGAATATTTTTCACTTGAAATAAGAGAAATGGATTACTCTGTTTTGATTCAGAAAGGCTACAGGACAGAGCAATTGTCAAAAAAAGATCAAGTTAAAAGTTCATTTCTGGAAATAATCACTTACATGATACAGCAAAAAATCCTCTCTATGCTTGTAAATCTGTTGCAATTTTCTGAAATGGAGTGGCCTCTGTCCGTAAACAACTTTGCTACTAAAAGCAGGTTTTCCTGTCCATTGTTGGAACCAATTTTCAGATAATTTTATCAAGACATGGGATGTGTCAGAATGAAACATAGCAGCTGTGAGAGCAACCTTGGAGTTAAAAATGAGTTGTGATCCTTCTGCTCCTCACTCCCAAACCACATAATTCTGATGCCTTTGTAATTCTATGGATTCACCTGCTGGCCTTCTGTGCCTCCAGATTTATCTTTATTAAATGTAAGAGAATCACAGGATACTCAAGGTTGGAAGGGATCTCTGGAGATCTCAAATCCAATTACACCAATCAAAGGGGAATCAAGTGGGTCAGGTTGCCCAGGGCTGTTTCTAACAGGGTTTTGCATATTCCTGGGCACAGATACTCCACAACCTCCCTAGGAAACCTGCTGCAGTATTGGATCACCCACATGGCAAAGAAGGTATTTATGCTTCAGTTGAATTTTCTGTAATTCAATTTGTGCCAGTTGGGAAGAAAGGAATATCAGAGGAGACTTTATTGTTCTACACAACTTCTTTAAAGGAGGCTTAGCCAGGCTGGGGGCAGGGTCTTCTCCTAAGGAAAAGGATGAGAGGAAATCTCCCTAATGTCTTAGGTTGGAAATGGGGCTGTGTATTCTGTCACCATCTGTCAGAGCTGGGCAGTTATCTCTGTCCATGGGGCAGTTTTCTTTCTCTCTCCCACAGCCCATCCTCCCTCCAGCAGATCTCTGCTGTCCATGGCCAGTGAGTGTCCCTGCAGGGCTGATCCAATTCCACCATCCCATGGGGAGATGCTGCGCCCAAGGCAGGAGCCAAGCATTCCTACCTGGATACAATCTGCCCTGGAACAGCACAGCAGCCTTTGCCCCCTGCATTCCCAGAGGAGCAGCTTTCTCCTGCCCTGCATTCCCAGAGGGAGAGCAGGCCCATCTCCAGCAGCCCTGCAGCTGCAGAGGAAAACTCCCCCCTTGTGCAGGATCCTGCTGCAGCAGAGCCACAGCTGGCACTGCAGGAGGGCTGAGCCCCCCTGGGATGGGGCTGTGCCCCCACCCTGACACACAGGGACAGGCACTGCTCTGGCTCTGACAGTGATGTATTACTGCATTTTTAAAAATTTTTTCTGGTAAAGAACTGTTATTCCTATTCCCATATCTTTGCCTAATTGCCTCTTAATTTCAAAATTATAACAATTCAGAGCGAAGGGGTTTACATTTTCCATTTCAAGGGAGGCTCCTGCCTTCCTTAGAAGACACCTGTCTTTCCAGACCAAGAGACTCAAGTTCTGCCAGAGGAGGTACACCTGAAAATTTGGTCAGGAATAGGAATAGGCTGTCCAAGGAAGTGGTGAAGTCACTATTCCTGAGAGTGTTCAAGAACCTGTGGATGTGACTCCTGGGGACACTGGACAGTGATGAACATGGTGGCTCTGGGTGAACTGCTGGACTCAAACTTGGAGGTCTTTTCCAGCCTTAAAGATTCTGTGATTCTGTAGAATCTGTAAAGATTACAGAAGAATCTGTAAAGATTCTGTTCTTTACAATTCCATTTCGCATTGTGTTGTTTGTGGCCATATCATAATTATGCCATAGGTCATAATTAGATACTTCAGTGATGTCTTATATGGCATTCCTGGCCTGGCCACTGGGAAGAAGTCTCATAAATAAGTGATTTCCTTAAGAATGGTTTTAAAGTATCAACAGGAATTGTATCCCTGGCAAGCCAGACAAGGAAATGCAGTTCCACAGTACCTAAGGCAGCATTAATAGTTTCTGTTGATTCACTTAGTGGAACTTATAAGAAAGATGTGAAAAGACATTTTAGCAGGTTGTGTTTAATGGGACAAGGGGAAATGGCTTCAAAATGAAAGAGTAGAGAGTCAAACTGGATTCATGGAGGAAGATTCTTACTATGAGGGTGGGAAAACACTGGCACTGGCTCCTCAGAGAGGCTGTGGATGCCCCATCCCCAGAAGCACTCAAGGTCAAGCTGGATGTGACTCTGAGTCACCCCAAAGGGGCTTGGACTAGAGCATCTTTAAAGGTCCTTTCCAACCCAAGCTGTTTTATGATTCTGTGAATGTTAAATCTCCCCCAAATGCCCCATTTAAAGCCAAATGTAACATCCCTGATGCTGCCACCCACAGCCCCACTCACAGTCTACTGAATCTTCCCTTCAAAATAAAATAAAGCATCCTCTTTGAAAATTCACCAAAATCTGGGAGCAATTTATGTTCATGCACTGGGGGAGAGGAACACATATCCCTGTTTACATGGAGATGACAGTGGGCTGGTTTCTTTCCATTCTTCTGTTGCTGGGTTTTTTCTCCACAAAACAGCTGAGAAAGATCACAACAACCACAGGCTGGAGTGCTCTTTGGCCAAACCTCATTACTGGAAAAGAGATGAAATGGCAACACTGTCCCAAACTTTTCCATGTCCATGAGAAAGGAAACAATGATTTGAGCAAAGAAACAGGAGTTGGAAGAATTAAAAAGGAGAAGAAAACAAGATAAATGGCTGCGACCTTGGAGACATTGCTCCTGGGGATGAGAAAGAGGAAGGAGGTGAATGTCAAATCCCAGAATGGTTTGGGTTTGAAGGAGAACCACAGATCCAAAGTTCTGCAATGGATAGGGACACCTTCCAGCAGAACAGCAAAGGCCATGTCAAGAGGTTGCTGCACTCCCTGAGCACTGAAAAGTTCCTGGGAGTAAATACAACCCATTGCTTTTCAAAAACACTCAACTTCCCACTCTTCATTTTCTAACCTTCCTGGGCAGATTCCTTTGTGGGATGTGGTCTGTCTTGGGGAAATGAATCCAAATCAGACTAAAGGATTATTTGGTTAAAATTAGTGTTTCTCTGGTGTTTTGGGATACAGCCTCTACCACAACAGCTCCATTGCAGATTTCCCTCTCTCCAAAAACACATGGATTTTTTTTCAGCATTCCTTTGCTGTTTCATGTTGGCTCAGAGGATGGTTGGGTGAGTGGATGCTTTTCATTGCCTTATATTTAACCCACTATTAAGTTCATTGAAATATTTTTAGGTTCATGGTTTTCTAACTTAAATTGCTGCAGTGTATTCCTCCCCTGTTGTAAAATCCAAACTGAACCATGAGTCATTTATAAACCCTTGTTTAACTGCACACAGAAATTCTTGAAAAGAAGACTAACATCTCCACATAAATATAATGGAATTGTCGCCTCACAGTCATACATATTTTATATAAACTTCATTAGCCCCAGTCCAGCCTTTCCACCTTCTCAGTTACCCTGATCACAAGTGGCATCTAATTCACCACAGGACCATTCCTGGTTTTAGTTGTAGGCTTTTTTTGCAGAGGCCATTTTTATAGCATCTCAAAATATTGAACAAATCTGCCCACACCCACCTCCAGCATCCACCTCCTTCCCATCTGTGAGACTCACTCCCTTTGTCCCACAGGCTCATGTGAAGGAACAGTGATGGCAAACACTGGAAACAAATATTTCTCAGCAGCCTCCACCCTTGACACCCCAGTTCTTGGTTCTGCTCTCCAGCCCTCTGCAATCTTCTGATGCTGTGGCTGTTTGGCAGCTCAGGGGAGAGCCAAGCCCTCAATGTCATCTCTCCAAAAGCAGTGCTGGCTAAATGCAGACATTTCCATTACTCACTCAGCCCACACTCCCTTGTAGTCGATGCACATCAAGTCCACAGAGTCAATATTCAAGGCATGATTCATTTTCTTCTGAAGCAAACCTGTTGCAACAGCAATGTGCTGTAACAAAATGATGAGCTGCTGAGCAGGTACTTGGGATGATGGCACAGAAATCAGGCTTTGAAGGGACCTTACCTCAAACCCAACCCATGGCTGGTGCATGCTCCTCAGGCTGCAAAATGTTGTGAGGTGAAGGAAAAAATATTTAAAGGGAAGGTCTTTCCAAGAAGCCTGCATTTCCCACTCATTCTCTGTCCCAGAATTTCCTTCCAGGGCTGGGAGAAGGGTAGGGCAGATGCAAAACCTTTCCCTTAGCTGCTCTACACTTCCAGGGAATGTCAACCTGCTGGTAGGCTGCTGTCTGCCAGGATGTTTTTGTAGGTTGTTGTTGTTCCATCAGCTCGCTGGAAAGAGATCAGATGGAGCCCGCTGATATCTGGGGATGACCATTCAGACAGGTCCAGCTGAAATCTTTCTAATCACTGCTGGTAATTCTCTGCTTCACACAGGAAGCAGCCCAAGGACAGAAACTGCTGGATTCCAGCACTGCCTCCCACCAAGGCTCCCCCCACATTGAAGGTAATCTGATGAGCATTTGTTTAATCTTCCTTGAGGAACAAAGAGTAGGTGGAATTCTGTTGTTGACTTACTTGGAAAAAAGTCTGAAAAAACCCTAACCCCAGATAAACAACTCTTGCAAGAATCAGTATCCTGTTCTGCTAAAAATGCATTTACAACACAGTCTTTTAAGTCTGTGCCATTGATCAAATAGTTTACATTTGTTATGAATAGAAGCCCTGATTATATTTCTCCATGATTAACAATGGGCTGAGAGCCAACATTCTAACAAACTTCAGCTGAACTCAGTGGCCTGAAACCAGCAGCTGACTTGGCAACTGAGCTGACCCAGGAGCTCTCAAATCTTCTTTGTTTATCTGTCCATTTTCTGTCCATGACAAAAAAAGTTTGGTGAAGCTTGTAGGGAAAAGTCTTGGGTCTTTTGTGATACCAACTCGTATGAGAAACAAACAGGCTTTCAGATTTAAATGGGATCTCTCCTGAAACCTTTGGGAGGTGTGAGCATTCAGAATCTCTGACAAGAAGGTTTTACCTCAACTCTAACTCATAGGAAAACTTTCCTACCTACTTCAGGCAACAAAAACAAATTAAACAGTTAATTGCTCATGGAGAATGTGGCCATCTCAGTCCACATCACAGTCTCTTTCCATGATTTCAGGTTATCAAAAACCATCCCTGCTTCAACTTAAATCATCTTGTGTTTCTTCCCTTCTCTTTCAAAGGAGAGAGGAGAAGATTGAGATGAGAGCAACCCAAGGCCACAATGTTTGTACTGAGGTGACAAGTTTGGACAGTGTTTACAGGAATCATCGCCACACACACATCTACACACGTTCTCAAAACTGTGATGTGATATCAGCACTACCTGAATTTCTGCCCTGGAGATGTTTTAGCAACAGTAGAAAGAATCAGACTTCCTGATCTCACATCTCAGTAGGAATAAATCTGAAAAATGCCATTGAATGCAGGTGAAATCTTGGGGAGTTTTTACACTACCTGCAAATCTCACCCACAGACTCTACAAGCAAATTTTAGTCTCTCTTTGGATTTAAAATAACCTCCAATTTTCTGAATAGTATCCAAAATTAGATCATGTATTTTGGTAGAAGTTACTCTGGGTCTGACATCATTAGCAAAGAAACATCCATGCCAAGCAGTTCTGAGGATATGAGTAAGTATATGTGTCAAGATAGATTTAAAAATAAAAAGTGATTATACCAGATCGATATTCCGAATCATAACTGTGCAGGGACAGGAGAAAATAGTAAATCTATTTTTATTTCTTGTCACACATCAATTATGGCAATAACAATTACTGCTTTTATGTCTAATCAATTAAATCCATCGGATACACTAAATCTAATAATTTGGGAAAAACACAGACCTGGATTTTGAGGCTACACAGAAGCACTGTGACTAAGTGAACAGCACAGGAGTACTGGTCCTTGTGTTTATTGATTTGTTCCAATTTGGAATCCATTTATTAGAAATCCAGAGTTGGCTTCTGTTGCCAAACAGATTTTTGCTTTCTATACATTTTTCACGTATTTGTAGCTTTGCAGAGTGCTAATAGATGGTTGTAGTTTTCCTACCCTTTCCCCCTCTTTTTCAGAACAATAAGCTAACCTTCCAACACATGGCTGAAATACTGTTTAGCCTTATTTTCAAGAGGAGAACCTCCAAAAGGACATTTTCATTTCCAGCCAGAATCCGAGAAGACACAAGAGGAAATGGGGCAAAAAATCCTCTGGACCAACCCCAGTGGAGAAGAACACAGGGGAAAATTACCTAACCAACTGCTCTTTCAATTGGATAATATTTGTTAAATATCCTGATTTGTTTGCAACTTATAAAACCTGTAGAAATCTGATGCTGGGTGTGCCCATAACCATGGGGTCACCTGGAAGCTTCCATTAAGGACCTTCCTTTTATCTTACTATTTTAACACTGTTGCAAGTTTTGGGTTTTGATTTCAGGCAAGAATAGAGAATTTCTCTGTCTCACTCCTCCTCTAGTTATTTAGCTCTTACAACTATTTAATCTGCCAAGGTTTGTAGGGATAAATAATAAATGATCAGCTGGAGTTTTTTATTGTCACTATGGTCCCTCTCAATTTTTATGTATGTAGCAGAGAAAAAAAATGATCTGTCAGTGTCCTGGGATTGAGATTTACTTAAGCTGGACTCTAAAATGATCCTGATAGATAAATAATGCACAGTGACCTCCCAAACAGCAAGGTTGGCTGCTCATTACGAGATGATGGGGGTGAGAGGTGTCCTGGTTTGCTACCACACCAAAGCCATCAAAGCAGACCTGATCCTCTGGCAGTGTGGGCAGTGCAGTCAGAGGCAGAACCACTTCCCAGCGCAGCAGACAAAGCTGGCAGTTGTGTTTCAGCCTCTTCTCCACTCTGCTTTGGTCACTTGCTGAGAGCAAAGCCAAGGATTTATGCAAACAGGAGAGCACTGTGCCCACAGGATACAGCTCCAGAGGCAGCGAGGGCTCAGCAAGAGCTGGAATTGCTGTTTTGTGTGTGCTAAGCCACTCTCCAAACCATCTCTGCTAAATATTATTTTTAAGTGCCATAACTTGTCAAAGAGGGATGCATTTAATGGCAGCTCATCTCCTTTTTTTGCAAACATTTATCACTCTCTTCCCCTTCCCTCCCCCTCAAACCTTGTCCCCCCCCTTTTCATCTGTAAAAACAACTATGCTAGGGATCAATTATCCTAAAGCACTAACTCATCAGCAGTACTCCCAGCTGTAAAAACATCTGCATTATAGGCTCTGCTTCTTCCTGAGAGACAGAGATGTAATTGATTCCCTCATTCTGGCTTGTTGAGGAGCTTCTGGTTTGTGTTATGCTGGGGGAGTGGGCGGGGGAGTGGGAGGGAGGCATCTTGCCCTGCTCTAAACTGATTTTTGTTCATGAAACACATGCCTGGACTGAGAAACAGAGCCCAGACCACACTGCAGAAAGCAGCCTCACCTCTGTTACCTCCCACAGCCCTTGACTGCTCTTTTAATATTGCAGGGGTAAATAATTTCCCCTGCAGCAAAGCAGGCATTCCTGTGCTCCCAGGAAAGGAAGGATTTGTGTGTTAGGGAAGCTGCTGCAGAGCTGCCATAGGAAAATTGCTCTGTCAAACCTTTCCTTCTCCCTCCCTGCCTGTAGTTGCCTTAGTGACAAAACTAATGGCCACCAGTGCCCCTGCTCCAGTGCAGAGGAGGAAAACAAAGCCATTTGTGTTGTCATCTTCTGCAGGGCTGGCTTCAGGATTAAATTGATTGAAACAACCTGTGAGCCTCAGCATCTGCACATCTATGGGTTTATCCACAGCCACGGCTGACTTGAGGTGCAAATGGTCCAGCTTGGCCTTTTCTAGGGGACTCAGTGCTTTCAGAGCAAAAAAATCTAAAAATCACAGAAAAAAACCCTAAAAAAAAATTACTAAAAATCTAAAAATCGCAGAATGGTTTGGGTGGGAAGGGACCTTAAAATGATCTTGTTCCAACCCCTGCCATGGGCAGGGCTGCCTTCCACAAGAGCAGCAAGGACAGTGTCAAATCTGCATTCCCTGAGCACTGTGGGTATAATTACTGCGAGTAAATATCTCCACTTTCCCTTCAAAACCCTCCAATTCCCACTGCCCATTTTCTAATCCTGCTGGGCAGATTCCTTTCAGGAACATTGTCTATCTTGGGGAAATAAACCCAATTCAAGTGAAAGAATTGTTTGGTTAAAATCAGTGCTTGCTTGATATTCTGACAACATTTCAGCCCAGATGTAACCCACAGCCTTGCAGTGGCTACTGAGAGGAAAATCCACTCCATCCCAGTCAGAACCTGCCCAAAGGATGGGAGTACCACTGTGAAAAGGCAGGTTGAGCTTCAGAGTTCTCCTCTCAGCCACACCTTGGGAACAGCTGCTTCAAGGCACTGAGTAAATCCATTACAAGCCCACACAGGTGGAAAATTAGGAACATCTATCTTCCACAGCAGAAATAAAAAGACTGCTGGGTGTGTAGTCTATGAGTTTTACTGTCACCTTCACTTAGATCTAATGGGTTGTTTCTGCACATAAATTACTAGCACTGTTCTTTTTCTCTTTTTTTTTTTTTTTTGTTTTTTTTTTCCTTTTCCTTTGGGATGTCTATGCCTGGGAAGAGCAAAGATGATCAGGAGTGTTTCCTTCACTGTACAGCTCTGTGATGCACAGCGACTTACCCAGCTCTTCCCTCACTCCTGAGATTCCTTCTTTGAAGAAGTAATTTTCAGGGAGAAAAAATATCTATGGGAATAAATCACACAGAATCCATTTTCTTCATGGTGGAAAAGGCCCTTCTTTATTCAAATAACTCCTTTGTACAGAGTTTTTCAGACCTCGTGTGGGACTCCAATTGGTCAGGAGCTTTCTTGTTAATTATTTGTGTTGGTTATTAACAAGTTGATATTCTGTATTCCTTGGTCACTCAAACCCCTGGGGTGTATGTGCAGGAAAAGTTGTTTGTGAGAGAGAGTTTTCAGTTTCCTAACAGTGTAAAAACAGTTTATACAGATGCTGTTTTTTACTCAGCAATAGATTGTTATGTAAATTAACTGCTCACACCAGGATTGCTTTCACATGAGAACCTGCAAAATGCCAGCTTTGACAAGGCCAGATTCCAGGAGAGCAGCCCTGATTTTATGAGTCCTCTCTTTATGACTTTTTTACTTTCCTACAGCAAATATCTCCTTCTCTGGACCTACGGGGAGGTGATCCTGTGCCCCAGGTGTCAGCAGGGAGCTTGGGCTGGAGGATCTCCAGAGGTCCCTCCCTACCCCAGTCACTCTGAGACTCCTTGGAATGTCCCTCAAGATGGTTTAATGGAGATCTTCCATTTCAGAGGAGACAGAAACACATGGCTGATTAAAAAAAAATATATATTTTTAATGGATTTTCTCATTAAGGACCAAGTTCAGTCCTTCAGGGTCACTGATGTCAGAATAATTCAGACCTTATTTCAAGAAAAGGGGGTTGAACCTTTGCACATTCACTAGTCAGATATTGGGAGAGTCAGAAGACAAAACACCTGGGGAAGCTGAAATGCCAATACAGAACACCTTACAAAAATATCTTACAAAAATGCTTTTCCACGTGCATCTATATTTTAAAAAAATGTTATTTTAGAATAAAATATCTCATGGAGTTAAAGTGCAGCTATAGAAGCAACAATGCAGGGCACCACAAATCTGCTTCAGCAAGAGGGAAGAATTTAAAACTCATTTTTAAAAGCTTCATTTTCAGTGCCAGGAATGCCAGCATCTGTGTTCTCTCCTGCACTAAAGCTAGGAAGTGAAAGATAATGGAATGTAATCTGTAGCAACTTTCACAAAAGACAACCCAAAGCTGGGTAAAGATTTGAAAGCAATGGATTTATTTCAGCAGACAAGGAAAATATTGTCATTGGAAGGTCGTTTGTTTTTTTTTTTTTATTTTTTACTAAGACAAAATGAAAGCATTTAAAAAGTAAAAAATGCATATTTTATTAATTAAGAAATATCTTAGACCCTTTGGGATAATACCTATAACCTGTGGTTGTTTAGGAGTTCCAGCCCCAAAACAGAACTTATTTGAATAGTACAAGGTTCAACACAGAAGGAATATTTATTTTTCTTTTTTAATCTTAGCAGGAATAGTTTAAAATCTCAGTGTTGAGAGGCTGAATTTCCAAGAGGTGTTTTACTCATACATCTTTAGAGGCAAGAGCACATTCAGCAGCAAGGTCATTCCCCCACCCTGATTTCTCACCACATTTCAAAGCAAGATTTCCTTGGAAAATTGCTTAGATCCATTGATTTTCTCTCCTTTGCTCTCCTTTTCTTGGTTACTCTCTGATGACAATTATCAACCCTCCTGGCTCTTATCAGCATTAACAGCTGCCTGTCCCTGACTTACATTGTTATTCTTAGTTAATCTTCCTGGCTGGGATTTTCAAAGATAATAAACTGCATCAAAACATATTTGGGGGTAGAGTGGGGGTGGAAATAATCAAAAGAACAGATAATTTTTAAATATCTCAGTTACGCTGCTGTGGTGAAGCAACAAAACAAATCAGTGACATTTCAAATTAGGTGGGAATTATTTTGAGAGACTTTGCAAGCTTCTGTCTTTAAAATACCAGTTATTTATTCCATGTTTGCTGTCTGATAGGGTGGTGAATTAATGCCTGAATAAATGAGGGAGCAGAAGGAAGTTCAGCTGGGTTTTCCACCTGGGATCACGGTCCCACTGCTTGGAGAGTAAAGTTTGATTCCATTTCCCAGGCTAAAATAATTGCTTGGGTAGTAATAGTAAGAGCAGAAATGTTAAGGAGCAAAACAAGATTTTAATCAGAACATGACACAAACTCCTTTACTGTGTAACAACTGCATTAAACATGACCAAAAAAGTAGCCCCATATATCAAAATCCCAATTTATTACAATAGACTAGGTCCAGGTGATTTTTAGTTAATGCTCAGCTTCAAATGTAGAGACGAGATAAAAATTCTAAGCAAAAGCTAATCCTGATTTTTTTAATTCTTGGATCAAGCAAATGTAGCAGAAAAAAAAAGCCTCATCAAAACTGAATTATAGAATAATACAGACATGGAAATGGAAGACATCTGACAAGCAACAGGTATAAAACACCCCAGGCTTGGATGATCTCCACTGACCTCCTCCTTATTCCATTTTCCATTTGTCAGCTTTGAACAATGAGGGGAAAATGTGCTGTTAAGGAGTTCAGTAAGAATGTTTGGAAACCTATCCTGATCCCAATTATTTCACTTAAAGGATTTAGAAGAAAGCTAATAGCCATTGTCTCTGTATTGTGCCTCTTATTGTTCCATAGAGAACATGACAGCACCTCTGACAGCTCCCAGGCTGGAAATCTCTTTTGTGGATTAAGAAAAAAAAAAAAAATTAAATACTGAGAATCAGTGAGTTGAAAGTGAAGGAGAAAAACCCTCTTGTTATTTTTCTCTTTTCCATAATCCACTCACCTGTTATAGCTGCTGTTTTCCCTTGCAGGGCTATCTGCAGTTTGAATTTATTGTCACAAATTCCCATCTCAGAATCTGAGAGGATATAATTTTGTAAACTGTTTATTACAGCCTTAAGCTTTTCAAATTATGCTAAAAAATCAAACCCTGGAGACCCAGAATGAGAAGGAGGATGTTTTATATCCAAGAAGTGACTCAGTGTGCAGTCTCTAATGTTTTTGCATTACACCAAACAACATTTCCTGCTGCATGTTCTCTGAGGAAAGATTCAAATTTAGGGATTTGTTTGGTTTTTAATATCGACTTCAGTGACATCTGCGAGACAAATATTAAATTATTCCTTTGTGGGATGTACAAGACAAATTTGTGCTGAGAACAAAATAACTGTAAAATAATTTATAACCTCATGTAAATATTAAGTGTTAGGTTTCCTGGTGATTGAAGATGAAAGCACGGTTACAATGTATGTGCAATATAAAAAATGAATAAAGGATAATTTAATTTAGAAACAATGAACAAAACCTACTTAATATTAAATAAAAAAGGCTCATATAGATTGAGCAAAAGGTTGATACCTTAATTTTCATAAAGCTGAAATCCACCCTCAGGGGAAAACAACCCAAAAATTTATTTTCATCTGAATTCCAAGAGGTTTCCACAGTCTAATTATTTTAAAACAAACTGTGAGCAATTAACCAAAAATAAAAGTACCTAAAGGAAGGATACTGGTACAGAATGCTCCTTATAAATTTTTAAGTAAAAACCTGTTGGAGATCCAGTTAAAGAAATCCCAGGACTATGCTCCACAGGATGTAAAAGCAGATGATATAAAAAGCCTTCTGATTTTTGATTTATGAGGGGGAAGTTAGTGATGACATCAGTGGGAGAATTAGGACAATAATAGGAACTCCAGTAAATCTCCCTCCAGGAACAAATGAGCCCATCACTTCTGACCACACCAGTGAATCACCAGATTGCACTGGAGGCACTGTGCTGTTGAAAAGCCAAAAACCACATCCATTTTTAGATGTGGTACACAACCAATTCTGGTCTTTCATTTTTATTAACAACTCTGAGCCTTCCTTTTGTGTGTGGCACACAAAATGGTGAGGGATGCATCAGCTCTCTAGAACTGACACCCTTGGCCTCCGGACTTGGATTAAATAGATTTTGCAAGTGGTGCCTGGAACAAGTTTCTTTTATCTGTGGAAGAGCTTCAGGGCATCCTGTGAGTCCTGAGAGCCAGACAGGGAGAGTCATTCATCCCAAACTGAAGTAAATAATTGATGTAGTAGGACAAGGGGGAATGGCTTTAAGCTGACAGAGAGTGGGGTTAGATGAGATATTTGGAGAAATTCTTGGCTGTGAGGGTGGGCAGGCCCTGGCACAGGGTGCCCAGAGAAGCTGTGGCTGCCCCTGGATCCCTGGAAGTGTCCAAGACCAGGCTGGATGGGACTTGGATCACCCTGGGATGGTGGAAGGTGTCCCTGCCCATGGCAGGGGTGGAAAAAAGGATCAGTTTTAAAATCCTCCCAAACCCCTCTGTGATTCTTAGACCTACCCATTCACCCCCAAACTGCTGTAATTCCCAATAAATCATTCTGCCTGGGCTGTCTCTGCTACAAGCATCCAAACCCAAGCCTTCTCTAGGAGTCTTCTTCCTACGTTCACCTGGCAAATGATTTTTAGTACAACTTTTTTTGCACATGGTTTTCCAAAGAGAAACTGTTAATCTATGAGAAATAAAACACTCCCATGGATTTGGGATTTCTCCAGCCAAAGCCAAAGCTCTGCCTATCTCTGTGCTTGGCAGAAGCCACCTTTGTTTGCTTGTCTCCATCCAGACCATCCATCCCTGTTTGATGGCTCCATCCAGCCCACACATAACAATCAGCACTTCTGAGGCTCCACAGCCAGGCCAAAACCATATTAATAATTGAGGTTGGCCAGAGAGCATTTGCTACCTCTGATCCATGAAAATCTCTGTGCTTTCAAAATGGGATCAAGTGCCTGCATGGATAAATGGGAATGGACCTTTGCTTGTGGCAACTTCTGCACCATGCCTGGAAATTATTGGGGAGGAATAAATTGATTTAACGTATTTGCTAGGTGGTGCCTTGGTCACTGTTCTGGCTGCTTGATTTATTATTTGAGATGTTTACCCAATTATAATTTAGATAATTGTAAACAGATTAAATGTAAGATTTGCTGGAGGTTTGCAATATGACCACGAATTCTCTAGATATTGAATTTTTGTATAAATAAACATGTAAGGATAGCTGTGGGCTCAGATTATGATTTATTCAATAGAGGAGGGGATGAGGGTATTGCTTGAAGACCAGACATCAATTAGGTGAGCTGAATAAACTTTCTGACAGCCTTTTTCTCCTCTGCATGAAAAGTGAGGCTGATCCTCTGGGTTAAAGCCAAGCCCATTGTTCAGTGGATGAATTTTATTTATGCAGATTTTTATAAGTTCTAATAATCTTTTATTTATGCTCCTCTGCCTCTAAACTGTTTCTTGGAGCTTTGCATGCAGAATTGAAATAACCTCATTTTTCTCTTGTCTAAAAGACAGATGTCTTAAGAAAGACTCCAGGGTGCCTGGAGAGACATGAACATTTCACTCTCAAGACAATAATGATTTAAGGCTGGTGCATCTGCAGTGAGCAGCTCCCCAGTGCTTCCCCAGGGGAGCAAAACCTGCCTGGTGCCCTTTATTCTGAGTTTCAAGAGCTGTTGATGGGGGCTGCTGGCTGAAGGAGAAAATAGTCCTAAATAAATCTTCCTCAGGATATTCTTGGTGTGAAAGTGCATAATAAGGAGGGCATCCAAACCCTGGAGGGGTATTTGGGTCAAAGAAGACATCCCATAATTCATCCTGATCCTGAAGAGAGGCCAAGGGATGTAACAGGTGGGGCTGTGCAACAAGGCACAGAGCAGGTTTTTAAAGAGAAATAATGAATAAACCTTCTAGAGGAATGCAGGATATCTGAATTACATGGAGTTCATGAAGAAGAATTTGGGTAAATTTTGGGTTCTTCTCTCATAACCTCCTACCTGCAGCGTGCTTGGAGATGTGCACCTTTGGCAGATGGTCACAAATGTGGCTTATGTTCTGAATATTCACCTTCCACTACATTCATGGCTCTGAATATCAAAGTCTTTAACCTCAGTGCTCTGACCAGTGGCCACCCTGCCAAATTCCAAAAGCCTTTTTCATTTAAAATGAAAGTAAGTTCTTATCTTCCCATCATGTATTTCTGATTTGCTCTCTTTGGTGGGATTGATGCCTTGTGCAGGCTGCCCTAGAGCAGAGGCTGGACAGAGCTAAAGAATAAAGCAGGGATTTATCCAAAGGATCTCCTCCATGGATGCACCTTGGGCAGCACCAGAGCCCAGCCAGGGCTGCACCCAAGATGACCCAAAATGGCCCCAAAATGCCCGGCCGGGCACGGGGTCTCTCCCTGGGATCAGCTCTGCTCCATTTGCACCTTGCAGTTCATTGTCCCATCCCAGCTTCAGCCCCTGCAGTCCCACCCTGCTTGTTTTTCTCTCTCCAGCCCACGGGGTTTGTGCTCCTGGCCTGAGATTTGGCTCATTTGTCCTTGGTGCCCAGCTGGAGCAGGAATTGTTTTGTCTCCCTGCTCTGTGCACAGAGCTCAGCATCCCCTGATGTGAAGCCCAGACCCACACACTAAAGCAGCACAGAACCTGAAAATATAAAAGCTAAACCTGAGGCATTGGGATGTCTTTGCAGGATGGTCAGGGGCAACCATTATCCCTGTTTTTCATTCCCTGTCTCCTGTTTATTCACCCATTACCATGGAAGGTTTGCTGTTTGAGTTTCGATTTTCCTGTAATGTGGCACAGTAATTTGTAGCTCTCCCTTGAGTCATTGATTATAATTTTTAACACCATCTCCACTCCTTCACTGAGGCTGCTAACACGAGTTATTACAGTTAAGAGGAAAGCTTTCTCCTCTGAAATGTGTCATCAGATTTGTAAAAGCTATTACTGGGAGATGTATTCATATGCCTGCACTGGTGCCAAGCACCTAATGATCTTTTGGGAAAAATAAAAATTAAAAGAAGAAAAAGCTGAAGAAAGACTCACAGCAAGTAATAATTTTCTTTTTCATTTTCAACAATCCAGTTTCTAAAAAAAGAAAAATCTTTTCTACCTTGTGTTTAGCTACAGGTAGATATGATGAGGTAATTTGAAATACTTTAATTTAATCATAATCAAGGCAATCTCTACTGAAAAGTGAACTCCTTTTTGTCATCATAATTTCAGAGTGTACAGTTTCCAAATCCATTGCTGGTGACACTGTAGAGTCTCTAATAGGGTTGTATTTGCACAGCATAAGAATGGTCTAAATTCACATGGATTCTTAATTTCATCACACACAGCTCAGCTCTTCTCCAGGATATTCCAGTTCTTTGGTCATTTCAGAGATCCATCCATCCTTTTAAATTAACAAATAAAATCTCAATGGAAAAACGTGAGCGAGCAAAGTAAATAAAATTATTTACAACTTCAAAATGGCTTTTTTTTCTTCTTTTTTTCCTCTTTTCCCCCCTTTTTTTTCTGGAGCAGAGTGCACAGGAGGCTGCAAGCAAAGGGCACCACTTGGGACTTCCAAGCCCATTGATCACTTCCTTAAACATCTCCTCTGGTGCTGCCCAGGATTTGGGGCAGTCTAGAAGTGCTGATGGGTGAATACCTGCCTCTAAAGACAACTGAGGGCTCATTTCTTACATTTCAGTTATTAATCATCATGACACCACGCTTTTCTGCATGAAAAAAGCCTTGAAATAATCTGGATTAGTGCAGCTCTTAGTACTTCCTCTTATGATTTATAAATGGGGAAGTGCAAATAAAGGGAGTCTCTGTTCCTAATTAAAATTTTCACTATGTCTTAATCAGTATAAATATAAATATATAAAAATACAAATATTTAAAAATATATAAATATAATATATAAATAGTAACATACAAATATCTTAATATATCTAATAATATATTAATTTATTATTGATATATTATACAAATATCTTAATATGTATAAATGTCTTAATTTTTCTTACTATATTAATAGATAAATAAAACAAAGATGCATAAATAACATATTATATAATAGTAGATTGATACAACATAGTAATATATATTATATTATATTATATTATATTATATTATATTATATTATATTATATTATATTATATTATATTATATTATATTATATTATATTATATTATATTATATTATATTATATTATATTATATTATATTATATTATATTATATTATATTATATTATATTATATTATATTATATATACTATTATGTTAATAGAATATGTAATATAATATTATAATATATAGGATTATATTACATAATATATAAATAAATTCATTAATCAATGGAACTGGGTTTTAATTCAACTCTTGTGTTTGTGTCTCAGTACTTTACAGCAAGTTCCTGAAGCTGTGGGATTTGCATTTTAGCTTAAATTTGTGGACTCTGACATGTAAATTAAAAAAAAAAAAGATTCTCTCCCTGTAACTTCAAAATGCCATTTTCTTCTTTTGTTTCCTGTAGAAAAAGTGTGTTCCTTGCTGTGGTAATTTTGTCAGGCTCTAGGAATACGGTGTGCATTGACAAACAATAGAACAAAAATAATAGGTCAGAAACATTATTTGGTTTTGTTGTTAGGCTTGTTTTCTTTTTTTTTTTTTCTTACTGTTTTACTTGTTTGTCAATAGGCAGGAATATTTTTGTTGTTGTTGTTTTTATAAGGGGAGGTTTGTTTGTGTGCTTATTTTTGGTTTGGAGTTTTTTAGTTTTGTGTTTGTTTTGTTTTGGGGCTTGTTGTTCTTGATGGGTTTTTCTTCTTGTTTGTTTTTTTGTTTTGTCGTGTTTTTTTTTTCTTTTTTAATTTTGTGGGTCTTTAATTTGGGTTTTTTTTTTCTATTTTTACTGACTGCTTTTATCCCCTCTTGTTGTCTTTTGGCTTTATCTCTCCAGGACATCCCAGTGAGGTTGAATCCTGCTCTGCCCTTGGCCACTGGGGCTTTTTGCTCCAGGGCAGGGCACCCACTGATGGAACAGCTTTCAAATGCCTCAAAAAGATCTTAATAATACCCAAATCTCAGATAATTTATACTTTCAGAAAATCCACCTGTTGCCTTTACAGGACCCACTTAAATCTTGTCAAATATTCATCAAATTATGGTGCAAAAACCAGAAGTGGAGGGGGAGTTAAGAATTCTTCTACAAATTAGCTCAGATATCAGGTGGGTATCAGTGGGGCTTGCAGTGCTCTTTCCAAAAGGTTTTAAGTTTTTCTGATTTATGTGGAGCAGCATTAATCCAGCACCAAGGTGTAACTTGGGACAATTAAGTGAAGTTTCAGTCTTATTGCTGGAAGAGAAAACAGAATTATAGGCAGGAGAAATGGCTTGATTTGAAGTTGGTGATTTTCACTAGTTAGCTTCCACATCAATTCTGGTACCTCATTGAGCTGAATTGTTCTGAAATCAATCTAAAATATTATTAAATAAATAATACATCATTGAATTAATTAAATAATTAATAAACTCTTTCCCTCACAGTGGAGCTGGAATGACCTTCACAAAGGATGTGAACCCAGCCATGAAGCACTACTGAACTTTTCACAAGACTTTTTTTTTTTCATTTACCACTCCATGGGGTTTTAGCCATCATGTGCATTTTATTCTCCACGGCACCTTGAAATAGGGTAATTAACCTGATTTTCCAGCTAAATTTAGTGCAGGTAATTAAATTTTGCATCTCCAAACTTCCCCCATAACATTAATTACAGAGCTTTACATTTGTTGCTACTGATGGAGTGTTAAGATGATGTTGTGGAAGTCCTGGGATGGTTTGCACTGAGATATTGTCTTTAATTCAGCTCTGAACAAGCTGAGTGCAGCTGATCTACACCAACTGCTGTCCTCACATTAACCTCATGAAGCAATAAAGAGGCCCTGAATAATTTATAACCAGAGGGGGATTGCACAGCTCTCCTGGAGCCAAATGGGATGGGCATTGGAATCACCATGGCAGGGTCATTCAACAATCCTCAAAGGAATCCTGGAAAACCAAGAGCATCTCTCTTAGGAGCTGGCAAGGTTCCTCAGATGAAATATTGAAATAAGAGGGGGAAAAAAAAAACCAATTTATGCCTCCACAGCAGTGTTCTAGAAAATGGTTGTGAGCAGGTGAAAGTGCCCAGAGCCTCATGTGCAGGAGGAATTTCTTAGCCAAGGAAAACAGCCTGGGTGTTTGCTGTCAAACATTCAGCAATTCTGTAAGCAAATTGCTTTCTGAAAATCTCATTTTAAAGCAAGCTGCCACTAAAATGAGAGTATTGATATTAACAGGGGATTGCTGTAACTTTCAGAGAGTAGTGGAAGATTTTATTTTCAGTTTTTTTATGACAGTGGAGAGCATCAGGGTACCATGACATTGGTTAATGTATGATAAGGGGGAAAACACTGTTCAGTGCTCTTCATCATCCTATGAATTGAACAGATTATTCTGTTCTTTGCAGATTCCCTTGGCTTTTTCAGAGGTGGTGAATATAAAATCTGGGAGAAAAGCTTGTTACATTTTTTTGTTATTTACAGAAAAAAAATACCTGAGTAGTGAATTTTTTAAAATGCTGAAAATAGAATTAACTGTGGATCTCAGGGATAATTCAATCCTAGCATTTTGGTGTTTTCTGAGGAAAGTTAGAGAGCTCCTTAGAGGCTTTTCTTGCTTTGTTTTTCTTGTTCATTAGTGAAAAAAGGAATGTGAAAATTGTCAATCCTTTCTGGCCTTTTTTTTCTCTCCAAGCTGAAAAACATTTTAAAGGGAAGGGCTGAAGAGGCAATCTGCTACAACTGAATCAAAGAATGATTATTGTATCAAGCCTCTGACTACCACATTTTTTTTAAAATTAAATGGCATCATCTGCACATCAGGGCACATTCTTCATGTTGCAGAAGTGAAAGGACGCCAGGATTTCATAAATTTACCCTATAAAAGAGTGGTATCTCAAGCTGTGCTATAGCCCCGTGCTTGCCCAATTGAAAAAGTCCTAAAATCTTTAGAAATATTTAGGTCTTTAACCTTTAAGGGTCAGTTGGAGATATTTATTACTTCATGATACTATATTATATTAAAGAATACTAAACTAAACTATACTAAAGAATACAGAAGGGATACTTGCAGAATGCTAAAAATATAATAATGAAAACTCCTGACTCTCTCCAGAGCCCTGACACAGCTTGGCCCTGGTTGGCCAAAGAGTGAAAACAACTCCCAGCAGAATGCAATGGAACAATCACCTGTGGGTGAACAATCTCCAAACACATTCCACATGAGCACAACACAGGAGAAGCAAATGAGATAAGAATTGTTTTCCTTTTCTCTGAGGCTTCTCAGCTGCCCAGGAGAAAAATCCTGGGTGAAGGGATTTTTTTCAGAAAATGTGAATGGCACACACTTCCTAGAATTGAAATATTCCTCTAGAAATTTAGCTTTTTATACTGTTTATTAGCTGTGTAAGTTTTCCTGTGTGAGGCATTATTCTGAGATTTTTGTAAAGTGAAACCCACCCCAATATCTTGGTGATGATTCCTACATTTAAATCCCTGTCAAGGCTGGACCTAAGTGGCAAACTTTTAAATCAATGTGAGAATCTGTCACAGGGCAGGGAAGTGACATCTAAATTCCATTGTCAATGCTCAAGGTGTTGGATTAAATTATTTTCTCAACAACTCCCTCATTGCTGGTTCCCTTTTGATATAAACCACCAGTCACAGGTTCAGGTGCAGATGACTAGGTCAGGTTTTGTTGATTAATTCTTGTCTTGACCAATTGCTGTAATTTTAATGGGCAAGTTTCCATGTCAGAATGGCACACATCCTCCAAATGAATTTCATCCCCTTTTTTACTGTACCTGGCAAAACAAGTCTTACTTAAAGACCCATCATTTTCAGTGACCTGAAGTCCCACTTTTTCCTGCATTCACCATTTATTCTGCATTCAGATTAAGCCATGAGCTGTGTCTAAGAATATAGTGAATATGAAAGAATAGATTAAAGATTAAATATTAGAACAGAAATTGGGGTGCTATTATGGTATTTTGTGCTGTCTAGGCCATGCTATCCTTTATTCAGCTATATGATGACATAGAATAAGGATTTTTAAACCCTCCATTGCATTGACAGATATTTATATCTTTTATTTTCCATTCAGATTTGTGACAGCTGGTAAAGAACTGCCATCCTCAAAAATGCTATTTATAGTTATTTTACTAGGGATGGTAAAAGCTTGTTCATGTCAGAAGTAAACATGTACTAGATATGGTTGAAATTATATATATATATATATATATATATATATATATATACACACACACACACACATTCCTTTGAAAATTACTTGATAGAAATAGCCATTTCCCTTCAGTTGTTCAGCCAGATAATGGTGTAAAGTTGCAGATTGTGAAAGCCTGCAAAGATTAAAAATAAAACAGCTTTTTCTCCAAAATCATACAAAAATTTCTTCATGGTTATTATATTAGGAAACAAGGAAGATGCTCCTCCAGACTGAACACATCCAGTGCTCTCCAGAATCTTTGAGTCCATACTATTTGTATTTGGTATTTTATGTGCTTTGAGGCTACTGTGCTTGTTTTTAATTTTTTGGGGTTTATGTGGGTTTTTTTGGTTTATTTGCTTTTGGTTTTGTAGTGTGTTTTTATCTCAGCTGTACACACTGATTTTATGGATGCAGACACTTTTTATTTTGCAGCCAGCCTCACTGACTGGTTTAGTTACACGTTCAAACAGCAAAATCCCATTCACAAAGGAATGCAGGGAGGCTTCTTCAGCCTGGAAAGAAGAGAGAAATACAGGTTCAGTGTTGTGTTAGAGCAATTATGTCAAAGCAGAGGGACACAGAATGAGACTACAAAGAAGACAAATGAAAACCCTCATGAGTTATGAGAGGTAATTCCTATTTTTCCCATTGCATTTAGGTCCAGGTTTATGTTGTTACACCTGTGAAAGTAAGTATATGTGGAGCAGCATGCTGGCATAGTGGTAATAAACCATGTTACAGCCAAACCTTTTGCTCTTCTCCACGTGAAATTTGATTTTAAATTGTATTTCAAGATTAGACTGAGAGTATATATTCAGTATTTATATAGTATTCTTTTAAAAATCCTCAGTTTTTTGGTGAACCACATTCTTCCTTATGTATCAGCATTATTTGAAGAGGAAGAAAATCCACTTGGGAAATTTCCAGCCTTCTCTAATCAAATACTCATCATTAGAAGAACAACTTGAAATATTTAGGAGGCCTTGAATCCCAGCCCTGCTCAGGTTTGGGGATAACTCCAAACATTTAAAATGTAATAGCTATTCAAAACCTAAACACGTCTGTCATCTGTTTTATAAGGTTCCTTTTACTGCCAAGTAAAAAGAAGAGAGAAAGAAAGAGAAAGGTACTTCTAGGTACCTCTAGAAGGCATTTTTGTGCAGAAATTGTAAATAAATATTTTAAGAAGGGATGAATCACTGCCTATAAGTATCTGTCTCTCCTTAGAGACCACTGAGGGTGCCTAAGAGTTTAATTTAGACTAATCAGGTAAGTTTATGATTGCTAAAACCAGCAGGATTCTTCTCAAAATATTTGTCCATTACCTTTTTTCCAGCTCCTATTAAAACCTCTATAAATATGACCACCAACATCTTGTTAAACCCCAAATCCCCACTATTGGTGCCATTTACATTCCACTCTGTTCCAGCAGGAAGCTTGATTTAATTCCCCAAGCAAACAGGTGGCTTATTTCTGGTTGCCTGACAAAAAACTTCATGTAACTTACCTTAAACATCACCACTGCAATTCTTCCATTTCTGTTTCACTGCAGAATGCCTTAAAATGCCCTCTCAATTCAGATCTTCTGGAAGCTTCATCTAGAAGTGCAGTCCCTCCTTCAGCACTTCCCATTCCTCTGATTCATTAGCATAATTGGGTAGTCATGACTGACTAATGAATACTTATCAAGAATTTCCTATGCACATCTTGCTGCTAATTTTGCAAATATCAAGGACACAACTATCCAGTCTGCATCAAGAGTCTGTGTATGGAAATCAGAAATGCAGGGCTCTCACAAGAATAGGAAAATTATAGTTATCCACTAAGGCTTCTTCTTATTCTTTTTTTTTTCCCTACTGAACTGTTTTCTTCAGAAAAAAACCCGCTGTTTTTCAAAAAAAACAAAACATGTTTATTAAAGGATACCATGAGTAATAGTGATACCCCAAAATTCTAAAATTTTCCATATATATATATATACACGAATGGCAAATGAATGCTGTGAGTCAACTACTTATACAAAAATGCAGATCTTTCTCGTATCCCAACTCAGGTAATCCATAATTTACAGTGGAATGAAGACAGAATTCCAAAGAACATAGCTGTGATTTATCTGCTATAATGAGGTGTTTTATTTTCCAGCAGAGGTAGTTCCTGTCCATCCATGACCAAGGAGTCGAATTTAGTTTCTCATTACTGATCTAAACTCCAAGGAGATGCACAAAATATGTTCTGTAAATCACACCTGATGAGCATTTTTTTCCCTTTGGCTATCAAACTGGCAGTGTGAGCCAGACCTTCCTTACTCAGGGCCCAAACTGCACAGAGCAAGGGCAAAGATGGATGGGGCTGTGGTTTAAACCAAAGAAAAAGCTGTGGTGGGTTGGCATTGCTGGATGCCAGGTGCCCACCAAGCCACTCCATCACTCCCCTCCTCAGAAGAACAGAGAGAGAGAAAATAGGATGGAAAAATCCTTTTGGGTCAAGAGGAAGGCTGTTTAACAAAGCAAAAGCAAAGGCTGTGTGTGGTCCAAGGGAAAATGAAATATACATTATCTGCTTCCCATCAGCAGATGGAGAATATCCAATCTCCTCCCAGGACATAGAGTATGGTGTTTCAGAAGACAAAGCTCATAATTAGGAGTGTCCCACTTCCTCCTCCTTTTTCTTGGCTTTGATATGAAGTTCTGGCCACCTGGCATCCAGACAAGGTCACCCCACTGCAGGTCTTCATCTGTGTGAAAGACAGGGAACTAAAGACAGGGATTCTTGGGATCCTTTCCTTCCCAAAGTGGTTGTGGAGTTGGACTTTTCCTGGCTCTTTTCATAATAACTTCTCTATATTTCATCTCTATGTAGATCAAATTTACACTGACACCTCATAGAGCATCTTCAAATATGTAGAATTCCTTCCAAAGCTTCCAGAGCATGCCAGGTGTAGAGCAGAACCAGATTGCTTTGAGTCCCAGATTCTTTTGAAAATAACTCTCCAAATTTTCTACAAAGAGAAGAGGATTTTGCCTGGAAGCACGTCCCGCCCTAGTCCTTATCTGCCCTTTGCTGTAAAATGATTGCAATAACCTGGAATCTGTTCTGCATCATAAAGCTGGTTAAAAGAATGATGCTTATAATGAGCTTTTAGCATGTTGCCTCCCACAGCCTCATTTGAGTTTATCACTGCCTTGTTTCCTGCTGGACATGAGTCATCCCAGCAAGTCATCAAGCAAATAATTCCAGATTCCCCTCCAAACATCAATTAAAAGTTGTCTTGCTATCAGAATGTACCCCAAAGAGCACCCACAAACTTATACATAGACATGACTGCTCCAACTAGCTCAAGTATTTTGCATTTTACTTCATGGGAGTTGTGTTTTTATCCATGTGCAGAGTGCTCCAAGTAAGCCATGACCTTCTTAATCCAAGCTTTACCAGGAACTTCTTTCAGTCTAATGTGACATTGGCAGGTTCTCAAAACCAAACAAGGTCATGGCAGATCATTTCCATTTGCCAAATACACCTTTCAACAGAATCCTGGCTCTGGACAGCAGCTGAAAGCTGTGATCACACTGAGGTGTGAACTGGATTTGTGCAGCTGGCAGAGATGCTGTCACTTCTGAGTGACAGGTGCATGTCAGGTGGTTTGCAAGGATTCATTGGACAAATAAATCATCCCTTCAGGTCCCCTGAAGTTTTGAAGCTTGCAGTGCCAGTTTGTGTGTGTTTTGGGGGCTGGCAGAACAGGGATCTTCCAAAAATGCAAAGATTTTTTCACTCAATGGTCCTTTCTTTTCCTGTCATTTAATGACAGCCCCTTAGGAGCCTTCTCCTCAGTTTGGAGGCAGGTTCAGAGCCTTCCACAGTGACTTTACACATTTTACACCCCTTCCTCAAACTAGGAGCAAGCTGTGCTTGCACATCAATACATGACAAATTTCTGTCACGCCAGGATGGTGAAGCTGGTAAATTCCATGTCCTTCTGCTGTGTGGAAGAACTGAGGAAACCACATCCAGTCAACTGCTCTTGATGGCCTTCAGGTCATTAGCCATGACTGGGATCAATGATCCAAACTCAGAACTGATGTGGAGAGCTTCACTTCCCTGATCTTCTGTCAGCTCTTCTCTTTCTGGTTACGTGACTTGTTTTCAGTTTTTTGGTTTGGGTTTTATTTCTGTGATAGAGTCTGGTTTTGTCACTGATTTGGACATGGGGTTTGGATAACATTTTAAAGGATCTTGGCATGAAAAGCTTTTCCTGTACATGATGAGTGAACAGTCCCTGATACCCTCATTGATGCTCATGGTTGATGCATTTTGTAAATTTGTAATTTGTAAATTGAGGATTTGAGTTTTCTGCAGTGGGACTCTCTTCATGTTCAGTTTTGTGTGTACATCATGGTTTCAAGAAAGGCACAGAGATCTCTAAGCTGGGGGAAATCAAGACAGAACCAAACTTGATATGCTAACCCTGCCACCACACCACAGCACCCCAGCTAATTAGTTCCACAGAGAAACAGGATTAATTAGCCCAGACACAACATCACCCTAGTTAAACTTCAGAGTTTAGGCAGCTCCAAACACCTTGTGCTGCACTCCACCAGTGTGGAACACAAGCACGAGGACATTCTCTCGCTCAGGAGCCCAGAGGGTGCTTTGCATAATTGAATTTACAGCAGACCCAACAGTCTAGCGAGTCAGGGCGCCAAATAAAACAGAGTGGGCTGGCAGTATTAATTCATGGGTGTGCTGAATTAACTGAGAGGTTTTTGCAGCTTTTTTAACAGCACAAAATGATAAAAGAACCAGCGATCGGCGCAGTAAAATTTTATGCGTTAATAACTTTTTAAAAGAGTGAAAGGGAAGGAACTTCATAATGAGCCACGTTTTCCCTTTGTGCCTGATATCTGAGTACTTACAGAAGACATAATTCTGACTCTGGCATCCTTACAGATTGGCAAAGGATGGGAAAACAGAAGACTCTAAGAGGAAATGAAAGTTGGACAAATCAAACTAGAAATGAGAGCATGTAATAAACGGTGTGACCGGGATCGTTAGTAAAATCTTCACGGAGAAAATCTTTCAATCAAGATTGGTTTGAGGCCAATCACTGGATGGGCAAAATGAGTGGTGGGATGGAATTTTGGGCTGGTTGGTGGAGGAGCAGACTGGTTTCTTTTGGTTCATACAATGGAGCTGGTGTGACAGTTTGTTGGAAAGAAGATCCCAACAGGAGCTGAGACAGACAGTGCCTGGGTGTGCAGGCAACAGAAACTCCTGAATTAACAGCAGAAGAAATTTCCCCTCCTGTGCTGGCAAGAATTGCTACTCGAATTTGGAAAGTCTGTGCACCTCCACCAGGCGAGGAAAATTCTACTTCCAATGTACCAGCTGAAGTCTCAAATTAATGAGCCAATTAAAGTTCTATCATCACCTGAGCAGTGGTTACTGATGAGATGCACTCTGTCAGCCACGTGGCACATGTAATGAACTGTCTTGTAACTTAAACTCACTGAGATAATTTTAATATATTTCACTTAGCACTTGTGAAAAGGCCAAGCATCCATAAAAAGAAGTTCAGCTTTCAGGCATTAATGTTTCCTGCAGGCTGATGTGGTGCATATGGGCCATTACAACAACTTAGTTAACTTGCCAAATTGTGATAATTAGAACCCAAAACTGAATCCTGAAGAGAGAATTATTCTTTGCTCTTTAAGAGTTTGGTTTATGGTGGAGGCCTCTGCATATAATATCATTCTCTGCTTCACAGCTGGGCGGAAAAACACAGGGGAATTTTGCCTTTGCCTGAAATGTGTGAGTGCATTAGAGAGAATTTCTGTCATGAATTCAGTCACATACCACAGAATCATAGAAGTATATATTCTCTTTGGTTTATATTATATTTCTATAATAAATATTTATTTATTTATATATATAAAATTATATATCATATTTCTTTTAACACCGTGCTGTGCTTTGCACCTCTGTCTGTCCAAGGTATGTCTCACTTTTAAACAAATAATGTTAAAAATTAAGTGAAACATTGCTAAAAAGGAAAGGTGTTCACAATTAACATCATTATGATAATTTTATGTACATCTCTCCCTTCAAAGCCCTGATGCAGTGCCAGCTCTAATGTAACATGTAACTATAATATAAAAACATAATGGGTCGAATTCCCCACAGCAGAAAATTAATCCAATGCTGCTGATTTCAGTGGAGAAATGCCAGTTCATAAAAGCTGAGGAGCTGCTGCTTTCATGGGGCTCATTTTAATGATTAATAAGATACCAGATTGGTATTTGTCGTTGTTTGAAGCGATCAGTGCCTGATATCCTCACATTATTATTTAATTCAAGCATCAAAAACATTATCACTTCATTTGGATGAGTGTGTGTGCATAAAACCCAAGCCTCACAAAGCCTATTTAGGATAATCCTATCAGCTGGCAGCCAAGAATTGAGTGATTTGTCACCCAGTATGAAGCTGGAATCTCTCTTTCTTTCTTTCTTTTCCTGCTTTTATGGGGATGTGCTGCATTGTTACAGCCAGCTTTTATCCTCCACTGGAATTAAAGAGAGTCTCAGAGAAGGTAATTAACTGCACACAATGAGCAGGGCAAGGGAAGGATGAAGGAGGATTTGTAGGAAAGGAAGATGTGTCCGTCCTCATCCCTGCTAAGCGCACTGGATGCACAGACAGGTGTTGTTCCAACTTCACTGCTTGAAGCAGAAAAGTTTGGGGCAGCAGGACATGGAAAAGGAGCTGGTTTAGAAGGTGTTCATGGAGAATTACCAAAAGGACTTTAGGTGCTGAGGGAATATTCTCTGGGGTTGTGGAGTCCTGCAGAAGTAACAAACAAAGGCGCTGCCACTCTGAGTGATATAATGGGGCTCTGGTATTGGTCCTCATGGGTTGGACCCTTAAACTTGAAGCTCAGAGCAGCCCAGATGTAAAAGAGGGCCCAACCACTGCTCCTAGGATTGCAAAGTGTCTCCTGGTGTGCCACTGCTTCCCTCAATCCTGCTGCTTTTACACCACCTTCCAAGGCAGGTTTTCTTGCTCTGGTCCACTCCAAGTGAAAATTTAGTGACCAGCATGTGCCACTGACTCCTGCAGCTTTCTTTTCCAGAGCAAACCCAGGAGGTTTCTTCCCTCTTGGGAATGAGGGCTGGGGCAGGGTCAGGAGCCACAGGGCGGTGGATGGGGCAGTGAAAGCTGCAGAGCAGCTCACAAAAGCCTTTCCTGTGGCTAGGAGGTGGAGAACATGGAATATTGAGGCACAGAGAGTGTGCAGAGGGGTATTCAGGGGGAAAGCTGCCATTCCAGTGTCATGATCCATCCTCACAAACTGGTTTCGTGATGGTTCGTTAACTGATCTCAGAGTGCAAAACAACCGACGCGGAAAGGGGATGTGCAGTAATAATCAAAAACAAACGCACCTTTATTGAATGACCACAGCAAATGCAATAGAGGGATTAGGGAGAGAAAAAGATAGAGACACAGAGAGAGAGAGGAGGATATAGCTACCAAACGTAGAGACAAAATCCTTTGGTCCAGTCTAGCTGAGGATCCCTGTTACGTCGGGGAGATCTCTAGCTAACTCAGAAGTTTTTATTGTGATAACTATTGGAAATTGTGAGATGGGGGGAACAGATACAATAAAGAATAGATGTAACAGGTAGTCCATGTTCTCAGTAGTAAGCTAGAGCCATTGTCTTCTTGGTCCAATGGTCAGGTAGTGCTTGGCAAAATCTGGCTTTGGTCAGGTTGGCTCTCCCCCTCCCCTGTATTAGAGGTCTCAGTCTCAGTCCTTGGGAGGGGGAGCTGCAATATAGGGGTCTCATGTCTCAGTCCTTGAGAGAGGGCTTCATCCATCTCAGTCCATCTGTCATGGGGGTCGAAAAGCAGATGAGGGATTCTCCGTGGGGGACCACCAAGGGTTGCCCAGAAAGACCATTTGGCCAAGAGGTGGGGGAAATTCATGAGCTATTGGAGCAGGAACCATGAAGTGGGTGCAAGCATTGAGGGCAAGTCGCCTCCTTCTACCAGGCTCAGTGTTCCATGGCAGCAAACATACCTGCAAACAACAGCTTGGCAAACCAGCAGGGTCCTCAGGGTCTTGGAGAGCAACCATCTCAAGCAAGGCCAGAATTCCAGCCAGGGTCTTTTTGGTGGTCCCAGTTTCTGTCCTTTCAGGACAATCCTGAGGCAGATGAGAGAAACGTCGGACAGAGATTTACATCCAGCCACCTCCTGCTCTCTCTGCTCCACATCCTGATCACCCCCCAGGTTCCACAGGGACAGGACAGACAAAGAAATCCACACAAAACCTGTCTCTAATTACTGCTGTGCAGGTCTGCAGGACTGTAGTAACAAGGACAAAAAACATTTAAAAAGGAAAAAAGACTCACAACAAAACCACCCACAATGTTTTCTTCTTTTATTAGTACATTATATGGCATCTTTGAATCCTAAGGATAAAGTAAAGCATCTTGAAATATACTCCAAGAATCTAGTCTTTTTCCTTTATTTTTTTCACCAAACTGTCTTTCCTGTCTAGAAGATATAGTGATTTTTGACAGTGTGCTTAAAGCTTAAGGGCTGTGTGCTCTTCCTTAGAGTCAAGCACAGTGCAAAGGGCAGGGAACTGCAGGGATCACATGGACAAGAAGGAAAGAAAACATAATTTTCACTCCTCTGGATTTTCAACACTTTTCATAGAGAGAAGAAAGCCAGGGCAACCCCTGAGAAGCATGGAAAATACTGAATTTGGGGGTTTCTAATGGGATTTAGATGCTAGGAAATAGCTATAAGGGAACTGTACATAAGCTGCACTCAGTTCAAAGTGAATCCTGAACAGCCCATTCCTTCCAGTCAGCCTCCACAGATGCAGAAATCCAGTGAAACTGGGATTTTGTCTCAAAAATACATGCAGATTTATCTGGATGGAAAAATTACTGGCCACAGGAAGAGCAAAAACTTATAGGATGATTTTCATAGTAAGCAGAGATGGATGAAACTCAGTTTTCTGAGTCAATTTCTTGTTCACTGTTTCCATTCCCATCACCCCATAAAAACTTTCAAGATGAGCAAATTCTGCTGGTGCACAGCAGCACAAAACCTGTGAGAACCTGCATTTAAAGGATAGAAATCTTACCTCAGAATATCAATTATTTTTCTCTCTGTAGAAGTATAACCTTACAGTCTGACCCCATGATTAAATATCTCCCATAAAGTGAGATATCTGCATTGTTGATGAATATGGCTCAGCAGGAGCTGAATTTCTTGGTATGAGTAACACAGAGAAACAGATGATTCCTTTGACTTATTGCAGACACTTATTTCAACATGAGATTAATCATCCCCAACAAATCCTTATTTCCCAGTGATTCTGGAAGAGTTGAGAGAAACAACCAAGGTACAGACATCTACACAGTATTTTCAGATAAATCACATCCTTTCAGACAATTCTTGGTTCTTTTCAGACTATTCTTTGTTGTCTAAGACCAACTGATATTCTGGGTCCTAACAGCATTATCATAATAATGACTATTATTCTTCAAAATTAAAAGGAATGAATAACGAAATACCTAATGAATTTCCATAAACTGCTAAGTCCCCTTTAGGGTTCAGTAGGTCAATATTTTTTTGCTGGAATCAAAGGAAAAAAAATGTGTATTATTTTAATGGTTTCTTGGAACCCTTTTCTTTAGATCTTAGGAGGATTAGTGTTGTTGCACAGTCCCTGTAAAAAAGGGAACCTGCACAGCTTCTTTTTTCCTCCCTCCAATATAACTCAGGGTTGGGGAGAGCTTTTCCTGCTGGTTTACTCTTGTATAACTGGAAGCAGAATTAGGTCCACAGCAGGTGAGCCATCTAAGGCAGAAGCTGGTAAATTGAATTGGAAGAACACAACAATATTTTAAACTCCGTGTCTTCTGTGGCTGCAGAGAAGTCAACACAAACTAGATGATGTGCAGACTGCTGGGAACGGTGGGTTCACACTGCTTGAAAGCACACAGACTTCTTGGAGTGATTGTGAGCTCCCCCTAAAAGTGCAATTTTTGTACAAATAACAGCCCTTCATGCTTGGCACCTGAACGAGTCTTTGTTTCCAGCAGAGAAACTGTGGGTTTATGGCCTGAGAATGACAATAGGAATGTGTTTATTGCTAGGGTCACAGCTGGGGATGATTATTACTTTTTTCTTTGTCAAAAGGAAATGCTACAGGCAGCTAAATGTGCTTTCAGGCTGATTTGAGGGAGGATTCTTGGTAAAAAGTCCTCTCTTTTTCTCTCTGCTTTGATTTTCCTTTGCCAGATCCAGGTTTACTGCAGCACCAGGAGGCTGGAGGCCCATCATATTTTTGTTCTGATGGGAAACCACGCAGAATTTGCATAATTTGTTTTATTGAGGAGGCTGGAGGGACATCACGCTTAAGGGTTGGGAGGATTGGGGATTATCATTCCTCTGCAAATTTACCTCAGTGCCTGTGCATGGCAGTGGGCAAACAGAGAGTCTGTCTGAGCTGTGTATGAGAGATTTTCTCTTGTTAAAGTGTAAAATCTGAAAGTGCTGGAAAAATCTGCTAGCCAGCACCAGGCTCCAGAGCTGGCTCATGTAAGGCCAGCTTCAGGTGGTGACAACACACTCTAAAACCCCAGTCTGTGGCAAATCCCTCACTGTGGGTGCTCTAGGAAAGGCATTCCACCACCACACCGCTGTGGCAGCAGCTCTTCCCTGCAAGCCAAGCCCAAAGGAAAGCATTTTTCTTTCACCTGTCATTTTGCACCTCCCTTTCTAAGCTCAGCAGTCAGCTCAATGGTGACCTCAGCTAATATCTGCTCTCAGCCTTTACATATCCATGAATGCATGTCTAAACATCATCTTTTTTAATTAATACAGTCCGTCCCTCCATTCTCCCATCAACTTGGGGAGCTGAGATGTAATCTGATTTAATTCCTGTAACATAATTTTGTTTGGTTTTATAGTACTTCCCCCTGCTCATATTAAAATCCAATTCATTTATGTGTATGCAGTGAGAGATGGATGTGCATCTGTGGGTGCACTGGAAACGTTGAGAAGCTGGTGGATGAAGAAAGGCTGAAATTCAGAAATTCAGGGGGGCTGAAATTATTTAAGGCTGGCAAAACCTCCAGGAAGCTGAGTGTCTGATATGTCTTTCAGAAATGCAGTCACAAAATTCCCCCTACAAAGGCAGCTCCAGGAGCACAAGGTGCTTTTTTCAGTTCCCCTTGCCTGATTACAAGCAATGCTCTTTACATGTAATTCTAATTTCCTAAGATGGACTTTAAGAGCCAGGAAGTCTCATGTTTCAGACTGAATCAGTTGGTGAACATCCAGATTGTAAATATAGGCTGGTGCCTGACCATTTATAGACATCTGCAATGTAAACATCTTCAGCTGAGAGTCTCCTTAGCATCAGAAGAGAGAAATAAGTTTTACTGAGAGCAGATCAAGTCATCAGAAGGATAGACATTGCTGATGCATCAGAGGAACCATGCTAAAAAGGGTTCATCTCCTTCTGATTGCAAATTGCTCATGGATCCCTGCACTGCAGATGCTGGCAGCTGCTGAAATCAGTTGAGAACATTTCATGGCTGGAATTGGCTCTGTGGGACTGCCTTGGTTTGAACAGACAGGTGTCTGCTAAGGAAGGCAGGAGCCTCCCTTGAAAGAGAGAATGTAAAGCCCCTCCCTCCAAATCATTATGATTTTGAAATTAAGTGGCTCTCAGGCAAAGATACAGGACTAGAAATAACAGTTCTTTACTAGGGAAATTAAAAATACAAATGCAATAGTACAAACAAGAAAACAAATCCCTGCCAGAGCCAGAGCAGTGCCTGTCCCCAGTGTGTCAGGGTGGGGGCACAGCCCCATCCCAGGGGGGCTCAGCCCTCCTGCAGTCCCAGCTGTGGCTCTGCTGCAGCAGGATCCTGCACAAGGGGGGAGTTTTCCTCTGCAGCTCCAGGGCTGCTGGAGATGGGCCTGCTCTCCCTCTGGGAATGCAGGGCAGGAGAAAGCTGCTCCTCTGGGAATGCAGGGGGCAAAGGCTGCTGTGCTGTTCCAGGGCAGATTGTATCCAGGTAGGAATGCTTGGCTCCTGCCCTGGGCGCAGCATCTCCCCATGGGATGATGGAATTTGATCAGCCCTGCAGGGACACTCACTGGCCATGGACAGCAGAGATCTGCTGGAGGGAGGATGGGCTGTGGGAGAGAGAAAGAAAACTGCCCCATGGACAGAGAGAACTGCCCCACCTCTGACAGATGGTGACAGAACACACACAGATCTAACAATCCAGGGCAGGGACACAGGGGGAGCTCCTGGCAGCTCCTCACAGAAGCCACCTCTGTATTCAGCTCCCTGACAGAATCTTGCCATGCAAACCCACCACAAAGATAAAGAGGGATTTGGATGCCCAGGAGGACTTTAAATGGCTTCAATCTGGAACTTCACCACCCCTGAGGGAGTTAAAAGCAGTTATAGCTCACTACTGGTCCTGTAGAGAGGGGTATGCTTCAGGCCCTAGACATTGTTAGAGAAAAAAATCCACCTGACATGTCCCAGAAGAAACCCAATTTCATCTTTAATTTTCTCAAACAGTTTCTCTCTGGAAATAATGGGTCCTTATATGGGAAATTCATATGTAAATAGCAGAACTAGGCAATTAAGCGGAAAGACCCCTATCATGGTGTGAAATCATAACCTGGTATTCTATATCAGCATTTTATGGATATCCCAGCTAAGATGGAAAACACACCATTTCAAGTATTATAATATAGTGAAGGACATTATAATACAGTATATTATAATACAGTGAAGGACAGACCTTGTTTTGGCACTAAAAATACTTGAAATGAGATGACAAGATAAAGGATGCCAGAGGTGAAGAGCCTTTTTTTTTCTGAAGCAGATTAGGAACAAAATCATCTCAGACATCAGACTCCTGGAGCTTTCCTCTCCCAGGGGGTCACGTTGCCTTCCTACCCTGTGTGTGCTCAAAAGACAGCTATGGGTAATGAACTCAATTACTGGAATTAAAACCAGAGCCAGCTCCCACTCCCTGCCCCCTGAGGAAATGCCTGGACTTCACTCCCATGGAATTGTTTGAATACATTAAAATAGTGTGGTACAGATGATATTAAAGTCCTGATTAACCCAGACTCAGAGACAGAGGCACACAGAGGTCAGGGATGTTGCTCTGTGTCTGAGCAGAACTATGGATTCAACTTCAGGGTCCATCTCCTGTTTACAGAGAACAAAATTTAAGTCTGGTTTTATACACAGATTATCTCAGTTCATGAGATGTGCTGACCCTTTGAAAGTCAGCAGGATGAGGACAGTTCAGCCTGGGACTGAAGGCATGTAAACACAGGTATAGAAATAATTATATAATTGGTATAAAATCTTAGTTCTTGCCTTCTCAAAGCTGAGCGAAAGATAGCAGAATTATTTTTTTAAAAAATATTTATATTGAAGATTAGCAAAAATGGTTCTTGCCTCCTCACTTTCCTTCCCTATAAGCATTTTCTGACTGGAATCACTTACTTAGGGTTAATCAGTTTCCTCAAGATTATTATAATCAAGAAAGAAACCAAAAACCCACCCCCAAAAAACAAAATCTGCTGATTATGTACATACATGAGAGATGCTGCCTGTACTTCTTAATTTCCAACAAGCATTTTTGTCTCAGACAGGATTCTTTAGAAATACGTCTTAGTTAGGATTTTTTAAAATAAAATAGGAAATTAAAGCTTTTTTCCCCCTAAACTAAAAAGCACCACAGCTGTTTTCTGGTAGTGCTGCACTGAACAGCAAGCAAAAATGCAGCTGTTAAATCGGTTGCAGATCAGTGTGGCAGACCTAAGTACAGCTAGTTCTGCTTGTCTTGCAATTAATGTCAAGTAAAAGGAGGTGACAGTAATTGGGGTTGTTGGGAAAAGAGCTTTCCTGAGATGGGAGCAGCTCTGTGAACAGAGAAATGCAGGGTGCATTGAGAGCTTGATGTGTCAAGGAAAGATTCAGGACTAAGGGGTGGCATTTTGCAGTTAATGAAATGCACATCTGAGGAATCCCTCAGAAATATCCCTGGCTTATGTCTGGGAAGGAAAGAATCCTGTCTGGTGATAATCCCATTATATCTATGAATGGTGTTTTCCATATTTTGGTTTTTTTTTTTAGTTATGGGATTTTACCTGGAATTAAGTATTGGTAATTATTCACATCACACCGCAACAATTAAGACTCACTAAAATGAGCCCATCATGAAAAATGGTCCAGATAAACAACTTCTGCTGAACTTAATGACATGAAGTTCTGAGTCATATTCATTGCCTCTTATTGTATTTGCAGGGAATGTTCTGATGATGGCAGGAATGATGAGTCTGACTCCATGTTCTCAGAAGGATAATTTAATACTTTATGACACCATATTATATTAAATAATACTGTACTATACTAAAGAATACAGAAAGGATACTTACAGAATGCTAAAAAGATAATAATGAAAACTCCTGACTCTCTCCAGAGCCCTGACACAGCTTGGCCCTGATTGGCCAAAGAGTGAAAACAACTCCCAGCAGAACCCAATGGAACAATCAATCACCTGTGGGTGAACAATCTCCAAACACATTCCACATGAGCTAAACAAAGGAGAAGCAAATGAGATAAGAATTGTTTTCCTTTTCTCTGAGGCCTCTCAGCTTCCCAAGAGAAAAATTCTGGGTGAAGGGATTTTTTTTCAGGGAATGTGAATGCCACACCTCTCACCTTTATCTCCTTGGATGAAAGTCAATTGATAGAGGGAGACATCAGTGCTGGGCATCCTCGTGAAGGTCTGGGCCCTCAGAGTCAGGACAGAGCTGTGTCTGGGTTTCAGAGAGTGATTCAGCTCCTCAGAGAGATGTGCTCTGAGGTAAGCACTGCACTTTCTCACAAGGGACTCTGTTCTGTTTTCCTCAAAAGTCTTCTGGTATCACTCAAAATGTTCAGAGGCGTCCTGATATCCATGTGGGGTTGGTGGATGGCAAAATCATAAAATCAGGGAATAGTTTGAGTTGAAAGAGATCTTAAAAATCATCCAGTTCTACCCCTGCCATGGCCAAGGACACTTTCTACTAAATCAGGTTGCTCCAAGCCCCATCCATCATGGCTAGGAAAACTTCCAGGGGTGTTCCTGGAAATTGGAAAATATTCCAGGAAATTGTTTTTTGTCTCAGCACTATGATTCTATAACTCTGTGACTCTGTGATTCTATGACTCTTTACTCTATTATTCCAATTTTCTATGACTCTATGACTATGATTCTATAACTCAGTGACTCTGTGATTCTATGACTCTGATTATATGACTCCATAATTCTATGATTCCATGTCTCTATGACTCAATGATTCCATGATCCATGATTCTATGGCTCTGTGATTTTATGATTCCATGATTTTATGACTCTGTGATTCTATGATTCAGTGTGAGAGGCCAGCAAGATTCTGAGGATCTCTGTTAGGGCAGGCTATATTTAAAATAATTTTGTATTTGTAATGATTTTAAAGTCATTACATTCTTATCAAAATCCCAGATGCTTATGTTCACTGGCAAGGAACTGATAATTAGTGAAAGAAAGCATCCTTGGTATGTTCTGGGATTTATGCAAATTAATATGTAAATGAGAAAGCCTGGACTAAAAGGGTTCTGTTTGAAGAATGTTTCTGTATGAATTTTTGAAACGACTTTCAAAGTTTTTGGTCAAATTTCCAGTTAGACCAAAATATGTATACAAAAAAGGGGAGAAAAACTTGTAAACACTTCTCTTTCTAAAAATGCTTTCAGCTTTTTAATCATTAAGTTTTTAACTGCTGCTTCATGAATTTTTCCAAAACAAGTCTGTCATTCTGTGCAATAATTTTAGTGAGAATGAGGAGAGTTGGTGCTTGAAGCATTAACACATGTTAAGTGAGACTTATCTAATTTTCAACTGATCATACAATGAATGCATTTGATAGGGCTGAATGCAGTGAGACATCATTTGATCTTTATTAATACACTCTATTAACAGAAATACCACTTCTCTCTAATGTACTGATGATCGAGTGAGGTTTTTAAACAGTGTTCAAGCGTGCACAGATGGATACAGATGGTGCATGAAGCAATTCTAAGTGCATCAATCAACAGCTTCAAGTGTGTTTCATACACAAGAAAATACACATTGCTGAGAATGCCTTTGGATTACCACAATTATGCACCAAAGTGAAGATTCCCAGTACAGCTCCTGTTATACAAAGACTGAGTCAGTCATGCAGAACTGTTTCCTGTGTCATTTAGGATTGCTATGAAAATTTCCATCTGGACCAAACAGAGGAAAAAAATATGAAACAGGGAAAAAAAAAATTATGTCCTTGCCTTATAGCATGGAGGAGAACAGGAAAAATGAAAGGTGAAATATCTATCAGTGAAACAGTGAAGAAGTGACAACAAAGATTCACTTAGAAATGGAAGGAGAGGGTGAAAACTAATTGTGAAGGTCAGAAATCTGTCTGTAGTCAGCCATAAATTCCACATGGCATTAAGCCCTGGCAGGGAAGGTTTAGGTGGCATATTAGGAAAAGGTTCTTCACCCTGGAAAATCTCCCAAGGTAGGTGGTCACAGCACCAAGGCTGACAGAGATCAAGAAGCACTTGGACAACTCTCTCAAGCACAGGGTGGGATTTTTCAGGTGTTCCTGTGCAGGAGAAACTTGCTGATCCTTGTGGGTCCCTTCCAGCTCAGGGACTGTGTTTAGGCAAGGCAGACATCACAGTTAGTAGCAGAATAAGTACAGATGGACAAGAGCATGGCACTACTGATAATTTTTTCAACTTATACCTTGTATTTCAGGACAGGAGGAGCATTCTGATGTGATTGAGCCCTGTGCAGAGTCCACTTATTATTGGTGTGCTGACAGAATTGCCCTGAAGAACAGTTGTGATCATCAACTCACAGAATCACAGAATCATGGAATCATAGAGGACTCATAGAATCATGGAATGGCCTGAGTTGGGAGGGACCTTAAAGATCATCCAGTTATAACCCCTGCCATGGGCAGGGACACCTTCCACTATCCCAGGCTGCTCCAAGCCCTGTCCAGCCTGGCCTTGGACACCTCCAGGGATCCAGGAGCAGCCACAGCTTCTCTGGGCACCCTGTGCCAGGGCATCCCCACCCTCCCAGGGAAGAATTTCTTCCTAACATCCAATCTAAACCTACTCTCTGTCAATTTGAATAAATTTTCCCTTGTCCTGTCATTCCATACTCTTGTAAACTGTCTTTCTCCCTCTTCCTTGCAGGTTATCTTTAGGCATTGGAAGGCCACAACAAGGTCACCCCAAAGCTTCTCTTTTCACAGAATTCCCAGAATGACCAGGTTGGAAGGGACCTTCAAGGCCATCGAGTCCAACCCAGCCCCAACAGCTCAACTCAGCCTGGCACCCAGTGCCACATCCAGGCTTTGTTAAACACACCCAGGGATGGGGACTGCACCACCTCCCTGGGCAGAACATTCCAGAACTTTATCACTCTTTCTCCTGCTATCCAACCTGTATTTCCCTTGGTGCAGCCTGAGGCTGTGTGCTCTGGTTGTGTCAGTGCTGCTGCAGACAGAGCCCAGCCCAGCTGAGCACAGGCACCTTTCAGGAGCTGTGAGAGTGATGAGGGCAGCCCTGAGTCTCCTTTTCTCCAGGCTGAACAACCCAAGCCCCTTTTTTCCAGGCTGAGCAATCCCAATTCCCTCAGCCTTTCCTCCCAGCAGAGCTGCTCTGACCATCCTGGTGCCTCCTCTGGACTGGCTCCAGCAGCTCCAGTTCCTTCCTGTGCTGGAGACCCCGGAGAGCTGATGGCACAAACTGCATCCACGTGGGAACACAAGCAAGGGTGATGAATTTGCTGGTCTCACAGCCTCAGCTATGCAGAGCACTGATCCTGCTTCTTGCCTTTGGGATAAATGCTGCATCCCTGAGGAGCTGATGGCCAGCTCAGCCTTGCTGCACGTGTGAATAATGCTCTCTCCAGGGAAAAACAGGATGGGAATCAGTAATTCAGGAAGAGCTGCTGGTTCCAGCCTCTCCAGCACTGCACCTGGAGTGGATCTATCATCCCAAAGGGAATGTCCATCAGAGCAGACAGCTCTCTGAGGAGGATACAAGCCTGCATCACTGAGCTGACCTTTATTTCATGCTGCTGTTGACTCACAAGAAGGAACTGCAGCACAGAGATCCTCAGTGTCCAAGCAGAAAGGTTAAAGGGAAACAATGGACCATAAATTTGGATGTGGAATTGAAATGTAGCAGCTGAGAAGGAAACATGGAGTTAGATGTTGAGGCACAGACAAGAAAAATATGTTAGGTTTGAAAGAGATACAGGGTAGATTGAGAAATCCAATGCAGTGAAAGCTAGCACTAAAAAGAACAAATTTCAGTAGCAAACACAATTTAGCCATACAAGCAATGCAGATGAATCATGAATAATTTGGATTATGGAAGTTCACTTTTGCCTGAATTTGTAAATCTCTGAATTCAACCTCTTCTCAGCTTGAAAAATTGTTTACCCAGCAAGTGTTTGGAGGGCATGTGCACTTTGCTAATGGTTTATTTTAGATCTAGACAACTTTTTGATCACCTTTACATTTCCAAAATTAAGCCCAGCATTGGATGAAAATCAAGTTTCACTCTTTCTGATTTCTCAAAGAGATTTGTCTCCAAGGTTTTTTGATTTATGTCACTGACTTTATGAATTGAGTGGGTTTTTATTCCTGAATCTTTGTTTCAGGCTTAAAAAACCTCCAGGATGTTGGAGGGTGTTGGTATTTGAGGATGTTGGTATTTGAGATTCTTGAGGGGTAAATAAAGGATCAGAAAATGAAGAGAGGTGAAAGAAGTTGAAAAAACATACTGTAGGGAATTGCATTTATGGGAGGGCAAATATATGTGAATTTCCCATGTGAATATATGATGAATAAAAAAGAATGCAAATTTCAGCAAGTACTTCAACTCTCTACACCAAGCTCTTTCATTCTGGGGCTCACAAGTGATCTGAGTTTTCAAATTTGCCTCTTGAATTTTCCTGGAATATTCTGGGAAGAAGTTGCCATTCAAGACCATTATCTCCAAGAAGCACCTCCCACACTTTCTCATTTTCTCCAGAAACAGGATAAATTCTGTCTTTGGAGGCAGGACTGAATTAAATGACACATCCACAAGAACTGTGCAGGTTTTCTGGCTGTGACGTTTTAAGCACCAAAGCAGACAGATTTTGAGGCAGAGAGCAATTTCTCTGCTGGGTGCTCCACAGGAGGCCAGAGGAGGGAGTGAGACACTCACAGGGGAAGAACCTTTTTGGAAATCAGTCAATTGCAAAAAAGACTTTGGGTTTGGTGCAGAATGGCCCACTGACTCCTTACATGGAGTTTATGTGAAGGGGTTAGGGTTATGTTATATTAGCAAGTAAAATTCACTGGGTGTTGCTTTTTGTCCCAGACCCCTGAACCCTCCACACCCCATAAGGAGAAATCCCCAAAGGGAACAGGAAAGTTCCTGGTTTTGTCTTGCTGATATTTCTGAGAGAATGAAGAGAATCCCTGGGTGCAGATCAGCTGCTCCATCTTTGCAGCACAGCTGGAGTGGAGATATTGCCCTCACCAAAGCACACAGATTCCATTGATCAGCTGAGCACAAAATCACCAGGGACTGTGCACAGCCATCCCTGAGTGAGCCTCTCCATCAGGGCAACCTCTTCAGGTTCAGTGGTATGAGATTCATTATTATGATTACTATTATTATCTTTATCTAATATATTATATATTAAAAATTTCATATCTATATATAATTATTATATTCATACATTATATATTAATAATATATTAATTATATAATATAGAATAAAGACTATAGAAAATATTTTATATTCTATTTTATATATTATATTTAGGCATATTAATTAATACATATATGTATATATACATACATCATTATGTATATCATTATATAATACATTATGCTATATATTATTCCATATTAATTTGTTATATTAATACATATTAATATGTATTAGTATGCATATTGATATTTATTGATATGCATATAATTTTATATTTATATAATTAATATTATGTAATAAGATAAATTTATACTCATACATTTATATAATTTATAATATTATTATGTAAATATTATCATAATTATATATGTATATAAACACATATATATAGATAAATATGTATATATTATTTTGTAGTTAATTATATAATTATTATTTTTAGTGATACAATTATTATTTAATAATCTATAAAGTGATCTATAATAACTATTATTATATTATTATATTAATTATTGTTATATCACTATATTACATTTACTTTATTATTATTATTATTATTATTATTATTATTATTATTATTACTATTACTATTACTATTACTATTACTATTACTATTACTATTACTATTACTATTACTATTATTAGGTTCATTTCCCAGAAAGCCTGGGAAAACAACTTCCCTGGGCTGTTCAGGGTGGGAAGTGCCTTCCTGCTGGATTAGTCAATCAGGACATTAAGGCTGAGCTTCATCTTCCTTCACATCTCCACAGAGTAAAACTTTTCCAGTGCAGTATAGACACCTGTACTTCAATTATTCCCTTTGCAGAACAACCATTTCAGGGTGTGATTAGTTTGATATTAGGTATTTCTTGGAAAACCATCAATAGCACAGGCCAGATCACCACTGGCTGTAAATTCTTGTCCAGGTGAAAAGCTGGAACCAGATATTCCCTAAGGTCCCTTCCAACCCAAGCTGTTTAATTATTCTATGCTGATGACCTCTCCAGTGCAATATGGCTAAATTTATCCCAAGAAATTTATTAAAACCCCACATTTTTTCATCTGTTCCTCCCACCACTGGTTTAAAACACAAAGCACTCACCTTTTCCTGGAGATTTTTTTTTTTCCACTGTAGGCTGCTTATCAGAGGACAGCATTCTGCTCTAACCCAAGAATCAGTCAGCCACAAATAAATTCCTCATGAGGAAGCTTTGAGCTAAGTTATCAAAATCTTCACAGGAGCAACTGTGGAGCTGTTATCTCTGCTGATTCAGCTATGGATAAGCAGGTTTTGGCAGAGAAATTATAACAAAAAGCTCCAGGGTGGCAGTTTTTCCTTCAGTACCTACTTACAGGAAGGAGCATGGAACAACTCCCAGTATTATCCAGCCAGTGGAACCACAGGGGTTTAAAAAAGCTGAGCATAAATCCTTTATTTTTACCCTTTAATTTTTTTTCATAATTGCTTTCATATTTCAGTTTTGTTCCAGACCCATTCATTGCTTGAAGAAAAATATTCTGAGACATTCTCTTTATGCACAGACTATTTGGTGTCATGCATGAATTACTTTCCCCCCCAAAAAACCACCATCACCACCAACAAAAACCCCAAACAAATAAAAACCCCCAACAGCAACAACAACAACAAAAAACCCAAAACCAAACAAATAATAATAATAAAAAAACTAATCCAGAAAGAAATGTATGAATCAAGAAAGAAGAAAGAAGAGCAGAATGAGTGCTGTGCTTCTCAGGGGTTCCTAAACACAAATAGGAGATATATTAATCTTGTAAAAGGGTTCATTTAGTGCTTGTGATCCTTAATTTTGAAAGTCCTCAGTCATTCTCTTCAAGTTTTGCTAATTTTTTAGACAATTTCCTCCAGATTCTGGTTTTTTTGGTGAGTAAAATGCTCCTCTGGGCAGTCTGTGCCAAGTCCTCACCACTCTCAAGGGGAAGGATTTCCTCCTGCAAGTCGATCAATTCTTGATTGTAAGGAGTTTTTTCTGTTCCTGACTTGCTGCACTGAACAGGTCCTACTGAGATGTCAGGCACTCTATATAATTTTTTGCTTAGGTTTGGGTGCTAACAATCCTGTTTTAGACATTCATGAGAGATTTATGCCACCATTTCTGCATTTATTTATGAGCACATCCTTGGCAGGAATCAGATCAGATGCTGCTCGTTGCTTTGCTGGAACATCATCCTGGGTTATTCTGATTGTAGATTCTATTGATGTAATTTTTCACATTCAGTGGAAAGTGAACTGGCTTTTTCAGAATTACTAACACCCTCTTCTTTTTGATCTAAATTTTTTTCTTTGGTTGTTTAATTTTGTTTTGTAGTTCTTGAAAGATGATTAAGAGCCTTGCTTTCAAATGTGTTTTCTTCTGATGAACTGTTTGTGCATGACTAACTTTAATCTTTTGAAGTCCATTTCCTGCAGGTTCTGGTAATCTAAACACTGTAGGGCTTGAGGAAAACCACTCAGCCTCATCTTCCAACATGTAGTAAATTCTGAAACTCGGTTTTTCAGTCGGAGCTGTGTCCAGTTAGAGCTGGAAAAACTCCCCAAATCCCTTGTCTTGTAAGCCTGTGGTTCTATCTCTGTGATCTCATTTGGCCCAGTTTGGTGCAGCAGATGCTGGGAACATGATTTTGAGCTGTGTGAGGAGGTCTGTGTGTTAAAGCCATGTGAGAGAAGTTACATTTTTGAGCCAGTGGTTCATAGGCATTCCAGGAAACAAAAGAATGGACATGAGGAGATATTAAAACTGTGAAAAGTGCCAATCACTTGTTTTTAAAATTTTAAAGGTTTAATAGTAATAAAATGGTTATAAAAATAGTAATATAATTAGAGTAATAATAATTTGGACAATTTGAATTAGGACAATATGAGACAATAGAAACAAAGAGTTACAGACATCCGGGTACCTTTTTCTGGGCAGCATAAGCCCAACAAAGAACACAGGTTAATAAAGGATTAACCCTTAAAAACAACAGCCTGTTGTATATTCATAGAGTTCATACATGATGCATAAATTCCATTCAAATACAGGATTTTGTCTGGTCATCGTCAACTTCTTCCTCTGAATCCTAACAGCACCTTTGAGGCAGGAAGAAGCTCATTTCTCCCAATAATTGGGGCAATAAATTCTTTTTCTCTGAAAGATTAAGGTGTTCTGTGGCTGCTATCTCGCTGCAAGTTCTTCCTTAAAAAAAGTATCCCACATAGCATAGTTTCTATTTTAACTTTTTTTTTTTTATTACCTAAAACTATATTTAACACACTACTTGAGAGAATTAATACAGCATTACTTTGTAACATAACACATAAAATATTCATTTTAATATTTGCAAAACACCAATCATAAAATACACATTTTTCACAAAAACCATCATGGAAGAAACAGAGAACTGAAAGATGGCAAATCAGCAGGACAAAGGGACAAACAGGCCTGGCCAGCAGGGCCAGCACTTTTAGGGTCATGGGTGCATTCATCTTTCACTTGGTAGAGAATGGATCCTTGCTCAGCCAATAAATATTTGCTGTGTGCTTTTCTCTTCTTGATGGTCTGTTCATAATTTGTGCTTGGTAGGAAATACCCAACAAACCTAATCTCCTGAGCTGGGATTTGGGGGATGATGGCAGCCTCAGTCCAGGCACCAGCATCATATACAAAGATTGTGTTGGAAAGATCAAAGCAAAGGAAAAAAGAAAAAGTTAATGGCTTTAATGGCTTTAAACTGAAAGTGAATAGCTTTAAAGTAGAGATTAGGAATAAACTTTTCCCTGCGAGGGTGGGCAGGCCCTGGCACAGGGTGTCCAGAGAAGCTGTGGCTGCCCCTGGATCCCTGCAAGTGTCCAAGGCCAGGCTGGACGGGGCTTGGAACAACCTGGGATGGTGGAAGGTGTCCCTGCCCATGGCAGGGGATTGGAATGTGGTGATCTTGAAGGTCCCTTCCAACCTAAGCCGCTCCATAATTCTGTGAATATTTGCAGGAGTGACTGACCTGGGTGTTTTTGGTGTTTTTCCCTGACAAAGAAGCATTTTTTAGAGAATTTTTTTTTGATTGACACTTCATAATCTTCAATAAGAAGCACGACCTTGCAAATCTGTACCCCTCTTGAAAAGATGAAGTTCATTTTGCAGAACAGCCCACATTTTTCATGTCTGTGAAGAGTCACGCGTGGATTCCAAAAAAAAGTGATATTTTCCTTTGTGCTTTTGATCAAGAAGTCTTACTCTGCTGAGGCTTTTTAGAGCACACCTGATAAAATCCATTATACATTTCTTCTGCTTCACTGCTGATCAAAAGCCTCTGACAACTGACAATAGTGAGGCCATCTGTCACTTTGAAAACCTGTATTTTTGAAAGGAACGAAATCAACCTCTTTTGCCCCAGTAAGGAAGTAAAAAACACAGACAGCTCTTCCCATACATAAAACACAAAGCTTGTGAATAACAGACTATATATCCCATCATTCCCATTATCACAGCTGGGAGAATGGAGTACATGGAGGTGAAGTAACTGATGAGCATCAGGCAACAGCCTTTGACCTGAGGCAGAGAAAGAGCCTGAGTGTCTCACAGAGAGTCTTTGTGCCAAGGGTTCACAGCTTTATCGGTGATCTAAGTGATTACCACTTTTGCTTTCCTGGAAGGAAGCTGTACTTCAGCTCCCCAGCTAAAATTCAACTTCTTTCATTAGAACTAAAAAATGGGGCTGAATAAAGGCTGAAACTCCAGACACTCATTAATTACTTCAAGCTTTGGCAACTTTGGTTCCTGTCTTTCACTGTTTTGTCAAGAGCAGAATTCTCAGAACTCTAAATAGTCACGATGGTTTGGGGTTTGGTGTTATTTTAGCTCTTCTGTGGTTTCTTTAACAAAGATTGTAAGCATGAACACTTCATTTTTGTCCTTCTCCTGCACCTTATACCAAGTGTGCTCTTGCTGTGCTTAACAGATAGGTAGCACTTGTAGGTAGGTTTTTCAGCAGCACTTGTTATCTTCTTTTCTCATCATTTTGAAAAGATCCCTCTCTTGGTTTGAAAAGACAGGTGTCTGCTAAGGAAAGCAGGAGCCTTCCCTGAAATGGAAAAATGTAAACCCCCTCCCTCTGAATTGTTATAGATTTGAAATTCAGGGTGGGGGGGTGGCTCTCAGGCAAAGGTACGGGAGCAGGAATAACAGCTCTTCATTAGGGAAGAAAATAAAAAGATAAAATAAACAATGCAGTAAACTAAAACAGCACTGACAGAGTCAGAACAGCCTGACACCCTGTGGGTCAGGGTGTTGGCAGCAGTCCTATTGGAACTGGGGCTGCAGCCCTTCTGCAGTGTCAGGGGTGGTTCTGTTGGAGCAGGGATCCTGTAGAAAGGGTGTAGTCTTCCTCTGAAGATCTAGTGGAGGTAGAGGCAGCTGCTGTTCCTCTGGGAAATCCAATGGAGAAGCTGTGCTGGGGTTCCTGGATCTCCAGATTATATCTGGGTAGGAATGCTTGGCTCCTCCCTCTGGGCTCACATCTCACAATGGGATGCTGTAGCTCTTATCAGCCAGGCAGTGACATTCAATAGTCTGTTATCAGCAGATGTCCCCCCAGAGGGAGGAGTGATTATGGAAGAGAGAAGGAAAAGTGCCCAATGAACAGAAGACAACTGCCATACAGATGGCAAACAGAATACAATTTGCTTGGCAATCCAGGACAATCACAAATCTCTGAGGACTAGGTCCTAGCAAAAAACTTTGTCTCCTACTACAGGGCTTGAAGGTGCTTGAAGGTTATGGGTAGTTAAGCTTATGGGTAGTTAACACCCCTGGGTGTCTCTGACCAAGTATTTATTTAAATTCAGTGGGGTTGGTGAAGGAGCAGGTCGGGCTGCTGGGTTCTGTAACATAAATACAGAACACACCCATGCCCGACACAGCTCCATCTTTCTTTGTGCAATTTCATGTGCAGCTAAAGATTTCAGCCCAGCACATTTCAGGTTGTAGTGATGACCTTTAACACTCATGAGTAGCTTCATACCTCCAGATCATTTTAGGTATTGGTGTTGGGCTCTGGAGAATGAGCTGAGCAGAACAGATTAAATCCTGTAAACATTAAAGTTTTGGATGCTAAAATACACAGGTGGATCTAATGCTCCAAAGCATCTGGAAGACATTCTGTGATAGATGAATAATCCTTTACTGCAGCCCACACAGTGCTGCCATCTCTTTATTTATTTATATAGAGGTACAATTTATTCACATACTTGTACCAGGGAGAGGTGAGTTCAGTTCTAGAAATAACTTCACTGAGATACAGATGAGTAATATTATCAAGCCTGTTAAATTATTGCATATTTTTCTCTTTTGCAACTCATTGAAAGTCCTGCTCTTCACTGATGGATTTAGACATTTTTTTTCTGAGCAGTGCAAACTGAAATTGATGTAATAAATTAAGAAAGTCTGAGTCGACTTTAAAGCATTATAATTATTCCAACTCATCACTTTTTGTGCTTGAATATTTTAGCAATGTCAGTGCATTTACTTAATGCTGCAAGATAGATGTCAGAAGGAGTGACTGGTTGTGAGATGTGTCACCTCCAGGGTTACTGATTGTCACCTGTGCTTCACAGTGTGTAAATGTCCTTTTTGTCAAGCACCAGACTCTGGATGCTGACTCTACATCCAGTTCTGGGGTCCCCAGTACATGAAAGACTAAGAACTGTCTGAGCAGATCCTGAAAAGGGCCACAAAGATGCTCAGAGAGCTGGAGCACCTCTGCTGTGATGAGAGACTGAGAGAATTGGGGTTGTTCATCCTGAATAAAGGAAGGCTCTGGGGAAACTTTATTCCAGATATTCCATAAATGAAGGGGAGCTTATAAGGAAGACAGATTATTTTCACCAAGGCCCACAGTGACAGGACAAGAAGAAAGGGTTTTAAACTGAAATAAGGTAGGTTTACATTTGACATAATAAAGATTTTTTTTTTTTTTTTACTGTGAGGGTGGTGAGGCACTGGAACAGGTTGCCCTGAGAAGTCATGGATATCCCTTCCCTGGAAGTATGCAAAGCCAGGTTGGATGGAGCACTGAGCAAACTCATCTTGTGAAAGGTGTCCCTGTCCATGGCAGGGGAGTTGGGATGAGATTAACTTGGGTCCCCCTAAACCATTCTGTGATTTTGTAAAGACATCCTTATTTATCTATTTACCCTTTCACAGACTAATGAGTCTAAGAGCATGAGGATGGCCACAAGCAATCAAACCCAAGTCTCACCAAGATCAGCATCCCTTTTTCACTGGTTCTTGTTTATGGAAGGGTTTATGAGAAGCTCAGCTGTGTAGTGATCTCACCCTGATGTGTTCTCCCAGCCTCCAGTGAATTGTAATTCGGAGACTTCCTGAAAGAAATTTTTTTCTTTATATTAATAATCCTCAATGGACTTTGTTGTATTAAATTTCTTCAGAGTTTTCTGTATATGACAGTGTTTGACCTCTGGAATATCCTTTGGTGAAGAATAAGAGTTTAACAAGATATTATATGAAGAAATTTATACTTTTGCTTGTTCTGTATGAATCAAAAAAAAGCCTTCACTTCCTTATTGCCTATAAGTAACTGCCTTTCAGAATCTCTCTATTGTTCCCACAATTCAGGTGAATCTCCTGTCATTGTACCTGAAGAAACCTGGATGAATTTTCTCATGCTAAAACTCCATAAATATTGACAAATTTCTTTTTTTATCTCCAAGCTGATATGAATTTCAAGAAGCTAAATTGTCTGGTAAACATGTTTTTCCAGGGTTTTTCTTTTGTTGTTGCTTATTTGCTTTTTTTGTTTTTGAATCTTCCTCTCTTCCTCTGATCTCTGTCATCCCTACCCCTTCCTTGTATTTCCCTGTTTGAATACCAAACTAGACAGGAGGGATTTTTCACCTCTATCAATACATATTCAACCAGATAAATGTGTTTTTTTCCCCCCTGGTGCCCAATTTGGATTCAAGAGACTTTGCTGCCCTTAATGGAGCCACCTCCATTTACGTCAGCCAAGAAGCTCAGCTCCTTCCCAGGGATAATGAGAGCACTGAGTGAATCGTGCCTTGATGTGGAGTATTCTTTCAGCTGGGAAAGCCCATTTGGTGTTGCTCCTAACAGCTCCTCTCTGATGCAGCTGACACAGTTCTCAGCTTCCTCACAAGCAGCAAGCAAAGAGGCTCCTCAGGAACAAAGTATGAGCTGAATGAAATACAAGTTATGGCTGTGACGTTGCCATAGCAATCAAAGTTCATGCCTGATGCCAAAATGGTACCACTATAATCACCCATCAAAGTGTCCAGTTGCCATGGCAACTCTGAAAGGGCCTGGACTTCAAGTTCAGTATCTCCACAATTGAAAATAAATAAATAGGGCTGCCAGTGTTTTAAATAATTAGTTTATATCTTTACAACGCCGCTCTATGATCGTGACATGCTGAAGGCAAAACCACTAGCTAAACACTATCAATAATTCCCACACTTTGTCAATAACCATTGTGTGCACCATTACCACACTGCACAAAGTTAACTTCTTTTTTTCCTCACATGTAGAAGTGCTCCATGGCCTGCTGCCTGCTGGAACGTGTGTTGGGGCATCCTGCTCCACGGTGTGAGGCTGGCTTTGATCTTAGGGTCTGGGAATACCCTGCCCAGGGACTTGTTCATCTGAGGTTTCAGTAGTGGCAAAAAGAATGGAGTGAAAAAAGCTTTTGTTACATAAGAAAATTTTGATACAAATCACTTCAAAATAGATGTTATTTTTTTTTCCTTTCTGCATACCTTCTGTATGTGCACCTGTGCAATGCAGCCTGAATGGCAATTAAATGGGAGTCAAAAATATCCCAAGTCAACTGGGGAGAAGAAGAAAATCCTTTAATTTAAAGTGCACATAATTGGCAGAATGCTACTGGGGAGCTGGAGTCTTGCCTAGCTGTAAGTCAATCTTTTCCCTGCATCACATGCCCCAGTGATGATGTTTATGACATTAGCATCTAAAGGACTGAAAGAGTAGAATTCCAAAGTGAAAAATGTTTTAATTCCAACTGCTTAATGGGGGAAAAACATCTCTTAATTTCTCCCTTTCCTCTCATTGGTTTCTGTACCAGGAGAAAAGGAATATCTGTCCAGTTTGGTTTTGGATGATCCAAACTGGAATCCCATGGCCAATATCACAATTCATTTTCAGTTTCAAAAGGTTTTGCCTGTACAGTCTCCCCCTTAAATTGCCAATTCTTACAGCATGTCTCAGGATGAGAGTTTTTTACTGTACCTTGCAAATATTAAATCATGTAGAAGCCATATATGTTCTAAATGAATCAGGGCACACAAAATACTTTTGAGTATCTTATGAGGAGCTGTTTCTTCATGGAATCATGGAATGGTTTGAGTTGGAAGGGATCTCAAAGCTCATCCAGTCCCAACCCCTGCATGGGCAGGGACACCTTCCACTATCCCAGTGTGCTCCAAGCCCTGTCCAACCTGGCCTTGGACACTTCCAGGGATCCACCAGCCTCCCAGGGAAGAATTTCTTCCTAAACTCTAAACCAAGTTCCCCTCTTCAGTTTGAAGCCATTTCCCCTTGTTTTCTCACTCCATCTCTCGTCCCCAGTCCCTCTCCATCTCTCCTGGAGCCCCTTCAGGCCCTGGAAGAGGCTCTGAGCTCCCACTGGAGTTTTCTCCTCTCCAGGTGAGCACCCCCAGCACTCCAGCATGCTTTTTAATTTTCTTCCTGTCTGGAGCAGGATGCACTTGTGTACCAATGCAAAATGGCCAAAATTTGAACCACATGAGAAAAGTTTAGGTAACCTTGATGCTAATTTCTGTACTGATGACCTTGCTTAGACAATAGGTCATAAACAAAACCAAATCCTAGGAGATTTCTGCCTTTTCCACCTATAGCAGCAACTACTCATTTACTGTTGCCCAAGATTTTTCAGAATCTTTCTAAAACCAGATTTCGATTTTTTTTCTTGTTGGCTAAAGCCACGGAGATTATTGCTAATGAGAGAAAACTTGGTAGGACTCCAGGCAATCATTTTTGGATAGTATATTCAGGTTCATCCAATCCTCTATTTTTTTTCTGGGAATATTGCCAAAAATGCAAAAGATAGCAATGCTTGGAAAAGATATTTTGGGTGTTAGGCTCTTTCCCTTGTAAGGAGGCTACAGTTAAGTACATGATGGCATATGTAATATTTTTTATGAATCTGTAGTGATAAAATCACCTGCACATTTTACATTATTAATGCTGAAGGAAACAGGAAGTTATTTAATAAGCCCACATTGATTAAAACTTTCACTTTTTCACAAGATTATGCATTGAAATAGAAATAATTTTGCACATTTTATATGACCCAAGGAAGTAACTGCAAATTATTTTCATTCCTCGCAAAGTTAATCAAGTATTTCCTTATTACAATGTTATCCTGTATTCCTCCTTTTCATAAACCATGAATCATGGAGGTGAAAAATTAGAACTTAATATCCCAAGGTACGTGAATCAGCACCATGCTGATACTTTCATTTTGTTCTCCGTTATTTTCCTTATAATTCTCAAATTTCGATCTCAGATGTTATTATTTGTGCTGTATTTTCCTCAACTCCTACTCAATCAAAAGCCAACTGGTATCAAAATACCATTCTCTAATCCCCCCAGCAGTACTTGATCTTTACTCAATCAAATACTGTCATCAGTAAAATGTCAGGCACCATTCACCCTTTCCTGTTCCAAGTCAGTTACAGATATTTTGACCAGTCCAGGTTATAGCAGAGCACTCAGAAAGATCCCATTTCAATGTCATCCATTGGGAGAAATAGTTATTTTTTCCTATCATTACTTTCCAACTCTTTATATAACTTTTTAACCAAATAATGTCCTTCTCTCTAATTCAGCAATTATTATTTTCTCTGACAGCCTTTTAAACAGTTGTTTGGCCCAAGTTTTTGTATGTAAAAATCTATAGTGAATAGAGCACAAAGGGTAAGAGTTTTTATAAAGTGAAAATGGATCACATAAGGAAAATATGACACTTTTCCCAAGAAAGAGTTTTGCAAACAAATGCTTTGATCCCTCTCATGTTGCTCTCAGTGGAAATGTTTCTATTGATACAAATTGTAGATGAAGAAAGCTCTAAGCTGATAGTTCACAAATTTACACTGATATTCATATTTCATTGAAAAATCTTTTATTAACATTTCTGCATTCATGGTAGAGGAGGTTGTCATTTCCTGTCAGCAAAGATTCTGATTTACCATTGCTCCTGCTTTCACTGGAAATTTTATTGGCAATTCCAGGTGGTTCCTATTATTCACAGTATTTCACATCTCTTTATTACTGATATTCTCTTTTTCTACTCATATAAGGTACTCAATATTGTATTGATTAGGTATATTAAATATTGTACCCCACGTGTAAAGTTTGTAATGCAAATATTACTTTATAATTTACACCCTTAGAACACGGTTCCATTTAACAGGAAACCTGAGGAGAGGCATCTTAACACCAGATCAAAACAACCATAACCTCACAGAGAAAGAATATCAACTCACACAGAGCTTCACTTCAAATTAACTCCAAAAACAGAACAATGAAAATTGCAGGGCAATATGTCCTGACAGTCTCAAGGTCAACTCAAATACCACCTGTACCCTTCAGCAGACACCATTTGGTTTTTAAGACAGTATTTGCTGTAAATACTAAATCATGGGAGGGTTTTTTGATTATTTTGAAAGGAATACAAGTGTGCACCCACAGCTGGGCCATGTGGAATATGTTTTGATGGGCAATCTGGTGGTGCACAATTCTTGCAGCCATGAAAGCACTCTGACTTACACACCAGTTTACTCCAAAAGGAGCCTCCTGGGCTACAGCTGGATCATGATTTAGCCAAGACTTCTCTGTTTGAAGACTCGTTTACACCTTGTTTTTATCTGGAAGATGAGTATTTGTCTCAAAGTCCTGAGAAATTATGTATGGGGGCAGCGACAGAATTTATAATTATCACATTTTGGTGCATTGTGTTCTGCCCTCCAAAACTTAATGGCAACACAGATCTTTCCCAAATCCGGTGGTGAACAGGCAGCAATCTGTTTCTTCATCAAAATTACCCTTTCCCCCCCATTTTCCCTTCCACTGGTCCTGGTGACACCTACTCTGAGTCATGTGCTGAAGCAGCACAGGAGATGAGTAGTTAAAGCTTTGTAGGAAGATTCTGCACAGTGCAAACAAGATGTCTTTGCATATCTGTAGTGGCTCAAAATGCATCATTCATTGAAGGGGGACAGCTTTCATTCAGAAATAACAGCTTTGGAGGAAGATTTCAGCTGGCGTGGCATTTTAGTAGAGCTTTGGGTGTGATTCATGTAAGAGTCAAATGTGCACACACACATATATTTTTATATATATGAATACATATATATATATCTCTATATGTGTGTGTATGCATGGCAGATGATTCAGGCTTTTATTTCCCAGATGGTTGCTGTGACCCAACTTTTCTGAGGCAAAGATAAGATTTGTTATGCAATTTGTTATGTAAGCAGTTTTCCCTGCCACTGCCTCATTAAAACGTTTGTGAAGGGAGTGAGAACGAGCTGAACTGGGTGAATCAAACCTTTGGGTGAGCACTTGGGGAAGGACAACCGTGTAATTTTGCAGCTTTTTTTGTGGAAAAGCTCCATCAGTGAAGTAACTGAAACTGATCATTTAAAAGTTGGCCAAAACCAGCGTGAGCGTTGAGAGATAAAATAGGAAAAAAAGGCAACGTTAAAGAGAGCTGGTCTGAGAGTGGAAGTTAGGAAGAAATTCTTCCCTGTGAGGGTGGGCAGGCCCTGGCACAGGGTGCCCAGAGAAGCTGTGGCTGCCCCTGGATCCCTGGAAGTGTCCAAGGCCAGGTTGGATGGGCTTGGAGCAACCTGAGAAGGTGTCCCTGCCCATGGCAGGGGGTGGAACTGGATGAGATTGAAGGTCCCTTCCACCCAAACAATTCCATGATTCTGTGATTCTGTGAAAGAAATTTTACCAAAAGAGTGAACCTCTTGCAATTTCCAGAATTCCTGGCATCTCCCCATCCCCCTGTGTCTGCCCTTTATGCCCCTTTTATAAAATTACCTGACTAGAGACCTTAAATTAAAGTATAAACATGTGTAGTAAAGTACAATGTTGAGTGAGTTAGGCAACATTTACCGACTTAGAAAAGTGTAAGGAGAGGGTTGGGAGTGTTTATCTCACACTTATTCCTCTCTAGGTGAATCCTATACTTATAAAAATGAGATCCTGAATAGGCTGAGTCCTCTGGGCAATGCGAACTCTCTACAGGAACATCTAAGTTGACAGGGAGGGAAAAGACTCCAAGACAAGGCCTGCTGCCACATTCTGTCCTCCTCCTGATAAGAAACTTCAAGGAAAGACGAAAATACAAAGAAGAGAAATAAAACTTTTTCAGACTTTCTGATTCACGAATAAAATGGTCCGTGAAAGGAGTCATGGAGTTACAGGGGACTGGTTTCAACAAGGAAGAGGGAAAAGCATTTTGAGAAACTCCCCCAGAGTGGAAGGTCACAAACAGCCAAACAGGGATGGCAGTTAGATCCTTATTTATAGCATTGCTTATTTAATTTGAGAGGAAGATAGAAATTCAGTCCTTGGCCAAACAACGTGAGGATTCAGAAAGGGCACAGAGTATAAAAAATGCTTGTAAGGAAAAAGCAGAAACCCCTCCAACAAAGAGAAAGTGCTCATGCCCTCACCTCACCTGTGCTTTGTCTGTAGAAGCAGCCTGACCCCAGCTGCTGAACTGAGAGAACTGAGACAGCCTGAGAAGGGAGGAACCCCGTGGATCCAGGAGCAATTGCTTGGCTGGGCTGAAAACATCCATAGTGTGTGTCAGAATAGAACCCCAGAGCCATGGAGGATAGAAAATATGAACCCTTTGGGCTGTGTGTGGGACTGAAGATCTGCTGGAAAATTTCTGCTTTTTATGGATGGGGCTGTTGTCAGCTTGTCACTGCATGGGAATGAAAGGAACAAATTTAAAGCATTTGTCAAGGTTGATTTTAACAAAGGCAGGTGCTGCTTTGATACCTTGCCAGTGATTTCAGTTCTCTATAAAACTTTCTCTAAACTCCACCTTATCCTATATTTACCTGGAGGGCTTGAAAAGATTGTTGCTGGAAGTAAAAGCTTCCTTCTGAGGCAGCATTTACCCAGGAGAATTCAAATGAAATGAGGTTCCTCATTACATTGATCAACATGGAGTAAAAAATCTGCAGCTGAAACCCATGGCTGAGCCAAGTTATGGCTCAGAATAAATCCTGGTGTAGGTTTAAGACCTTCAGGTTAGATGAAAGCCTTCTGCAGATCTTTTTTTCTCTCTGTGGAATGTGTCTGCTCAATAAACCCCCATACAGGTCTATTTAAAAGTGAAATAGAAGCTACTCATTAATAATCAGTGATGGACAATTTGAATCCCTATAACCCAAACCAGGTTCCACCTCCCTGTTAACTCAGTGATGCTTTGGATGATCTGGTGTGAAGATTTTGACCCATCCTGTGGTGCTGGATATCTTGTCTCAGATGTTCTGACCTCCCTGGCCCTCAGCTGGGAGCTGGAATGTGTCAATTTTGTGTGTGTGTGATAGATCTGGGAAGTGGGGATCTGTTGGAGCCCTGGCTGCTGAGAATTTCAGATTTCTGTGCTGCCAGGCACTGACCCCCAAGAGAACACTGCATTGACCTGAGGCCGTGGAGAAGCTTCCAGAATGGAATGGCAGAACTGGGATTGTGGGTGTGGAGTTTGGATAGAAGTGTGTGATATCACAGTGTGGGAAACTCAGAGTTAAGGGTTTAGAATATGGTAATGGATATTTGGGGTGGAGGCTGGTCCTTCTTCTTCTCCTCCTTCTTCACCTTCTCCATGGGTTTGGGTGGTTTTGTGTAATTGGATAAAAGTCCCCATTGCAGCCATGGGTGGTTGGTTATTGGGTTAAAAGTGAAAATAATTTCGGTGTCATTTCTTAATTGGACAGCTGATCCTTCAAAGGCCTTGCAGAGAGAGAGATGGGGCTCCATTTTTAGTTTGTGAGAGTGAAGTGCTGCAGAGCTCAGGGTTTGTGAGACTGTGACAGAGATAAGAACTGATAAACATCTGAGTCCCAACAAGAAACACCACCTCACACATTTAATCCCAGCCTTGGCAGAAAAAGAAGATAAAACTCGACAGGGATGATGCCAGTTTCACCTGCAAGAGCTACATAAGAAATGGCAGATTCTTCACTGTCCAGCTGTTAAAATTCCCTTTCTAAAGCCATGCAAACAATGAGGTGCCTGGCTAGGAAAGGAACTCTGGGTCAGTTCTAGCCCAAGGCTGTGTTCTGACAGCAGAGGAAAAATTTCACAACCTCATTCACATTTTATTTCATTTCTGGGCTTCTCCACATAATGATAACTTAAGAGAAGAAGGTGCTAAACTGCCTTCTTCTCCAGAAATACATTCCTGTAAAAGTCAGTTGGTTTTTTTAACCATGGCTTGGGGCCATGTAGTCTGAAATGTCCAAGCACCCAACATCTTTTTTTTTTTCCTCAAAATATATATTACAGGAGAGAAAATACTGCTATTACACTTCACAGCTGATTCAGGGTTGAATAGGAGAGGAACAATAAATATTTGGCAATTAGGAGTAGCCCTTAATACATGGCCTCAGTGCCCTCTGTTTAAGGGGGGTAAAAAATAAAAACACACATTGCTGTTTCTGCTGGAATTTATATATTTCCTGATGTCTCAACGCTGCTGCTCTTCCCCATCCTCTTTTTATGGGAGAAAAGGAGCAGCTGATATTACTGATGAGCACAAAGAAATGGGCTGTTACATCTGCTCAGGTGGCAGTGATTTGTCTTGAAAGGAAATGTAGTTCTTTAGATTGAGTGTCTGACAGAGTTTTCTACCGTGTTAAAAAATTACAAAGTGAATCCAACTGAACTAAATAGAATATGGGACCTCTTAGCATCACATAAAAGCTCTGACTTGAAATAGCAGCTCAAGATACCTCTCTTTTTAGCTTCTTATAGAGTAATAATTGAGCTGCCTGCTCAATTTTAAAATTTAAACTGCTATGTAGATTTAGGCTGCTAAATAAAAAATTCTTTTCCTCTTTAGGTTTTATTTCCCTTCTCTTTCCCTTTGCAATATATCTGAAATAAACTTATTTTTTCAAGCAACCACATGCCTGTCTTTCCTACCCATCATCTGCTCACTGGTATTTCTGATGCCACTCCATGCTTTTCTGTTTGTATCAGGCTGGGCTTAAATAAAAATGCTGGGCTAAAATAATGTGAACTAAGCTGTGACTATATTATTTTTTGCTTGAAAATCCAGACTGAGTGTGTGGGGATATTTTTAGACAAGTAAACTTTGAGAAATGTGTCTGCTTTGTGAAATGATGAGGAAATGGGAAGGGTTTTTTGAGTTAGAGTTTGAGCCAGGCTTACAGGTTAAGAGGGGAAGCTGTGAGCTAGGTGTGCACTTTGAGACAACACACTCCCCCCAAAAACATGCTGGAGTTGTACTGGGAAATGAAAAAAATCTTCCCAGTTTTTCACCTTGATCTAGGAGAGAAAATTCAAGAGAATATCTAAGGGCCAAAGTCAACACTTTAGTGGATAAGATGAATGCAAATAACAGGGATTTATTGGCATTTTGGGGCAGTGTTTTAATGAAAAAATATGTAATTGAGCTGAGGGATAAACCCATAAGAATGTAATACATTGCAAAGCTTAAGCTTAGCTTCCTTAAGATGAGAATGTGCCTTAAAACTGTGAAACAATTCTTTCTTTTCCTTATCACTAACAGCTGGTACACCCAAGTGTTTCCCTTTGTGGCTGCAGCACACCCAGGGAGGTTCCCTCCACCATCCCTGTTCCCTGCTGCCTCTTGCTGTGTGCTGATTTAAACCCGTTATTAACACAGGGTATCCAAAACGGGGCTGTCTCACCTGTGCTGGCCCAAAGGCATGCTCAAAATGAGCTTTCAAAAAATCCTGAAGCAGTTGTGGACCTCTAAACACCACCTGGTCCCACCCCCTGGAATGAGCACGGACATCTTCATCCTGCTCAGAGCCCAATCCAACCTAGCTTTGAAAGTTTCCAGAGATGTTTCCACTACTTTAAGAGGGTCATTAAAGGGGGGACAATGACTTCCTCCTGTTTTTAAGTGACAGAGAGCTGGTTTAGGTCAGCTGTTAGGGAGGAATTCTTTACTCAGAGGGTGGTAAGGTCCTGGCACAGGGTGCCCAGAGAAGCTGTGGCTGCCCCTGGATCCCTGGAAGTGTCCAAGGTGAGGTTGGATATTGGGGCTTGGAACAGTCTGGGATAGTGGAAGGTGTGACATGGCAGGGGGTGGGAAGTGGACGAGATTTAAGATCCCATTCAATCCAAAGCACTCTGTGATTTTGTGATTCTACAATTCTCTGCATGCTTATTATTGGTTTTCTGAGCTTTCTAAGAAATGGCAACTTCCTACATTTTAGAGCACTTCTAAACATTGATCTCCAGACCCCTCTTCCCAAAATCTTTTCCTCATGCAGCATCCCAAACCTTTTATGTTTTTACCAGTAATGCAAACACAGTCAGATACTGAAACCTCCTCCTTGCATGACTGAGAAAGTAAACCACGAGAAAATCAAAAAGCAGTCACATTAACATGCCTTGTTTTGACTTCTGAGAGTTTGTAATCACTGACCTCCTGTGGCATTCACATTCTCTGAAAAAATCCCTTCACCCAGGATTTTTCTCCTGAGAAGCTGAGAGGCCTCAGAGAAAAGAAAAACAATTCTTATCTCATTTGCTTCTCCTGTGTTGTGCTCATGTGGAATGTGTTTGGAGATTGTTCACCCACAGGTGATTGTTCCATTCATTCTGCTGGGAGTTGTTTTCATTCTTTGGCCAACCAGGGCCAGGCTGTGTCAGACTCTGGAGATAGTCAGGAGTTTCATTATTATCTTTTAAACCTTCTGTAAGTATCCCTTCTGCATTCTGTAGTATAGTTTAGTATTGCATTCTTTAATATAATAGAGTATAATAAAATAATAAATGAGCCTTCTGAGAACATGGAGTCAGATTCATCATCCCTGCCTTCGTTGGGGCATTCCCTGCAAATACAATAATCTCCTGCCTGGTGTTTCCAAAGCATTTTCCACAGCAGGGCACTCTCCCTGCAAGCACAACGTGATCCTTGCTGGGTCTGCCTCTCCTCTGAGGCTCTGTGCAGTCTCACACATAGTCTCTTCCACATGCCTGGAATTCTCTGTGTGGACATTTTTGTCCCTTCCCAAAACACGTTTCTCCCATGAAGCACGACACGAGCGTCTTGCCAAAACCCCCTCCCCGTTTCCATTCCCATCTGCTGCGTCTTCTTCCCCATTTGGACACAGGCACCTAATTTTAGATAAATCTTAGCAAACTCCAGACAATCAGCTGAAGCCTAAGTTTGAATCCTCATCATCAAATTGCCCTCCTGCTATAGACAAAGGGTAAAAAATACATTCCTATATTTTTCTTTCCTTTTATTTTCTTTAGCCTGGCTTCAGAGGGGATCTGCAGGGCTGGCCTTGCTTCCAGCTGGTTCTTTAGGAAAGATGAGATGGACACAAGCTCAACTGTTTCAATTTTCAATTTGTTTTTCCTGATGTGCTTACCTTTATACTTAACAGTAAACAGGGAAGTTTTTATTAGTGTGCAAATAATACTGAAATCTTTGGGATTTTTTAAAAATTATGATTATTGTTGTCAGAGCTTTGATTTCAGAGAGATGTGATGTGTTTTAAATAAAGTTTTGTATAACTTTTATGTGAGATAAACTGAATATTAAATAATATTAAATATTAAATATTAAATAAACCATTAATATTAATATTAATATTAATATTAATATTAATATTAATATTAATATTAAATATAATATTGATGATACTAATATCAAATTAAAAATAATACAATAACTCTATGTACATCAGAGAAATATTCCAGGATGTTTTTTTCCATCAGTCAATTTTCAGCTTAACTTTTATTTTTGTACAACACCACAAAATTATTGTTGTTCAAAGACAAACTCACTCTAAATTTCTTTCTCTCAAATCATCCAAAATGTCACGATCTAAGAAAAGAACAATACTGAGATGTCCCTTCTTCCTACATGGAGCTGTCATATAAAATTTCATTTTCTTCTCAGTTAAAAGAGTCTTTTCTAATTTGGCTACTATTATCACTTAGGCAAATATCAGCAGTTAAGACTTTGGATAGATCACAGCATTAACTAGAATATATTCAAGTATCGACTGGTGGATGATAGAAACAAACTACTTTTTCCTCAGTTCCCTCTGCCCCAGAAATGGCTACTCATATAAATTTACATATGACCAATTCCAGTGCTTTTATCCTACATTTTATCCCACATTCCAGTGCTCCAGTTGTCCTAAGGTATGGGTTGATTTGAGTTGGCAAACAGATGAAATCAAGGTAGAACTGCTTGGAAATCATCTCTTTTTTGAGCTTGATGTTAGATGATTTGGTTGGTTTTTTTTTTTTTTTTGTTTCTGTGTGGTTTTGTTTGGTTTGGGGTTTTCGTTGTTTTGTTTTGGGGTTTCTTTTGCTTTTTGGTTTTGGTTTAATTTACTTTGGGCTTTTTGTGAGGTTTTGTGTTCTGGTTTGTTGCATTTTTTAATCAATGTGCATATGGTTTTTCCCCTACTTTCTACCAAAGCCTTCTACTAAAGCCCTCATCATGACAAATGCACTCTCTGCATGTGAACAATGCTGCAGCTTAAAGGAAAATGTTTTAAAGCTGTCAAGAAACTGTTGTTTTCCAGATGGCTGACCAAATGGGGGACAGAGACACACAGGGACTGGCTCCAAAGAGATGGACTAATAATGGATGTTGCTCACTTGTGATGGAATGGGACAGAAACAAAGAAAAGCGAATAAAGCTGATACTGAGCACAAGGTAATCAGGACTCTTTAAAGCTCCCTGTTCCTTTTTTGAAAGCCTGACATTTGTCCTAGATGTGCAAATGTCTTGATAGATTATTTAAGGGCTACTTGTGTAGAACAGCAACTCAAATTGCTACCAGGTTCTGAAACCATGGATTTAAAAACAGAATATGAAAATCTCAGCTTGAACAGGGAGTCGCTGTGCTCGGAGTGAAAATTCATAAATTAAGGATTATTTTTTGCTCCTTTTCATCCAGCTGAGCTCTGTAAAACCTCCCTAATGAAATCTTCAGTGGAAGATAGTTCACCCTGGTTTGATGCTTTGTAGAAAAAGACTTCAAAGTGCTGCATGAAGATAAGGAACTTGGTGCCAGATGCTCAGAAGCACTAGAGACCTCCATGGCCATGAAATCCCACTGAAGGCACTCCAAGACCAAGTGTCACAATGCTCCTGGGAAACCAGGGAGGTGTAAGATGGGTTGGATGACCTGAAGCTGATGTCTCAGGTTTTACCTTTTATATTTTCAGATTCTGTGCTGCTTTAGTGTGTGAGTCTGAGCTTCACATCAGGGGATGCTGAGCTCTGTGCACAGAGCAGGGAGACAAAACAATTCCTGCTCCAGCTGGGAACCAAGGACAAATGAGCCAAATCTCAGGCCAGGAGCACAAACCCCGTGGGCTGGAGAGAGAAAAACAAGCAGGGTGGGACTGCAGGGGCTGAAGCTGGGATGGGACAATGAACTGCAAGGTGCAAATGGAGCAGAGCTGATCCCAGGGAGAGACCCCGTGCCCGGCCGGGCATTTTGGGGCCATTTTGGGTCATCTTGGGTGCAGCCCTGGCTGGGCTCTGGTGCTGCCCCAGGTGCATCCATGGAGGAGATCCTTTGGATAAATCCCTGCTTTATTCTTTAGCTCTGCCCAGTCTCTGCTCTAGGTCAGCCTGCACAAGGCAACAAAGCACTGTAGAATTCCAGTCTGAGCTGTCATCACCTGTCCACTTCTTTGTACCTCTCTGGATATGACACTCCCCTTCACAAAGACACCAGGTGGGAATCCATCTCTGCTAACATTTTGTCGTATTATAGATTTAAGCATGAAAAAAAAGAGTTGGTCTCATGCTCACAGGCACTAAATCAATGGTGCTTGTCTGCTTTCTCCTCCATGGTCTTGCCAAACTTGGGCTGAGATAGAAAAATCAGCCATGGGGTGGTACAGGTGAAGGAGCAGAGCTCTGAGGGGTGAAGAGTTTCCAATAAACATCCACAATTCCACAGCAGAAGCAGAGCTAAATCCCCTCAGGTATCCCTCTGAGTTCATATTTCATAAATGATGCAAAGCCATGTGTCTTCCAGCTTTCGTTTGCCTGCCTCAACTACCAAGCCCAGCAATGCAAGAGTGAATTGAGCTCAGTGGGGAGTTTGATAATAATTTGGATTTCTGACTTATTAGCTGCATTATCCCTGCTATTGCTCCCCTTCACAGCTGAGACCTTCACACATCTCAGTCACACTTCCTGATAACCTCAGAGACAGAATCTCAGCTGCAGGAAATCTCATCTTCCCTCTCCTGAGATTAGAAACTGAGATTCAGTATGAAGTTGACTTATGGCTGACTTTTCAAAAGTCCTGGCTTGTTTTTTGGTGGTTTTTTGTTTCACTTGATGCACACATGGATTTAACTTCAGTGCAGCTCTGGCTTGATCATTTGTGTCCTCTGACACCAGAAATTCTAAATGAAATACAGGAGGCTGCAGAAATGAATATTAATAATGAAAAAAATGCTGCTGATTGAAGGATGAGAGAAAACCGACATGAGTTAAAGCAAGAAAGGCTCTGATTGGGTATAAAGAGAAATATTTTACTCATGAGGACAGTTAAGGAGTTAAAAAGGCTTCCCAGAGAGGCTGTGCAGCAAAACACCTATAATTTATCTATTTCACAGAAGTGTTTTGCCTTGAATCTGGAAGCCTCATTACTCAAACTACAAAGACAATAAAAATATTTTAATCAAAATATTTGGATTGGACAAATCCTTTGCTACTTTTCTTGATTTGTTTTAAGATTTTAAAAAACTGGGAAGGACTTGAAGCCTAAATGTTATGTTGCACTGAACTTAGAAGGGAAAGTTTTCTGTTTCAGGATGAGTTTTTTCTTTTCCTTTCTGATTTGGAAGGAGCAAAAATTGAGTAAAAAGTTTTTTTTGTGCTTGAGATTTTGCAAAACCTTGTGCACATTAAAAAATACCTTTCTATTCCTGCCTATATTATTTATTTTTTTTAATTTACACAAGTCTCTTTGTAATCAGTAAATTACCCGCTAAACCTAGGTAAGTCTCTTCCTTTCTTTAGTTCTCCTGGTTTTCCTGTACCTTTCCTTTCCCATTATCTGGAAAAAGGAGAGGAAAATTCATCATCCCCCAGGGCTGGAGCTTGGCATTGCCTTGGCAAGGAAAAGGGAGCAGGGGAAGATGGTTGTGTTGCTTTGCTTGTCTGTGCTTTCTCTCAGGGTGCTGCTCATGTTTGATTAGCCTGCTTAATGAAGAACATCTTGTTAAAATTAAAGATCTGTTGTACTTAGCATAATCTTGCCAATTGTTAATTAGTGTATTGACAGGAGAACGGGTTGGATTTCGCTTTCCAGCACCATCTTCTCCCCACCCCAGGCCTGTCCTGCCAAAATAAAGATCCTTGCAGTCACAACATGTTTGGGAGCCCATATGACACGTCTGTGAAAGCTGCCTTGGAGCACTGGTGCACAGGGAAGATACATAAGCTATTAGCAAAATCCACTGTGAAACCTCAAAGCACAGGAGACTCAAGGCTGGGGAATCCTTTGTGTCGCTAATTTATCATGTAGACACAGATTTCACATCCTTTAATGCTGTTTTCCCTGGTTTGGGCAGGTTCTGGTATTCATTCATGCTTTTGAACAGGAGCCCATTGGTACAAAAGCTGTGTTTATAATCTCTATTTCAGGAGCAAATGTTTTGTTTGCCCTCTTTCTGCAGACTGAGGTGCTTAAATCTGATCTTTAGCCTCCCCTAGGGCAGCTTTGGGATTTTTATGGGGTTTCACTCATTCCTATCTCTTGCCTGGTTCTTCCCAGTTGAAGAGAGAGGTGATTAGAAACAGCTTTGCCCTAAATTTCTGAGAGCTCTGCACAGCATCACTGTCAGTTTGATACAGGATACAGGGGAGGTCCCAGAGGGTGTTGGAACCCTTTATATCCTTTCAACCATCAGGATTCCTCTCCTGCAGTCAGAGAGGCCAGTGGAGCTCCCAGAACACCTCAGGACCAGGGGAAGGAAAATCTTTCCAACTACCCCTAATCTCTCACTGCTGTGCTGCTGCCTCTAGTCCAACTCATCCATTAAACCCGGGATCATGAGAAAACTACTTCTGTGGTGAAAGGACAGAAGCATTGATTGATTGATTGATTGATTGATTGATTTGTTGTAATTTCAGGGGAAATTTTAGTGGGAGTTTGTTTTTAATTTCAGTGTAGCAATGCTAAAATTTAATTTGAGAGCATGGCTGGTGATGGAGCTGGTACCAATGAGGGACCATCCCTCATGATTCCCTCTGTCTCATGGGTTCTCTTGGTCCATGATTCATACATTTGGGAGAAAGACAAACAGTCGGGTGTTGAATGTGGAGAACCTTCTGATGGCACCTGGCAGGGGAGGTTAGGTCAGGGTTGCTGTCACTTTTATATAAATCAGGGGCAATGCTTTGCATTTGTCTTTGGGGAGAGCTGCCTGATTCCCTAGATTGTGAAAGGTGCTCAAGCCTTTAATGCAAACACTCAACTGCCTGAAATTAAATAGTTTATTAGTTCTTCTATCACCTTCCTCTCCTTGTTGGGTTTATAATGGTCCAGCCTGATCTTAAATTTCTCTGCAGAAATTTGTTTTTCTGCTCTTAAATCAGTTTGCAATTCACTTTATGAATAAAAGCATTAAAAAGGATTCAAAAAAGAAAGAATCCTGCAGCAAGCTGTATTTCTTTTTCTTAGCCCTGAGATACCACAGTCACAACATTTGTCAGTTCTATCCATGTCAAATTAGACCCTGGCTCATTAATTTCTGCCCAACAGTTGGTGTCCTAATGGCTCAATGATTGACATGTTGAAGCTATTATCTTCCATTCAGTTTGATCATCCTTAGGCAGGAGCCTGTAGTCATCTCCTCAGTGTTTGTGACAGCTCTTCTGGGTCAGTGTGCTCTCCAACGTGACATGGGAAAACCAAGGCTTCATTCACAGGATGGATGTTTAAAAGGAATTTTACTAAAGCATCATGTGGAGAAAAAGTAAAATTTTAAAAAAGGATAGAAGGACACAGTAAAACTTCAAGCAAAAAAGTTTATCTTCTGAAGATATGGGACCATGGAGGACACGGATCAATAGTAGCTGAGGTCTGGAAATCCCAACTGTTGAACATTCCAGGGTTATTTTCTGTGGGAGCCGCAGGACTGAATAACAGGCAGATAAACAGGGCAGGGTAATTTAGAAAGCAGTTCCTTTCGGAGTGGTTCAGGATGTGATAGGACTTTCACAGAAGAGTGATTTCACACAGCAATGCTCAAGGCATCTTGGACCCTAAGAACTGGTTCCATTTGGGGGCAAATTGTTCTGTCATGGAATCCTAGAGTGGTTTGAGTTGGGAGAGACTTTAAAGACCATCCAACTCCAACCCCCTGCCCTGGGCAGAGACACCTTCCACCACCCCAGGTTGCTGCAAGCCTCATCCAACCTGGCCTTGATTCTCCTTCTTTCCTCTCTTTTCCAAACCTACATCTCCTAAGCAGAGATGTGCATGTCTGGTTCTTCTTACTAAAGTCAAGGTGAGCTTCCATCTTCCACACCCTTAGGGCCCCAGAGGAATTCTTTTGCTATAAGGAGTTCAGGAAATATAAATCAGGTGCAAAACTGCTCCTGGTGCATCTGTCCCCATGTGGCAACGTGACATTGGGGGTGCCAGGAAAGCTGGGTCCCACAGGTGAATTTGCTGTGATTTCTGATGTGTGAAATGAGGGAGACATTTATGTCCTTTATGCTGCTTTCATTTCAAAAAAGGAAAGCAAAAATTACAGCAGGAATGTTATCCCTACATGAAAACATCTTAAAAACTTTAGAGTGAGTGAGAGAAAATAAACTGGCAATAATCTCTATGAAAAATAAAACCAATCACTGAACAAAACTGAGAAATTGACCTCCTGGATAGCTAAATGATTTCCTTTGCAGGTTTTTGGTATAATTCTGCAGTAAAAACTCAATTCACTGTGAGCTTTAATGGGAGGATTTAAACGGAGAGAACCCAACCAGCCACACCAATTTGAGAAAAGCTCTTGTTCTGTGCATTGTGCAGGGCTTGGCACAGAGCCAGAAAACATGTCCATGATGGGCGCTCTGCTCCCTCAAAAATTAGCTTTGGACAGGAGCTGTTAAGCACTGTAGCCTGATCCATGATTGCATCCAAAAATATCTCAACATCTGGTTCTTACAAGCTTGCTTTTTAACTCTATTGATGTGTGGACATTTCTGGCTCTCCAAGAAGCAATAAAAACAAGGCAGGAGAGTTCAGTCCCTCTTCCGCTCCTGGTTTCAAGCAAAACAAAAGTTTTGGCCCCAAGTTCATGCAAGTTTTATTGCCGAGCTCAACTGAGAGCTTTGACTTGCTTCATCACCTCGCCCTCCTGGTCTGTTCCTGTGCTGGAGTTGTGCAGTTCTTATGGAGAGATAGGGGGGAATGAGGAAAGGCGGATAAGGCAAGGCAAGCTGGCTTTGGCTAGAGAAGAAAAACAGGTGATGGAAGTGGGGACGTTCTTAGAGGGCCCCATTCAGCGATGAAAAACTGCCCTCAGTTCATAGAAGCACAGAATCACAGAACCACAGAATCACTAACATGGGAAAAGACCACGTAGATCATTGAGTTCATCCATCAACCAGCACCACCATGTTCACTGCTAAACTGTCCTCCCCAGTGCCACATCCACACAATTCTATGAGCACTTCCAGGGATGGAGATTCCACCACTTCCCTGGACAACTTGCGCTGATGCTTGACAATTCCTTCCAGGAAGAAATCTTCCCTAATATCCAAACTAAACCTTCCCTAGTGCAACTTGAGGGTGTTCCCTCTCCTCCTGTCCCTGTTCCCAGGGAGCAGAGCCCAACCCCCCAGGTGCCCCCTCCTGTCAGGAGATGTGCAGAGCCAGAAGGTCCCCCCTGAGCCTCCTTTTCTCCTGAGCCCCTTTCCAGCTCCCTCAGCCTCTCCTGGTGTTCCAGCCCCTTCCCTGGACACACTCCAGCACCTCAATATCCTTCTTGTCACGAAGGGCCCAAACTGATCACAGTGTATGGGGAAACCCCTCTGGGAAAAGGCAGTGTCCATGGAGGAGGCAGAGGACCCTGCAGCTCCATTCAGTAAAGGGAGAGAGGCCCTGGGACACATCCCCGTGGGGTTTTCTCTCTCTCCAGGTTCCGGAGGGCACAGCCTCCTTTCATCCCAAACTCCACCACTCGGTCCCTGTGATGGTTTCTTTGTTGCTTGGGGTCACTGATTGTGACTGTGTTCACCGGGGTCCCAGAACGAGGGAAGAGATGAGAATCTTGACTCCATATTTCAGAAGGGTTGATTTATTATTTTATGATATATATTATAATAAAACTATACTAAAAGAATAGAAGGAAGGATTTCATCAGAAGGCTTAGCTAAGAATAGAAAAGGAATGAATAACAAAGGCTTGCGTCTGACCCAGACAGTCTGGACAGCTGGACTGTGATTGGCCATTAATTAGAAACAACCACATGAGACCAATCCCAGATCCATCTGTTGCATCCCACAGCAGCAAACAATCATTGTTTACATTTTGTTCCTGAGGCCTCTCAGCTTCTCAGGTGAAAAAATCCTAAGGAAAGGATTTTTTATAAAATGTCATGGCTACAGGTGCCCTCTACCTGCAGGTGGCTGTGGTAGCTTTCTTGGGTATGTGCTGTTGGGGTGCCTGAGGCTCTGAAAGTGTCTCCACTTCAGGCTGCTTTAGCAGCTTCCTCAGCCCACCAGATGCCCGAGCCCAGATGGGGTATTGGAGCCTCACCACAAAGACAAGAAGGCTCTTCACATAGTAAATCCAGCAGGGTTTATTGAGGGCAGTCTGAGGGTCTGGGTGAGCTGAAGATAAGAGGAATTTGAGGACATTAGGTAGAGGCAGGATCAAACAGGAGCATCACTTCCACTGAAAGGAACCAGTATCAGAGAGCCAAGAACAGGGGAGGATCCAGGGTATATAGCTGGGGGAAGGTAGGAGGGGTCAGGATACAAACCATCCAACGGGAAAAGGAGTCAGGGGAGGAGTTGAAGTGAAGTGACATGGGCTGCACCAATGAGGGAGTGAAGTGGGAATGGTCCTTCAAAGGGAATGGGAACGGGAACAGGGGGTACAGTACTTTCGAGAACTGGGGAATGAACAGCAGTTGACTGACAACAGCACATTTGCATTGGAAAGCAAAGAATCATGGGGAGTTGTGTCAGTTTCTCACTCCAACTTAAATGGTGTTTTCCCAAGGTGTTCTGCTTGAGTCATCGCCAGGGTTGTCTCCCTCATCTTCCTTTTCTGGCTGGGGTACCAGGAAGGTGCAGCCTTCCTGAGCCGCCTGTCACATATCCCCCCTTGAACAGATTATTTACACCAATGTTTAGAAACTCAGGGTTGTGCAGCCCCATTTGGATGTCAAACTGCCCAGGCTCTGGAACAAACCTGGGGTTGAAGTTGGTAGAGACATTAAACCCCATTTCAACACCGTTAACTGTCGCTGTCATGTTTTCTGAAAAATCCCTTTGCCAGGATTTCTTCTCCTGGGAATCTGGGAAGCCTCAGAGAAAAAGAAAAATCATATTATCTCATTTGCTTCTCCCTGTTTTGCTGCCTTGGAATGTGGTCTGGAGATTGTTTATCCAACATGTGAATTGTTTTTACTTAATGACCGATCCCCATCCAGCTGCGTCGGGACACTGAGGAGTCAGTCACGAGTTTTCATCATCATTCTTTGTAACCTTCTGTCTGTATCCTTTCTCTATTCTTTAGTAGAGTTTTTGTATAGCATAATTAACATGACATAACATAACATAATACATAAAATAATACATTAGCCTTCTAAAAACACGGAGTCAGATTCTCAATTCTTCTTCCATCTTGGAGACCCTGAAAATACCACAGTTCACAGCCATCCCCTCACCCTTGGAATTGTTTGTAAAGACATCAGCACACATCTTCCTATCAAAAGGATTCAAGGTGCAACCTCAAAAGTGCTGATTTCAGGGGAACAATCCCTTCCCAACTCCTTGCTCTTGCTTACAATGCAGATGGATGGCAAAATGCCTCATGCAGATACACAGGGTGCCTGGGAGGAAAGGAAGAGAGGATTTTAAATCTGTTGGTAATACATGATATTTGCTCTGGGTTTGTTTCTTTAGGTAGCTTGGTTTTATCCTTTTATGAAAAAGAAATAATCTTTTCCATGCTGTTAAAATTCTGCCTTCAGAAGTTCAACTTTCTTATTTTCGTCAAGCTGATGTGCTTCATTTTGGGTTTGGGTTTGTTTTTTGTTTTCTTTTTGCTATTGCTTCCCTTTCAAGGTAAATTCATTGCTACAGTGGGTGGAGATCAAACTATATCTGTAATTTTTGTGCAAGTCTGTGTCCTCTTCCTCCATTTATTTATCATTCCCCACAACTCCCTTACAGGAGGTTGTAGCCAGGTGCGGGTTGGTCTCTTCTCCCAGTGATAAAACCAGAGGAAATGGAAAATTTTCACCAAAAGAGGTGCCAAGCACTGGCACTGCCCAGAGAGGTAGTGGAGTCACCATCCCTGGAGGGATTTAAAAGATGTGGCGGGGGTATTTTATTGTGGCCTTTAATCTGGCAGTGTTGGAAGAAGAGTGGGAAAATGAGACCTTAGAATGAAATTAGGAAAGAAAGAGTTCTTGATTGAATATTTAGACATCTGAAAATAACGCTTTATCATCTCCTAACCTGTGCAGCCTCTGATGTGCTTAAGGAAGGAATTCATCACCTGACAGGTTTGTACTTCATTTCCCACTCCTTACTTTGTTTATCAATATTATTGACCTCTGTTAAAAATACTGTGTGTAAAACTAGGGGTGAGAAGTGTGAAGGAGAAAAGAAGGGATGTGGGGAAGCCTTTCTGTCACTGTTCTGAGCTTTATGCTTCAAATTTCTTCTGTAAGTCATTAGTCATGACAAAGAGTATTTATTACCTATAGTAAGTTGTTTGCATGTAGTCTGTAAAAAAAACCCAGCTTCTACCTGTGGATTTATATATTTATTCATATTACAATATTCATATTGTTCATGCAATTGTTGTTGGTAAATGTACTCGTAAATTACTTGTTGGCCTTGGGGACTCTCTGCAGAGCTGGGTAAAAAGATGTAAAGTATAAAAGAGCTAGAGGAAAAGGTATAAAGTATAAAGGAGCTGTGCACTATTTACTCTGATATCTTCCCTGCTACTACCCAGTGATTTTTCTGTGAAAGGGTTAAAAGTTTTGTGCCAGCTCTCTCCTTCCTCTGGACACAAAGCAAGTGGAAATTTTCTGTGTGCAAATTTGTGTCTTGCATCAGATTTTCAGAGGGCATATAGTGTGTGGGGAAAAGTCATCAGCTGGGTTTTGTTATAGATTAATAATATTTAGAGCAAGGAAGAAAGAACAGACCACTGAGGCTGGTTCCTTGCACAAGCTTGCCATTAAAAATTGTTTATTCTGGCTGCAGCTCTACTGTCCAGCTCTAGTTAACAAATTCCAGGCTGGAGTTGAGACTTAATGCTTGAAAGGGCATGTGATTCCTAAGAGGAGGATCTGACTAACACCGGCTCGCAGTTTAAGCTGCCGACTTGTTAAGGCCATACAGTTTTTCCTTTCTCTAAAATATCTGCTGCCCTGCATTTTTATAAATGAATCACAGCCTTTAGATGAAAAGCACCAATTGCCCAAAGAAAAACATCACACAGCTCGTTTGGTGAAACCAAGTGAGGAGGTTCCTGGTATTTAAGGTCCCCTCCAAATTGCTCTAAGGGCAGGATGCAGCCTCAGCCTTTCCCTGGGCCTTGCACAAACACTGTAAATACCACATCTCATTGATATTTGGGACTGACACGCTGAGAGCTGATGGAGACTTTTTTTGTTGTTGTTGTTGCAGCTTAGCAACAAGCAATGACTGGCAAATTTTGCTGCTCTTCAAAATCAATGCCACTTTTCTGGATCATTTCCTCATCTTCACGATCATCTGTCAGAACAGAAAACTGACAATGTGTTCCCAGGGACACTGTGAGGTCTGCTGCAAGCCTTGATAGTTAGAGGGTGAATTTAACCTTTTCAAAGTCAAATGTGGTATGGGTTTGGATCCCCCATGAGCATTAAGTTACTTTTGACACTGTTAATCTGGATGAGTTTTCTACTCCATTAAGCTTTTCCTTTATATTCAAAATATCACCTGTGAGGACAGGCCCCGCTTGGCTCATTCACCAGTAATCCATGTTTGCTGTGGTTGCTATTGTAATTATTGTAATACCTGGGAAACTCCAGCATGGATTGTGATCCTGCTGTGTGAGCCCAGAACTGAAAACAGGCTCTGTCCTTGGGAAGTGTGTGTGATGATAAAAAACAGACAGGGAAGGGACGCTGGTGAGTGGGTGAGCACAGAAAAAATGAGGAAAATAACTAGTTGTCATTGCAGATGGGATATGGCTGGCAATAGCCACATGGGGTGACCATTGTTGGGGGTTTTAGTGGGAACTGGAAAGAAAAGAACCATGTCTACAGGTTTGTGAGCAACTTCAGAAGAGGCAGAATTGTCAGTGCACTTGTTTGGAACTACCCCAGGCAACAGGCACTCAGGACTCTGTTGGAAGGCAGCTTTAAAACCCCTGCTGATACTCAATCCTTCAACACGTTCATTAAGAGGAATCAGGGAACAATGCTTGATTAGGACCACCTTGCTACAGAGCAGTCAGGTGCAAGGCAAACCCAGGAGGTTGTGCCTACAGAAGAGAGAAAAATCATGTCAAGGTTCTACAGCTGAAGTCCTTTGTTTTTGTTTATATGAGGTATGAGTTCAGATTTTTTAATTCTTTTTCAGACATCCTGTTTCTGCCTATCTCTATACAAAACTTCCCACTTAAACTACATTTGGCTGCTCTGTTGTGTTCATTTCTTGATGCTGGGGGAGACAAGTGATTAATATTTGATAGAATGAGAAGCATCATGCAAAAAGATGAGAAGATGGTGTCAGTTTGGATATTGTAGTTGGCCAAACAAAAACGTAAGTGATGCCTCTGATCACTATGAGGAAAGGTTGGGCTGAGCCAGGGAGGAGGGTTTTGGTGCTACTGAGAGAGAAAGGCTCTTCCAGAAAACTTTCCCAGAACCCTCTTTGCTAAAAATTTGTTGTCTAGGCTGGAGGCTCCAGCATTTGGGTAGTGTGACTTTCTTCTGATAGACACAGGTGAGTTCAGCCAGTAGAAAACTTAACTTGTGCCCCCATCATGGCAATGAGACTCTCTGCATGCTCTCAGATGTTTCAAAAGGCACACATACATTTTTCTTTTTGCAGACACAGTTGCAAGGCAGCTGGGAAGAAAATCTGTCTTCCTGGAGTGTCTAGATTGTAGAATCAAAGAATGGTTTGGGTTGAAAGGTACCTTAGAGATCATCCAGTGCCACCTCTGCCATGGGCAGGGACACCTTCCACTGTCCCAGGTTGCTCCAAGCCCTGTCCAATCTGATCTTGGGCAATTCCAGGGATGCAGGGGTAGCCACAGCTTCTCTGGGAACCTGTGCCAGGGCCTCACCACCTTCAGAGTGAGGAATTTCTTCCTATTGATCTAAACCTCCCCTCCTTCAGACTGGATATTAGATGTCGACCATCTGAGCCCCTGCAGCGTGGGATGTTGGCCTTCTTTGGTAGAGATGCTGTCATCTGTGAGGTCAGAATTCCATGCTACTGGGAAACTCATAGACTGGTCAGTTCCCTTGGATCTTGAATACCTCAAGGATGTGAAGATAAATTAATCCACCCCCCCTCCCAAAAAAAAAAAAAAAATATATGTAACTGTTGATGAGGCTGTTCTACCATTGTCAAGGTAATTCCTCAGGGAAAACTTGCAAGGACCATTTTAGCTCTTGGAAGTTCAGTTGATAATCCTTAGTCTGCTCCTCCTTTTTGAAGGGTAAAGCATATTTCATGAAGGCAGCTTTATGAATGAAATGTGTCATTTGTTGTAAACAAGCAGTCAGTTTGTGCTTCTGACAGTGGAACTTATTTCATAAATTAAAATCCTTGCAGCTGTGAGCCGCAGGGACAGAAAAGGACCCCACAGTTCAGTAACTGAAAAGCAGCAGCTTTGCAAAATTGTTCAAAAATTTTCCAGCCTTCTCTTGGAAGGTGTGCTGACTTCCTTGGGCTGAGGTGCACAACAATAATAAAATAGGAATTTTCATCTTTTCCCAAGTTTCCCATCAGAGAATAAAAAAGTGGCCATACTGTTGCCCTTTGCTTTCTTTTTTTGCTTGATATAATAACTGTGAGTGAGGAAGACCAACATCCTCTTTATTTTTTCAGACTTTTTACCTTCTCTCTGGCAGCAGAAAGTTGTTGCTGTGAGTTGCTTTTTTGCTGCCAAGTCGATGTTGATGATGATCTTGTATCCTGTGGGTCTGAATTGTCTCATGGAAAACAGTTACACTTTGAAAAGTAGCAGACTTTAGCTGCCAAAAATTTAAGCAGACATCATTTACAGATCAGAAGTGCACTCTGAAAGTGACTCTCCCAATTCTCCATGGTTCCCATGCTGTCTTGTCACATTGTGGAGCCCTGTCAGAGTAAATCAGCTGAATTTCTTTTGGGTGCAAATTAACTGGAAGATGGAATTCTGACAAACATGTAAAATGCCAGTGGACAGTAGGATGGGATAATTCAAAATAAAACCTACTGAAAAGCACATGGTGGGAACACTGACTCTTCAACACTAATTATTTTACTCAACAGAGTTGTTTCTCTCTCCAGAGCTGCAGGACTTGTTAAAGTAGACATGGGCTGGAGAGAAAACATGTCAAGAGAAATGCTGGCAATTAAAGTAGAAACAGAGCAGTCAATTGAAGTACTGGGCTTATAAAAGAATACCTGACTTAAAAACTTTCCAGCTCTTCAAAAAATGGCTGTGTGATTGACCTCTGCTGTAATCAGCAGATCTGATTAAGAATTTTTCACTGGACTTCTCATGTTGTCTTTGAAGAGTTGGGCAAGATTATTCTTCTAGTGAACTGAATCCCTGTCACCAGTCCAGAGGGGGAATAAAAAAAAAAGGAAAATTACTTAGAGCTTTCACTGAAGATGAAAGGACTTAGAAGTATCTCTGTTATTCTGCTTTCAAAGGGAGCATTTCAGAAGAGCTGGGCTGATTTCTGGCTCTCAGTTTCACAGGGAAGTGAGCACATCTCAGCAAGGAATAGGATGTGCCTGGCTTGGAAATCATGAGTTACTTCTGAGTAAACTGAGTAAATTAAACAAATTGCGTAGCTGCCAATTTTTACACTTTTTTTGCACTTTACACTGTGGCATTCACATTTTCTGAAAAATCCCTTCGCCCAGGATTTTTCTCCCAGGAAGCTGAGAAGCCTCAGAGAAAAGGAAAACAATTCTTATCTCATTTGCTTCTCCTGTGTTGTGCTCATGTGGAATGTGTTTGGAGATTGTTCACCCACAGGTGATTGTTCCATTGCATTCTGCTGGGAGTTGTTTGCACTCTTTGGCCAATCAGGGCCAAGCTGTGTCAGGACTCTGGAAAGAGTCAGGAGTTTTCATTATTATCTTTTTAGCATTTAATAAGGATCCTTTCTGTATTCTTTAGTGTAGTTTAGTATAGCATTCTTTAATATAATGTAGTATTATAAAATAATAAATTAGCCTCCTGAGAACATGGAGTCAGATTCATCATTCCTGCCTGCCACGAGGGTCCCTGCAAATACAATATTACATTGTTAAAGTCACCCTGGTGCTTATTGTGCCATCTGACAGCACAAGTCCAATGCCAACATCCAAGGGAAAAAAACCCCAGAAATTCCAGTTCTTTGAGCATGTGGCCTCTGGGAGACACAAGGGCTGAGTGCCACTTGTGGGTGATGATACTCCAACCAGCCCAAGCACTTGCCCTTTGTGTTGAGAAGCCAGAGAAGCTTTGCTCAGCTTTTTCAGCTGCTCAAGCACCTTTCAGAAGTTCTCAGGTGCCATGTGGTTGCTGAATACCTGGGGGTGCCTTTCCCAGCCTGGAAACACCGCTGAGGACAAAGGTAGAAAGCCTTGGCACACCCAAGTGTAAGAGCTTCTTCCCAGGAAATTCCACAGTTCTTAACAGCCTGGACAAGAACCCTGTGCTGTGGTTCATCTCACTGAGAAAACAAGTATTAATTAGACACGGCATTACTAATTACTTTGTTTCTTAACAGAGTTACTTAGATGGGTAAAACGATCTTTTTCATCTTTAAAATCCCTTGTATAATTGATAAAAATCATGAGGCTATATTTTTAATATGACTTTTGCTCAAATTTCTTTTATTTTCGTGAAAATTGGGTAAATCATTCTGAGACCCAGAGCTGCAGGACACAGTGTCACTAATTCATTTTGTAAGAAAGTCACTTTCAATTAAATCGTGAGTCTTCAGCAACTTTGTGTCTGCAGCTTATTTCCCTCAAGCCCTATCCATGGTGCTGTTAATCTTTTTATGGCATTACTAATGTCTGCAAGTCAAAATGTACTTTTGAACAGCAAAAATCCGGATCCAGCTGCATTTATCACTTCAGTTCCCAGCTAAGAACAAAGACAGAAGTCTGTTTAAAAAAAAAATTGAAATGTTTTGATTTTGCCCGTTTGATTATTGAAATGAGAGAAAAAAGTATCATGAAATACTGAGATCTGGTAGAACTTGGAATTGTGTTTAGAATTTGACTGGGAATGTGCAGCTCCAAAGTCCTGATACTTCTTGGCTGCACTGCCATGGCCTCTGTGCTGTGGGACACTGGACAAATCACAGCCAATGTCCAGTAGATAACTGGGATGTGTTCCATGCTTTATACTCCCTTAATTATTCAAACTGTGCCTTTATTTATTTTAAATTTCCAGTTTAAAAATTCACTTAATTTGATTTTGCAAACACTACTTTATTAGAGGAGGGAGGAGAAGAATGGGAAGGAATACAATAATATTTACATTTAAACCTATTCCCAAAAACAAAACAAAAAAATCCCTTCATTTTTCTGCAAATAAATGAGAATTTTGTCCTTTTTTCTGGTGAGGAGATATTATTACAGTTCTAGATGTCAAGACATCAGTCTTAGGGTATATTTGGTTTCTTGATGCAAATCTCCCTGTGAATACTTTTGTCAGCATTTTCAAAGCTTTTCCTCTCCAGTTTAGAGATTCAGATTGCAAATGTAGTTGGATTTTCAATTTGAGCACCCACTATCTATCAGTTATCTCATCCTTTTATCCCCAAAATGTTGCAGTGGATTCCACAATTATTCCATAATTAAAATCTTACTTAGTAAATGCACAGTAAAAGTGAGGTTTTACTGTCAGTTTTCTCCATTTTCAGGTCAGATAAGTAGGAACCATGTCCTGAGTTGAGGCGGACTTGTCTAATTATCCATAAATTCTTAATTTGTTCTTAATTGGTTACAGTTTGTTTTTTTTTTCCTTTTGATAAAGTTTTAACTCTCTGGCTGCTGGAGCTAATTTACCTATCTAGATCCATTTTTTTTCTGTCTGTAGGATTATTTTTCTCCCCAGGCCAGGATCTTGTAAATCACCATTCCAAGCCTGGGATTTGCTGTGCTGAGATGAGATCCTGCTAAGGGCAGTCAGGATCTTCAAAGACAGGGTGAGATCAAAGCCTGGCAAAGCCTCTCCCTTCCAGCCATCCCCAAATCCTCTCTGATGAGTTCAGCTGCCCAAGAGGAACCAAATCCTTCAGATGCCGTCCCTGAGCTCTCTGGAGGGGCATGGAGGATGGAAACTCTCCTCCAGAACCACTGGAGCAATAATCCCAAGGGAATCTGCTGCTTGTGGGTTCTTCCTCCACAGAAATCCTGGTCAAACTCTTAACAAATAATATGCAACCTGAAAGTTTTGGGTTTAATGTGAAAGTTTTAACACAATGTTTTGTCATTCACTTCCTTGACTTCTGGCTTCTTTGGAGAAGATCCCAAGAGATGCTTTGAGGGCTCTGCTAACACCTCAGATAAATCACATTGAGCTGCAGAATGTGGGGAAGATCTTGACAAGGAGGGTATTGGAGAGAGGGGGGACCTGAGCTTCATGCAGGGCTTGAATGAGCCCCTGGTTTTATTCACATTAACAGCTGAGCTTTCATTCCAGCTAGAGAGAAAGACTTCACATTTTTCCACTTTTAGTTTGCATATTGGAATGATTTTGTCATCTATAAAATTTGAAATGTATACAAAATTATATATATTTATGCATGAAAACAAATACATTGTTTTTTTAATATATAAATGATGCATTTTTTATCTTTTATATATTTGTTTGTTTGCATATAAAGAAAGGTGTTTATTTACCACTATAATTTCAGTACTCTCAGTAGCCTTAAGGCTTCTGTTTCCAAATCAGAAGCAGATGTAGGTCTTTATATTTCCTATACAACTCATAAAAGTAGATTTGGGAACTAAAAGACCCCAAACACACCATTTTTGAAACACGGTGTCTTAGGATCCTTTTAATTCGGTTATCTGAGGTTTTGTTGTTTTATTTTTTTAATCCAGACAGTATAAAGATAGTGAAATCGGTGTCTTGAGTCTGAAATATACGCATTAAATATTATACTAATATATGAAAACAAGAACATTGTTTTGTTTATATATAAATGATGTATTTTTCTTTTATATATTTGTTTGTTTACATATAAACAAAGGTGTTTTACTTACCACTATAATTTCAGTAGACTCTCAGTAGCCTTAAGGCTTCTGTTTCCAAATCAGAAGCAGATGTAGGTCTTTATTTTTCCTACACAACTCATAAAAGTAGATTTGGGAACTAAAAGACCCCAAACACACCATTTTTGAAACACGGCATCTTAGGATCTTTTTAATTCAGTCATCTGAGTTTTTGTTGTTTTTTTTTTTTTTATCCAGACAGTATAAAGATAGTGAAATCAGGGTCTTGAGTCTGAAATATACACATGAAATATTATACTAAAATATGAAAACAAGAACATTGTTTTGTTTATATATAAATGATGTATTTTATATCTTTTTTATGTTTGTTTGTTTACATATAAACAAAGGTGTATTGTTTTCCACTATCTTTTCAGTAGTCTTTCAGTAGCCTTAAGGCTTCTGTTTCCAAATCAGAAGCAGATGTAGGTCTTTATCTTTCCTATACAACTCATTAAAACAGATTTGGGAATTAAAATATCCCAAACACACCATTTTTGAAACACAGTGCCCAGTTATCTGAGTTTTTGGTCTTCTTTTTTTTTTTTTAATCCACAGTATAAAGATAGTGAAATCGGCGTCTTGAGTCTGAAATATTTCATGACAGATACTGTGAGACAAGTCTTAAATAGGTTCAAAATTTTCCTCCAAGCTCCAGTAATTTTAATTTTCTTATTAGCAATTTTCAACCTGTTTTAAGTAAAGTGAGAACCTCTAGCAGTGTGTGTTTGGTGTATGTGGGACAGGCTGAGGGATTGCTCCTCTCCACCAGTAAAGCATTTTGCTCTTGGGTTTTCATCCTTGCTGCCTGAATGTCTTTGTGAAAAGCCATTTCTTTGTGCATTTTTGAATTGTAAAGCATTTTGCTCTTGGGTTTTCATCCTTGCTGCCTGAATGTGTTTGTGAAAAGCCATTTATTTGTGCTTTATGCATTGTCTCAAGCACTCTGGAGCTGCCTGAGCATATGGTGATCCAGTGTTCCTCAGGCTGCCATGAAAACATCCCATTATCCCAAAGGAAAAGCTGCTCTTGCAAAGGTGCCAGAGTTCAGTGCAACCTTTAATGCACATTTCAGGCCCAAGGGTTCTCCTGCTGCAGCTTTGAGGCCACACTGGGTTGATTTTTCAGCCCTGAAGGGCTCTGCTGAGCATTGTGTCTGCTGGGGATTTGTGCATGAGCAGAATTTCCTGATTCCTTAAATGGCTGTAGGAGCAGATGCAGCATTTGAGGTGTAATAGCAAATGTGGCTGATGTGAGCTCCTCTGATCTGCTCTGACAGCATGGAAACGATGCTGACAGCCTGCATGTTATCCTGCATTTCCTGTGCTGGGGTAAACCAGAATGGGAGCAATCAAAAATTTTCAAATATATATTCAAAATTTATATTTTTTAAGAAATTGATCGTGAGGAAGTGGAGAGAGTTTGGTGATTGGGTTATGTTTTGTTTCCTTATTTTTATTTGAAATGGAGGAGGTGAAAGAGACTCAGGTAAGAGTGCCTGTATTTGCTATCACTAGTAACTTGTTGCAGTAAGGTAGGAAAGTCATAAAGACAGGCTTCATAAAATCAAGCCTGCTCTCCTGGAATCAGTGGCTGGCCTTGTCAGAGCTGGCATTTTGCGAGTTCCAACGTGAAAGCAATCCTGTTGTGAGCAGTTTGTTAACATAACAATCTATTCCTGGGTAAAAAAACAACTAGCACCTGTATAAACTGTTTTTACACCGTTAGATAGAGAAATAAAAACTATCTCTTACAGAAAACTGCACAGAGATACCTAGAGTTTGAGTGACCCATCAATACACAATAACAATTAGTTACTAACCTATAAGTAATTGGCAAGAAAGCTTCTGACCAATTGGAGTCCCACACAAAGTCTGCAAAACTGGATAAAAAGGAGTTATGTGAATAAAGAATGGGCTTTTTCCATCATGAAGAAAACAGAGTTTTGTGTGATTTACTCCCATGTCAACTTATCCTTTGGAAAGCTGTGCAATCACTATTCTTTTTCTGTGTTTATAGGCACAGAAACACTAAGAATCAGCTTGTGCTCAACATGAACCACAAACTTAGTTCAGATGGAGCAATTTTTTTTTCTTTTTAATCATATTTCTCTTGTCCTGTGATCTCTTCTTCCCTTTGTTTCCTGCAATGGCACGGAGACAAGAACTAAGTCTAACCAAATACCCAACACTGCACTGCTCCATGTCTTTCTAACTTTCCAGAAAAATGGATGCAAACAAAAGCTGAGTTTCTAAAGGAAGGCTTGTGCAGGTTGCATTTCATAGGAGAAGAAACATCCCTTGCTTTTCAAGACTCACCTTTTGTACCCTGAAACTGGGAGAAAGGCTGCCTCTGTGTGGCATGATGGAGTTAGCAAAATTCAGGGTTGAGAGTGGGCTGCTGGTGTCAGGATCTTGGGTATTTTCACAGCCATGCAGGAAATCTAAATTCCAAGTATATTCTGGACACAGAGCATTGGGAAGAAAGATTCCCTTCTGCTTAAATTTAGGAGGATTTTTGAAGGGACTGGAGAAAAGACCCTTTACACTTCTGAACAGGGATACAAACAAGGACCTTGGGTCACAGATCAGCTCTGAAACCAACAGTCAAATTCTCTTGTTTGGGTGAGGGGATACTCCAGTATTAAAAACTGAGTTCTGGACATTAGTGTGAACTTTCAGTCATGGTGTGGGTGATAGAAGTGCCCAGATCAGGCTCAAAGTGGCTGGGAAATGAGCAGTGGATGTGAGAGATGACAGATTGCTGGTGTTTGGACAAATGATTTTTCCTTATGGTGAGAATTCTTTGTTTTACCTGCTCACCCTGCTCACCTTGTGAATGAATAGAGACAAGATAATATTATTAAATTATAGTCAATCTGAGAAAATTTTCTCCTGAGCACTGGAAAAAATGTCACCCAGTGCAGTTTGAGTATTTTACAATGTCTGTCTTCCTAATGTCTCTCTTTTTCCCTAAAAGATAATTGAAAAAAGTCTTGACTTGAAAATTATAATGAACATGTACTGGGAACATCCTCAGTCTTAGACATGGGAGCTTTGTGTTTGCTCTGTTCCCTGAGTGTGACTGAGATTCATCCCTTAGGAATCTTCGAGGCATCAAGTGGATGTGAGGGGAACAAAGGAGAGATCCTAAATTTGTTTTTGGGGTCCCTTTAGAGCAGGGCTGAGGAAATCTTCAGCTGATGTGACAAAAACTGCACAATGCACAGTTCTCCTTTCTATTGCCTGTGACCTCATCAGAGCAAACATCACTTTCTCATAGTGGAACAAAGCAGTAGCAGCTGAATTCTGGGAATTTCAGGAACAGAGCTATAAAAAATCCTAGTCATTCCTGTCATGATGGTGCAGATCAGTCAATGCATTTTGAAATAAGTGACCAGTTTCTCTCCAGGACATCAGAGACTATCAGTGATGCTGCTTGTTGAGGTTTGAGTATTCTACTGCCTACAGTGGCGAACTCACACTTCTGAATGTTTGTAGTTTCCCTTCCATGTTCTTGCAAGATGATTCTCATCTGCTTGCAGCAATAGCTTCAAAATTTGTTTCAAGCTTACTCTAAAATATCTCCACATTTGATCCTCCCATCGCTCTCAAGCCCATTGATATAAATTTGGTTTACATTAAAAACCAATATATAAATGATGGTCTTGTGTTCTCACTACTATTCCTTGGCTTTTCCTTCTGATGGAAAAAAATATTCCAATTTTGGAGATGTGATACCTCTATGGATGAACAGCCAAACCAAAATGCAATATGACAATAGAGGATGTCCTGAGATTTATTTTTGTTTACAGAAATTAAAAATTAGATGAACATCTAGTTGTTCATCTCTGAAGAGGATCATAAACTTTTTGATTTAAAATGCCCAAACCTGTATGCTTGTGTCCAGGCTGGCTGTTTTCTGTCTCTGCCCAGACACGGTGAGATGGGTTCTCTCCGATTGGGCTCCAAAGGACGAGGCTGGACTCTCAGGTTTGGTCTTTAAGGTTGTTTATTATTTCTTATCTACAAAGTTTTCTCTCTGCCCAGCCAGGATCTGACCAGCAAGGCAGCCAAAGGCACTCTGACCGCCCACGGGGCAGTCCTGTCTTTTTATAACAAAACCTACGTAAATCTTATTTACCTTTTGTCCCCAATACTTATCACCCTTATTACCAAGTGTACCTTCACCAAGAACCTATCAAAATATATCTGTGTCACACAGAAAATGGAAGACATGAAGAAGGAAGAAGGACCACGAGACAGGCCCAAATTCCTGCATCTTGTCTCCATAACCCCCCTGTACCAAAACCTTAAAACCTGTGTTTTACCCTGTAATTATACTATTTCTATACCATTTAAACCCCAGTGATTCTCATATCCCCATATACAGGTGGTACATCTCTCAAAGGGTCAAAGTCAAGCCACCAGGTACTTTTGGCAACATTCCAAGACTCCCGAGCCCCCCAAGGGCTCTCTTGGTAGCTCTGGACATCTGGAGCAATGAGCTGAGTTCCCACATGCTTGTATTCAGTTTTATCAGTATTATGTTGCTAAGGTTTCATTAAAGCAATTCAAAGACAATCAAAATTCCTCTAAATTGTGAAATACACAAGAACTGCTTGAGATAGGTGCTACTGGAGCTTTCCAAAGACTCGATACCCAGTGGTTGTTGTGTTGTCAACCAGTCTGGGCACACACCTCAGCCTGGGCAGAGTCCATGAATGGGAAGCACCAAGGGTGGGATGAGCTGCAGGAATCACCAGGAAATGGAATCAGAGGGATAATCTGGGGAACTCTGAGACCACAACAGGGGGAGAAGCTGGAGGACAACATCTGAAGCATCAGGTTTTGTAGAGCTTGGAAATGCCATGGGCAGCCTTCAGGAGCCTGTTTATTTTGATCATTTCAAAATGTGTCACCCACTTCACACATCCACTGTTTATGGAAAATTAAATCCTTGACTCCACTCTCCTCCAGCACAATGCAGGCCTTGCAACCCACCCAAACTGTAAATACATCTAACCCCTAATTGGCACTCTCTGAATTAATAACTCTCCTTGTTCAAAATTTTTTCTGAAGATGGAACATCCCCTACACGTTTAGAAGCAATGCTTTCAGGCAGGCATAGCACAAAGACAGCATTGCCATTGATGCCTCAGGTCTTAGAATTTATGTTTTTCACATTCTGTGCTGCTTTAGTGTGTGGGTCTGGGCTCACATCAGGGGATGCTGAGCTCTGTGCACAGAGCAGGGAGACAAAACAATTCCTGCTCCAGCTGGGCACCAAGGACAAATGAGCCAAATCTCAGGCCAGGAGCACAAACCCCGTGGGCTGGAGAGAGAAAAACAAGCAGGGTGGGACTGCAGGGGCTAAAGCTGGGATGGGACAATGAACTGCAAGGTGCAAATGGAGCAGAGCTGATCCCAGGGAGAGACCCCGTGCCCGGCCGGGCATTTTGGGGCCATTTTGGTTCATCTTGGGTGCAGCCCTGGCTGGGCTCTGGTGCTGCCCAAGGTGCATCCATGGAGGAGATCCTTTGGATAAATCCCTGCTTTATTCTTTAGCTCTGCCCAGCCTCTGCTCTAGGGCAGCCTGCACAAGGCATCCCCATTGGAGTGCACACTGGCTTGTGTTGATTTCCTGATTAATCCCTTTTCCTTTGAGTGTGGGACTGATGAGAATAGCCAGAGGTTCATGGCTGTGGCAGTCCCAGGCAGCCTCAGGGATCACTGCTGCTCCTTTTGTGTTCATCTCAGAAATCTCTGTCAGTGAGCATGGAAACTCAAGGATCTTTATGGAAAAAAAAAACTCGAAACATTTACATCTTGTATTTAACACTGAAGCCAATCTTCCTCCCAACTTGGCATCCACAGAAATCCCCTTTCTTTCCAGACATGTAGATTTTTTTGTGCCCAAAGGGCTGTAATAAATTAGGCCTGAATGTGAAAACATCATATTCTGTATGTGTATACACATTAATAAAATAGTATTAAATCAGCCCCAATTTTCTTCCCACATTATTTTGGGATTTCATGGAAAATAAAACCTCACTAATCTATGGTAATAAGACTTCTGTGTATCCCCCTCACCTGCAATTGCTTTTGCTAAAACCTTCAATGTTAAAAATCAGATTCATATGCACTAAATTATTTGCTCTTCCATGAGCTTTATTTTTGTTATCATTGTTTTCTTTCCAGAGGAAGGAATGTGTTTACCTTCCACGATGGAGTTAATAACTTTGAGAGTGCAAAAGTTCATATTGTTTTTAACAGCTTCATAAAATTAGATCATAAACGTTTCTGGACTTTGTCATAAGATTTTTAAATATAGTCCTTTTTACAATGGGAAAATGGACTCGATATAGCAACTTTCTAGTTGAGGCAAGAGTAGCTCTTTAATATCTGATGAATTTCTTTTACCTTTCGCCTTAATTAAAAGTAGAAAAATCTGTAATCTGCTCCAAACCATTTTACTTCTCTTTTGAGATAACATCTACTTTTTTTCTTATAATATTGTCATTGCTACTTTAACCTTTTTTTCACAATTATTTTGGAAGGTCATGCCCATCCATTTTAATATCTTTTTAACATATATTATAATTGCGTCCTCCACTGACTTCCATGTCATTTCCCAATTTTCTACTCATCCTAATAGTTATAACTATTCTGTTGCCCTGCATTTTCTGTAAATATGGACATTTACTGCTGACAGTTAAATATTCCCATATTAACTGAGTATTGAGCTCCGCAAAATTACAGTAATAGATCATATTCTGGATATTGATAGCAAGGGAAATGTTGGCATTTTAGGCTGCAACCTTTCAATTCCTGAATTAAAACAATAAGTTTCCATCAAAAGTCTCCATTTTCTTCTGTGCTTCTCTGCTGCTCTTATTTTTTACCCTTTTTTCTCCATTTTCCTCTTCATTCATTTCCCACTATTAGTTTTCTTTGCTGCATTTCTTTTCCTACCCTCTCCTTTTGTGTTTATTTTCTTGCTCTACTCCTAATAGCAAATTTTAGTCCAGATTTGTTCTTCTCAAAATTTCCTTAGATAATTCTATAGCAGATAAACATCTTTCCCACCCAAAACCAGGAGAGATCTGATGGGAGGTTGATACATCACATTTCTCTGGCAGTAGAGGGTTATTAATATTTCTTATAATCTGTAATATTTATTGAGGTTGCTTCCTTCAGTAACTGTTTTGAGGACTGTGTGCTAATATGAAAATTTAAAAAAAAATTTTTCATCTCCTGGATGAAATATTTGGGCTAGAGAGAAATTGAATCAAAATTTCTATTAAAAACTCACTCCCAACCCCATAGTTAATGAAAAACCTCCTGATAATCTTCCTAAGGATGAAGGAATTTTCTTGCCTGTTTTTGTGCTGATATTTGGAATAAGACTTTCCCTTCTGTGAAATAATTCATGTGGATTCCCTAGTTATTTAATTAGTACTTATCTGTACCTTTCAGTAAAATATTTTATTGTGGTTCTAGCCACTTTCTGCTTTAATCCTTCTTTTCATAAAATATCTACATGAGACATCAAAATGATCTTTCTTCATATTATAATCTTTAATGAGAAGTAAAGAAAAGGAAACCTGTCTGACATGTGAAAGCTCTTTGAATATTAAAAATAATTCCAAATCAAGGCTTCTTAGAAACCAGCCAGGAGTTCAAACACAGAGAAATACTGAAGAAGTCAAGGAGTCATGCTGAGAAAAAGGAATTATAAAAAGGAAGCGACAAACATTATCGTGCTCTTGAGTTTCAGCCTCTATACATCCTGGCCAAGAGGAAAAGACTAATTTATTGTCTTTAATGCCTCTAATTTTCTTCAACATAGCAAAAATTAAACCACCAGCTTGTTATTGTCGTTTGAGTCTTCACACTGAGCTCCTGAGTGTCTTTCTTGATGCTCACAGTGTCCCCTGGAGGACATCTGCAATCTCTGGAATCACCAGACATTGCAGACTTCCTGACTCAAAGTGCCATCTTGGAATTCGATCTTCACTTTGATTATTTCAGTCAAGTAGATTCTGAGCTTACCCACAGGATATTGTCTTTTTGGGGACATGGAGCTGACTTTGTCCTTTGGCACAGTAAAAATTGTAAGATCTCCTTATTTTCCCAACCATAAACAAGCTTGTTTCTGATGAAAACATCTGCTTTTCTTTTTGCTCCTCAGTTAAACCTTTTCCTGTATTTCTTGCCATATGATCACATTCTTTTCAATTCCTTTCCCGTTCCCTACCTGGATATTTGGAGGACTCAGGAAGAAGAGGTTTTCCACCATGGTCCTTCCCAAGCAGAGATGTTCCAAAAATGACCTTTGAAGTCCAGAGGCTGCTTCCTTTCATTTGCAATATATGCTCCTTATTAAGGAGCATTTTCTGTTGCTCACAGCAACATTCTCAAAAAGGGAAAATGCAGAACATGAAAAACAGGGAGGCTTTGCCTTTGTTCCCTTTGATGCCTTGAGCAGGGTGACCTAGAGCAGAGGCTGGACAGAGCTAAAAAATAAAGCAGGGATTTATCCAAAGGATCTCCTCCATGGATGCACCTTGGGCAGCACCAGAGCCCAGCCAGGGCTGCACCCAAGATGAACCAAAATGGCCCCAAAATGCCCGGCCGGGCACGGGGTCTCTCCCTGGGATCAGCTCTGCTCCATTTGCACCTTGCAGTTCATTGTCCCATCCCAGCTTTAGCCCCTGCAGTCCCACCCTGCTTGTTTTTCTCTCTCCAGCCCACGGGGTTTGTGCTCCTGGCCTGAGATTTGGCTCATTTGTCCTTGGTGCCCAGCTGGAGCAGGAATTGTTTTGTCTCCCTGCTCTGTGCACAGAGCTCACCATGCCCTGATGTGAAGCTCAGACCCACACACTAAAGCAGCACAGAATGTGAAAATATAAAAGCTAAAACCTGAGGCATCACCTCCATGGAGGAGTTTGTTTCATACTGGGAATGCAGAGATGCTCCAACCCCCCCAGTCATCATCCTCTCCCCTGCTGGACCCTCCCCAGGAGTTCTTTGCCTGTCTTGACCTGGAGAGCCCAGAACTGGGCACAGGTCCAGGACAGAGCAGAGGGGCAGGGTCAGCTCCCTCCAGCTGCTGGTCCCTCTTCCTGAGGAACCCCAGGATCCCAGTGACCTTCTTGTCCACACGAGCACCCTGTTGGCTCATGGTTGACCTGCTGGCCACCATGACCCCCAGGTCCTTCTCCTGCTCTCCATCAGGTCACCCCCCTGCCTGCTCTCACACCTGGAATTATTTCTCCCCAGGCACTGCACCTACAACAGGCATTGAGACTATGCAACAATCCCATTTATCAATTTTGCTTCCTTTTCAATCCTTTAAATATTTCTTTCCTTATTTCTGATGTTTATTAAGGTTATTGTTTATTTTCAAGGCATATTAAATGTGTATAGTATGATCATAATTTTGCTTTTAATTTCAGCTACACGTTGTTTGCTTTTATGGCCTAGAAAATACAGTTTCATTTGTTTTGCCTTTTAATGTGCATTCTGATCAGTTAGAGTTACAAAATGATTCTCAAGCTGTCTTTAATATAACTAAATCTGTCAGAAAAATCCCTGAAAGTGAATGGTTTTTATTTCCACCTTCCTCTTGAATTAGCAGAAAAGGGATTTATATTGGTCCTCCAGTTTCTAGTGTTGTGAAGTCAATGAAGGGAAAGTAGAATAGCCCATGATCTAATGAGGATTTGCCAATATTTCAAAATGCCAGACTATCCACCTGATCTTTTTACAGACTTGAAGGTGACAACAGTTAACAGAATCTATTTGGTGTGAAATGCACCTGTTGGAGCACAAAAAGCTGAAAACCAGATGCTTTTTGAAGCAACATGATCATGTACACCAAAATGCACTTTGAATTCTTAACAGCACTGAGAATAAAACTGGCAGATTGAATCTTGATTATGTTTTGTGCAATGCATAAGTGCATCTTGTCAGCTTTTATTGTTAACAGATGTTTGCATCTGGGTCCTGGTTTGTTTGGTTTTTTTTTTTCTGAAGTTGCTGTTTTAAGTGCATGGAGTTGCTGTCCATCTCTTGGGTAGTTCTCTGTGCAGATTTTATCCTGCTGTTTTCAATCCTAAGGGCTAAAGCCTCCTTGGAGTCGTGGTTTGTTAATTCCAGGTAATTTCCACAGCTCCACCCATGCTGGGGGCTGTCTAGCTGCAATTTTAATCTGGTGGGATGTGTGTCACCCCAGAAGAACCCTGCTCATAACCAGTTACCAGTTAGACTTTGATCCATTCATGGCTGCCACTCCAATCTGCTGATCTGGTCTATTTTCCAACCACCTGGAAGTTCATTGGCAAAAAAAGAAAGTGGTTATTTATTTTTTTTTTCCAGGCTACTGCAGTTTAATTTTAGGAGCCAAAGTTTAGCCACTAAAAATTCCCTGCCAAAAAATCTGGGGAGTTTCTCCAACCTGGAGCTTCCAACAATAGTGATACTGCTCCAAAGGCAAAGAACTGTCAGCAAAAAAAACTCCTCCTCCACTCCAGGAGTGCAGCAGTGCAGTGATAAATAGTAAACCTCCTTCCAGCTTTGTGACAGCCTCTTCTTTGTGGATAAGGGATTTAAAAGATGCTATCAAAGCTAATTTACAGAAAAATGTGGCTGACACCAGCCACACACTTTCCCCCAGTGTCTGACTTGCTGAATTCACCAGTGTGCTGGATACAATTTTTGGATGCTGGGTTGCTGATGTTGCTAGGCTACAGCCTGATGCAGAAGTTTGCATGTAAAATTCACATCATTGCCTCAATTACTTTTCTCCCAAAAAAATCTCATAAAGGCCTTACAAAACATAAAGTTCTGCAGACACTGCCAGTCTATTTCCTTTTCCTTGCAAAGGGAATCGTGCCATGAAAATCAGATGGCACAATCTGCAAGGTGTCAGAGCTGTTTTCCTTCACTCTAGTAGCAATGTGGGCTGCAATGTCTTGTGTCTGAAAGACATCCATAAAACTGACTCTAATCTAAGTCTCTCCTCATTTAGTTTAAAACCACTAAAGCCAGGAGTCACAAAAGGCACTGGTTCTCCCGTGTTATCATTGGACAGGAAAACAACCCTGGAAAAGAAAGAATTTATCTATTTATTATTTGTCCTCCAAGTCTATATATGCATTACAAAATTTTGACAGAATCACAGAATATTCTGAGCTGGAAGGGATACAAGAACCATCAAGTCCAACTCTTGCAATGGCCTGGGCAGGGCTGGAACAGCAATCTTGGCATTTTTAAGTCCTAGGCTCCAACCAACTGAGCTCAGTGACTCCTCTGTCTCTTCCTCATGCCTTAGATTAGTCATAACAAATAAATTCTTCAATATGAGGGTGGTGAGGCACTGGAACAGGCTGCCTGTAATCACTGTGGATGTTGATCCCTGGAAGTTTCCAAGGCCAGGCTTTATGGAGCCTTGAGCAGCCTGATCTGGTGGGTGGCATTCCAGACCCTGGCAGGGGATTGAAACTGAATGATCTTTAAAGGTCTCCTCAGACCCAGCCATTCTGTGATTCTGTGATTGGGTACAGACTCACTCTTCCTCTTTAAGACAGGAAATCTCTCTTCAGTTCTTGGACTTCTTGAAAAGGTACCTTTGTTGTTGTATAGATTTTTTTTTAACATCCAACACCTCTGCAGAAAATTCCTGGATGGACACCCCGTGCTACATATGCAGCATATTTCCACACTGGCATTTGTCACAAGCCTGGTGTGAGTATTAATTCCTGTATTTTTCACACCTGTGAATACACAACATGAGGTTCAACTACAGCTGTCACTTCAATTAGAGTTTACAGTGATGTTTTCACTGCCTCTCCTATGGGGAATGAAACTGCAGCCCACATACAAAATCTTTTCCATCCAGCCCCACAGTAAAACGCATTTTATGTCTTTGTCACATCTGATTCTTGTTTATCACTGTCACTTCTGGGGTTTTTAATGCTTTTAAGCAGCATCAGCTTTTTCCTATGTGCCACTGTCTTGGCAGGATCACATTTCTTGATGTGAAGCAAGGGGGAGCTCATGAAAGGAGGAAACTTTCAAACAGAAAAGTGTGAAAGTTTCTTTATTGCTTATGAACCATTGAATATGGCCACTGAGACCTCACAGTCTGTGCCAAAAGTACCAAAATCATGTTGCATAAAAACCAACTGATGCCCAGCCAGTCCCCAGGCAGTTATCCCTGGACAACCTTTCCCTGAGTTTTGTTGCTGAGCATGATGCCACATGGCCTGGAATATCCCTTGGATCAGCTGGGGTCAGCTGTGCCAGCTGCTTCCCCTCCCAATTCCCTGTGCACCCCCAGCCCCATCCCTGCTGGGGTGGGGGAGAGGCACAAAAGGCTCTGTCCAAGCTCTGCTCAGCCACAACAAAACCATCCCAGAATTATCATTTCCAGCACAAACCCAAAACTTAGCCCCATATGAAGGAAATAAGCCATACCCAATGCTCCAGTATTTTTCCAGGATGTAGGCACTGATGTGCCTTCTCCAGAGGGGACATTGCTCGAGAGATGTGTGTGATTTTGGGGAGAAAATCAGGTCACCTCTTGTGTTTGAAGGGTCACTGAGGAGCCTGTCACAAAGAAAACATGGTAGGTTTTCATTCTGCCTTGTATCCAACCTGCCACTGGCTCTGCTTGCCTGACTGGGAGTAAAAAGCTTTTTCATTTCTTTGAGAAACTCTGAATTTTAAACTTTTCTTCCCTTCAGGGGCAGCAATCCAGCCCTAGGAGACAAAGCTGTCTCAGAACATGCATTTGCCATTTGACATGAATATTTTGGGGTTACAGAGTGACTTGATTTTATTTGATAATTTTAATTTTTATTTATTTATTGTCTTTCAGAAACCACCTTCCACAAATCACCTTTTTCTTCTTCCATTTTCTTCCTGTGGTTCATTGAACCAGCGGATCAATGCCATAGTCAGTACATTATAAATTATATTCTTCCAGATCAGCCTTGATGGACTGGAGATTTTTCCTGTGGCAGCAGTGACTGGATGCTTTTGGCACACCTGTGGCTATGTGGGATAGCAAAAAATGAGGCAGAACTGAAGGGTGAGGGCCAGGTGGGCATTAATCCTAATTCTGACTTTGAGAATTTCCATTCCTGTGACCTGAGGAATTTTCCACAGATTCTTCCCTCATCTCCACAGCAAGCACAGAAGTGAAAGCTTCATCTCCCAGCCCTCCTCTTGAGCTGGCATCCTCACCACCAAAACACAGCATATGCAGAGGAAAATCTGTTGGCAGCTCCTGGAACACTTGCTCTTTTCAGAGGTTTGTGTGTTGTTGGGTACAGATCAGTCTCTCTGCCACGCCGTGCTCAGAGTAAAATCTCACTTTTTTTTAAATTTTTTTTTTGGCCAAGGTATAAATGAATCCCTTTGCACTCTTCATTCCACTTCACCTCTGCTTTGCATCCCAGTGTATATTTTTCCCATTTTCTCCTCATGGCACTTTTTTGCTGTTCCCATCCTGACTCCCCTTGCTCAGCTCTTGATTGATTATCATTCAGCTTCTCCTTCTGCACAACACTTTATTTTCCTTCCAATTTCCCAACTGACAGCCTCTGCCTTCCCCTGCTACAGGACGGTGACAGAGCCTGTGCTGAGCTTAACCAGTGAGTTTTTGCTTTGTCACTCTGCAGTGACAAGGTTAACTTTTCCCCAAAGCTAATTCAGCTGTTCAGAACACCCGTGTGCTACAGAATTGATATGTGCAGTTAGATATTTTCACTTTTAAAGTGTGGCTCCCAGCAGAGTTGTGATAATGGGGTCAGTAAACTTCAAATGCCTTGAATTCACAGGGGAAAAAAAGATGCACAGTCTGAACACTGAGCATGGAGTGAAAACATGCTCATTTTTCTTTCTTTTTTTTTTTTTTTTGTGAGAGTATTTATGCTGTTGCCTAGGATTATTATTAACTAGCAATCTAAAAAAAGTCATTAGACATGACAAGGAGAACAAGTAAATTCTGAAGTGTTGGGAGTTGTTATTATGGGATTCAGTGTGCTGTACAACTGGATGGAATAATGAACCGTGAAAGCCATTACAGCACAGCACAAAGTTTCAAATGGAGCTGATGAAAAATAAAAGTACTGGAGGAATATCTGCAGTGTAATTTTCCAGGAGATGATTCCTGGCTGTCTGCAAGGTTGTTCTCAAGCCTTTCTAACAAGTAGAAGACTCCATGAGGGCAACAAGTCTTTTCTAGACTTAACACCATGTCCAAGCAGTGTCTGGTGAGCAGAGAATGTGAAATGCATGTCCACAGGAGGAGCATCCTTATTCTTGTAGGATCCCCCTCTCTTTGGTTTGCTGTCTCCTGCATATCAGAAAATATCCTGATTTGGAAAAAACCCACCAGGATCATCACAGACCAACTGCTGGCCCTGTACAGGCCAGCTTCAAGAATCACACCATGCATAAATTTATAAATCTATATATTGTAAATGCAGGGTTCCCCCAATGCAGGGAATGATTGGTGTCTGACTCCATTGATTCAGTAAGCTGAACAATTGTTTTATTAAATTATATTACATTATACTATATTATATCTATACTATAAAGAATATTAAAGAATACTAAAGAAAAACTTGTGACTCTCTGGCGACAGCTAGGACACAGCTTTGACTCTATAGGTTAATTAATATAAACAACTATTACCGGAATCTAATTACCAAATCCCTTCAGGTAAACAATCTTCTTAACACATTCCACATGTGCAAAGGCAATAGGAGCAGCAAGTAGAGATAAGAATTGTTTTCTCTTTCTTCTCTCTGTGCTTCTTCAGGAAAAAACCCTGAGAGAGAGCTGTCTGTCTCTGTTCAGAGAATGTGAATGCCACATCTATATATATACAGTACCTTGGAAATAAATATTTTTTATTTTTGCTGGTCACTTGGCTTGAAGAATAGATCCAGGCAGGTGTAGTAGTTCCTGGACCTTCCCTATTACCCTCTGGAACCCCATATTCCTTACCCACAGAGATGTGGAACAGCACACAAACCAAAATGATTTCCTACTAAAGATGAGAGAAGAGCAGCAGCTTGGTTTCACTGCCTCTGAAGAAATGCAAGGAGTAGGAACCAGGATCCTCATCAATGCCCTCTGAAACACTGATTTTACTGAGTCCAGAAAAACACCACTTCATTTGTGGAGGAGAACAGGCTGCACTCACAACTGAGTTGGGCATAACTTTTAGTTGCATTGTTAATTGTAATTTAATTGTTGTGTATCAATTTGAATTTAATTGTTCACTTATCCATATATTCCTGCTCTGAATCAGGCTTACAGGAGAGTCAAAGTGCATCTTGGAGGACAAAGTTGTTGAATGAGAGAGAGAGAATTTGGGAGGTAAATTTTGTACCAGTATGTACTGCCCTTTTGCAGGACCCATGATATTAAATCAACATGGAAATATGGAAACATAAAGCCTTTGATAGCAGAAATTTGATGACCATGTGCTGTGGAAGGAGCATTTATTAGCCCACTATTTGAAAATTATTCTTTAAGAAACTGCTTGTGGGAGATCACTGATGGAGAAAATTACTTTAAAAGAGTGTTATTGCTTTCAGCTGGTGCTGAATGAAGATGAGATCCAGCTCCTGGTATCCACACAAGTTGTGCGAATCTGTAGCATGGAAGAGCCCCAGGTAGAGATGCACATGAAGAAATCAAACTGCAGCAGGACTCAGCAGGGTGGTGTGTTCAGAGGGGCCTTTATTTTATAATTATTACCTACCAAAAACTTCATATAGCTCAAACTAAAGTGGATTGCAAGAAAAGGTCTTGTGTAGTTTGTTCATTTTTCTTCAAGACAGTGGAGATGCCCCCGTTCTTCTACCTCTCAATTCTCTTAAGAACAGACCTGATGTAAATTCAAGTTTCAATACATGAACCAGTCCTCAAGAAGCCTAAAATTGAATCATTAGCCAGTTTGTGAGCTTGCTCTGAGTCTTCAATGCTTTTAGAGCCTGAGGGGGAGAATTAACAGCCTCTAGTCTGTCCGCCTGTGTACAGTGGGTCACATCATTTTACCCAGCATTATAATTTTTATAAGACTTTGAAAAATGAATCAAGATTTCAAAATTACAAGGGAAAAAATGCTTGCAAGAGCATCTGTGATATCTCTGCCTATTACTTTGAAAAAATTCAGGTCTGGAGAATAGTGATTATAGCAGAGAGGTTCTTGAGGGTGAGGGAACTGGCAGGTTTGGAAATGGAGCCCTTATCTTTGAAAAGCAAGCAAGTAGACTTGGGGGGAATTTTCTGTGTCACAAACTGCTCTCTAATGACAGTCATAGAGGGAGGTGGGAGGTATTTTTGCAAATGGCAGTGCTGTTACAGTGTGCACCCTACTTTTCTATCTCTTTTCTTCTTTTCCTTCTCACTAATGTGCAGGAAATGAGTGATATAAGAAGCGAGTTTTGTGTAAAATAATCCAGAATGGTTGCTGGCATTAACTGAGAGGACCTGGGCTCTCCTCTTGAAATGGAGTTGTTGATGTGATGTGCAGGCAGTGATGGATTAATGATTGGACTTGATGTTCTTAGAGGTCTTTTCCAACCTAAATTATTATCTCATTCTGTGTTTACCCCCTCTTCTCCCTCACTGCTTCCAGCTCTGTTCCTCTGTAAGGCACAAAGGGAAGCGTTAGATCTTGCTTAATTACAAAAGCATGACATTCAAACATGAAAGAAACCCCTTTCAGAAGCATTTTATTAGAAATAAAACTGGCTGAGTGACCTTTAGGAGAGGTTGGGCACACAGAGCCTGGCCTAGAAAGAGAGCCAGTGGTGCTCTGCAGAGGCTCAGCGTGACCTGTGCACCTGCCTAGGAAGGAGCACTTTTGAACATCACATGAGAGCAAGATTTCAACCTCATTCAATGCAAACTTAGAGCTTTCTCAGAGTTTATCTGTCCTCTCTCACCTTTTGTCCCTCTTTGCCCTGCTTGTCTGATCTTCACACCCCCAGTGGCTTCAGCTCTGCAGCAATGGCACCTCAGCGGTTTGCTCATGCCTTGGTTGAGTTTTAATTCTCCAGAATATTTTTTCCCAGGTTCAGCTGGATCCTGCTGTGATCCACAGGATTCACAGAATTCCCAGAATGGCCAGGTTGGAAGAGACCTTCAAGGCCATCGAGTCCAACCCAGCCCCAACAGCTCAACTCAGCCCTGGCACCCAGTGCCACATCCAGGCTTTGTTAAACACACCCAGGGATGGGGACTGCACCACCTCCCCGGGCAGAACATTCCAGAACTTTATCACTCTTCCTGTGAAAAACTTTCTCCTGCTATCCAACCTGTATTTCCCTTGGTGCAGCTGGAGGCTGTGTGCTCTGGCTGTGTCAGTGCTGCTGCAGACAGAGCCCAGCCCAGCTGAGCACAGGCACCTTTCAGGAGCTGTGAGAGTGATGAGGGCAGCCCTGAGTCTCCTTTTCTGCAGGCTGAGCACCCCCAGCTCCCTCAGGGCTCCTCTCAGGGTTTGTGTTCCCAGCCCCTCTCCAGCCTCGCTGTCCCCTCTGGATGTGCTCAGTGTCCCAAGGTCCTTCCCAACCTGAGGGGCCAGAGCTGGGCACAGCACTCGAGGATGGTTCCTGTCTAAAAAGTCTGGGTTAGTGCAAGGCAGGTGTTTTTCAGCAATATGACAAAATTGGGTGGCATGGAAGCTGGGAGACCCCAACATCACCAGTGCCACCTCCAGGGGAAGTTTGCTATGTTTTTGTTTTTCTGTTTTAAGTTAGAGCTGCTGAAGATGATGGGAATGATAGGAATTATGGAATCCCTGACTGAAAAAATAAAAGTGTTTGAAAGCAGCAAATAAAATAATCTTGTACACACTGCTCTGTACTGATACTAAGGTTGATCTCCCGGTTTTGATGATCCTGTGTGAACAAACCAAAGTGGATCATCTCCTACAGACAGATAAAGCCATTCACTACCCCTGGAAGTATTTAAAAGACATGTAGGTGTGGTGCTTAGGGACCTGGTTTAGTGGTGTGTGGTATTCACATGCCCTCTGAACAGAGAGAAGCTGTGAGACAAGCAGAGAAGAAGGAAAACACAATTCTTATCTCGCTTGCTGTGCCTGTGTTGTGCTAAAGTAGAATGCAAAATGGAGATTGTTTACCCAAAGTGAGGAGGTTTTGTTCCCTTGGTCTGTCAGGGCCAAGAAGTGTGAGTGTGTGGGACTGTCACGGGACAATCAGGAGAGAATCAGAGATGAGTGCAGTTCTGTGCAAGAGCGAGTGCATGGCAGATTCAGTTTAGATGAAATGTACATTGTAGGGTATAATAAAGTAATTAATTAGCTTTCTGATGATGGAGTCAGATGCATCATTCTCTCCCCTTCGTCAGAGTCGCCTTTGATTTACAATAGTGGGGGATGTGGCAGAGTTAGGTTATATCTTGGACTTGATCTTAAGGGTCTTTTCCAACCTAAATTATTCCATGACTCACTTTCCCAAGAGCTCCTTGCATTGTTAGTGCTGAGATCATGACTTGATTAGAGGAGGAGCATTAGCCCTTGCTAATTGGGATGTTTCTATCAGAAGGGAAGAGGAACCTATGGAGAATATGCAAATCCCAGTGAAAATCTGGGAAATAATCTTTCTGGCACAAAATCCTGCTGCAAATCTATCAAATATATTAGATACCTGGAATTAGATGGTAAATTATGCAATTCCTTCCCCCATCTTCTGATTTTAAGGTTCTGGTGACTGGACAGAGTGAGATCCTAACCCTAAAAGTCAAGTTTTTCTGCCTTTCACTTTGTTCTGCAGGATTTTGACAGCATGAAATTTTGCTCGTGGTGTTGGATGTTACCTTTGGTATAAACTGCTCCCTGCACAAGCTTTTCAGATGGCTGAAATTACTGGAATAGGGTCTCTAATTTCTTTAGAGGGTTATTAAAATTGAGTCATTTGATAGCACAGCACCATGATCGGTAACGAGCTCAATTATTGGCAGAATTAATGGGCCAGAAATTCTCTTACATCTGATTTGATAATGGCTTTACCATCATGTCATTGAATATTCTGCTGTGGGCAAAAAGCTACTGCACATGAGGTTCTTGACCATTTTCTCTTTGTGATCCAAAAAACCACTGGCTTGTCAAGATTTGAGGCAGCACTGCTCAGTACTGGTTTTGCAGATGAAACAGGTTATGTTCCATTTTGTTCCAAGATATTTGCTCTTCCATGATAATGAACTGAGTGAATGGGAATTCCCAGATTGCCAGGGGAGACCTGTGTGTGCAGGAGATTTCCAATAGCATCAAACCTTTGTTTAGGCTGGTAAATCTGAAGGTGTCACTGTCATATTTTCTGAAAAAATCCCCTTGCCCAGGATTCTTCTCCTGGGAAGCTGAGAAGCCTCAGAGAAAAAGGAAAGCAATATTATCTAATTTGCTTCTCCTGTGTTGTGCTCATGTGGAATGTGCTTGGAGATTGTTTATCCAACAGGTGATTGTTCCATTGCTTTCGTGTGAATTGTTTTGACTTAATGACCAATCAGGGTCTAGCTGTGTCAGGACTCTGGAGAGAGTCAGGAGTTTTCATTCTGTAAGTATCCTTTCTGTATTCTTTACAATAGTTTAGTATAGTATTAATATAATATAGTATCATAAAATAATAAATTAGACTTCTGAGAACATGGAGTCAGATTCATCATTCCTTCCTCCATCTGGGGAACCCAGCAGATACAACAGAAGGTATATTTTTTTCAGTTCTCTCCAAATCTGCCTGACTAGAGAATTATGTTAACCTAATCCTGATGCACTGACATCCCAGAAATTTTTTTAGTCTTTTGAGCAAGTCTATTGCCCATTATCCTCCCGAGGATTTATGTAACAGCATGAGAAATGAGGTAGCAGGGTGGTTATCACAGTGTGAGCTGTCACCTTTCCGTTCATGGAAGTGGAAGATGTTTGCATCCTGGGGTGCCTGAGCAATGATCCTGTTATCCCAGCTGACAGTAAACAACTGCATGACTTCTCTGCAAAAGCAGACGTGTTCTTACGTGTCAGCAGGGTGCCTGTGGCTCCTGCTCCTTCACCCTCTCACACTCAGAGCTCAGCACTGCTGCTGATGCTGCTCTGCTGGTTGCTGGCTGCTTCCCACTGGAAAACTGGGAAGTTTCAGTCAGTGCATCGGGAAAAAAGGCACAGAGATATTAGCCAGCTTCCAAAATGCTTGTAGAAGAGGCAGATCTGTTTGACAGCTTGTTCCTCTTCAGTGAAAATTAGGAAAGGCTTTAGGGATGCTTTCATAAGTCGAGGAGGTTTAAACTAATTTTTTTAAGCTCTCTTTCTTTCATGCCATACTTATGTTACCTGCTGAGCTGCAGTATTGCTGACTGCAGGGCTGGGTGGGGCAGGGAGAAATGCCTGGCATTAAAATTTGCTGTAGCAGGGCAGAGTTGTCACTCAACAGGAACCTCAGTCCTGTTTCTCTTGTCACCTGGCAGCTTGCATGAGTGATCTTTTCTTTAAATAGGTAAACTTCAGAGGAAGTGCTGAGAACTGAGATGCAGCACAAAGAGAGCCCCTCAACATCATCAATGTGCTCACAGCCATAATTCACATTAAAGTGGTTTGCTGGAAGAAACTGTTATGGATCTGGGGAATCAGCTGGAGAGCTGCTAAAAATCAAAGAAGAGATATTAGTATGTAGCTAATAGGAAATTTTTTAAATGTCCTCTCATCCACGTGGCAAAAAACTTCCCTGGAAGGTTTCAAAAGGTGTTTGGATGTGGCACTTGGGGACAGGGTTCAGTGGTGAACATGGCAACACTGGGTTAACTCTTGGAAAATCAATGATCTTGGAGGGCTTTTTGGATCAGTTTTGGGATTACCCCTTCTTGGGACCCTTCACCTTTTCATAGCACGGACTAGATTTTGTCCTGAACATCAGTAAAGTGCCTGACAAGTGGAATTCAAGGATGTTTAGATGTGGTAAATATTCCTTAAAAGTGAAAGGACACACAGACTCCTATGTCTGGAAAAATCTGTTGCTCATGGGAGCCTTGTGTTTTGGGGGACCTTGCATATAAAATGTAAGGTACTAGTTCTTTAAACTTTTCCCAGTTTTATGAGGCTATATTTCCTTTCACACCCAGAAGAAAAGGAAACCCCTTTTATCCATGACTTCTATACACGTGGCTCTCTTGCTTGTAGAATTCCCCTGAGAGCAGATGCATCAATGCCCAAATGCCCTTGAAAGGCATTTGCTCAGAACAGGGATTTTGACACAAACAAGATGTACTAAAGGAACCTGAAATCTTCCACTTAGCTTAAAACAAATCTCACTGCCTGGGATCTCCCCCAGCTGCCTCCCTGGTGCTTTCATAGAGAGCTGAGGAGCTCAGTGCCTCCAGGAGCAGCATTATTCCTTGCCAGAGCTGGTTTCTCACCTAGATCTAGCTCAGTGCGTGGAGGAGGCACCATCAGCCACTGCCCTGTTCAATAAACTCCAGCAGGATCAGGAGAGGTGGGGGATTCTTTGGAGCAGCTATTGATGTTTCCTAGGCAATGCTGACAAAACCACACTGCCTCTAATTGGCTCCACTACAAATATTTACAGCTGTGAAAAGAAGTTTGCTGATCCCATGATGGTAGCCATGGTTGCCTATCTTTTTAGCTGCTGTTGTGCCGGTGAGAAATCCGAATGGGTTGCAAGAATCCCTCACTGGCTTTGTAGCAGGAACATTTGCTGACCCAAATGTAGAAGCCAATTAAGCTCTAAAGCTTCTGTGTGTTTTTCTGGTGAGCTTTGCCATTTGTTCTGTTTATTAGTGAAAAACCCAAAGCTAAAAACAACCAGTGTGGTGACTGAGGGCTCGCAATAAATTACGGGCTTGTTACCATTTATATTGGTTGTGTGGATATAAATAAAATATTATGTTTAAACATCATATTAATGTATTACTCTGTGAATTTGAATTCCCATTCTGGCAGTGTCTGTTTGCAGCCCTGTGTACTCAATCAACCTCTTGAAGTAGAAATGTTGATGCAATATGTTCTAATATTTGTTCTGAAATTGCCTTTCAGATTGAATGTGTACTGACTTCTCCTGTTGGGAGGAAGGGAAGAAGGTGGAGCCACGCTCTTCCCAGCGGTGTTCAGTGACAGGATAAAAGGTAATGGGCACAAAAAGAAATACTGGAAATGGCTTTTCAATGCAAAAAAAGATTCCTTACTGTGTGGGTGGTCTAAGACTGTAACAGGTTTCCCAGAGTGGTTCTGGAGTCCCCATCCTTGGAGACATTTAAAACCTTCCTGGACACTGTCCTGGAACAGCTGCTGTAGCTAATCCTGCTTGAGCAGAGTGATTGGAGTAGGTTGGAGCAGGAAACTCTGCCAAGCTCAAATATTTTCTGAATATGGAGTGAAATCTGTGTTTTCTGTTTGTCTTTTTGTCTATTTTGTTTGATGTGTGTCTCATTTTAAATAAATAATGGCTCTGAAGTCCCACAGGAGGAACCTGCAGGCACGGGGCATACATTGACTCCTTCTTCTAATGGAAAAGGGCCATGCTCAGGCTTTAAACTGAAAGAGAGCAGGTTTAGATTAGATATTGGGAAGAAATTGTTTTCTGTGAGGGGGGTGAGGCCCTGGCACAGGGTACCCTGAGAAGCTGTGGCTGCCCCTGGATCTCTGGAGGTGTCCAAGGCCAGGCTGGATGGGGCTTGGAGCACCCTGTGATGGTGGAAGGTGTCCCTGCCATGGCAGGGAAGTGGAACTGGATGATCTTTAGGGTCCCTTCCAACCCAAACCATTCTATGACCCCATAATTCTATTAAATTGTTTGTTCTGCTTTCAAGGTTCTGAAATAGCACCTCACTTTTTAACAGAGCAGTGTTCCTGAGGGTTGCTATTCCTTCCATGCTTCAGGAAAAAATATCCCATTTTTTTGGTTTGAAAATCCAGGCTGCAGAATTTCTTGGCAGACTTAAGAGCCTTCCTTGCTAATCAAGGGGCCATTAGATTGAATGTTTGTATGAGCTTGTCACAGGCGCTGTGAAAGGCAAGACTTCACATTGACACCCAGTACTGAGCGTGTTTCTTTTCAATCAGGTGAAATGTGGGCTGCTGCATTGTGCTGGTGTCTGTTCCTCCTTTCCCAGGCACTTCTTGAAAGCAGCTCATGAATGCACAGTGAATTATTTACATCTGTTTACTTCCAGCAGAGCTCCAGAAGTTTCTTGTGAGGTTTGTTCCCCCCTCCCCCCCCCCCCCAAAGTTGTCACTGTCACATTTTCTGAAAAGTCCCTTCATCAGGATTTCTTCTCCTGGGAAGCTGAGAAGCCTCAGGGAAAAGGAAAACAATAATTATGTGATTCACTTCCCCTGTGTTTTGCTGCTTTGGAATGTGGTTTGGACATTGTTTACCAACAGGTGATTGTTTGATTGGTTTCATGTGAATTATTTAAACTTAATGACCAATCACAGCCAGCTGTGTCAGGACTCTGGCGAGGGTCACAAGTTTTTCATTAGTATCTTGTTAAACCTTCTGTCTGTATCCTTTCTCTATTCTTTAGTATAGTTTAGGATCACAGACATATTTTATGAAAAAATCCTTTTGTTAGGAGCTTCTCTCCTGAGAAGCTGAGAAGCCCCAGCTTCTCCATGTTTTGCTGCTTTGGAATGTGATTTGGAGAACTGTTTACCCAGCATGGGAAATTGTTTTTACTTGATGACCAATGACAGCCACCTGTGTCGAGGCTGTGAGCAGCCACAAGATTTTATTATAATTCCATTCCTTCTTTGTTAGCTTTCTGATGAAATCCTTTATTATTTTAGTGTAGTTTTAATATATCATTTTCTTTTAATATAATACATATAATAAAATAATAAATCAGCCTTCTGAAGCACCGAGTCAAGATTCTCATCTCTTCCCTTGTCCTGGGACCCTTGTGAACACCACCACAGTTCAGTATAGCATTCTTGAATATTATATAATAACATAAAATATTAAATTAGCCTTCTAAGAAGATGGAGTCAGATTCATCTTTCCTTCCAACAATGGGGACGCCAGAAAATACCACACAACGTTGTGCTTGGATGGGCTCTGCCTGTCCTGTTTTTGTGTCACTTTGAGTCTTGAGCTGAGCCTGATGCTGCTGAAGCCTCCACACGTGGCAGGATGTGAGAGTTTTCTGTAAATATTTGTTGTCTTCCTAGACAGCAAATGGAAGATGAAGACTGTGTGTTGGTTTTGTATGGCAGCAATCTGTCAGGAGGGAGTTCAGGAGTGATTTAGGATGCATTTACTTGGGGAAATTGTGAATTAGTGTTTAACTGGTGATGGATGAGCCAAAAGCTGCCTGTGTGAGCAACCATGATTTTGGTGGTGACTCAGAGCATGAACAAATGAGATCATAACGATGGGCATCTCTTTGACTAATTAACAAGATTGCACTCCATTTTTCCCTGAGCTTCTATTAATCTATTCATATGTCTGATGGCATTGGAACACTTGGGAATTTTTCACAGAACCACGATTCTGCCTTGGCTGTGTGGGGTTCCATTTAGTTGTAAGAGTTCATTCTTTCCTTTGTCTCTTGGACTGTCAAGCATCAAGCAGAGGACTTCAGGAACTTAAAAAATTCATCATCTGCTGTATTTGTGGGGTGCCTTGGTGTTGGAAGGCAGGAATGATGAATCTGACTCCAAGTTCTCAGAAGGCTAACATATTACTTTATGATACTATATTATATTAAAGAATGCTATACTAAAGAATAGAGAAAAGGTACTTACAGAATGCTAAAAAGATAATAATGAAAACTCGTGACTCTCTCCAGAGTCTTGACACAGATTGGCACTGGTTGGCCATTGAGTAAAAACAACTCACAGCAAAATCCAATGAAACAATCACCTGTGGGTAAACAATCTCTAAACACATTCCAAAGGAGCAAAACACAGTGATAAGCAAATCAGATAATTATTGTTTTCCTTTTTCTCTGAGGATTCTCAGCTTCCCAGGAGCAAAATCCTGGGCAAAGGGATTTTGCAGAAAATATGAATGTGACAATCTTCCTCTTATTTAATTTTTTTTTCATTTTTATTGTGATTTTTCCCCCCTAATTGTCTAGATTCGTTGTTCCTCTGCCTTGAATTTATTCTATTCCAAATCAAGACTTAAATGATATTTTTGACTTGAGGATCTCCAAACCACCCTTGCTGCTGGAAGTCCTTACTCTTCCTGTGTAATGTAAATGGAAATAGAAACCAATTTGACTGGAGGGATAATATGTCTTGATAACAATCTTTGCTGGTCTTAAAATGATTGCTGTACTTGCTGGTGAGGGACAATGAGAAATCATGTTTTTCAGGTGTGTTTGCATGTTCTTTGTGAGGAACATCTCATTTGTCTGCTAAAGGTGATCCTCTTTCTGTCCCATTATATTTGCTCTGGCTGAGATATTTGCTTGATATTCAGTAATTCCCAATTTTGTTTAAGTGTATCTGCCACACGCTCAACAGGTTTTTTGTTACAAAACAAATACAGAGAATGAGCTCAAAGTAGACTTTAAGGTTAAAATAATGGGGAGTGAACCTAGCTTTAGATGAACACAAAGATCCATTATAGCAATGGAAGACCCATAAATTTTGATTCAGGCAATGTATAAAGAAAGAGTCCTGATTGTGGAAAGAATGAGAGAAGAAAAGCAGTGTGGTGATACAGATTTTCACATGCTGCAACTTGATATTTCTGTTGTGGTTGAATTGTGATTTTTGTCATGAATTTAGATGTTAGAAACCTATCAAATCTCACTGAGGCAAGACCACATGGAGGGATGGAGGAATTTAATAATTCATGGAGGAATTTAATAACATCTGAAGGCAATTCTGAATGATTCTGAGTTTGATGAAAATCGCCTCATCTCACAACACCAGAACTTCTCTGTCTTCATTTATAAAACAGACAATAAATACACTTCAGTGCACACTTGGGTTTTAGCAGCTTTTCAAGCAAGGTGATTTCAGTGCTGGGAAATCACTTTTTTTTTCCCTTTTTTCCTTTTTTCTTCTGTAAGAAAACTCTGCGACTGGGCAATTGAAGCTAAAACCTGTTGTGGATCTTCAGAAAGCAGAGAGAAAAGCTTTTGAAAAGCCAATGCCAAGTGGAGGCATTCTACAGCAGCACAGAGAGCCCTTTGCAACAGAGCCATGCTTCCTGCAGCGAGGCAATCCTGGGAACCAGGGAAAAGGAGAACGACTCACAAACCACGGGAGAGAAATCAATACAACGAGAGGCACCGTGCTGAAAACCAACAGCAGATTTTTTCTGACTCAGTTGTCTGAGCAAGAATTTCTACAAACACACATGAAAAAAAAAAAAATTCAGGCTGGTAGGAGAAGGCAGAGCCAGGTCCTGGGCTTTTTAGAAGATGTTTTTTGGATGAGGACCTATACAACTATAGCAAACAGATATTACTAAATACCCATGTTTTAGAAAATTTAAAAATATTCATGTGTCTGTAAATACTTTTTCAGGTACATTTTTTACTTCTGCACTCGCAGGGGAAACAGCTAATTATGCTTATTACCATATTTTACAAAATTTGTTGAATTATACCCTTTTCTGACCCAGAGCTGGGGCAACTGAGAGGTGTTTAAAAAGCTTTCATTCTATTTTCAGTCTCATGTGAAGGGTGAGACAATACAGATGTTGTAATTCACACCATCACAATCAGAAGCCAACCATTTCCTAATTACAATACATTATAAAGTGTTTCTTTCCTATCAGCTTTAGCCACACCATGTTAAAAATGTCTTAAAACCAATCATCAAAAATTACCCCTCATGGGTCCTACTACAACATATTTTTCATTTTTTCTATTTTCTCTAGTTCTATTTCTCTAAAATATCCAATCTTATTTACAAATCTATCCTCTAAAACTTGTTTGTAATTCCATTTCTCTCTCAACAATTTCTATCCTATTCCATAACATTTCTAGTCAACATTTCTTCTCTCAAAATTTACATACAAATACACAGCATGTAAACCTTCAGCCAAACTTTAAACATTTTCTATAAATCCATTTCCCACAGATGAGACCCTTAAAAACAGCAGCCATGCAGTATCAACAGCTTCATTATGACAGAAACAATGATGTAAAACAAGTCTTGATCTTATCTTGGATATAGCCCCTTCTGTGCCCAGTGCAGAAGTTTTGTTGCAGAGCTCTGCACAGATGTGGGGCAATTATTTCATTTGTGAACCTTTCAGTCTCATGCTTCAGACTAATCATCTCCCCAGCTATTTATAGATTTCAGCTGCCAACTGGAAAACCATCAAAGATGGGAATGGGAGAGAAAAAACATCTTTTCTTAAGTTCCTGTGGGCTGCAGCTGAATGCTTGAACTGATCTTGAGGCAGAGGTAGCTGTTCCCTTGAAGCACAGTTCCCTTGCCAAAAAAGAGTTTGTGGTAACACCACAATAATCCCCACTCCAAAATACAATTTTGAAGTTATCCTTCCTTTAGAATTATATATTTCCTTGCTCTTCTTCATTTAAAGAGAATGTGCGATCGGAAAAGAATCACACAGAGGAGCAGTAATTAAAGAATTTTCCTCTATCTTTGCAGTTGATGGGAAAATGCAAACATAAAGATGTTTTTTTGATTATGTTTCATGACTGCACATTGTGTTTGCCAGGAAGGTAATGGGATTCATGCAGAAGTGTGTCCTGGTTTAGGACAAATTAGGGGAAATCTCCAAAAGGGCTGTCACCCCACGACAAAGTGCTACATCAAAATGCCTTTATGGATATGTCCTTCCAAAGAAACTGAAAGAGAATGCTTTTGGGTTTTTTAATGTAGGAAATGATTTTCAGGACCAGGGTCCAAAATTTACTGTTTTTTCTTCAAAGCATACCAAAATCATGGAATGGATTGGGTTGGAAGGGACCTTAGAGGTCACCTAGTTACAAACACTGCCATGGGCAGGGACAACTTCCACCATCCCAGCTTGCTCCAAGCTCCATCCAGCCTGGCCCTGGATACTTCCAGGGATCCAGAGGTGGATCAGCTTCTCTGTGCACCCTGTGTCAGGGCATCAGCACACTCCCAGGGAAGAATTTATTCCCAATATCCCATCTACCCCCGCCCTCCTTCCTTTTGAAGCCATTCCCCCTTGTCCTGTCACTCCAGACCCTTGTCCCAAGTCCCTGTCCAGCTCTCTTTGAGCCCCTTTAGGCCCTGGAAGAGGCTTTAAGGTTCCCCCAGAGCCTTTTCCTCTCCAGACTGAACAAACCAAGCTGACAATCCAGAATGCTGATTTTGAAAGTTACCTTTTTGTGAAGGGCAGGGGTGCTGCACTGCCAGTCCTTGTCAGGACTTCAGAAATTCCTTGGCAAGTCTCAGAAGCTCTGCCCTAAGCACTAAAACTAGACATTGTAATTTTGGACCTTTTCTTCCTCAACTGGAAGGAGCAATTGCCATCATTTCTTTTGTTTGTGTTCATACTTGAACAACTGGTGCAGGAATCAGACTCAGTCCCTCTTCTTCTTTGATTTTCCATTCCTCTCTTTGTTGTGTGACAAAGAGAGACATAACCAAACCTGCTCATACTTGCTTTCAGTAGATCAGACCAAAAGTGGTTTAAGATCTTCTAGAAACTTTTTTCCCTTACTGACACAAGTGTTTGGCACTAGGAGATAAAATCTGTATTTGTTTGCCAGATAAGAGGGATAAGACTGAGCCTGATTCTGGGACTGGGATGAAAAAATATGAAAAATTTTTGAAAAGGCAGTCCAAGAAGGGAGATATATGTGCAAGAAATCAGCTGGTGGGGTTTTTTGGGGTTTTTGTCTGGTTTTGGGGTTTTTGTTTTGGGTGATGTCCTGCTTAAAGCAGAATTAAGTTTTCCCTGTTCTCTGCTTCTCCCAAAGAGCTTGTTGTGGCAGTAGGCAGGATTTATTTATTCCCAGTCAATGTGAGCAGCTTCAGATCTCTGGTGTCATCACCACCATATCTATTTTTACCTCAAGACACAACCACCAGGCTGATGAGTCAAACCAACAGAGAGGTGAACCAAATTCATCCAAAATCCAAACCAAATCCACCCGTGCAAGCCAAAATCTTGAACTTGGCCTTACAACACAGCGCTTCTCCCTGCTGTTGTTTTCATTTCTGCCTCTACAAGGTGCCTGTGGATGCTGGGCTGAATCAATCAATGGCTTTCTGGGCACTGACTAATGACCTCCTGCCTGGCTGTGGGGGCAGAAAGTCAATTATTTTGTTAACTGAGAACTCAGTGCTATGTCACCACACCTACTGTGTTCTTCCTTCTCTTAGGAGCTGTCTAGAAGTTCCACAACTCTTGGGCTCAGTGACATGAAGGGTGGAATCATTTTATCCCAAATTTAGGAACTTGAAAGTTTAATGTCAGTTTTTAAGTTCACTTTAGAGACAGAAATTTTTTCCTTTTTTTTTTTTTTTTTTTTTTTTGAGGAGGAGGCAGTTTCTCTTACTGTAAAACAGGTGATTTTGGACAAATCTGCCAAATCAGCTCTAGTAGTAATTATTCCAGTGACTATAAATGAAGTCTGTAGTGACAATTCAATAACAATTATTAAACCAGCTTTGCTGTTTTTTTTCCTTGCTTGTCATGTCTGAATCCTTCAGGAAAAACATCTGGATTAATACCTTTTTGCTTAAAACCACTTGTTAAGCAGTGGAGATACACGTGCCTTTTGTTCATTCCCTTTACCAACAAAAGGGTTGGGGATCATAAGTTTTATCTACTGATCATAATTTTATCTGCTTTTGATCATAATTCTATCTATTCCTTCTGCAGATCACAACTCTGTCTCACAGTTCATATTGAGAATACCTCAGTAGGGGAAGAAGAAGATCTGACAAATTTCCTTGTGTGTAGAACATGGAATAGGACCCACAAGCCCTAATGATGCTCTCAACATTTCTCTTCCTGTAATGGTGCTCAGTGCTTTGTTTCTTCATTGTTTATTAATAGCAAGGAGCCTGTCTTCAATATGCAAAATAAAAAATACATCAACATATCTATAAATTTAATAATTACATAAGATTTTTATATAAGGCAAGAAAAAGAAATGTAAAAAATGAAAAAAATAATAAACAGTTTCAAAACGTGTATTTATTTTTAAAGGTACTCTGGATCAATAGCCTTCACATAATCCTGTTGCTGTGCCAACATATCAGGCTGCTGAAGATGCTGATTTGTCTGCTCTAAATATGATTCCTGAGCTCCTATTAATAGCTGTACTCATCAGAGAGATGAGTTGAGTACTAACACAGGCAAGTGTGGGCTGGTTGTACAATCAGGCAGGGGAATGAGCAGGGCACACACTCCCTGTGCTTCTCAGTCAGTAGACACTTGTTTGTGAAAAAAATGGGAAGGTGAAGATGCTCTCCTGTCTTGGTTTGAAAAGGCAGGTGTCTGCTAAGGAAGGCAGGAGTGTCCCTTGAAATGGAAAATGTAAATCCGCTCCCTCTGAATTATTATAATTTTGAAATTAAGGGGCTCTCAGGCAAAGAGATGGGAATAGGAATGGCAGATCTTTATTAGGAAAATTAAAAATACAAATCCAATAGTACAAACAAACAAACAAAAAAAAAACCCTGCCAGAGCCAGAGCAGTGCCTGTCCCCTGTGTGTCAGGGTGGGGGCACAGCCCCATCCCAGGGGGGCTCAGCCCTCCTGCAGTGCCAGCTGTGGCTCTGCTGCAGCAGGATCCTGCACAAGGGGGGAGTTTTCCTCTGCAGCTCCAGGGCTGCTGGAGATGGGCCTGCTCTCCCTCTGGGAATGCAGGGCAGGAGAAAGCTGCTCCTCTGGGAATGCAGGGGGCAAAGGCTGCTGTGCTGTTCCAGGGCAGATTGTATCCAGGTAGGAATGCTTGGCTCCTGCCCTGGGCGCAGCATCTCCCCATGGGATGGTGGAATTTGATCAGCCCTGCAGGGACACTCACTGGCCATGGACAGCAGAGATCTGCTGGAGGGAGGATGGGCTGTGGGGGAGAGAAAGAAAACTGCCCAAACATGGACAGAGATAACTGCCCCACCTCTGACAGATGGTAATAGAACACACAGCCATCTAAACCCAAGATATCTCCAAATAAATGAAGGCTCTGGCTGGAAGGATTGTCTACCTGACTTCCAACTAAACACTTCCCTGCCCTTAAAGCTGGCAACCATGCCCAAAGGATGTGCAAATCCAGGGCAAGGTATGGCATCAAGCTTAGGGATCCAGCTACCCTCAGCAGGTTTTTTAGCCTGTAGGAGGTTGATTTTATTTTTCAGTGTAGTGAGAACACATCCACTCTTCACATCTCCACCATCCATGATAATCTGAGCCTGGAGTTTCCTACTGCATGTCTGCCAAAATCCTTCTCCAGGTGTCCATGCCAGTGCCCATTGCTGGAGATCCAGTTTGTTCACTGCTTTATGGGGCCACTCAAGAGTGGGATTCACCTCACTGAAGGTAGATGTCCCTATCTCAGGTATCTGCAGTGGGTTCATTCACAGGAAAGGACTGATCAGCATCACCAGTGATTTCCAGGGTGGAATTTTTCTCAGCTGTGTGAGGATGTAGAGAACTCAATACCATTTAAGTGCTCTTCAAGCCATAGGTTCACACACTGTAAGTGAAGAGGCTTCTCTCTCTCCTTGTACATCTTCTTTGGGAATGTGTTTATATAATCCCAATGAAAAGGGCTGAGTGGGTTTGCTTTTCTCATCTATGAGAGTGCTTTTCTCATTGTCAGCTAAACAAAAATTCCTCTGGGGAAACCTCTTTTGATGGTTGGGAAAGATAAGTTTGCCTTGTAAAGAAATTAGCATTGTAAACATGCTTATAAATGTTTGATATGTGATACAGCTAAAGAGGGATTGTAATTTAAAGCAGCATTATGTCAGGATTTTCAATCTGGCTGCAGGCTCTGTGGGATGTGGGCTTGAAAAAGACCACCCAAGTTATGGCTGAGACGTGCTGCACACGATTTGGGAATGATTCCTACAAGCCAGTGTTTGAAGAAAAGCATTACGTCCAGCAGGAAAAATACCAAAATTACTCCAAAAGTCACCCATTTGCTGCAGTGTGTTCAGGGAGGCCAGTAAGGGGATCTTCACCAGGGAGGGAGAACCAGAACTCAGAGATCTCCCTTTTAGAGAAGCTCCAGGGATGTCTTCTTTGATCTCTTTCTTTGTGTCTTCATCCCTGCCTTAACCTCTGGGTTTTTTGGTTTGTCTCTTTTCTTGGGTTTTTTGTTTGTTTTTGTTGGGTTTTTTGGTTTTTTGTTGGGGTTTTTTGTTTGTTTTTTGTTTGTTTGTTTGTTTTTTTGTTTGGTTTTTTTTTGTTGTTGTTGGTTTTTTTTGTTTTATTTTGGGGTTTTTCTTGTGTTTTCATTTCCAGACCTTTCCCTGTATGTGTGAAGGCTGGTCCTACTGCGGGCAACACAACACAGGATTGATTGACATCCAGTGACATATCTGACATATCTTCAGGGCATGATTAGCACATCAAGTGTTCCTTCCCCAGTCTATTCCAATTTTTCATACCCTAGCTAAAATTCCCTATAATGCCTCACAAATTGCAGCTGCAGTAGGAGGTGATCTTTGTATTATTATTGTTAAAATGAAGCAAAAAAAATTAGATAAATGCATCATACCAGGGCTAAGTTACTATGCTGGAAATGAAATTGGATCCCTTGTTCACTTTGGACATTATAAGGATTGGTTGTGGATCTGGAAATGAAAAGTAGAAGCCTTTATTTTGGGGAGTGAAGCAAAGGCTGAAGGGGAGAATCTGCTGAGATAATAACTGTGATATGGTCCATAACCCAGATATCAATCCCAATGGCTCAGTGCTTGGGTTAGATCTGTGCTGACACAGCATGGAGGTTGAGGCTTTGTTTAGCAGGGAGCCCTAAATCAGCCTGTTTGTCCCTGTTTGGACCCACATTCCCTTTGCTCTCTGAATATTCTCCCTGCCCAATCCCAGCACCACAAATGCCTTGTTGGTATTGAGCAGGGGAATGCAATCTGTCCCTGTGCAAGAAACAAACAGAACAGGCTCACAGCAGAAAACAGCAGCACAGGGAAGAACAAACAAACCTGGGCACACTGACCCCACTTTATTCACTCCCTGCCACTCTGAAGAGTTCTTCCTTCTCAGCTCATCCTAGGGACAGGCAGAATAAAAACACTGCTCCAGGAATATTGAAGTCAAGTTGTTCCCTTCTTCTGCTTCCTCCTTTGCACATTGCTTGGAAGAGGAAAGGAGCTGGAACAGGGCCAGATGTCACTGCAGAGAGGAGTCCTTAGCTGGCAGGGAGCCTGCAAAACATTTCCTACAACCTGTTTTTTTTGGTTTTGTTTTTTTTTTTCTGATGGGATTCATCTTCCCTAACCTTCACCAGCCAATAATTAGGCATCTAATCCAAGCCCTTCATTATGTCTCTCTGGAGCTGATGCAGAGAGGTTGGATGAATTGCCCTCTGGGGTTACTTGTCTCTGTGTGTTGACAACAGAGTCAGCCTAAAAGGCTGGCTCAGAACAGACAGCAAACTTGTTGGCAGCTAAAATTAACTGGGATGAGTCCGAGCATCAGCTGCACCCCTGTGACTGGCAGACTGACTCAGAGCAAGTCACAGCTCACTACAGCACTGGAAATGCTCAACAGGAGCCTGTGTATTCCTGCCTCTGCCTCCCTGTGTACATCCTCAGCTCTGCAAAGGCTGGTTTAACACATATTCTTTACATACACTGGGACAGGGTGCCCAGAGAAGCTCTCAGAAGTTGCCCCATCCCTGGAAGTGATCCAGGTCAGGTTGGAAGGGGCCTGGAGCACCCTGGGATAGAGGAAGATGTCCCTGCCCGTGGCAGGAGGGTTGGAAGTGGAGGAGCTTTAAGATCCTTTCTAAGCCATACCATTCTATGATTCTGTTATTCTATGATATGCAACTTTTTGGGGCAGCTGATCAGATCCTGGAGCAAATCAGGGAGCAAAGATGCATGGACTATGACCATATGAACATGGAATATAAATATACAGTGAGGTGCACTGAAAATGGGCTCAAATAGTGAGATGAAAGGGATGTGATCAGCAGCAGGAAGTTGGGCAGGAGGCAAGTCAGGAGGGCAGTACCACAGGTGTTGATTTTGGGATGGATACCATGTTGTATTGTTATTAGTCTTATAAAAAACTGGGACATCTGCAAGTTTGGAGACAATAAAAATCCAGGGGGAGCTGTTGTTTTGCCATTCAGAGAACCCAGCTGGTCTGGGGAAATGGGCAGAGAGGATTCTCATAAAAGTCATTGGAGGGAAATGTTGATCCTTCAGCTGGGGAGGAAGGAACCAGTGCAGTGGGCTGGCAAGCAGCTTTGCAGAGAAGCCCCGAGGAGCCCCAGGTGACCATGAAAGAGCAGTGTGTCCTCAGAAAAAAGCAAATTACAAGCACTTGAGGCTGCATTATGAATGCAGAACCAACATCAGAGGGAGGGAGGGAAGGAGGGGATCCTTCCCCCTGCTCATCCCCACTGGGATGTTCCTGGGGTCTGTGCCCTGTGCTGGCCTAGAGGTGCAAACCAGGCAGGGACAGGCATGGACAGCCTCGACTGAGTCTGCTGCAGCTCCACAAAGGTGTTTAAAACCTCAGTCCCACAGAGCTGGGCCAACAGAAAGAAGAGAAGGGGGAGATCTTATGAAAATCTTGTGGGGGGAAGAAAGACCACATAGCCAGGGTACTCTAAATAACACCAAGAAAAAGAATCTGCAGCCTGCAAGAAGAGGAAATCCCATCTGAACTTCTTTCCAAAGCACATTTACTGTCAGAGAGATCAGTCACAATTTGTCCAGAGAGGCTGTGTAGCATCCATCCTGTGGGAGAGGTTTTACAGTGACTTCTGTGAGCCAGAGAGAAGTTGGATAAGAGGATCCACGTTAACCCCTGGAAGAATTTTCTACCAAGGTCATTGACATAGAAACCAGGAAAGAAAGGATAAATAAGAGAAACCTGTAACTGCCTGTTCCAATGAGCTCTTTGTTTGTCTCTTCTGACCAATGAGTAAAGTGTAAACTCAGGAGTTTTTTAAGAATGTACAAAAAACATGCATGCTAGAATAAAACCAGTTTTAGAACCTCCTGAAAATGGAATGTGTTGCTTTGTATTGTCTCCATCTCAACTATGACACCATCCCTGGAGATATTCATAATCCAGCTGGAAAAAATCCTGGACAACATTTCTCTGAAGAGATGGGGTGATCTGAACACTCTCCAGAAGTCCCTGACAATTTCAGCCACCTCTGTTAAATCTCCTTGCTGCATAAATCAGAATCCCAAAATAGTTTTGTTTGGAAGGGACCCTAAAGATCATCCAGTTCCAACCCCTGCCATGGGCAGGGACACCTTCCACTCCTTGCCCCATCCAACCTGGCCTTGAGCCCTTCCATGAAAGAAGAATCAGCTGGATCTGACATATTTCACACTTTGTAAAAAGTCAATTATTTTGATGCCAGTTTCATAGAGTGTGGATAAAAATATGCTCACATCCACTGCTTCCTTTGGGTCCCTGCCTGATCTTCTCTAATTGTTCAAAGCTGGTACAGCACTGGGGCATGAAAACCTGATGCAGATGACAATAAAACTAATGAATCACATCTAGAACATGATGCAAATGACATAACAGATATTTTGGCAGAGTTAATGCCAGAACTTGTTCTGACAGGTCCTTGTACATATTTGAAATGTTTTTCCTTTCAGATCTGAAGTTTCTGATCCAGAAATTCCTGTCTGAATTAATTCATGCTACTGGGATTTTTTTTTAACTAATCCTCTCCTAAATTGTTTATCTCACTGTGTTGTACATTTGCAGACAACATTTTTAAGAGTTGGAATGGGATGATCTCTAAGTTCCTTTTTATCCTAAACCATTCCATGATTTTGTTCTCTTTCTGTTGGGTGTAGAATGCACCCCAAGACATTAGAGGTGTAATATCTACAGTTCACTTCATTCAGTGATTCATTTAAGCCTTTAAACTCTGACCTAAGGAGTTTTCCCCAAAACATTTTATTTCAAGACTCAGAAATGCTTGCTTTTCTCCTTCAGGGTTTAAGCATTCACCTAAATTCATTAAAGCACCTGTAGAAATGATTATATGGAACAGGTTAATGGTGAATCATTTCTAAGGATAGCTGTGGTTCTCATCTTTGAATTCCTATTTTTAAATTGCAAGAACAGTTTTAATTCCATATTGCTGCATATATAATTTTAAGATAATTATATAACTTGTAGATTAGGCTCTTATTTGCTTATCATGCCTGAAGATGTCATTTAACAATTATTTAATATTCACCTAATGTGGAACTACCTTATTAATTTGGTGCTGAGCAGCAAAGACCTCTTATTAAAAGAAAACATTCACAACTTTATGAAAGAATAGAATTGTGTGGAGCACATGTTTTTTATCTGACAAATTAGCTTGGTTTACTTGAAAAAGAAAAAAAAGCATGTGATGTGTATTTATTAGTACTGAGGCTGGCTAAAGGGATCTCAGAACCAATCCCTTCCCATTTTCATGGGGTGTGTGGTGTGTGAGCTTCCAGCCATAGCACAGAACACCTGTGACAAAGTCCAGGGACATGGAGTGACCAACTCTTTGCCCTTTGAATCATCCAAAAACTCCTCTCTAAAGGGCTTTTCCACTCACATAAAGAGCACAGAGACCAAGCACCAGCCACCCTAGTAATCACCTGAGGAGGAGAAAGCATCTGTCTTGGTTTGAACAGACAGGTGTGTGCTAGGGAAGGCAGGAGCCTCCCTTGAAATGGAAAATGTAAACCCCCTCCTTCTGCATGATGATAATTCTGAAATTAAGGGATTCTCAGGTAAACAAATGGGAATAGGAATAACAGTTCTCTATTAGGGAAAAAAATAAAATTAAAATGAAAATGCAGTAATACAGAACATCATTGCCAGAGCCAGAGCAGTGCCTGTCCCCTGTGTGTCAGGGTGGGGGCACAGCCCCATCCCAGGGGGGCTCAGCCCTCCTGCAGTGCCAGCTGTGGCTCTGCTGCAGCAGGATCCTGCACAAGGGGGGAGTTTTCCTCTGCAGCTGCAGGGCTGCTGGAGATGGGCCTGCTCTCCCTCTGGGAATGCAGGGCAGGAGAAAGCTGCTCCTCTGGGAATGCAGGGGGCAAAGGCTGCTGTGCTGTTCCAGGGCAGATTGTATCCAGGTAGGAATGCTTGGCTCCTGCCCTGGGCGCAGCATCTCCCCATGGGATGGTGGAATTTGATCAGCCCTGCAGGGACACTCCCTGGCCATGGACAGCAGAGATCTGCTGGAGGGAGGATGGGCTGTGGCAGAGAGAAAGAAAACTGCCCCATGGACAGAGATAACTGCCCCAGCTCTGATGGATGGCAATAGAATACACAGCCTAGCCACATCTTGAACCCAGGACACCATCCCAAAATTAATAAACACCCTTTTAGGTGAGGCAAAGTCCAAACAGAGGAGGTGATGCAGGTGACCAGGGCAACACCATTTTCCCACTGTTGCTCCACAGCTCAATATCTAATCCTGCTTCAGGTTATCCTGAATGCTGTGTCTGAAAGGTGCCTCCAAATCTCCACAGGACTGGAGGGGGATGCACTTAAGCAGGTGAATGGCACAAATTTCTAGGTGTTTTTCCCTGGAGGATTAGTGCCTACTATGGAAAGAAAAGGAAACTGAAACCCTGGAGTATTTTTGAGACATTGGATGCTCAAGAAATGGGCCCAATTTCACATCCTCTGCTTTGAGGGCTTTATACCAGGTAGTCTATAGGTGAACAAAAGCACACTGTGATCAACAGAGTGCTCATAGCTCAGATTTTATATAAGAATGTGGGCAAATTCTAGTCTGAATGTTTCAGAATTACAGTGATGTCATGTACCCAAAGATTTCTGTAAAACAAGGAGTTGGGTTCTTTTTAAAGTCAGCCACTTGTATCAAAGAGCTCAAGTACATAAACTTAAAAAAAAAAAAAACAAAAACCACATTATTAGCACGAATAGGATGCAGATTTTGCACTTTAATTGTGTTTTGGCTCTATCCAATCCCAGATGTGATAAACAGTCCTGACTTATTTTTAGGGTTTATTTGCTTTTTCTGCAATTTAGATTGTTGAATGAATCCTTTAAGCAGATGACAGCTGTGAGGAAAGATCTATGAGCAGCAGGACCTTTCTTCTGATTAGACTGGAGCCTGCAGTCCTGATTTGCGTTTTACATATAAGTAATCTACTAAGCCATGATTCACTGCACAGTGGCTAAAGGACTTAATTAACCAATTAATTCAAGTTTTATCCTTTCAGAGAATAATTTAAATCCTGGTGATCTATGGCCATACCTCTAAACCTTGAATAAATAGCCATGAATCAGCACAAACCAGGCCTGTCCTGTTTCTTTGCTGCAGGCACAGGGCTTGTTGACTCAGTTGTTTGTGCAGGCTAAGCCTCCCAAATCATGTTTTCTAGAAACAAAGAAGGCAACCCGAGCATTCAGAGCAGGAAGCACAAACTAATTTATAATAGGATTAACTTTGCTCCATCACCCTCCCTGTGGCATTGCTGGATTTTCTGTGTTGAGATCTCCACTGCAGCTGCTCTGATTGCAATTCTGTCCATGTCACCTCTCTCCTGCAAGGCAGGGGCTGGTTTTGTGTTTGTTTGGGCTGTTTTGTTTACCCCAGTGACCGTACACAGCCACCTCTACAATAGATGAACGTCTCTTAGCAATGCTGGGGGAAATGGTGATATTCACACAGAGCTCTTTGGGAGGCTCTCCTAATTTGCTGTGCATGGTCTGAGTTCAGGGAGCTTCTCCATGCAAAGGAAATCCAGCCCTGGGAGATGCTGAGGGTGTTGAGCTTGGATCTGCCTGCGTGACCCTACAGGCACAAGTGTGGTGGGATTCAGCCAAAGACAAAACCAACAAAATTTAATTAAAGATTCATGTATTACGTGCGTATATCAATTCTCTCTGTGCTCACTAGACATCACAGTCTGATTTATTTCTTTCCATTTTTCTGTCTGTTTGTCATGTCCTGTCTGAACTTCACTTGAATTTCAAGAGGATGTGGATCTTCCCTATTCTGTGGTGGATCTGCCCCCTCTGTGGAGCTGTCTAAGCTATCCCAGCCACAAAAGATGGTATAAGTAACTAAACCTACACCCTGATCAGGATAGTTCAGCTGCCCAAATGCCAGCCTTGCCAAGAGCAAAATTAATCTCTTTGCCTGAAAAAAGTCTTTGGTGAAATTTCAAAGCTCTGGCAAACACGGTCTTACTTCAGATCTTTTTTGGTTTTATCTGTTGGCTCAGGAGAAATTATGACAAGGGAAGTATGGTTGCTTCTTTTTTACTAACCAGGGATGAATTTTTGGTTGACCAAACATTAAACCCTGTGAAATGTCCTAAATTATCTTATATTGTATGTGATATTTAGCAGTGCCATACAGCAGTTGTATGTAATATGGCACTGGGTGCCAGGGTTGAGTTGAGCTGTTGGGGCTGGGTTGGACTGGATGATCTTGAAGGTCTCTTCCAACCTGGTCCTTCTGTGAATTCTGTAAGAGTTAACTCTTAGCAATACTGTTCTTCTGTAAAAGCCTTAGAAGAGGAGAGTGAAAAATCTGTATCAATAGAAAATATGCAAGTAAAGGCTTTGTCAGAGTTTTTGAGCACCATCTCATCCTAACTCACATCCCATCCTGACTTCATGATTGCAATAAAATGAATAAAGGGTTTCCATGGCCTTTTGTCACTGACACCAGTGTTTAAAGGATTATTTGAGGCACTGCAGGAATATTTGCTCTGCTCAAATGGAAGTTCTGTCTCACTCAGCATCGTGTCTGACAAAGTTCTAAAGAAACAGGGCAAACATGACCTCGTCTTTGTGGTGTTCTTCAGCCATTTAGGGAAGATGGCATGTGCTTTTATACAATAAAAGTGATTATTTGAAAGTATTGTTTGAATTCTGCAGCTCAGAGGATAAATAACCTTCCTCTGTCTCTAGCCTGAAAATGCATTTTCAGAGAAGAAAACAGAATTCCCCTTTGGTTATGTCTTGAAACTACCAGGGCACCAAAGAATCCTAATGGCAAATGTTTTAGTCTTTATTTTTTTTCCCTGCAAAATAAGATAACAACTATGCCTGTCAATAACTGGCTATCATAGAAACATAGTTATTTTCATTGTACTTGTATCAACACTAGCACTGTGATTCCACAAACATTTTGTGCTTTCAGAGTTTCTATTTAAAATGTAACACAGATGAATCTTTACTAACTTTTTAATACTTTTTTTTTCCCGAGTACTGCAGCTGGAAACTAAACCAAAATAATTTCACTGAAGGACATGAATAGGACGTGGGCTCATCTCCTGGAGATACATTCCACCAATTCTCAGTCATAATTCTGGGGCAGGACTGATATAACCCTGCATGACTGTTCAATATTTGAGTTAGTATGAGAGAATCATCTTACAGTTAAATAACCACCAACAGAAAATATTTCAGGTCGTGCTAACCTGAGTACCAAAGACACCCAACAGACTTTTAGGTACCCTGCATATCTCCTTTTATTAATTAAAAGGGAGTCAGGAATGCTCATCCCCGGAACAGAGATGTACCTTTTAGGAGCCCACCTTGCAAAAGCTACATCTCATCTTTGGCAACGTCACCATATGGAATTAAAAGGGCATTTTGACCACCTAATGTGGCAAAATGAGGGAGCCACCTGAGTGTAGGAGTGGAGATAATAAAAGGAAAAGTTTCTTGTCAGTCACTGTGCAGAGAGCATTAAGCAGAAAAGAGCCTTAAAGAGATTTTTTCCAAGGCAAGCAGAGCAAAAAAATCAAATAAAATTGACTTGAAGCAGGGGAAAAAGGGAGGGAGAGAATAAAAGGAAGGCTGGATCAGAGAAGAAGGGTTTAGAAATGCTTCAAGAACTGCCCATACTGATGAGGAATATAAGGCAGGAAAACGCCTGCTCCTGGAATAAATTAACTTATCTTTACACTACTTGAATGGAAGTAATTAGGCTTGGAATGAAGTGTGAAGTGCCCTGAATGAACAACCTTAAATGTGTCTCCCACTGAAGTTTTGGGGATGGATCTCAGAGACCTGGTGAAGCTTCACAGGCTCTCAGAGGGGAGCCTTTGTTCTGTGGAGAAGCACAAAAGGTTCATCATTACTGTTGTACAGCCTGGTCAGGCCCAAGGAATGTAGGAGGGGACAAAAAAGAATCCCCATCGTCAGAAACCAGGACCATGACTGAATTAGGAAAGCTCTGTTCTGGCTGTGTCCTCTGGGCAACTTCAGCTGTATTATCTCCCTGTGAGCCCACAGTTAGCTCTGGTTAATGCAGTGAATGTGAAAAATTACCTTTATTATTTTGGTAAAAACCGGGATTGCAAAACTGTCTGTCTCTCAGTGAGAAGAGTTTCTTCTTTAATAGTTTCTTTGGAGGGAGACATGCACATTCCACACCTTTGGAGCCTCCAAGTTTCCTCTCAAATTCACGATCACAGCATCTGTCTGACCAGCATCTCCCCCAGCTCCATTTGTAGGGTTGAAAGGGAGCAGATGCTCCAAGGAGATGCTGCCTTGAGGGACAGCTTCCAAGACTTCTGCTTAGAGCTGATTTTTCTGCAGAAAAAACACAGAGATATCACCATGTCAGCCAGCAGCACCTGATCTCCTGACACCACAGCCACTGGCTCAAAATCTGGGGACACCAGGGGTTCCTCCTGCCACACCATGGTGTCAGTGACAGACCAGGTGTACTCTGCAGAGCTGGGCCCTGATGTGTTTGAAAAGCACCCACTGGAACTTTTTAAAATTTCCCAAACAGGGATGGGTGGGAGATCCCTGAAATCTACAGCCATGGTCCGTGCAGCACATGGAAACAGTTAATTTATTTTTTTTTTTTTTTGTACAGCAGAGACTGCCTTGTCAAACTTACTCTTTGCTGTGTTTCTAGGGCAACATCTCTGCAGCTGAGGCAAGGCATGAAGCACACAGCTCCTCCTGTTCCACAGGACTTTCCTTTTAAAAAGATATTCTGGTTTGGGCCTGAGGGTAATCTCAGAGTTACCTAAAATTAGTGCTATGTTAAAAAAACAAAAAGGTTATTTTAATTGTTTCTTATTCTTTTTTATTGTCCATAAAACCTAGGAAATTCTCTAGATTCAAGCTACCCACAGTGTCAGAGCTGCAGATCAAACCAAACATGTCCTAGTGCTCATTAGTTTGAAAATGTGACAAGGGATAGCAAAGCTAACCCAGTGCTCTGTCATCTCTGCTACCACAGTTCTCTGGGGCTATTTGAATAATGATCATATTTATTGGGCCACTTTTTGCAGCATTGCTCCAGCTGTTCTCCTTCAGCTCTGTCTTGACTGGTATATAGTCTTGTACTCATTAGGAATAATGAAATTAATTTTAAATACCTTTTATAGAAACCTAGAATGGTTTGGGTTGGAAGGAACCTTAAAGGGCATCTGATTCCAGCCCCCTGCCATGGGCAGGGACACCTTCCACTGTCCCAGTTTGCTCCAAGTCCCATCCAGCCTGGCCTTGGGCACTTCCAGGGATCCAGGGGCAGCCACAGCTCCTCTGGACAACACATCCAAGTGCCTTCATCCATGGATCTCAGGCAATTAAGAAGGATAAAATATTCCATTTTAATTCAGTGCTGTCTTTGAGACTAATTACCATAATAGCTCAAGAGGATCTTTTGATCATTGAAGGTGAGAAGGGACACCAATTTCTTATAATTCTGAAGGAAGAAAGTACAACGAGCCCTCCACAAAATCAGACCTTTCAAGTCCAAGACCAATATGCTGAAGCTCTTTGCCCCAGAGGGGATTTTTGTGACTTTTATTATTCAGAAAGTACTTAAACAGATTCCTGAGATGGGAGACTGAGAGACAAATAACATTTTAATTTTTCTATTTCTCTTTCAGTTAATGAAATAGACATTTGAAATAATTTCTAAGAACCGAGAGATAAATGGAGTGCAATTAAAATCTTGATATTTGTTGTTGCTGGTAATTACTTTTAGCTGAGCATTCAAAGCAATCCTGGTTCTAAACACAGTGAATGCAGTGGGTCAGGTAAATGATTCAGTAAATACTGAGGGTTTCATGTGGCAGCATAAGGAGCATGAGAGGACAGAGGCACCACAGAATTCATCTTACCCAGTCCATAAATAAGGGCTTATTTTCATGTTCAGCTCAGCTCCCCTGCTGCCCCTTATCAGCAGTGTGTAAGGAAAGACAGAATTTCAATCCCAAAATTTGCTCAAGAACATCTGTTTGCCTACAGAGCTCAGGTGGAAAAAGCAGACCAAGCAAGAAATGATGAATGCATGGACAAAACTGCAAACACCTGGACAGGTCTTGCAGTAGGATCTGTTTGACAAGAGCAGCCCAATATTTATGTTCCTAGCATTGAAGGAAGATTATCCTTTGCTATCTTACCAAGGTGTATTGATCTCTTTCCTTCACACTTAATCACAGCAAGAGGCAAAGCAAAATCTAAACCTAAAAAATGATCAGAAAAACTGAGGCTGATATATCTTTTTTTGTGATCTTTTTGAGAGAACTTTTCTGACAAATTCCAAGTTATTTGAGTCCTAAAAATTACCCTTGGGCTGGGAGTTTCTGAGCTTTTAAGCAGAAACTTTTTGTGGCAGATTCTTTATCTGGAAAATGGGTTTAATGATACTTTTTCTCTCCCTTTTCTTTCAGTTCTGCTATTTAAATGTTTACGTGATGGTTCATATTAAATCACTGGGACAGGATCAGCCTCTTGTGAGGCAAATAATAAGGCATGTCTTTACTAAGTGACCAGGTCAGAGTGTTATCTTTCCTCCTGAATGATCTTCTAATTATTATTTTTTTAAAAACGCGCTTAATGGAAAAGGGGAACAAATGTTTCAGCATTGGGAATCTCATCTCAAGGTTGCACATTGCACAAAAGTGCATTATGAAAACTCTTTTGTACCAACTGTAATTAGAGATAATTGCCAGCTGCCTGGCTGTTCATTTTCAGGAACTAGGCACAGGTTATCTCTGCTCAAAATGTCCATTTCATTGTGTCTGCTCTTGTATTTTCATAGCAAGGACCTCTCCAGTTTTACTTCAGGATGTGAAGGGATAATTTATAACCTGGCTGAACACAGGGCACTTAAAAATGTGCAATGTGGAGAGCCCACTCCAGCTCTGCTGCTCGGGAGGTGAGAGTGGTGCTGCTGCATAAAATTAGATTGTGCCTGATCAAATGAATCCAGCTATTGATTCTATTTCATGGGGTCTGTCCTGGGTTGTAGGATATGGTTTGGGGTGTGTATTCTATTGTGGGGCAGTTCTCTCTGTCCATGGGGCAGTTTTTTCTTTCTCTCTCCCACAGCCCATCCTCCCTCCAGCAGATCTCTGCTGTCCATGGCCAGTGAGTGTCCCTGCAGGGCTGATCAAATTCCATCATCCCATGGGGAGATGCTCTGCCCAGGGGAGGAGCCAAGCATTCCTACCTGGATACAATCTGCCCTGGAACAGCACAGCAGCCTTTGCCCCCTGCATTCCCAGAGGAGCAGCTTTCTCCTGCCCTGCATTCCCAGAGGGAGAGCAGGCCCATCTCCAGCAGCCCTGGAGCTGCAGAGGAAAACTCCCCCCTTGTGCAGGATCCTGCTGCAGCAGAGCCACAGCTGGCACTGCAGGAGGGCTGAGCCCCCCTGGGATGGGGCTGTGCCCCCACCCTGACACACTGGGGACAGGGCAGGGTCTGGCTCTGGCAGTGTTTGTTTTCTTTTTTGTACTATTGCATTTGTATTTTTAATTTTCCTATTAAAGAACTGTCATTCCTATTCTCATATCTTTTGGGAATAGGAATAACAGTTGCCTGAGAGCCCCTTAATTTCAAAATTATCGTAATTCAGAAGGAGGGGGTTTACATTTTCCATTTCAAGGGACACTCCTGCCTTCCTTAGCAGACACCTGTCTTTGCAGACCAAGACAGGACTGTTGCTCTGATTAGGAGAATGTCTTCACTGAGTCTGGAGCAGAAGTTCATATTCTGCATCTTCCCTGACCTTCAGGGAAGGAATTTTGGTACTGCTCACAACTCAACACTGCCTATTTATCCACAGAACCTGCGGAGATCCACAAAGTATCTTGGACTAATTAAACCACCCCGTTTGGGTAGTGCCCATCCCACTTACACACATCTCAAAGTCTCAGCAAAATATCTACCTCTCCCTTCTGTCACTAGCTGGTTTTGTTAAATTTCCTGTAAGCTGCTATAAATTATTAATTAGGAAAACAGCCTCGTGTCTGACAAGACTGGTTCTGCCATTTTGTCAGACACGTTAACCTTGTTAGAGGTGCATGTGTCTTCTGTCCCATTATCCAGCAAACTCTAACATCAAGATAAACCAGATTATCTGTCCCTTGCCTGCAGGAATATTTTACAGCTTTTTGCACTGCTGAGTGTTTCCTAAAACTCCTGTGAAAACAAGAAATGCAGATTTTGGCTGCCTCTGCCTGGTCCCTCCTTTCCCATGACACTGCTGTTTTGGGACCATATGATGGAAACAGTAGAACACAGAGAAAACCTTATTTGAAGATTATTTCATTTCTACAGCGGTTATTAGTCATTATTAAATATCAGTAGCAAGGCTAATGACCCCCAGCTGACCGGACTAACAAAATATTTGCAGGTGTCTGTGAAAAGAACATTTATGGCAAGATAACGAGATACTCTGGATCCTTACAAGAACTTTTTTCCAAGCACAACAGAGAGCCCAAGCAAAAGATCACAGGGGGAGGTCACTGTAAATCTTTATGAATATTCATCACTTCTGGGTGATGGCCTCCACATGTTAATTTTGGAGATCAAGTTCACTCTCTTTCTTCGAAAACCAGACTTTTGATTCCCTTTGCAGAATAAGTTGATGGATTTTAAGACCTTACTGTCCCAGAGGTTGGATTTATAATTATGACCATATAACAAGAGCTCCTGCTTATATTATTTCTCCTCTCCCTTTCTTCCTCTGTTTTTCCCTGGTCTAAAAAGAAAAAATAATTTTGGTCATACCTTTACAGAGTATTTTCAATTTATCAGACATCTTTCTCTCATGAAAAGTTCATACTATGGCTGTCAACACTATTTCCCTTTAAAAGGAACATTTACCTGAAAATATTTTCTGGTATTTAGGATTCTGTGCTTAAAAAAAGGTGACTTTTCAACCAGAGAAGTTTGTAAACCTCATCCAGAAGTGAGTGCTTTTATTCAGTCCATGCTGGGCACAACATTTTTATTGGGAACGAACAGGTGCAGAACAGATATCAAATCAAATGAGCTGGAAGTTTGTTGGAAGGAAATGGCTTTTGTGGTTTCATATTTGTTCATTAAAATGCCAATAACTTGACAGCACAGTGCTTAGTTATGGTCAGCACTCCAGACACCCCTGTGCTCTATAAATAACAATTATATTGCCAACTTCTTCACATGCACAGGAAGTTTTTATTGTCATCATCTTGGTTCCTGTCTCTACCTTCTGGCAGGTTGTTGCTGCTTTCCCTGAAGAACTTCCTCTTACTTCTGTCTTCTTTTCAAATTCTAGCCCTGTTCTGGAAGAAAATAAGATTTTCAAAAGGTTTGTCTAATACACAGAGCCCTTGAGCACACCCTCTTTAAATACAGTTTTCCAGTCTGCCCTAATTTTGAATTTTTAACTTGTCAATAATTTTCATTTTTATTATTTTTTTCTTAAGCCCTTCTGATCAGGCTCTTCATTAGACTAACAAACAATTTTTTTTCTAAAAGTTAAATACCTTTAACACACATTTAATTCCCAGAGCTTTATTCCTAATGCAATATTCCAATGGTTTTTCAGCACCCTGGGTTATTTGGGATGTACATCCTCACGGAATTTGGGATCATCATGATCATCATTACATTTTAAAAATAAAAAAAAAAATAAATAATATCATGACCCTTCTTGAAATAATTGAAGGATAAAGAATGAAAATCCAACTGTTTGGTAGAATTTATAGGGTCCTTAAGTAGAAGTGAATTTCAGTGTTGTCTATGGGATTTTTGTGCTTATCAGGGAACCTTGTTGAAATTGCCGGGAAGTTTGATTTAATCTTCCTATGAGGTTTTCCTAAGGTGTTCACTAAAGTAAATATCAGTATTTTAAGATGTTGCTTGAAAGTATTTTCTTGTAATGCACTTAATATCTCATTCCCATGACAAGCAAATGACTCAGTGTGTTATAAAAATATGAAATTATTATCTAGAAAGACAAAGAAACAAATAACTCCCCTCTCCCCCCATTTTATGGAAAAAAAAATGTTTCTAGGAAGGAAATGGAAGCTGGTTAGAATTGTACCACTGACTAATTTTTCACCAAGAATTCATTCAATTATTCAGATGAAAAAGTTTTTCCAATAGACAATAAAACTACCAGCTCTTCCAACATATTAATCACATTTGTCATTGTTAATTTTTAAGCTTATTTTCATTTAGGGAATGGAATAAAGTCATGTCTTGAACAAAGAGCAATTTTTTTGTCTCTTCTGACAAAACAGGAATTTTATTCCAATGCTGTGGGGACTGATCAGAAACACAGCCAGGAATGGGAATGAATGAGTGAGTCCATGTGGGTAAGATTTATCCTGACAGACTTTAGGGGAGAGATCCATTTATTTGCCTTTTTGGAAGTGCCTGTTGGCATTGGGGATGCTCACCTGTTGTGGGTACCAGATATCCACAGAGACCTGGCAAACCTGGCAGGACGTGGAGGAATTTTATGCCCTTCTGGAGCACAGCTGTGAAGCTGACAAGAAATTTGGTTTAGGAATGAGAAGCCTGTGCTAGGTCTGGTGCCCACCCCAGAGTGAAATGTCTCTAAGTGTTAATTTTTACTGAGCTGGATCCTGCTCATCCCCAACTTCCAACTGTGCAAAACATCATCTGAAGGTGATGGAGCAGATTCCTCTGTAGCTTTGGCCCTTTCAGGCTGCAGCTTTGGCACAGAGGATGAGGCCACTTCATCTGAGAATTCTTCACCTCAGGGAGGCAATTTTCTGGTGTGAAATAAATGTGCTGTGCTCCAATGCTTCTCTTTCCCTTCTTATCAGGAAAGAATGTTGTTGCTACTTTCTCCATGGTGTTCCAAACGGAAAAAGGTGAGATTTTGTAGAGTCAAAGGATTATTTAGGTTGGAAGGGACCTATAAAATCACTGAGTTCAAATGATAACCCAGCACTGCCAGGTCCACCACTAAACCCTGTCCCCAAGTGCCACATCCACACATCTTTTAAATCCCTCCAGGGATGGTGACTTCATCACTTCCATGGGCAGTCTGTTCCAATGTCTGACCACTCTTTCTGTGAAGAAATATTTCCTAAAATCCAATCTAAACCTCCCCTGGTGCAACTTGAGATCATTTCTTCTCGTTCTGTCTCTTGATACCTGGGGGGAAAAGATCAATCCCACATCATTCCAGCCTTCTTTCAGGAAGATGAGGAGCTCCCTTTCCAGGCTGAGCTGCACTTCATGACTTTTTTTTGGGTCTCCAACAGCCTTTGAGGGCTACATGCCAGCTGGGACTAGAAAGTTCCACAGAATCCTCCAATCTTCATCAACAGCAGCATCCACAACCCATGCTGGTTCTGAATAAATATTTGGACCGTGCAAGGTGAGTTAAGCATCAAGCCACACTGGGAGACAAAGCCACTTGTCACCATGAGCTGTTTTCTGTCAGGCACAGGTTTGGCTGCTCAGTAGGGACTAAAGAGATGAGCAAAATCAGCTTTTGTTGTGCTGTGTGCAATGTCAATCCATTTTCCATGCCCCACGGTGGTGACCTGGAGGTTTGCTGCACACAATTTTTTGTTCCATCTGGCTTGCTTGAAGGCTGGGAGGGGAAAAATGTGACTGGATGGGAGGGTTGGAGTGGATACATGCAGTCCTAAGTGTTTTCAATAGAGCATTAATTGAAATGTTGTAGATGCTGTTTGCCTCAGCTGTAGCTGTTCATAATAATTAGGTTGATGGATTCAGAGAGGAACAAAAAAAAAATGTCTCTCTTCTCAGAGAGAAGGACATTTAAGCACTGGGTTGGGGATCTGGGAGTCTAGTAAAACCCTGCTCCTGGTAAATTGGACATGTACAAGTGCTGCAGCTGGATGGGATGTATCCAGCAGGGAGCTGGCTGACACAATACTGCCACTTCCCATCTCCACTGAAAGTCTGCTGTGCTAAAGAGGTGTCACAAGTGTAAATAAAATTAAAAAAAAAAAAAAAAACCAAAAAACAAAGAGAGTTTAGAGAGCTGTGTGGCACTTGCCTTACTGCAATCCCTGGGAATGAAGCAAACACTCCCATGATCACTGCACAAGAAGAAGTTCTTCCTCATGTCCAGGGGGAACTGCCTGGGATCATTCCTGCCCATTCCTCTGGTGCCTCTGGAGCAGGGCCAGGTCTCTGCAGACAGAGACACACAGGGATGGCCCCTCTCAGTCATCTCTTCTTGAGGCTGAGCAGCCCCAGCTGTCTCAGCCTTTGCTCATCACTGGGATGCTCCAGCCCCTTCAGCATCTTCATAGTCCTCTTCTGGACCTGCTCCAGGAGATCCACAGTTCTAGTTTACCCCTCTCCTCCAGGGAAATCCTTGTTTCTCCAAGTTCTCCTGTCTTAAAATATGCACAGGCTACAAAACCCAGCTGTGATGAGAGGAAACACAGTCTGGCCACCTCATTTATGCTGTCTTAGACTGGACAATGCAGCACTGCAAACCTGTTTCTGTTTCTCATTGTTCTTGATTTCTTTCTCCTTGACTTTGCTTTGCTGAAGCTTTTGAGTGTTTTGTAATTAACCACCCCTTGCCTCCACTCTGCCAGACTTCCTTCAGCAGCTCAGGATGATGCCATCTGAAGGCTGCCCTAGAGCAGAGACTGGACAGAGCTAAAGAATAAAGCAGGGATTTATCCAAAGGATCTCCTCCATGGATGCACCTTGGGCAGCACCAGAGCCCAGCCAGGGCTGCACCCAAGATGAACCAAAATGGCCCCAAAATGCACATGGGGCACGGGGTCTCTCCCTGGGATCAGCTCTGCTCCATTTGCACCTTGCAGTTCATTGTCCCATCCCAGCTTTAGCCCCTGCAGTCCCACCCTGCTTGTTTTTCTCTCTCCAGCCCACGGGGTTTGTGCTCCTGGCCTGAGATTTGGCTCATTTGTCCTTGGTGCCCAGCTGGAGCAGGAATTGTTTTGTCTCCCTGCTCTGTGCACAGAGCTCAGCATCCCCTGATGTGAAGCTCAGACCCACACACTAAAGCAGCACAGAATGTGAAAATATAAAAGCCAAAACCTGAGGCATCAAGGAGAGGTGTGGCATTCTCAAGGGTCTTTTGCTTGGTCTGTCAAGCTCATGAATTTGGATGGAAACATGGATGGAAAGTTTGGGAGCTGAGAAATGAGCACAGCCCATTCTCTGAGGAGTGCCCACGGTCTCTGGTCCGCAGACCCACACAAAATCTGAACTGGGGAACCCCTTAACAGCCGAGAAGTGACGATGGGAGATGTGTCCAGCCTTAATTCCTGCAAATTCAAAGTAAAATGGGACATCTTTGGTCCTGAGGTGGCCGATTTGGGCTGCACATCCCTGGAGTGACAGCAAGCACAGCCAGCTGTGCCACAGAGTGTGGTAACTTCTCCAACCACAGGCAATTACAGTTAATTTTTTTTTTCTCTCTTCACATTGACACAGGAACTGGCACTTTAAGGAGAACAAATATATAATTTGGGCATTCATTTAAATTTAGTCCTTCATATTACAGGATAAATTTATATTATTTATAAGGTGTCTAGGTAAAATCACAACCTGGAGAAGCCTTTTTTCTTTTAGTCACTGTGGAGGGAGCTGAGGAAGGTGGTTTGGATGCTTTTGTGGAGTTCAGTGAAATGAATTTCACTCTCCTTTTTAGGACTTACAATAAATAACACAACAACTGGGAGCACTCTAGTTTCCTCACCCATGGCAAGCAGTATTTTTTCCTTCATTGTCATTCTGGTGAAATGTTAGAATGATATTTTTAAATTTTTTTATTAGACCTTTCATCTCTAATAAATGTTTGGCACCAACATCATAACTTACCCCTTCCAGACCATATCAGAAAATAAACTGGATTAAAAACATTCCATACTGATGGAGGATTATCCTTTGTTTTCCTGCTTATTTGAACAAGAAGCCCACCTTTAAATTTCAAGTTAATATTTTAGGATTTAAGAGGTTTTTTTTTTTTTTTCCAGAGTCTACTGAGTTATAGATTTTTAGTAGCAAGGATAAGTAAGAAAACATTTATTCACTCAGGCTGACACTGGAGTCATTCCTCTTGAATAAAACAGGACAAGGGATGCTCAAAAACTCTGAAAAGGAGAGCAGACTGTACCTCTGCTTCTGCTGCTGATTTTTCAGCTGAAATAACAACTCTTTGTTTGAGAATTTCCATTGGTTGCTGTGGAAATAATGATGAGTCCTGGAAAAAAAAAGGCATTTCTAGGTGGGGATATGGAAAAGAAAGAGAGAAATTCCCAAAGTAACAGGTCTTGTGTATAGTTTTTTAATAATAATTAAAAAAAAAAAAAAAAGAGGAAAAAATGGGGGAAAAAAGGCAAATAGAAGGTTCTGGCCTAAAAAGCTTATTTTGGGTATCTGTGTGATAAAAAAGGAGACAAGATCTATTACAAAGGATTTACTTTTAGTATGCATAAGCACCTGAATAAAATAGACATTTCTGCCTGAGCTGCTCCCATGGGGCTCCTTGAGAAGGTCTGATCAATTCAGTCAATGGGCAGTGAGATCCAATCCTCTCATCCTCAATTAGACATCCAGGGTAGGTGACATAAGCCAGGCTGAAAAACTGCCTGGGTTTGTCCACTGATGGTCAGGGAAGCCCTGGGGGATGAAATTCCCACCCACATCTGTGCCTCAGGCATCCCAGGAGAGGGGAGGAAAATCCCACCAGGGCAAAGAGGGCAGGGTCAGCCAATTAACACTTTATAAACCAGGGTTATCAGGGCCACTCTGCTGGAGCCCTGGCTGCTGAGAATTTCAGATTTCTGTGCTGCCAGGCACTGACCCCCCCAGAGAACACTGCATTGACCTGGGGCTGTGGAGAAGCTTCCAGAATGGAATGGCAGAACTGGGATTGTGGGTGTGGAGTTTGGATAGAAGTGTGTGATATCACAGGGTGGGAAACTCAGAGTTTAAGGGTTTAGAATATATAAAATATATATAAAGCCAGATGGAGGTTTTAGGGTGGAGGCTGGTCATTCTTCTTCACCTTCCTCTCCGTAGATTTGGGTGGTTTTGGGTAATTGGATAAAAAAGTCCCCATTGCGGCCACAGGCAGTTGGTTATTGAATTAAAAGTAAAAATAATTTAAGTATAATTTCTCATTTGGACAGATTTTCCTTAGAAGACCTTGTAAAGATAGACAGGAGGCCATCCTGTCTTGTAGCTTGTTAGTGAAATGCTTGTTAGTGAAATGCTGTAGAACTCAGGCTTGGTAAGACTGTGATATAGACAAGAATTCATAAACATCTGAGTCTGAACACAAAATATTGTCTCAAGTGCTTTAATCCCAACCCTGACCAGGCAGAAAAAGAAGATAAAAACGTGATACCACCTCTCCTCATGCCTCATGTTTCATGGAGTCCCAGAATGGTTTGGTTGGAAGGGACCTCCAGGACCATCCACTTCCACTCCTGCCATGGTCAGGGACACTTTCCCCTGGACCAGGCTGCTCCAAGCCCTGGCAAAGGTGTCTGGAAAGATGACCAGAATATGACCCTATCATAAAATTGCCTTGTTTTGAATGCTGCAACACACAGAAGTTGGCCCAAGGATGGAATTATTTCATTCCAAGACATTTGAGCTTTAGAGTGCTAAGCTCCAGATCAAATCTCAGCTGCTCAGGGAAGGGAAAGGAGGACTCTCCTCTCCCCTGACAGGACTGTCTCCTCCTCTCCTTCTTCTCCCCCTCAAAAAAGATATTTTTGACCTTTTCTTCTTGAATCAGGCTTTGTGATTTATTTTTCTCAGATTTATATTCACATTTTACAAGCTTCTCCTCTGGAAAATTTGTCTTTCTTGTAAAAGCAAAATTAAAACCAGTAATTTGGGTGTAATATACATCAATTAGCAAATGCTTCTGCATTTTCCCAACTCTTTATCAACCCAGCTGCCCTTTGCAGGATAAGGAGCTGGGAATTTTGAGGAAAACATTGATAACAGAGTTCCAGGAAAAAAGGTCAGGACCTCTTTGAACAATTGAAACTGTGCTACATTTGTCAGCTTCAGATTTTCTTGCACTTTTGTCTGAAATATTTGATTCTGAGCATTCCAGCACAGACAAAGCTGATCAGACTGGGTAAAACTATGAACCATTTTCATCTTCCAGCAGAGAGTGTGTTCAGGGCTTTTTTTATCAACCATTTGTTTCACCATGGGGATTTATTTGATATGTATTAGCTGAATTCTTCTGAAGTTATTAGGCTTTTTTCACAGAAACAATGAGCAATTTGTAGAAGTAATTCCCTGGTGTCCTTGGTCAAGCCTAAAGTGTTGTATCAGGAAGAAAAACCTGACACATTAACCTTTGTTGCCTTAAATGTTTGCAAAAAAAACCAAGAGGCTTTAATAAGCTGTGAAAGAACATATTTAATTAAAAAAAAAAAAAAAAAAAAAAGAGCCAAGGCAACAAGAGACCACAAACTGCTAAAGGAAGAAGAAGAAATCAGGGCAGGCCAAATTCTCAGAGTAAATTGGTGACATTCCACTCAAGTCAGTGGTGCTGGGTCAAACTAATCCGAGTTGAGGATCTGGACTGAAGAGGGTAAGTATGTGAGAGCACTGCTGAATCAAAGGCAGATGAAAACACTGCTGAACTGAACTAAGTATTCCCATTGCCCTCCAGAATAGAGAAGAAAAAGAAAACCAGGTCATGTTTCAGCTGTCTTTCCACAGCTCCCAAAATAATCACGGTTTACTCCTAATACTGCTGTAATTTAGCACTATGCACTGCTTTATTTACACACACAGCACCATTTTAATCCACGTTTTCCTCTTCTTTCCATTCTCCCAAATTAAATTATAGCCTTGATGGCTCTGGGTAATGCACAATGAAAATACTCTCCTTGAGCTGTGATTCTAAATCCCCAAATGGATTTGTATAAATAAACTGCTGAGGTATCATTCCTCTGTCATTTGATATATTAAAAATTAGGATGTATTTTTCCCTCCATGCTGCTCTGAAGCAGGAAATAATTTTCATTTTCCTTTGCTGTACCACAATCAAAGTTTGTAGGCAGCAGTTTAGCTTAATCATACTTATGCAATTACTGTCAGAGCCTGACATTTTCCTTTCACCTTTACTATTCCCAGGAGATTAAGCTATCAACCCTTCAAGATCATTACAGTTGTTTACATGCAGGTGGCAAAAGGAGTCTCAAACAGCAGGAAATCTTTATCTCTGCCTATGGCATGAACCAAATTCTTTGTATTTTGGTTTTTTTTTTATTTAGTGGAATGGAATGGAAACCATATCCACACGTGAGAAAGGGACTAAACAGGGAAACACAAACATTTTTTGAGACAGCAGTATAGGAATTCTAACAGAATGGCTGTTCCACAGACATCCCAGGATGTGTGCTTCCATGCTGAAATGATGGGAACCACCTGGATATCAGATAATCCTTTCCATTTTTCTTCTCCTCTTAAGCCAACCTGCCAAGGTCGACACGGCTGCTGCACTGAGAGGAAACTTTGCAGGAGCGTCGAGTAGCTGAGGAGGAGGAAGGAGCAGCAGATGTGTCTGACAGGTTTTGATTCTCCACTCCATTTTGTTTTGTGTTTTTTCCTTTTTTATGCCCGTTAAACAGAACCTTCTGCAGGTGTTCCTGCCCCTGGGGAGGCTGCTCACAGCAGCTGCTCTTGGGCTGCCCAGCACCGGGGCTGTGTGAGCTCTGAAATGTCAGGGCTTGAAAGCAGCAGCTGCTTCTGCAGGGCTCCTGTGGCTGAAAGGAGCTGGCAGAGACTTAAAAACCTGTCTGGCTTCTCAGCCATCCCCTCCCTTGGCCTTTAGGAAGCAGCTCTTGCTCAGGTGAGATGTTCTTGCAGGTGCACACACTCTAGACAGTCCCTGTAAGCAAAGCCATAGCATCAAAACAAAGACTGGTTGGGGTTGGAAGGGACCTCAAACACCACCCAGCTCCCTCCCCCTGCCCTGGGCAAGGACACTTTCCCCTAGACCAGGTTGCTGGCCTGCAGCTCTTCCACACAACTCTGGACACCTCTTCTCTCTCAGATGCCATAGCAAACTTTGCTCCCTGTCCCATTTTCACCTGCCCAGCGCCACCAGCACATAAAATGCAAGGCACAAACAAAGCCTTCATCATTTTTTAATTGATTTCCTAAGGGAAAGGAAGTTTCTGCAACCCTGCTGCACGTCTGCCAGTCCCCACTATTCATCAAATACCTTGGCTGGGTTCAGTCATCATTAGACAAGGGGTGAATGCTTCAAGGATATTAAAGTCTGCTAAGGATGGTTCTGAAGAAAGAGGAGATGGGCAACAGCTGGTGTTGCAATTATAAGAATTGGATATTCAGGATTTTAATCATAATATTTGACACCAGACAATCTTCAGAATGGAAAATAAACCAGATTTTGCAAGGCCTTCTGCTAACAAAGATCTTTATTCTTTTCTTTTTAAATCCCCTGGGCAACCAGCACAATCTGGCGAACATTTCTGTGGTTAAACTTGTTGTTGTTTTTCATTTTGTATAAATAAAGTTATTTGTTTAATTACTCTGTTCCCTCAAGTTGTTAAAACCACATCAAGATACTTTTAATTTCTCAGTATATTATATTCCTCATTTCATTAAACTGAAGCAGTTACTTAAGGCTCACAATGTTCACTCCTCCAGCATAGACAAAGAAATCAGAATTACCTCAAAGGCTCTCCTTATTTCTCCAGCTATATAATCTCCCCTTTCTTTAAAGGGTAGGTCTAAGTCTTCTATTATTGCTATGGAATATTTAAAACCCATTCAAAGTGCTATCAAGGTTGTTTCCAAAGACATTTGGAATGAAAATCATTAAGAAAGCCATTTTCAGTCATTTCATGAACTCCATTTCTTCCCTGAATTTATATTTTAGTGTGAAAGGTAATAGTATGGTCGTGTAAGTAAAAATTACCATAAATTTAATTAACTGCATTGCTTAGCACAATAAAAACTCCTATCTGTTTAGCAGAGGATTTCTTAATTTTAAAAGAAAAAAAGATGATTGTATATTTTTTTAACTGCTCTTTCCAGTGACAAGAATGCAGCAAATATTTCACTTGGCTGAATGAGGAAATTAAATGATGAAGGGATTGCTTTCCACATGGGATTCCTCAGGCCACCACAACCTGTGTGCAGCCTCAAGCCAATGCACAACCAGACTTTAGGCACTTGCTCAGTAGATTATCCTTCCTTTTGAGCCAGAGTCACAAATTCTGCTCTGTGCTGCAGTTTTCAACCTCCTCCTGCAGCTGAACTTCAAGCACAAGTTAGAAATCCAACTGGATAATTAGTGTCTTACTAAAGCTTTCATTAAGCAACCTTTTCATGTATCGAGGGTGGATGGGATTTCAAGATCTGATATTTCTCACAGAAAGGGGGCTAATGGACAAAAATAATCCTTTCCAAGCACAAATGAATAGCTGGGCTGACTGCAGAATAAAGCAGAGGAGCAGCAAAAGGTTCCCCATGTCACAGGAGAGGGAGGCAGACACAGATAATTTTGCTCTATCAGTATTTGCCATGTTAAATAAATGAGATTCTTCAGCTTCTTTGCACAAATGTTACTGATTCTCTCTGACTGCAAGGACTATAAATTTCAGGTTGCATTTCGCCCCGCGCTGTGCAACACCTTGCAAAAAACTGAATTATCCACTGTCAGTGTTGAACCAGCTTGAACCTCAAGGACATTCCCAGCAGAAGGCAGTTCATTTAAGGATCTTTAATTAATTAAAGACAGGAATCAGGACCTGTCTGTCTTATAAGCTTCCAGGAGTGTTGTACCCTGAAAGTCATGAATGCAAGAACTCTTGCACATCAATCTTGGGGCTTAATTTTTTAGGCTCTCACTTCTTAAACATCTTATGCAAAGAAATTCTAAATAATGTGCTCATTTTCTGTTTAATTACTGCTTTTTTTGGCTACTGTCCCTGTGCAATAATATGGTAAAGAATTTGTCCTGAGGACCAAGAACTGTTTCATAAAGAGATTAAAAAGCATGGACAAAATTATCATGAGCAATGTGTTGAGTGGACTCAGCCCAGCTCCCAAAGGGCTCTAACACCTCATTAGGCAAAATATTTGTACAACTTATAAAGCTGTGAGCATGAATAAAATTACATGAACTCCCTTTGATCTTTCCTAAGGGCAAAGATAAAAGGATACTTACAAAGGGATGTGAAATTTCACCTTTCTGTTGCCAATACCTTGTAAGTCGCAGGCTGTGTCTACATTTCTCATTCCAGTCACTGAGCTCTTCATTTCCTGAGCACTCATTTGTAATAGATTTTTTTTCTCAAGATAACATTATAACTTTTTTATTAATATGTTTTGATTTGTTATTAATTTTAGATTATTTTATTATTTTTAAGATTTTTTTATTTTTAAATTTTTAAATATTTTTTAGCTTAAAATAAAGCTCACAGGAAACAGTAGTTCCTCCTCCAAAGTAAAGCAAACAAATTTCAACCAGAATAAGGATTCCATGATTTGCCTGTTCAAGTTCTTTAAGGTTGCTACTTTTTTTTCATTTTTGCAACTGTAAGAGATTGATCTGAAATTTAATTACATTGAAGAGCCAGTGAAAGCAGAAAACCAAGGTGTAGTATTGTGTTTGTAAGTAGACATGGCCACATTTTTAGATGTGGTGCTTAGAGACATGGGTTAGTGGTAGGGCTTGGCAGGGCAAGGTTAATGCCTGGACTCAGTGATCCTGGAGGGTTTTTCCAACATTCATGACTCCAGGATTCAATGATTCTATACCCAGGTAGAGATGTAAAAAACAGGTAAAAATGTATTTTACATTTGCACTTTCAGGTTGTGTTAATGGTTTTGTTTTTATAGAGAGACTGGCAGGAAAAACAGCTAATATTCTGCTGGAGGTTGTTATGATAGTTATATATCACTATATAACTGTATGATTGTTATCTCCTAATCATCATAATCTCAAAATCCTCAATCACAATTATCCCCACAAGATGTCCAGGAGGTACAACCTGACTTTTCCATTGCATGCAAAGTAATACTGCCAGATTTGAATAGCTTTATTCAAGTTGCACAAAGAGCAAAGTTCCTTTCCTGAGACCCTGTCTTGGTTTGAAAAGGCAGGCGTCTGCTAAGGAAGGCAGGAGCCTTCTGTGAAATGGAAAATGTAAACCCCCTCCCTCTGAATTGTTATTATTTTAGAGTTAAGGGGCTCTCAGACAAAGATATGGGAATAGGAACAACAGTTCTTTAACAGGAAAATTAAAAATACAAATGCAATAGTACCAAAAAAAGAAAACAAACCCTGCCAGAGCCAGAGCAGTGCCTGTCCCCAGTGTGTCAGGGTGGGGGCACAGCCCCATCCCAGGGGGGCTCAGCCCTCCTGCAGTGCCAGCTGTGGCTCTGCTGCAGCAGGATCCTGCACAAGGGGGGAGTTTTCCTCTGCAGCTCCAGGGCTGCTGGAGATGGGCCTGCTCTCCCTCTGGGAATGCAGGGCAGGAGAAAGCTGCTCCTCTGGGAATGCAGGGGGCAAAGGCTGCTGTGCTGTTCCAGGGCAGATTGTATCCAGGTAGGAATGCTTGGCTCCTGCCCTGGGCGCAGCATCTCCCCATGGGATGGTGGAATTTGATCAGCCCTGCAGGGACACTCACTGGCCATGGACAGCAGAGATCTGCTGGAGGGAGGATGGGCTGTGGGAGAGACAAAGAAAACTGCCCCATGGACAGAGATAACTGCCCCAGCTCTGACAGATGGTGATAGAATGCACAGCCCCATTTCCAACCTAAGACGAATCCCTAAAGTTTTGGCAGATTTTGTGGCAACCACTAAATCTGCCAAATACACAGCATGTGAAGTTCATATTTCTTATTGTCCTTTTAAAATGTGTGATCTCTGAACTATGTAGAGAATAAGAGCCTGCTGAAGTGAAGGGATTCAGTTCTCTCTAAACCTACGCTATAAAGTCTTTTATTTGCTTTTAGTTTCTTCTGATTATTGTTACATCCCATGGTTTAATATATATATATATTAAAAAAATCCCCAAATCCAGAAATAAAACCAAAAATAAAACAACTATTCATGACAACTTCTTGTAAATTAAGAAAAGACATTTTCTATGAATAAGCAAAATGACCTGACCCATTTCTGTTACACACCATGTAAAGAAAGAGAGAAGAAGGATGAGGAAGAACAAAAGGTGGGAAAAAAACCTCAATCACCTTTATCTCAGGTAACAGTATTTGGCAAAGTTAGAGACAGATTAAAGAGGAAATGTAACACATTGATTTTTAACCTTGACCACAGGAGAACGACACAGAAGAAGGGACTCAAGGGGGACCTTCTGGCTCTGTGCAACTCCCTGACAGGAGGAGGCAGCCAGGGGTGGGTCTGGCTCTGCTCCCAGGGAACGAGTGATAAAACAAAAGCAAATGGCCCCAAGTTGCACCAGGGGAGGTTTAGTTTGAATATTAGGAAAAATTTCTCCCTGGAAAGAGTTGTCATGCATTGGAAGAGGCTGCTCAGGGCAATGGTGGTGATGCCTCAGGTTTCAGCTTTTATATTTTCACATTCTGTGCTGCTTTAGTGTGTGGGTCTGGGCTCACATCAGGGGATGGTGAGCTCTGTGCACAGAGCAGGGAGACAAAACAATTCCTGCTCCAGCTGGGCACCAAGGACAAATGAGCCAAATCTCAGGCCAGGAGCACAAACCCCGTGGGCTGGAGAGAGAAAAACAAGCAGGGTGGGACTGCAGGGGCTAAAGCTGGGATGGGACAATGAACTGCAAGGTGCAAATGGAGCAGAGCTGATCCCAGGGAGAGACCCCGTGCCCGGCCGTGCATTTTGGGGCCATTTTGGTTCATCCTGGGTGCAGCCCTGGCTGGGCTCTGCTGCTGCCCAAGGTGCATCCATGGAGGAGATCCTTTGGATAAATCCCTGTTTTATTCTCTGGCTCTGCCCAGTCTCTGTTCTAGGGCAGCCTGCTCAAGGCATCAGTTCAGTGACAATCCCTGCAGGGATTTGAGGAAGGTGTGGATGTGGCACGTGGGGACCTGGCTCAGTGATGGGCTTGGCACTCTTAAGTTCATGCCCAGCCTCAGAAATCTTGGGGGTCTTCTCAAAACTTAATAATTCTGTAATTCTTTGTCATTCCACCCACACTGAGCCTGTGCTCACTGTTTTGTCCTGGCTGAAGCATCTCGTTCAGAAAGACATTCTGTGTTTATTTGAAGGCATCAGAAAGGAAGAATATATGACTCAACTTGAAGTTGTTTACTGAGTACTAATCTAATGTGAACTAATCTGGCTTCAAGTTCCAGTCACTCTTCCTCTGTATTTTCCAATTAGGTTAAAGAGTTTATCAGGAGGCCTTATTTCCTTCCAAGATGTTATATTCATATATTATCTGACCATTATCAATCTGATCTATGTCATGTTGTGACAACCTAAATGGACTTCTTTTATTTTTTTTTCTTGTTTGTCTTTTAAACCATGATTTATACAACTAAATACGATTTTTTTTCAATAGAAATATCCCCACTGGAGTTACTCCCTCTTGGTTATTCCCTCTTGACTCTTTGCAGCCACTGAAGAGCCAGTGAAAAGAGTCAGTGGAAATCAGGACACGATTGATATATATACCTTAAAATAAATACCTGAAATATCTTCACACCTGAAAAGGGCCTATTCCTTCCCACTGACTGTAAAATGAGCTGGGTCTGACCTGTTCAGCAGCAAATGCCAGTTTTGCAGACAAATAGTGCTAAACATGTTCTGTATCTTTAGAATTTTTTTTTTTTTTCAGCAGCAGCATACAAGGACATGCAGTTTTCCTGGATGAATTCCACAGGAACAGTATAGAGAGCAAAAATAACACATTATTCTCCTCTTCACACAGCCAATAACCACTCCCACTCTTTTTTTTTTTTTTTTATGCACAGACAGACAAAGAGCATTACAATGAATCTTCTCTCTCTCTGCAACCTTTTTTAAATAACTGCTTGTCAAAATGCACACATACACAGAGTCTTCTTCCATTCCTGATTCTCAGGTGTTAAACTCTCCAAATTACAAGGAGCCATTGCACTGATCCTCTTGGATTCAAGTGCCTCATTTGCTGTTATTTGATTATTTGCTGGGAAAGAAACCACATTTAGAAGTAACTCTTCTTCCCTCTTTCCATGAAAGCACAGATTTAATAATGGCCAGCGTCATTGGTAATGCTGGTCATTAGAGTTATCTTGTTCCATCTGTCTCTGGGCCTGCACTTCATCTTCCATCAGCTCTTATCAGGATGCTGCAGCTGTCAATTAACCTCATTATCTGCCAGGGGAAGACAGACCCAGAACTGCTGGCTCATGAGATATCTGCAGTGGTGATTGAAAGAAGATTTGGCCATGTGAAAACAACTTTGTTTGCAAGTCAAGAGTCTGCATTTTGTATTGCAGTCCTGAGCTCCCTCCCTAATCAATCCTTTTGTGTGAGGCTGGGGATACCTCTGTGCTGTTTGAAATCATGTCCACATTTATCATCAGTGAGAGGAGAGGAGCTTTCCAACCCTCCCTCTTCAAGACCTTTTATTTGTTGGCTTATGAACTGAAATGCTTTCCACATCCTTAATCTCCTTTAATAGATTTTTAAGGCTGCCTGCTGCCAGTTAGGATAGACAGTTGCAATATTTTAATATTTATTATATTTAGAATAACATCCCCTTTTTGCTTTAATGGGAATGACGTCTTTGAGTCCTTCCAGACGTCACCCTTACATCACTGGACCTCTAAATACAGCAAATAAATGCTGCTACTATTCATGAATGATGTGAAAAAGGAAAAAAAAAACCACCAGAGCCACAAACTGAAACTATCTGGGGCTTGGGGGCCCCAGGCAGCATTTTTGTGCCATTGTTGCTCTGCCCTTCCTCACCCTGATCTGCACAAGCTCAGGATGGCCAGGTAGAGATAACAAGCCCAGCTTGAAACTGCCAGGAACCAGACAAGCAAAACCCTCTGTAACAAATCCCAGGTGCTCAGGGACAGCCCAGCTTCCATTTGCTGTGTGTCAGAGCTGTTGGCTGTTCCAGAGTGGCTGCAGAGATAATTCCCTGATTTTAGGGGTGATGTTTTTCACAGTGAGGGTGGGAAGACCCTGGAACAGAGTGCCCAGAGAAGCTGTGTCTGCCCTTGGATCCCTGGAAGTGTCCTAGGCCAGGTTAGAGCACCCTGGTCCAGTGGAGGTGGACCATACCCATGGCAAAGATTTGGATGAGATCATCCTCAAAGCCCAAATTCTTCCATGATTTCCATTATTCTTTCTCCATCCATCAGCTGCCTTATAGAAAAGAGGCTTTTGTGATATTGGAGACATTTACCAGGCCCTTGGAGGACAAGGGGATATTTTTCATATTCTCCTGATGCAGGTGCAGGTGCACATGTCCTTTGCTTACAGTCTCACCTCCACCCACCTCAGGAAGGGTTTAGCTGTGGGTGAGGAGTTACTGCCCAGCAAGGTACAGCTGGATGTCACAAATTGTTCTGTAAAATATCCTGGGAAGAGGTGAAGATTCTCAGGCTTGACTGGGAGACTGAAACACTCCTTGAAAAAGAAATTTGCCAGAATAAGAGGTTTAGAATCATAGAAACATTGGGGTTGGAAGAGATCTCTGAGATCATTGAGTCCAATGGCTAATCCAACACCATATCCAGCACTAAACCCTGTCCCCAAGTGCCACATCCATATGTCTTTTGAACACTTCCAGAGATGATGGTTCCACCACAGCCTTGTGCAGCCTGGTCCAATGCCTGACCATCCTTTCAGAGAGGTATTTTTTTGGAATATCCAATTTAAACCTCCCATGATGCAACTTGAGGCCATTTCCTCTCCTCCTGACACTTCTTACCTGGGAGAAGAGACTGACTCCCACCTTACTACAACCTCCTTTAGGTACTTTATTACATGGTAGGAAACTAAACCTATTTGATTGGCATTTCTTTGAGATCAGTACGTTCAGAATGCTCAGAAAAGAGAGGCTGTAGGAAAATATGTTTTGAAGGAGCTGTTTTTCCAATGAAGAGATGAAGTTGGGTCCCTAAGTTACACTACTGGGCAAATGTTACTTGATAAGACATATTTTTTCCCAGAGAAAATTTGCTATTCTCAAAAGCTGTCTCAAATGTTCTGTATCCCCTCAATGACTTGGGTTCTGGAGTTTTCTCTCCCCCCACCACCTTTTAATTAGCTAATGTTCAGATTATGCTGCTCTTTCCTCCCAGTCTGAATGTGATTAATTTGAAAATGCAACTTAATTGTCCCTTGGACACACCAGCCACAGCCATTACACTGAACAGTGCTTGAGCCCAGAGGATTTGCTAGCATTGAGCCAGAATGAAGGGAGGGATGCTCCTGATGCCTTCAGGGTCACCTCTGGTCCAGGAGATTATTGGAGTCCAGGTTTATGCATCTGGAGGAACCAAAGTCTCTTGGTAAATCCTTTCTGTTATCTGGAGGTGGCAAAGAAAAATGAAAAAAACCAACCAGACAGTCTTCCTCCCTCCTTTCCTGGTCTTCCTGATAATTTTTCCCTTGGGAAAAAATACTCAACTGTTTTGAAGGGGTGTTTTCCATGCACATGGACCTGAGAGACCTTTGAAGGGCTGGCACAGGGGCTGACACCATCATTTTCCGGTCTAGTCTTCATCCCTTCCCAATTTTCCACTTCTTAAATGACTGCTCCTTCCACTCTCCGTGCAGCCATGAATATACAGTTCCCAATTTCCACACAAAATGTGACTTTGAACAGAGTTAAATCCATCTCTGGTTTGTTGGCCTCCCTGTCCTGAAGGTGGGGTTGGTACCATTGCACTCTTCCTTTCCTGCCTCTGCAGTTTTCCAGTGGCCTGGAAAGTAATAATTTTGAATTACTCTAAAATTACTTCTCCCCCATTTTCCCTGATTGTGGCAATTACACAGCTGAGATGCTTTTTAGGCTTAAATTTGCCACATAGCACTGGAGAGGGAAAAAATGCCCAGGGGTTCACAGATGATCAGATGCTGAAAATCACTGTTGAAGGAACACACTGAAGGAAACAAGAAAATTGGCAAACTACTTTCTTGGGTTTTCTAGGCTCATTCCTGATGAAAATTAAACATGGGCAGCATTACTTCTGGTTTTCAAGGCTGGGCTACTTAGGAAATTCTAGGCCTCTAAATGCCTTTTCCAAAAGGAAATGGCCTTCAGCTGTTCCCTGGGAGGTTCAGGTGGGATTTCAAGGAGAATTTCTGCCTTGAAAAGGTGGCCAGGCACTGGAAGGGGCTGCCAGGGAAGGGGTGGAGTCCCCATCCCTGGAAGTGTTCAGGAAAAAATTAGACATGGCACTCTGCTAGGGTTTGGTTGGCAAAGGGGTGTTTGGTCAAAGACTGGATTTGATCTTGGAGGTCTTTTCCAACCTTAAAAATTCTATGAATCTTTAAAATCCTTTTCTGACCATCAGCAGTCTCAAATCCATAAAGCACTCCCTTCTCCTGCTGTTTTCATTCTCTACCACATTGACATTTATACTCATCTGTGCAGGAAAAGTGCTTTTGTATCTGGCATGAATCAAAGCACAAAGGAAAGAGGGTGTGGGGCTGTCAGAGCTCCACCTCGACCCTCTATCCCTTCTCTAACACTGAACCATCCCTCTGCTGAAGTGCTGCTTGCAGCTGCTGTGCTTCTCTTCCCAGACACAACCCTGCTCTGGCTGCCTGAGGCACTGCAGGGCTCTGTGCTGAACCATCTCCCAGGCACTCAGGGTAATAATTATTATTTCACCAACACTTTGTTTGCTATTCAGGAATCCCCAGGCTGTTTTGCTTCCCCCATAGAGCCAATTCCCACTCATATTGCAAATTTCTGCCTAGGATTTCTGAGGAGATGCTCTGAAGTGCTTCAAATGAGGATGATCACTGGCAATTTTACTAGGAGACAATTCCATGCAATCTAAATGATTGTGTTAAGCTAGCCTGCTTGCCTGTCATGATTTGGAAAGCTGTTTAAAAAAAAATAAACCTGAAAGAGATGCCTAGAAAAATTGCAGCTCTAAGGCTTATACTGGGTATTACCAGTGCTGACTTTTCTGATTGTTTTTTTTTTTTTCCTAGATTTCCAATCCTTGTTCATTCAGAGCACTTCATTATGGTCCTAAAGTGTAAAACAGCAGAATTGATAGAATGATGGTTTTTATTGCTCTTAAGAAAAGAACTAGAAATGAATAAAAGGAACATTCAGAGGCTCTGTAGCTGAGTTGAGTTTGTGTAGCTCATAGCTGAAAGCTGGCTCCATGGTTCATGGAAATGTCTTTCAGCAGAAAAGATCCTTCAGAATTATCTGGGATAGTCACAAACGTATAGAAAACCAACTTCAACTTTGGCTTCTCCATGCTCATGGCAAAGCCTTAATTAAATGTGGGTGACCCTGGGCTGGAGTGTCCTGGGAAAACATCTGTACCCAGGGATTGTGCAGTTAAAAGTTATCTGTGTGTCAGCATCTTCTTCCCAGAGATGGAGGAAAAACACTCTGGAGTTCAGAGTTGTGTTGTTGGTGCTCTCCAGGGGAGACCAGTTCCACCATTGCCATTTATAAATGGGGAAACTGAGGAAGAGAGGGAGAAATGACATCACACACCACCCCTGTCACACCTTCAGCTCAGCTTTTCTATTCATCAGCACAGCCACCACTTAGGAAAAGGAACAACCTCAGCTTTATTCTCGATGTATTTTCAGGATGTATATTTATTGCTTTAAAAAAAAAATCACATGGAGGAGTTGTTTTGAGAGATGAAATGGTGCTATAGCAATTTTGCAATATGTAAATTCCTGCTGCCTGTAGATCTAATGGTATTAAGTCTGCACGTACTTGGTGAAAAGCCAAGGATGTCATGGGAGACATCTGAGGGATGTACTTTATCTTTGGCTGTAAAAGCACTTAAAATCAGCATGAGCAATGTGTATTATTACAGGAATTATTGACCTTATTTGCACTGGGTGGATGTACATATGGAAGAGGAGGCTGTAGTGATAGTCCTTCCACATTTATAAATGTAAACATTTATATTGCAGACATCTTCACTTGGTGGAATAAACTCATATTTTTACTTTCAGCAGAGATGAGCTATTTTAAGAATCTCTTCACTAAGAGAAAATGGGTTGAATCCCAGACTTGTATCTTTGCCAACATCTCTAAACCTTTCATTCACCACTTGTAAGGAAGGAGTAAATTTGCTCCTGAGGGTTGTGAGGCACACAGTTACCATGGAATCATAGAAACACAGAATGGTTTGGGTTGGGAGGGACCTGAAAAAACATCCAGTGCCACCCTCTGCCATGGACAGGGACACCTTCCACTGTCCCAGGCTGCTCCCAGCCCCATCCAACCTGGCCTTGGGCACTTCCAGAATCCAGGGACAGCCACAGCTGCTCTGGGCACCTGTGCCAGGGCATCACCAACTCCCAGGGAAAAATTTATTCATAATATCCCATCTAAATCTATCCTATTTAAGTCCATTTTATCATTATTGCCCATGTAAAAAATCTGATTAAATTACAAAACCAGCATCTTCAAAACAGCAGCACAGGTGGGGAGAAGCCATAGAAATGAAAAAGAGAAATGGCAATGGCTGTGATTGGATGAAGTGCAAAGATCAGAGCTGACTTGAGAAATGATGCTGCAACCTTTGTACAAGGGTTTAGACTAAATTGGGTAGGAGAGGAATTAGGTTTTAAGTGAATTCGTGTTATGCTGATGGGATAAAATAAAAAGACAAAAAAGTTCTTGTCTTGGGTATAAGCAGATCTGACTCTTGCTAATCTTGCTAGTGCCGGGGGAAAAAAACAACAACTCATAAACCACCAATTTTTGAATGAGGATGTGTTATATCCACCTTCTGTCGTGTCAGCATCTTAGAATCAGACAATGCTTTGATTGAACAGAGAGCAGAAACCAAGCTGGTATTTAAAATAAGCAATGTGTGAGGAACTATTAATTTCAAATGTAAAATATGCGCGGAGTTGCTGTGAATTCTGAGACAGTCTTGCTGTGACAAAAGTACAAAAGAAGTTATATTAAACCCGTTGAATTTATTCACTGTTTATTGTAAGGCTATGTAAAGCAAGTATAAATGATTAATAGAAATGGAAGTGAGACAGTTCCAAGATAAAAGAAAGTGCTAAAGAATCATTTTTGGGGAGCTTTTCCCTGAAGTGACACTGCACCATGTCTTTCTGCCACGTGAAATACGAGGCCTTTTGTTCTGCATGACTTTGATTTTTGTAATTAACTCATTCTCTGATTTGCTTTCTGTAACAGGTATTTCTCTGTGTAACTCTTAATAATGATCCTTGTTCCTGTTGAAGAACTGCCAAAATCAGGTTATCTACCACCTGCTTAAAAAAAACATAAGAAACTCAAAAAGTGAAGTGATAAATTTCAGAATAGAGTGGAAATCCAGATCCAAATAAGAAGAGAGGGTGATGGTTTTGTTTATTTGCCTCTTTGAATATTATAAATTACCTCAAAAAATAGGATGAATGGATATTCTTTTTCATATTTTGAGAATAGAGGATATTGTTGGGAATATAGGAATGTACCTATATTCATCAGATCATTTTCTTGTCTAGTCCCATCTTCTCTTTGTCCAGAAAAGTTAAATTAGATGAAAAGATAAGAATCTTTTGTCTAGGGTAATTTATTTTGTTATTTTTGCCTTGACCTTCAGCAATTGCAGACTGATTAAAGCTGTCAAGTTGCAACATACCCTACTGAATTTATTTCAATATTATAAATGTTTCCTCTGGATAATCTTGACTTTTTTTTTTTTAATTTTCCTATTCCTTTGGTTTTAAACTGTACTCTTGCTCTCTGTCATTTTTTATGGAAATGCGTTCCATCACTGAGAATTGTCTCATGAAGTATTTCCCTTTATCAGGGTGAAGTTCCACACCTTCATGTTCATCTGGAATCATTATTCATATTACAATTTGTTCATTTATTGAAGTCAGTGATTTATTTTTGAATAAAGCATCTCCTTTAATTGGGAGACTTGTCTTGGAGACATCCAGAGTGGGATTCACCTCGCCCACCTTTAGATGTTGACAACACAGGTTCCTTTGAAGCCAGTGGAGACAAACAGCACTTTTAGGATATGATTTTTTCCCATTTATTTTGCATGCCTGCCTTAGGTTGCTGCCATTCCTGCTCCAGTTTCTGGTGACTAAAGGAGATTTCTGTGACCAGGAAGGGAAACAAGGATCAGCTCAGCTGCAGGAACCTCCACTGCAGATATATCCAGCCTTTGATTAGGTGAATCCCTTAGAAATTACAAACCTTCCTTTTTCTCTGGTACTTTATTGCAGTCGTTACTTTTCCTTCTTCTTTAAGAAGATTCTTCTTCTTCTTCTTCTTCTTCTTCTTCTTCTTCTTCTTCTTCTTCTTCTTCTTCTTCTTCTTCTTCTCCTTCTTCTTCTTCTTCTTCTTCTTCTCCTTCTTCTTCTTCTTCTTCTTCTTCTTCTTCTTCTTCTTCTTCTTCTTCTTCTTCTCCTTCTTCTTCTCCTTCTCCTTCTCCTTCTCCTTCTCCTTCTCCTTCTCCTTCTCCTTCTCCTTCTCCTTCTCCTTCTCCTTCTCCTTCTCCTTCTCCTTCTCCTTCTCCTTCTCCTTCTCCTTCTCCTTCTCCTTCTCCTTCTCCTTCTCCTTCTCCTTCTCCTTCTCCTTCTCCTCCTCCTTAAGATTTTTTATTTCTGTAATGCTTGGCCTTCACTTCCTAACTTAGGGCTTTTGCTTTTCTCTTCTAGGTTTGACAGAGCCAGAGGAGAAAGTGTTCTTCTGTTGGGAATATTTTCTCTAATTTCATGTTTTTGTTATGTTCATGTTAGAGGAGATGAAGACAGAGATTTTGGATGAACCTGCCTTTGGTTGTTTGCACAGAATTTTGTGGCTGCCCCATCCCTGGAAATGTCCAAGGTCAGGTTGGATAGGGCTTGGAGCAACCTAGGATAGTGAAAGGTGTCCCTGCTCATGGCAGGGACATGAATGATCTTTAATGTCCTTTCAAACCCCAAACATTCAGTAATGTTGTGATTTTCAGGCTCAGAGAAGGGAAGGGAGGCCACAGTCTGCTGTAGATCAGATTTTATATCAATGCAAAGGGGTTTGTGCAGCATGGGAACAGCAGAAGAGATTTCTACAAGAGAAGGAAAATGATTTTTAGCTTTGTCATATTACATTTAAGAAAGCTGGCTTTCAGCCAGGTGCAGGGGAAGAAAATTTGCACAAAAAATAAAAAATACACGGAAAAAGCAGGGAAAAAAAGAACATATCTGAATGCAATTAGCAGTTACACTCCAGTGACAAAGCATATTCCTTTTTTTGCAGTCTGGCTTACTAAATGATGATAAACTACCAGCAGCAGCAGACACAGCTACTCCCTTTCTGTAAGCACAAGTAGGAGATATTTTGTAATGGCTAAAGCTGCATTTTTAAACACTGACTTATCCTGGGAGTTTATATTTCACATATAAATTCTATATACATGCAGCACCCAGGACCCAAGACAATATATTAAGGAAAAAACATAAATAATAAAAGAAGTAAAAAATTGAGACAATGAAGTTCTGAGAGAAATAAGAAACAAAGAAAATTTTCTCTCTAGATAAAAGATTATTCCCTCATTCCACATAAAGAATTGCAGCAGGTAAAACAGCAGAGGCACCAGTTCCTCAAGAGAAAACACCATGAGTTGCATTTGCAAATGTAGCCATGAGTTCCTTCTATTAAAACCTCTTTGTGATGGTTTGGCTAACCCATACTTGATGCTCAGGCCAAGTCTGAGTATCAAGTCCTCACTGGAGAGTCATTTGCTTCCATTTGAAGGAAAAGAGATTTTTTTTTTTTTGTTCTTCTATAGCTGAAAATTTTCCCACTTCTCCTCCTACAGCAGTGGAGAATCTCCCTCCAAAGTTTTTTGTGCAAGAAGAGAAGACCAGATGTAAAACTGAAGGTGTTTTGAGAATCAAAGACTCTGAGCTGCTGGATAATCCTCACCTGGCAAGGAATGCAGCAAGGAATGAACTCAAGACATCCTGTCAGAGAAATTAAAAGAAAAACACTTGACTTCAGGGTTAAGGGAGCAATCTGTCTGTACCTGCAAATAAAGGAAGGTGGAACTGTCCCAAGGGGAAAAAACAGTTCATAAATCAAGGGAGTTCAGATGGGGAGAGTGACCTTTGAATTTAGCCAAAAGTTGGTCATTAGTAATTTTAGTGGGAACTGTCTAAGGAGGACATACTGCATCTTCCAGCTGCTGTAGACAAGCCTGGAGACCCTTTAATTTTGGTTACATTGCATTATATACTTTTCTTTGCTGAGCATCCTAATACAGTAGAACCAATCTATACCTTAATTTTTACCTATAGCCTGTCATAACTACTATAATTACCATATTCATGTTACCATTCTCCAGTCACTAAAAGTCAGTACATTACAGTTTAAGCTCAGTGGAAAATTCTGAGACATTTTTTCTACTTGCAACATTTGATGACTTGTTCACCTGTGGAATCGTTTTGCTTGGTAAAAACATCTTGTTTGGGGTGGGTTTATCCTTTGCTCTAAGTCATAAAAACCCCTTCTAACTCACACACTCTTTGCCTCCTTGGTTATCCACTAAGACTGGCTCAGCAATTCTTTTCTTCTGTATCAAAACTTGCTTCAAACTCTATTCCTTCATCAGACTCCACATTCAAAAATCTTTCAGCCAAGCAGACATATCTGTGAGACTTTGTCAAACTTTCATCCTTCCCAACAAGCTGCTGAAAAAGGTGGCTGGAAGATGAGGGAAGGCATGTGAGTGAGTTGGAGGTGGGAGCTGGAGAGATCAGTGACCCTTTCCTCAAATCTGCTTCATTCCTGTCTTTATCATGCTTTCATTGAGGAGAAATTGTCTCGGCCAGGACTTGGGCCACAAACCCTCAGAGATCAATCTGCAGCACAAGAATTCTCAGGTGGAATCCCCTTCAATCATCTTCAACATTTGAAAGTGAGTATTTTATTGGGTGGCTTTTAAAGTAAGATTTAATAGATTCTGATAGGCATCCACACTCTTTGGACAGATTAATGCACCTGAAAGGAGACTTCTGCTCATCAGTCACATTCAGATAATTATTCAGGAATGTCTGAATGCTTGGTGGAAGGATTTTTAAGGGAACCCCAAGACAGGAACCACAGACAATTGTCAGCCTTCAGAGAACATTTATTTCTTCAAAAATTTCTAGTTTAAGCTCCTTATCTCACAACAATCTATATCCATATCTCACTACAATCAATATCCATCATTCTAAGAACTGATAAGGAGTACTGCTTAGGCCTGTATTTATTTATGGTTTCTTTTCTTTAGAAACAATCAAAAATTCTTATTTGTAAAAGCTTTGTGTATATTGAGCTTCTTTATAGTTGTAGGGGGGAATTCAGAGTAATCAATCAATCCTTTTGAAGATCACTCATTACAGATATTTGGATTATCAGAGAAGGCACAGATTTACATTCCTTGATATTTTAATGCTGTTTTTTCCAATTCTTTCTACAGAGTGTCAACAACTTTGGTTGAGAAATAAATCTACGTAGTAAAATTTTTAGAGAAAAAAAGGTTTTGAAATTCTTTTCTGAGAAATAAAAAACAATATGTTGGTAAGTGTGGCACTTTTTAAGTTAAATATCTGTTTGTGAATTTGGAAACATCCCTGATCAAATCACTGACTTTTGGTGCTATTTAAGGACATGCCTCTCATTGGGCTATTTCACCACTCCTCCTGCAACCACCAGCCCCTAACAAACAAAACAAGGCAAGAACAACAAGAAGACAACAATATTTCACTGGAAATTTCAATTTTCTCTTTCAAACCTCCTGCTGACCCTTAGGGGGACATAAGTGACAGCTCAGAGCTTGTCCCTTAGAGCTTCTCAGCACTTTGTTGTGCTTTCCATTCCTGGCCACTGCTGCCAACACCCAGTCCATCTTCTCCTCTGTGTTCCTATAGATTGCCCAGAAAAGTGGTGGAGCCACCATTCCTGGAATTGTCCAAAAATCATGTGTATTGGCAATGGAGGACAAGGTTCAGTGGAGAACACGGTGTTGAGTTGGCAACTGTGATTGGTGATTTTGAAGGTCTTTTCCAACCTCAATGATTCCTAGAAGGCAGAAGGCTTCACTCAGCAGTGATTGTTTGTTCTTGGAGGTGAATGGTTGGAGAACTGGACTTCCAGGAACAAAGCAGCTGGAGAGAGAGCAGTGGGCTGGCTCTCACCTCAGCTGGGGGAGTAGTTGGTGTCTTCCATGTGAAATTTAATATCACTTCAGATATGAAAACAGGAGGTTCACAGGCCCCTCATGATAAATCCAGAGCCCCAGCATGAGCTTAAAGTGCAGTTTGAACAGCAGACTCCTTCCACACTCCCGTGGAACTGGAAGTTCTCATCGTCAGCTTTATTTTCTGTCAGACATAAAGAACCTTTTTGTGCTCTTTGAGACTCTGCACGTCTTTCCCTCCTGATAAAGAGGTGCTGTCAGATAACAATATACAATTCCTTCAATGAGTGCCAAGTATGTAAACACAGTGTAAACGTTGTTGGTCTCCCTTCCAATTTCAGTTTTATCCAGATTTTGGAAGGAGAGAAATTCCCAGATGTTTCTGAAATCCCCTGGTGGTCACAGGAGGCCTCAATCCTCAGAAACAGAGGACATAGAACACAGAAGCCCCTTGAAAATTCATCCATCTAAACATCTAAAGTGTGGTAAGATGAATCTTGGCCATGTAGCAATAGAGGAGTTATAAGCAGAACTGCAAGAATGCTGCAGATTTTGGCTCAGATCGAAATAAAAATTTATATAATAAATTACATAACACGTTTTTAAGGGTATATTCATAAAATATATTCCTTAAATTACTTATTTATCTGACAGTCAAGTGAAGTCCTTAGTGAATGGGAAGTCCCTTGGAATGGGAAAATGGGAAACTTGTAAGAATTCTTAAAAAAGGTAGAAAGTAGGATGCTGGGAACTCCTGACCTGTCAGCCTCACCTCTGTGCCTGGGAAGATCACAGAACAGATCCTCCTGGAAGCTGTGCTGAGGCTCCTGGAGAACATGGAAGTGATTCAGGACAGCTTCAGGACAGGCACATCCTGCCTGACCAGCCCAGTGTCCTTCTCTGATAGGGTGACTCAATCAGCGGACAAGGGGAGGGCTGCAGACATCATTTATCTGTAATTCTGTACAGCCTTTGGCACATCTTCTCCCCAACATCCTTCTCAATAAATTAGAAAGAGGCGGAATTGGTGAGTGGATAAGGAATTGACCACATCCAGAGGGTTGTGGTCAGTGGTTCAGTGTTCAAATGGACATCAGTGGTGTCCCCCAGTGGTTTTATTGGGGTCAGCACTGATTAAAATCTCCATTAATGACACAGACAGTGACACGGAGCACAACCCCAGCTAATTTGCAGCTGGCACCAAGCTGAGGCTGCAGTGACCTTCCTGAAGGATGGGGTGATCCAGGGGACCTGGACAAGCTCCAGAATCACAAGGTTGGAAGAGACCTTCAAGATCATCCAGTCCAACCTGTTCCCTGACACCTCAACTCAGCCCTGGCACCCAGCGCCACATCCAGGCTTTGTTAAACACACCCAGGGATGGGGACTGCACCACCTCCCTGGGCAGCCATTCCAGAACTTTATCACTCTTTCTGTGAAAAACTTTTCCCTGCTATCCAGCCTGTATTTCCCTTGGTGCAGCTGGAGGCTGTGTGCTCTGGTTGTGTCAGTGCTGCTGCAGACAGAGCCCAGCCCAGCTGAGCACAGGCACCTTTCAGGAGCTGTGAGAGTGATGAGGGCAGCCCTGAGTCTCCTTTTCTGCAGGCTGAGCACCCCCAGCTCCCTCAGGGCTCCTCTCAGGGTTTGTGTTCCCAGCCCCTCTCCAGCCTCGCTGTCCCCTCTGGATGGGCTCAGTGTCCCAAGGTCCTTCCCAAGCTGAGGGGCCAGAGCTGGGCACAGCACTCCAGGTGTGACCCCAGCAGTGCCCAGGGCAGGGCAGAGTGACCTCCCTGCTCCTGTGGCCGCTCCATTCCTGCCCCAGGTAAGGAGCCATCGCCTCCTTGGCCCCCAGGGCACACTGAGTGACCCACATGGACCTCATGAGGTCCAGCAAGGCCAAGTGTAAGGTCCTGCAGGTGTTTGAGGCAACCCCTGGTATCAACACAGGCTGGCAGGAGAATGGATTGGGAGCTGCCCTGTGGAGAAGGACCTGAAGGTGCTGGAGGGTGACAACACAAAATGTAAGAATGTCTGCTCTGAGTTGGACCAGAAATCAGCAAGTCTAGCAAGGTCCTATGGAGAATATTAGCAAGGGGAAAGAATTAAGATAGAACTGCCCTAAATTATCTCCCAGAATCTACTGAAGAGTGCTTCAGAAACTTTCTGAGCCAGAAGTGGTCTCGTGATACTTAATTGCCTTTATGGACTCTGTGAAGTAGCTTTGGAAGTTTATAACATCTGTCAGGTCAAGTCATATTTTTAGTTTAAGACTTTTTTGTTGCTTTGAACTAGTCCTCCCTGATTTTTTTTTTCTTTTCTGGCATCTTTCCATCTTTGCATTTGGAAGGACAGTGGATGCTTTTTTCCTTATTTGCCTTCTCAACACCATTTGTATATGTTCACACCATTTTCTGTCCCAGTTGTCCCCATTGAAAGTTGAAGGCTCCTAATCCAGAACAATTCCACAGGTATAATTCCCACAGTGACCTTCTGATGGGTCTTGTTGATCACTACTTTGCCTGTTTTTACCCTCTCAGAGGAGCTCACACACATTCTCTTCTGCTGACTCCCTTCAGTGGGGATGTGACTTCCATTGGAAGGATGATTCACACAATGTAATTTCTTTAAACAGCTGATCATGAATCACAGGGGGTTGTCAAAGGGCATCTGTAGCTTATTTACCTGAGGAGAGGAAAGAACAAATTCTGTCTTCATGCCAAGCTGGAGCTCCAGAAAGAGGAGGGAGGTCAGGTAGGGAAAAGAATCCTGAATTTATTCGTGACTGTACTCTTGACTTCAAGAGCAGTGGGACACTGGAGCCTTACACCTGAACTATTCACTCTTTCACTAGATTTTGTGGATCTAAAACATTCCTAGAGGAGCTGCAGGAGATGAATGATTGGATACAGGAATCAAGGGGGTTGTTTCAAATAAATTCCTTTTGAGGGTATTGAGTTCAAGAGCCTTCTGTCCAGTGAGCTAGGATGGAATTTCCAGCACTCAGCTCTCACTGGTGGCTGTTCTGACACCTTCCAGCGTCCTGAGGTGCACAGCTCTGTGGGATAAGCAACTTTATATTTGCTAAAAAGTAAAAGTAGTCACCCAATAGGTGGAGAATAGGATACCTGCTGCTCTTCAGGTTCAGGGTTTGAGTCACTGCCTTTTAACACAGTGGTGCAAACCTTTGTGTACCCACCAGAAATGTCCCAGGGGACCACAGCAGGTGAGGGATTTAGAATACTGCATCCCCTGGCTGTGGACACAGTTCCAGGAGCAGAAATGTCTTCAAAGAGTGCAGCTCGTTTACATGGCTGAACAGAGAACAAGTGACTGCACTGTGTGCATAATTCTCCCAGCAGCTCTTGTCCTCAGGAACCAGGAAATGTCTCTGACTGTTGGGAATCTTCTGTTTGGTGGAAAGTGACTGAAGAATATGCAGACCAGAGGGTCCCACCTGTCACGAGGTATTTTTCAACCTCACACTGCACAAGAGAATTTTACTTTCCTCCTTTGGATGCCCAGCACAGCTTGGCCATCCCAGCAGAGGATCTGTCAGGCCTGGCAGGAGGATCTCAGCGTGCGTGGGAGGCTGTGGCACTCTCTGGGGGCAGTTCTTGTCCAGCAGAGCAGAACAAACCACGTGGGTGAGCCTCAACATTCCAGGCTTGTCAAACCTGATAGTGAAAGAGGGATTAATCTCATTAACCCTTAGAGGTCTAGAGTGGAGAGAAACAGGCACATCTAGGACACAGTTCCTTGGAGCTGCTTCCAAGGATCTCCTTGGTATCTCCTTGGGATGGGATGGATTGTGCCTCATATTCCAGTGGCTGCACTGATAACACCTGACCTTTAAACAAAGGCAGAGGTGCTTGGCTAGCTCAGACCCGGTTGTCCAGTTAATTAAATCACAACTCAGCTGTCAAAATAAAAGAACAAGAACCTCAAATAATAAATAAAATATCTTTAACCCAGTCTCAGCAAATATTCCTGCAACCAATTACCTGTGTAGGAGGATGGATGGATGGATGATGGATGGATGGATGGATGGATGGATGGATGGATGGATGGATGGATGATGGATGGATGGATGGATGGATGGATGGATGGATGGATGGATGATGGATGGATGATGGATGGATGGATGGATGGATGGATGGATGGATGGATGGATGATGAATGGATGGATGGGTGATGGATGGATGGATGGATGGATGGATGGATGGATGATGGATGGATGGATGATGGATGGATGGATGGATGGATGGATGGATGGATGGATGGATGGATGGAAGGAAGGATGGATGGAAGGATGGATGGATGGATGGATGGATGGATGGATGGATGGATGGATGGATGGATGGAGGGATGGATGGATGGAGGGATGGATGGATGGATGGATGGATGGATGGATGGATGGATGGATGGATGATGGATGGATGATGGATGGATGGATGGATGGATGGATGGATGGATGGATGGATGGATGATGGATGGATGGATGGATAATGGATGGATGGATGGATGGATGGATGGATGGATGGATGGATGGATGTCAAGGTCATCATAGGAACTCGCACTTGCCCTCAGGAAGCCTCCTCCTGCCCCCTTCACTGCCTCACAACAGCCAAAACAGGTTATTTATACACACTTAAATAATAAAGACCTATTTAACAGACTGCTCAGGAGGATAACAATAAAACACCACTTGCCTGTGAGTGGCTTAATTGTTTTTCTACTCATAAAAATGAACTTCTTTGGGGAACAAAGTTCTTGGACAGCCTTTCCTCACTACTTCAGTCGGAAACCTGATACTAAAATCAGCTGAGATCATCTGAGGCAGTCCAACTGCTGCTGGATATGGGCCACTAGATGATTCTCTTGGCCCACTGCCCTTCTCCTGGGAAAGATAGGGAGCAGATGTTGGATCAGTACATAATAATTGAACACCTGGGAGTCTTCTTCCCTGCTTAGCAAGCTAAGGCAGCATCTCACTGCGGGGCTTTTGAGGTAGGACTGCCATAAATTCTGGAAGTTTGGAGAGAACACAGATAGGGTTTTGTTTTTGCTTTCTTGTGGGGTTTTTGGAGCAAGGGAAGACATTCTTTAGGCCTGCAGAATGAACACAGATGGCTTTTTGTGGGAAGAACAAACATTTTGCTGTGAAGTTTTTTCTGTCCTATATCATCTAATGCCCTCATAATTATAGAGTGCATCCTCAGGAATTTGGCCAGTGACAGTGAGCTGGTGGTGTGGTGGACATGTAGGAGGGAAGGGAAGTCCAAAGGACAAGCTGGAGAGGTGGGACTGTGCAAACCTCGTGGAGGGCAACAATGTCAAGTGCAGGGTGCTGTACCAGGATTGGGGCAATCCCAAACATAAAACAAAAGGTTGGGCAGGGAATGGATTGAAAGCAGCCCTGAGAAGACCTGAGAAGTGGTGAGAGGCTGGGCAGGACCCAGCACTGAGCACTCCCATCCCAGAAAGTCAGTTGTGCCCTGGCTGCATCAAAATAAGGGGAGACAGCAAGTCGAGGGAGGTAATTCTGTCCCTCCACTCTGCTCTGGAGAATCCCCACCTGCAGTGCTGGTTCCAGCCCTGGGATCTCCAGCTTAAGGAGGACATGGACCTGTTGGAGACAGTCCAGGGGAGCACACAAATTTGATCTAAGGGCTGGAGCCCCTCTGCTCTGGAAACAGGCTGGGAGAGCTGAGGATGTTCACTTGGAGAAGAGATGGATCCAGAGAGAGCTCAGAGCTCCTTCCAGGGCATAAAGGGGCTCCAGGAGAACTGGAGAGGGACTTTGGAAAACAACTGGAGTGACAGGACAGAGGGAATGGCTTTAAACTAAAAAAGGACAGGGTTAGAGGGGATATTAGGAAGAAATTTTTTACTATGGGGGTAGTGAGGCCCTGGCACATGTTGCCAACAGAAGCTGTGGCTATCCCTGAATCCCTGGAAGTGTCCAAGGCCAGGTTGGATGGGGCTTGGAGCAACCTGAGATAGTGGAAGTTGTCCCTGCTCATGGCAGGGGGTTGGAACTGGATGATTTCTAAGGTCTCTACCAACATAAATCATTCTATTATTCCATAATCTTTAATTTATTTTCTTTGTGAGATGCGACTAGAGAAGACTACAGACCTGCAGGAAAATCCACAAAGCAAAGCTTTGGAAGTTCTAGTTGATTTTTTAGCCTGCTGGAACAAAACCAGAGCTGAGTGCAGTCACAGCATGTCTGTACAAGGTTTTCCCCAGAGGAGGCATCTGTGCAGCCATGGGGCCGTGGCTGTGCCAAGGCTGGCTGGGCTGCTGCTCTGCTGTGGGGCTGTGCCCCCAGGCTCCTGCACGTGGGCTCAGAGCCATGGGACAGCAACTGGCACAGGCTTTTCATGCTGGACACACCATGGATTTAATTCATTTTATGACAAAATTGCCTTTTTTTTTCTCCTTTGTTTAAAGGAAGTAGGGTGTGTTGGTTTTCTTAGCTTTTACAGAGATGGGGTAACTGAGAGGCATTTTAAAAGATTTTATTCTATTATCAGTTTCGAGGAATAGTGAGACACAAGAGATGTAAAACAACACTATTGTATCAGAAGCTGATTAATTTCTTGGTTATAATACCTTATAAATGCTTTTCAGCCTCTTAGCTTTTGCTACACGATGCTGCTATTACTCCTAACACCAATTATTTATATTTTTTCTCCACATAGTCCTGCTTCAATGCATCTTTCACAGTTCTAATTCTCTAAAATATCTAATCTCTTTACAAAGTCATATTTTGAAACTTGTTGAAACTTATTTCTAGTTCAGTCTCTCTCTCAACAATGTCATCTCTATTCCACAGTCTTCTTAAGTCAACACACCTTATCCCAGTGTTTACATACAGATGTAAAAGGCTGTGTGAACTTTCCATCAAGTTTTAAAAATTCTTTACAAATCCATTTCTCACCAGGGTGAAGGCAAGGAGGATTTGAAATTAATTTACATGCCATGGGAAATAGAGGATGGGAGGTGAAGAAACTGAAGGAGAAGGGATAAAAACCTGGAGAAAAGGAGTCTCAGGAGAAACCTTATCACTCTCAACAACTCGCTGAATAAAGGTTGTAGCCAGGTGGAGATTGGTCTCTTCTCCCTAGCAACAAGCCCCTGGACAGGAGGAAAAGGCCTCAAGGTGTGCCAGGGGAGGTTCAGGTTGGAGATCAGAAAGAATTTCTTCACTGAAAGTGTGGTCAAGCACTGGAAGGGGTGCTCAGAGAAGTGGTGGACTCTCCTTCCCTGGAGGTGTCCAAGGAAGGACTGGATGTGGCACTCAGTTCTGTTTAGTTGACAGTGGGGTGTTTGGTCAGAAGTTGGCATCAACGATCTTGAGGTCTTTTCCAACTTTAATGATTCTGTGATCCTATGAAAAGATAAGCAGAGGAAAGGGCTTCCATAGCAGGAAGAGCCTATGCATACAGGTGTCATGGAATTTCAGGGTATTTAGAAGAACCTCGTTAGCAGGCAGCTGCTCTTTCAGCGCATCTCACAGGATTTGGGTAAGGATGTGGGCATTCAGCACCTCAAAACCTTGACACAGATTTGAGAGCAGCAAAATCAGTGTGGGGCCAAGTGTCTCCATGGGATATCCTGGCAGAGAACTCCTCTGGGCTTGCTGTGACTGCTCAGGCTCCTTGGGTGTCATTTTCCAGGTCAGGAGAGCCTTCTCTCGAGCCCTGTGCAGCAGGGAGCAGTGCCTAGGTGCTCTTGTGCAGGGGACAGAAGCCACCCTGCTCTTCTGCAGATACTGGACACAGAATCACAGAATGATCATGTTGGAAGAGACCTTCAAGATCATTGAGTCCAGCCCAGCCCCAACAGCTCAACTCAGCCCTGGCACCCAGTGCCACATCCAGGCTTTGTTAAACACACCCAGGATGGGGACTCCACCACCTCCCCGGGCAGCCATTCCAGAACTTTATCACTCTTTCTGGGAAAAACTTTCTCCTCATATCCAACTTGTATTTCCCTTGACTCAGCTTCAGACTGGACACCTTTTCCCCTCTCTCCAACCCCTCCCTACAGCTCCCTTCCAATCATTTTCCAGCAACAGGTGCCACTCCTGCATGGCTTTTCCAGGGATCCTGTGGATCTATGGCACTGCAGGACAGTGCAGATGCTGCTGTTCTGTGCTGTCATTTCCTTCCCTGGGTGTGCATCTCCTGTAGAAGATGAGAGAATCCTCTCTCGGGGCTCAAAGGGCTCAGCCTGGACATAGGACACCAGCCCATCTGCACACATCATCTGCAAAATGCTTTTTCCAGCTGAAATTCCTGCTTTGCTCCCCCTCAGTTCCCCTCCCTGACAACTCCAGCTACTTTATCGCTTCTCTTTTCAATCAACTCTGCAGGTCCGGGAGAAATTGGCTCCTTTCATCCTCCCTCGCACAGCCCCCGCTCGTTCCCAGCAGCGAGGCCATCCTCCTTCCCATCGCCGTGTGCTGCTGACCCTGCCACAGTAATGAAATAAGAAATAAAAATTTCTGGGACAACAAAAACGGGGCTAAGGCGACAGGGAGAAGGCAGATTTGGGGTACGTGGGAAAAGGAAAGAGAAAAAAGGGGGAAAGGGTGTTCGATTCGGGAAATTTGATTTGAATAAATCCCTCCTCCCGCTCCTCCCCATTGGTTTCTTTTTCTCCTCCATATTAATGAGAGCAGCCAAGGAGAAGCTATTGGTTCCATATCGCTTTCCCTTTGCTCAGGCACTCGGGGGAGGAGGTGTTTGCATTTCTCCGCAGGACCAGCTCGCTTTGCAGAGCATTGTCTGGGTATGAGAATCACACACAGGCACAGGGGCAGGGGCGAGCGCACCGGAGCATCTCAGCCCGGCACAGCATCTCAGCCAGCCTGAGCACCCCTCTCGTCCCCCGCCCCGAGCACAGACAGCCCCCTTAAAAAAAAGAAAATAAAAAATAGAGAGGGGGAAAAAGAAAGTTTTAAAATATCCCACCTCCCTTCTTGCTTTTATTTTGTTGTTGTTTTTGTTTGGGTTTTGTTTTTTTGGTTTGTTAGGGTTTTTTTTTTGTTGGTTTTTTTTTTCCGATTTAGCGATGGCAAATTCCTTCACGGCCAGGAGCTGGCCCATCCCCTGAGCAAAGGCAGCCTGGACATGACCGGCAGGCGAGGGAGGAGGAATTTGGATTCCCTTCGGAGGCGCCGACCCCTCCTGCGGCCGGGGGCAGCGCGGCCGCGGCCGCTCGGAGCCAGCGGGGCTGGACCGCTCCCCGCGGCCACTGTCCCCCCGCGGGGATGCGGCATCGCCAGCGCCGGGACGGAGCCCTGCTGCAATGGTGAGTCCTTCCCCGGCCTCCCCCAGCTCCTCCGGGGCAGCCCCATCCCCCGAGCCCGGGGATGCCGCGGCGGAACCGCCGGCTTGTCTGCCAGTGGCATTGATCACTGATTTACCGGCTCGTCCCTCCGCGTCCCCAGCTCCCGGGGACACTTCTCCAGGGCGGGATTGCATGCGGGCTTCCTGCCTCCGGCAGGCTCGGAGGATGCGTCCTCCAGACGGATTTGGTTCTCTGCAAACAAATCAATCTCCCTTTGCTGGCGGTGACAGGTTGAGGCGCTCGGTATGGGAATCACGTCTGGTTTTAACACAATATGGCTGGTAAATAAAACCTGATTGCTAACAGCCCCGCCGCTGCTGTCGGCGTTTCCCGATGCAGCTCTGCATCCTCACCTGCCGCAGAAACTCTGATTCACCCTCCGAGCAGTGCAGCAGGACTTGCTTGTTTTTCCTGTGGGGTAGTAGGGAGAAACTGCGGTTCGTGTGCCTTTGACCTCTGCTCGTGTGCCTCTGGGCACTTCTCCTTATCAGTGTTTGAGCAGCTGGCTCTAATAATACCATCTTCATGCCGAGCACATCTCCAGTCAGGGGGATGGCACGCAGGACGGGCTCTTTCCCGCTGTGCTCTGAATTTAGGATGGGAAGCCTTCAGGTATGTGTTGGAATCTGAGGAGTTTGCAGCCAGAACGTGATAATGCAGCTCGCTGTGCAGAACTGGAAAACGCATGGAAAAAAAGGGAGATTTGATTAGTGGCATACTGGTCTACATGATCATCCCACTTACACAGCAGCAGATCTGGAAGAACTCCCTGGAAGTCAGTGGATTTCTTCTGCATCTGATCTGCAGGTAAACAGAATCTGGCCTTTAGCTTGAAGGATGTATTGGAGTAGCACTGGAGGTAGCTATAATAAGGAGAAAATCTTAACTAAAGTGAATAAGGTAGCAAAGTGATGTGATTCTTTCTCAGGGAATTATCAATTACCATCCGTCTGGTGCATGTTAATTACAGTGTGTGTGGTGGACTGGTACAGCAATATGTAACTGAAGCAGCATGCTGGATTTTTCTATTTCATCTGTTGGAGTAAAAAAAAACCCAAAAACAAAAAAAAAAAAGGATTTGCACTTGCTGTTATCAACCCCCTCACTGCTCTGCCCAGCCTATGCAGCACTGGTCAGGTACAGCAGGGAAACGCTTCCGTGGCTAATCCAAGGGAATGTTTGATTGCTGGAGGTTAATGATAGCACAGAGGCAAACTCCTGAAAGTGCTCCTGGTGTAGCTGCAGAGAAAGAACGTGTTATACAAGCATCTCTCTTTGGCTAATGCCAAACACCCTGGAGCTGGCTTGGAGGAAGTTGTCCTGTAGGATGGGTAAGGCATCATCGGAATTTGGTGAATAATTAAGGAATGCTGGTCAGGGCAATAAGGGGAGTCAGATTAGAGTTGATGGATTAGACTTTATGTGTCTGCTTGTGTGTGGGTTGTGGTTTTCCACTTTTATTCCCACCTGTTTCCATGTGCTGTGGGCCAGGGTTGCTGCTTTGCTGTCATTCAGGACAGCTCCAACTGATCTTGTTTTGTCCCGGGCATTTATCTCAAGATTTCCGCTGTTTTGTTCTCTCCAACCAAAGACGTGTGAATGGCTGGGAGGAAAACCACAGCCTTCAAGGTCACGAGGAGGGGGCTTTTTGTGTCATAAATACACTTATTTCTCTTTAAACAGCCTTTGTGCTCGCTCCTGGGCTTTAGCTTTTCCACCATCCATAGGGATCCCTGCAGGAAACTGGAGGGCTCTTTCCTCCCTGTAGGTTTAGGAATTCTGCTGCTGGGGCTCTTTCCTCACTGTGGGTTTAGGAATTCTGCTGCTGGGGTTCTTTCCTCACTGTGGATTTAGGAATTCTGCTGCTGGGGCTCTTTCCTCACTGTGGGTTTAGGAATTCTGCTGCTGGGGCTCTTTCCTCCCTGTGGGTTTAGGAATTCTGCTGCTGGGGCTCTTTCCTCCCTGTGGGTTTAGGAATTCTGCTGCTGGCACGGTGGTGCCTCAGCCCCACGGAGCTGCCCAGACCTGCTGCTGCTGTTTGTGAGGCTCACAAACACAGAGGCAGGAGCTCTGTTGTGGGATGCTACCAGGGAGAGAAAACCTGAGATTTCTGAGCTTGTGGGCTGCGCTGCTGAGCACATTCAGACCTTTGTTCATCACATCTCTCCTTGTTTGGCTGACTGAGACAGCATCCTGGAGATATTTTTTTCCTGGGGTTGAGTTCCATATGTGCCTGTGCCTTTGCTAAGTTGAGCCCCGTGTCCCCGAGCTGATTCATTCCAATGTAGCAGATTTTGTTTGCCTTTCCTTCCTTCTGAGCACACTTAGTACAAACAGTCTAATTCCTAAATTAGCTCAGATTATCTTTTAATGAAAGCAGAGTATCTGAGTTAAGAAGTGCCGAGAAAAAGTGAACTCAGGGCAGAATCATGCTGCAGCTCATGCTTGGTGGAGAAACCTGCAGAAATATCAGGTCTTGCAGTTGGTCCTGATTTTAACAGAGAAGTTGCTTATTTGCCACTGCTCTCAGGAGAGGAAATCTGATCTGAGGATGTGGAAGTCAGTGGAGATGCTCAATTTTATTTCGCCCCTTTCCTTGGCCCAGAGAGTGCAGCCGCACTCTTTAAGTCGAAGAGGGAAATTTTTGTTGGCTTGTGTTTCCTTGTTTCCATTTCCTCTGCTCCTGTCACGTCCAGCCAATCCCATACCATCTGTGCTTCGGCACACACTGCAGTCAACAGGATTTTGGAGTGAATTTTCCACATCAGGACAGAAGTGGAACAGCTCTGCTGAAAGGGCTGTAAATGCAGCAGTGAGGAACTCCCTCTTTTTTTTTTTTTTGCTATCCTCAACTTGAAAGTCATCTTTGCTGACAGTGTCTGGTCAGGGTGAGCTGTGGCACCACTGAAAGAGGCTGCTCAGAGTATCCCTGAGGAGGCTTTCCCAGTTCCCTTGGTGCTGAACTTGTTCTGTTCTTAGGGAATGCTTTGCATACAGAAAGGTGTTTGGTACTTTTCCACAGCACTAACAAGTTCTAGAATTCCCTTGTCTGTCGTGGCTGCTGAAACGCTGTTTGGATTGTAATTGAGTGGGCACAAATATATGGGAAAAAAAGGCAGATTTTTTTGTTTTTTTTCAGAAGCTTCATGGCAGAATATCCACCCATCACCCCACTGCTTTGCTGGTGTTTTATCCTCTGACCATCTTTTGCTCTCTCAATTTATTATCTGTCTCCTTAGGCTTGCACTTTTAACTGCACAAGGCAAACTAGGAATGAGTATCAAACTCTCTGGGTTGTTCAAGCCTTGTTTATGTAACTCACTGCAAGCTCATCTCCAGAGTAGCCAGATTAATAATTTCAGGGCTGAACTTCTCAGCACAAGCTAAACCGTTCCATCTCCTAAAGAAAAGGTGGAAGCATCACCACACAGAGGATTTAAAGCCAGTGTGGCTGTGGTGCTGAGGAATATTTCCTCAGAAAGGGTCCTGCAGAAATAGGCAGCTGCAGGGACTCTTGTTTGTGCTCTATTAAATACAAATCCTTCAGTTTATCTGCCTTGGAGAGACCCTGACTGTCTCATCCCTGCTCATTCAGGTGTTATATCTTACTCCTTGATAGAGAGCTACAATCTGAAACTCCTTTGATCTATTTCACTGCCATAGTTTGTTTTTTTTTTTAAAGTTTTTCAAGGAGGAAAAACCTCTGCTTAATGCCATTGTTAAAAAAACCCAAACTAAAACAAGCAGCAAAATACCCAACAAATAACTTAATAATTCTAGTTTTTGTTAATGTAATTCATAATTCACTCTAAAACTGAGAGAAAAGAGGACGAGTATGTATATGGTCAAATTCTTCTTAATAATAATTATGGCAATAGCAATAATAATAATTATTTATTTTGTAACACATTTGGAGTATTGACATCTAAGAGCTCCTTACTGAACATACATTAAACATCTGCCAGGTCTGTTTTCAGGTTTGTCCATTCAGTTTGAGACATTTCACAAGAAATGTGCCTCAATCACCGTGGCTTTTGCACTCCGTTAGAGATGCTTGGGTCACGATTCTTGGGAGCTGCAAATGGAAGGATAATTATGGTCTGTTATCTATGATTTGTTGCTTTGCTAAATGGAGCTGAGGGTTAGGGCAGGAAAAGATGTTTTAATCTGCGTGGTGGGTTAATAGCCTGGGTTTTTTTTTTTTTTTTTTTAATTCATTTGTTGCTCAGAATCAGGCAAATTTTGCTACTTTCTGTCCCTGCATTGTCCAGTCTGATTCTGTGAGGATTCTTAAGGGGGGAAAAAAATAATTGGTTTGAATGGAAATGTGACTGAATTAAGTTCTTGGTTTCTGGGGAGCAGATTGATCATTAGGTCCATCTCTGAGAGCTAGAGGATGTATAAATTCACTCATTCTCAAGAGGAAACTTGTCCCCAAAGGATCCCCTGGCAAAACCATTGCTCATTTCATGTGGAAGGAAGGATTTCTCACTCGGAAATGTTTGGCTGCCTGGAGGATGCTCATCTACTCTCTGAAAGCATCTAAAGCCTGAATTCTCACATCCAAGCCAAGCACCCTAATTCAGTGTGTTAGGAATGAGCAGAGTGGTTCATGCCATCCTGGAGGGGGTCAGATGAATCAGCCCGTGGAGGTTCTTGCAGCAGCTGACTCAGACACACATCCACAATCAGCCAGATGGAGCCTTCCATGGTATCTCAGAGGCATCCCCAGGAAATTAAATGCCTTTTCCCCCCATCTTTCTTTGGAGGGGAAGGCTGGTGATGTTTTGCTAGCTTACAAATTTTGATAGCTGGCAAGTTTTATGAAAAGCCCAAGACTGCTGTGGTGGACCCCACATCTTCCTCACCTACATCTTCCCTTTATCCCATGAAGGGCAGACAGCTGCTGGAGAATTCATGCCCCATGTCCCAGACAATATCCTACCTAGTTGATTTTTTTTTTTAATTATTCCTTGATTTTTGAGATCTGATAGGCTTCCTTGGTGCATCAACACTTTCTTCCTTTGTCCAGTTACTCAGAGGGATTTTTCAGCCGAAGCTGGGATGTGATTTTGTGGATACACCAGCACAGGGACACATCTAGGACAGTGACATGATTTTCTGCCGGCACACACAAGCTGGCTCTGCCTGTTCCTTGAGCCAGGCAGGAGCTGTGAGAGCTCCAGATTCATCTCCTCCACCCTGCATGGGAATGGCTGCACTGGAAGCTGCACGGAGCTGGAGATGAATGCTGACCAGACCTCATTAGCTCAGGGTTGGCACCTTGTGAAATACATTTTGACCAGCTTGGAGCCCTTGTGCTCAGAACTAGGTGACCTAAAAGGCATCTTTTTGCCATGTATCAATAGCTCAGTGCTTTTTTATTCTAATGCTTTCACCCTCTGTCCTAAGCTAACAAAGTCCACTGATAAATAGATTTAACTATCTTCCTCCTTCGCTATTGCCTTTAAAATTATTCACTGAAAACCAAATAATGCAAAAAATAAAAACATAAACCTCTCAGAACACATTGATACATAGACTGGAGTTAAAGTTGTAGCAGTGAGGGATACATTTCTCCACAGCAGAAATAAATTATATATGTTTGGAAAGGGAGTTTAAAATAGCTAAGATATCTTTAACTCTGAATTCCTTTTCCTGGAATGGAAAGACTTTATTAAATCACAACATTTCTGTTTCTGCTCTTACTGTCACATTTTTGAAGCAGGTTTAGAGAAGGTACCTTTTATTTCTAGCAAAAACAGAAAGCGACATGGTCACGGTCAAAAGTAAAAAACATTTCCTTTTAAAACAAAATATTTGTAATAATGACATTTTACATGCAACTGCATTCTTAAGTTGATGCAATTAGTACCAAAAGCCAAACATGAGCTTGGGCTTAATTTGCATCTAAGATTTTGGACACACAACAGAACTTTCTCTTGGCCTAGAAACAACTTCTATAAAGAAGCCAGCACAAGTGCATTATTTAAAGACCCAAGTTAAAGTTAGTGAAGTTACTCATTTCCTGTGTTTTAGAGAGCTGGATCTTTGGATTCCTTCCAGGAGTTTTGTGCTCTAGCTTAAAATGCAGAGGAGATGAGAGAGCATCCGAAATACCGCAGATGCTTGAGCTCTTCATGACTAAGGCTGGGAATGTGTCACAGCTGTCACTGCAGCCTTGGATGGCACAAGCCACGCTCATTCATGGGGGTTTCGTGGCTTTTGACAGCCTGGATGGGGTTTTTGTGCTGCTGAATGGGTCTGTGAGCTGAGATGATTACGTACAGTGGGCGAACAGCTGGAACAAACTTCATTAGAGAATAGTTCTTGGTGGCTGCAGGGAGGGAGCGGAGGGGAAAGCCAATATCAGCCATGTGGAAGTTGTTTCTCTGCATCATCCAAGCCTCTGGATGCTGCTCTATGTTCTCCAGCTCTTTGTTCTCTGGCCTGTTGCTTGTTCCACAGCTGGATGTAGCAATGATTGTCATGGAAAAGAGATTTCACAAGCTACCAAAGTCTGAATTTCATTCAGAAGAGGGGAAGAAAAGCAAATCACAGCTTTTTTGGCGCCTCCAGCAAGTGTATCCCTGGTAGATTTTCACCTCCAGTACTCAACTCATTCCCTTTTCTCTGTACAGAACTTGCAGGTCCCTTTTGCTAAGATAATTTTTATGATGCTGACCCAAAATGGGATCCAGCTCTCAGATCGAGACAAGTGTGGGTTTTGAAGTGTCTGCTGTATCTGAGTGCAGAAACTCCCGTTAAAATAAAAGGAGATTTAGGACATGATTCAGCCAGTTAAACAGAGGTGTTAAGTGCCATTTGAGATCCCCTGGGGTATCTAACATCCATCAGGGATTTGTCAGTGTGGTGTTTATCTACAGCACATCATTTCCCCTCTTCCTGAGGGCAGGTTAAATACCCTGGGGTGTTGCTGCACCAAACATCAGCATTTCAGCTACTGATTCTGGCCTCTGGCCAGTGCCCAGTCAATGTGGATAAATACAATTATCTACTACAGACTGAGCTCTTTAGCCCCAAAAGTCTTCCATAAATGCCACTGAGATGGTTTCATTTGCTGTTTGAGACCTGTCCTGGCTTTCTGATCCCTCCTCCTGGTGGTGTCGAATGAGACTGATCAAATCTTGGCCTCAGTGCTCTCACCAAACACACAAAGAATGGGTTGATTTTCATATCATGCAGGGCTGGAAAATACCTTTTTGAATTTCTGTACTGAATCACAGTTAAGATACTGGGCCCCAAAAAAACCCAAAAAACCAAACCAAAAAAACCCAAACCAAAAAAACCAAAAAAAACCCAAACAAAAACCAAACCAACCAAACAAACAAAACCCCAAAAGACAAACAAACAACCCCCCCCCAAAAAAAAAATCTACATTTTAGGTGTATCTATTAGCTCCAAATCATCCCTGGAATCATTTTTTCGTGAGCCAACCTTGAGACTACATTTGACTTTCTCCAGATTCAGCTACCACTGACAGCTCCTGGCTTTTGTTGGCCAGGTTGCTCTCTCCATCTAGGGTGAGAAAGAACTTCTGGATTCTTTGAATGTTTGTCATTCACCAGCTCCACTCTGGAGTTTTTCCTTGCAGCTCCTTTTCCCAGCTGCCTTGAGATGTAGGTTCCATCTGCACCTAGTTTTGCATTTTTTAAGTGAAAAGACCTTTCTGTCCAGGTTCCAAAGTGCTGCTGGCTTTACTACCAGTTTGTTTCAGTTTCTCCAAAATCTCCTGTTTGGAATGAATAATGCCAACCTCACACTTTCTCTGGGGAAGGTTTGTGTGGCTTTTGCCTGCTTTCATTTTTCTGGCATGTTTTCTGTCTCCAGAAAACACAGAGGTGGGTCCAAGGTAATTAAAGCAAAACATAACCTATTTAGAGCAAAACTCTTCAAAGCACCAGGCTTTAATATTCTTCTGATAGACTCAGCATCTCCCAGGTCCTCTGGGAACTTTATGTGCATCAGTTTGGAAAACTTCTCATGATACTCTCCCTGAAAGAAAAATGTTTTTTTATCTTCCCAGGATCCATCTGGAAAAGTAAGTCTCACATCTTCATAGCAGAAACAAAAATGGTTTCTCCAAACTAAAAGTCTTCTTTTGACATAATATTATGTCAAATTATTAATATTTTTTCTCCTGATGGATCATTACATCGACCTCTTGCTTTCCTTCCCATTGTCCCTACTGAATTAGAGCAAGGACATAATTTAGTTACTCTGTTATTTCCAAAGAGCTTCTGAGGCAGACCTCAATAAATAGATTATGCATATTTTCATGTACTCTGTATTATGCAGTACAACGAGTGTGACCCTTTGCCAAATCCATTCACAGCCAGAAGAAGTTTAGTGTGCAAAATGTCATGAAAAATATGGATATGAAACCAGCAAGATGATATCTCAACCAGACCACTTAGGTAATTTGGAGCTCACAGTTATTTTCTAAAAGGGTGAGAAGGAAGTTCACCTGAACATTAACATGCAGTTCATTTCTTCACTGACTGCAGAAACTCTAACCTGATATTCTGCTTAATGAACTGACAGACTGTTCCATAATGAATGTCATTCACTGAAATGCTGAAGTTTAAAAATGCTTTCGTTTAAACCAAGGGTTGTCTGAATTTTCTGGCAATCATATATAATTTTATGTAATTTCCTTTTTGCTTCTTTTATAACTACTTGCTGTAAACTGCAACCTTTTTATGTGTGCAGATGTCTGGGTGGAACTAAATGATGTTTATTAAATGTTGTCTTTACAACAATGGAACCTGTGGAATACAGATTTAAATTATTTTGATCCTAAATCTGGGTTCTAAAATAATTTATTGGATTGGACATCCTTTTAACCTCCATTGACCATGGGGGAATACTGGGCAGTGAGTGCTGTGGAAGAGCCAGATAAGCCAGATACGATGATCTGAAAAAAGAAAAATTAGCAGATCTCCCCATTCCATGTAGATTGGCCAGGCTGGAAGGATACTGTGTCTGAGTGCATGGCCAGGATAATCCATATCACTCTCTTCAGCAGCATGTTCAGACTGGCATTTTATAAATCAGCTCTGAGAGCTTTAACCCAAAATATTACAGCTTCTGATTCACGGGCTGGTTTCAACATGCCAAATTTTTCTGTACTTGTGCCACGTCCTTGCCATTTCCAAAATGCATCCCTGTAATGTGCTGCTGCTCCTGTGGGACTGAAAAATCACCACCTCTAGTGGCTCTGTGTTTGCATTTAGCCTGCAACAGGCAGAAGATCAGACCACAAAGCAAGACCTGCATTTATCATTTTAGGGCATTTTTATCAGGAATGGCAAAGATAAAGAAGACAGACTTGAGAGTGGCTGAGTTCACCTTGTTCTTTCATGTCTCTGCAACTGCCTTCAACATAGAATCAAAGAATCAGTCACAGAATCAGAGATTCATGGAATGGTTTGGGATGGAAGGGAGCTCAAAGCCCATCCAATTTCACCCCTGTCATGGGCAGGGACACCTTCCACTGTCCCAGGTTGCTCCAAGCCCCATCCAACCTGGCCTTGGACACTTCCAGAGAAAGGGAAGCCACAACTTCTCTGGGCAGCCTGTTCCAGTGCCCCACTACCCTCTGAGTAAAGAAGGCAATTAATGTTTAGGGATTTCTTAACTTAAAGAAAGTAATAATTTCCATCTTTCCTCAAAATGCATCTCAGGACTTTGCTTCCTTTGCTGCTGGAGGAACATAGACCAACGTGCTGTCCCAACATCCTCCTGCCTTTATTTTCAGCCCTTCTAAATTAATCTTTGAGGTAATCTTTTTGTCCTCTAAGTTTAAGAAGGCTAAGAAAATCACTGATGCAAAGGAACATGAAGGAAGAAAAAATACTAATGTGCTCTAAATTGGACAGGTAGTATTGACACCATCTGAAGCTGGACTTAGCCTTCAACAAAGTTCTCATCTCTAAGACATAAACTCCTCCCCTCTCAGCAAAAGGAACCACACTGATTTGCCTGTCCATTTAATAATGAAATGTGCAAAAGAATAAAACAATGCACATCCCTCCCAGTGCCTTCCACTCCCCTCTGTGCCATCATCATCCTCCACCCTCTTCTGCTGTGTTCCCTCTTTGTCCAGCTGGGATTCAGGCTGTTCTTACCATGACTTCAGCCAGCATCACCAGGACCTCCATGGCTGGAAGCTCTGTATTTTCAAGCCTGGTTTTATAAAATCTTCTCTAGGATCCCACACTTTGTTCTTTATTGCCTCTCTCAGCAGACTGCTGCCTGCAGTGACCCATGAATTACAATACAAAGCAGGAGGAGCACAGTGTGACCTACACCTTTCTCCATCTGCTGTTTTGAGTTTTCCCCTCTGAGTTTCCTGTGAGCAGCTCTGGAAGAGCTCCTACTCGGTGTTGTGCAATGAGCTCAGGGAAGGAACCCATGTTATTAATGCCAGCAGTGCTGAAATGTTTGTCAGGTATATTTGTCCTGCTTGTTGCAACTTGGCCTTTCAACAATATCATGGGATAAAAAAGACATGACCCCAAGTTCTTAATATGTCTCTTAGCAAATATTCTACTGACGTTCCTTGAATTCTTTTAGAATAAATCATTTAGAGGAATCAGTCTAAGTAGTGAAACTTGTTTGTTCATTTGGGGATTTATTCAACGTGCTGCTCCAGTAGCAATGAAAGTCCACTGCAAAATCACAACAGCCTGCACGAGGACCCTGACCCTGGAGAGGCACACTTGGAGTAAATTCTACAATATATCACTGTCATGGAATCATAGAATGGTTTGGGTTGGAAGAAACCTTGAAGATCATCCCCTTACACCCCCTGCCATAGGCAGGGACACCTCCCGCTATCCCAGGTTGCTCTGAGCCCCATGCAACCTGGCTTTGGACACTTCTAGGAATGGGACATCCCCAATTTCTTTGAGAAACCTGTTCCAGCACCTCACCACCCTCGAGGGAACAATGTCTTCCTGATAGCCACTCTAAACCTGTCATTCCATATAAAATCATTCCCCCTTGTCCTAGCACTACATGCCCTTTGTAAATAGACTCTTTCCATCACAGCTACATAAACATAAATTCTAGACTATATCTACAGATCATAAGAATATAAAGTTCAATAAATTCCTTTTTTGCTGAAGCAAAAGTTTTAAATAAATCAGATGTCTTGTGCTGCATAATAGCTTCCCCTCCCCTTCCCCTTGCCACTGTCCATTACAGGAGTCTGGGATGACTTGGTTATCTATAAACATCCACAAAATACACATCTGAAACTACTGCAGGAAAATCCACTTTGATTTGTAAAGCACTCTCTTAACTCCCCTTATGGATTTACAAAACAAAGGCTTTCCATGTCAAGGATGGGACATAGGGTTAATAGATTTGAAGTAAAAAAGAGATATCAAAATATTTCCTTCAGGAGTTTATAGAATTTAAAAGCGTACACTTACTCTTCTCCCAAAAGATTTCTTAAAAGTGTCGCTGTCATTATCCTAAATTGGTAGTTAAGGAATTATCTGAGGAAAACTCACGTCAGAGTTCTTGTGTGCTCAGACAGGCACAGACTCGTCGTCAAACATTTTTCTATTGCTTGGGTTTTGCATTTGTGCCTTTTTTATCTCCACTCTGCACAGTGACAGAAATTTCTGTTGTCTTCTCGAGATGAAAGGAATCTCCCTAGATGAGGGGAAACTGTTTTCATTAAGATCTCTTCAGCAGAGGTGCTTTTGCTTGACAGCCCTGGCATGAATACCAATGAGACTGGAAATGGTGAGCGAGGCAGATAATCATTTGCAGGTCTCTGATGGGAGGGAAACAGCAAGAATCTGCAGTAGCCTGGGAGAATCTGATCTCTATGCAATATCTAAATAAGGTACTTAATGAAGGCATGAAGGTGTTTAAATGAAGGCAAATAGGAGTTGCAGACATTGTGGGCCAGAGAGTGTTTCCACAGGCACTTGGGATGAGGCTATTCTGGTTGGTGAAGCAGTTTGGCAGGGTGAGCAAGAGTGATGGCAAAGGCATTGCTTGACCTCAAGGCCAAGGAAGGTTCCAAACCCGGTGTATTTCACATTGTAGTTACAATATTAAAGCCAATCTCTTGCCTCTGATTTGAAACCACCGCTGGTGGTTGTTGGCTACACCTTGAGCTCCCTCTTGTTCACAAAGAGGCAGCTGAGAAATCACTTCTGGCCCAAAGGTGGGTGATGAGTTTAACATAAAAGCAAAGGCTCCTTGCTGGCTGCACAGAGATTTTTACCCTGGTAGGGGATTGCTCTGTGGTTATTGATTTGTTGCCATTGGCAGATGGATTCACTGAGGTCCAGCTGTTGGCTCAGACAGAAAAGCTTTGCTTTTACACCTTTTAAGCACTTTTGGTCTACATAGCTCAGAAAGGAGAGCTATAGAGGACCAGATTACCCTTTTACACAAGGAGAGGGGGAATAGATGACTAAAGACTGCAAGAAGATAAGGACACTCTAGAAATAAACTTGTCTACAAAGACATGTTCTGCTTCTTGGATAAAAGTGCTTTGGTCCTCCAAGGAGCCTTTGAAGTCAGATCTGACACGGACACCTGTCCATGGTAATGAGAAAATATTTTCAAACTTCAAAATGCTCTGAAATGATTTGATATTAGTGAAGCCTTTACACAGATTCTATTTAACCAGTTTTCTTTACATCTTGGCTTAGTCTCCAGTAATTAAAAAAAATATTCTGTTCCTTAGTTGCTGCCTGCTCTGTGCTGTCTCTTTTCAATTAATTTAGCCACTATTTGCTCCTTAGTCTGCAGCAGAACTGGTGACAGGAAATATCTGCTCTGCATCCCTTATTGGAATGTATTCCAGCAGAATTTGTTATCAAGCTTTTTGGGATATGAGGGACTCTACAACTCAGGAAAACATTGGCTGTGCTGATGCTGGGAAATGGAACACCACTAGGGAACATCCTAAACTCTGGGAATTTGGTCACGAAACTGTCATTAAATTATTATTAAATGAGTGATAAATAATTTGCATGTTGAATGGGTTTGCAGGTCAGCTGAGATTTTTCTTTACAATGCCTGTGCTCAAATCAGAGATGTTCTAATCTTGTCCATCATTCCCAACAGGCAGTGTGCAGATAGCCAGGCTGCTTGAAGGGCTGAAGAGGTTAAACAATTTCTACAAACCCATTTGCCTCAATCCAAACCCAGCACACATCTCAGTCACTTTGTGTGTGTGGGGGTGTGTGAAGCGTGGCTGAAAAAACCACCCCAAATGAACAGACAGAAAAAAATTCTGCCTTGTGCCTCCCACATTCCCCAGCTCCTGTGCTATTCTAGCTCTCCTGGCAGTGCTGTTGGATTGCAGAAGTATCTTAAGGCAAAATCCCCCAGTTTAGTCATGGCTCTGTGCTTTGATATTGTGTGTTGTGGCAAGTCTGGATTATGGCTTTTCTGGAGCATCAGTGTTCAAACCCTGCACAAAGTGAGGTCTCAGCTGAGACAGGGCAAGAGAAATCTCCCTTGGGTGGACAGACCTGATTCACCAGAGCTTGGGAAGTGTGCTGGAAGAGAGAGCTGGCTGCACATCAGAGAGCCTGTATACTCAACTTGCAGATTCCTGGGAAGTTGTTTCCTTAGTGACAATAACAAGAGCAATTTTAGAGCATTTTCTTCATGTCTGTTTTTAGTGCTTTGGAGGTGTTCAGAAGTCAGAGTACAACTGGCACTTCTCTTCAGAAGGGTTGTTTTTTTCACTCTGTTGTCTTTCTTTTCTCTTTTTGTAGCTCACATTGACATATCAGCATTTTTGTTTATCACAGGCATCTGTCTTAAAACTGTTGGCATTTTTAAATCCACAGACGCCCTGGGAGCTGAAGGAACAGACCTTGCAGGAGTTTTAATATGTCCAGTAAATGGTAGCAAGCTGCGAGGTTATTCCTGTCACATCAGTGCTGGGGGGGCGTGGAGGGTGGACACTCTTTAAAGCCAACCCCACTGCCATGGAAGGGAATCACCAACCCCCAAAACTAGACTTGTCAAAGGAAAAAATTAAGGCTGTGAAATGGAAAAAAAACCCCAACAGAAAATCATGCTTAAGACACAAATCTTGACAGAAGTCATCAACCTCCGTACTTGTCAACATCCACAGTAAATAAAAAGAAATTGTAACATCTGTCTGGGGGGTGGAGGGAAGAGAATTCCACAGAATCCCAGAATGGTTTGGGTTGAAAGGGACCTTAAAGTTCATCTCATGCCAAACCCCTGCCATGGGCAGGGACATCTCCCACTATCCCACTGTCTCCAAGCCCTGTCCAACATGGCCTTGGATGCTTCCAGGGATGGGCTGTCCTTGCAAGAGAATGACCTGGAATGAGCTGGAAAACGGGACTGTTGTAGCAATAAGACCAATTTTTCAGTCTTTCCTGAAGAAACTATGCAGAGTGAACACCACTCTTCATCCTGGCAATTAAAGGCCCTGAGCACACTCACAGGAATTTAGGTTTGATTTCCAAGAAACCAAGGCTGACTGAAACCCTCGTGAAAATACGCAATCTGGAAGCTGGGAGAACATTTAGAGGTCACGACGTGTTGCGAAACTGAGGCAGAACATGGGAAAAAAAAAGTACAAACTCTATTATTTCTGAATTAGAAGGGCAGTCAGTACAGGCTTCCTCTTTAACCAAAGAGACCAAAGAGTGACTGAAGTCAAAATATGATTCATGCCACGGAGGTGTCAGGCTCTTTTTATTAACAGCAGAAAGAGACTAAAATATCTCTGCTTATAATTTAAATGCTAATAATTAACTGGGAAGAACTCTTTGTCCAGGAGCAGTACAGTCAATTCACTAACACCACGATTCTTTCTTTGTTCAGAGCATCACATAATTCTCAATAAATTTCAATGTCATGAGCAACTTTGTTTTCCCTTCCTCATTCAGGGCAGGGAGGCTTAGAACATCGTGTGTGTGCATTTCCAAATGTGCTTTTAATTTCTTTTCAATTCTTAGACAGTGATTCTTAATTAAATTATGAATTGCTAAAAACTAAATCAGAATGAACCATATGGTATGGTCCAATATGGAAAAATCAATGAAAAAACAGAAATTAAAATGTATATCTACTTAAACTATTTCTGAAATACCTTCCCTAGTTATAAAAAAAAAAAAAAAAAGCCAAACTCTGTCTCCCAACTCAGTTATCATCAATCTTTTTTCAGAGTGGGGAAAATAAAAGCTAAAAATGTAAATGACAAACAGAAATAGCATTTATGGTTAAATATAGATTGTCCATTTGCTATTTTAACACTTTCATTTGGATCATTAATTTAAATGGAGATCCCTAATAATGAAGCTGCAAGGTTAATTAAGTTCTAAGTTCTGCTTTGGACAGCTTGTGCTGGTGTCCACATTTCACACCAGTGCTTTGGAGCCAAATTTCAGTCTCTCTTGTGAACTGCTCCTTGCTGTTATGCAACAGGATTTTCTTCAGTATCTCACCATTATTAAGTGGTTCTAGCCTAGACTTGAATCTTTATCCCTTCATCAAAAACCTGATCAGGTTTGACTCAGCTCTGCAACACGTGGCTGATAAAATCTGAGATCACAAACTGTGCACTGCATGTGTATTTTACATTAAACCACTCGATAGTATCTGAGAAAATGAAAGTGATTTTTCTTAGCTCCAGCCTTCCGGGCTCTTTTCACGGGTGAATCTATTAGAGCAGAATACTGAATTAGGAATTAAAAGATTTACTAGGTTAAAGCAGAGAAATCCCACACGGGATGCAAAATGATACGTTGGTTATGTACCGGGGAGGGGGGAAGCAAGGAGGGGTGAAAACAAGTAGCACAACAAGAGTTGAACAAATTAAACTGACAGTGCCCCATTTACTGAGCATGATGTGAACACGTCGATTAAATGGCAGATTAAAGAGCAGGAGAATCTGTTGCATATTTTATTACTGGAAAATGTTTCCAGTCAGAGAATTAGAATATATGCATTGCTAAGACCCAGCTTCACCTGCTCTGTTAAGAATGACAAAATGAATCTGCTGTTTGAGAGTTAAAATTGTAAACATCAAGAGTAAGAAATAGCACATACAAGAAAAAAGGGGGAAAAAAATCCCTCAGGATCATAGGCAGAACTTAGGTCCATGACTTTTGAAGTGGGAAGTCCATGAAGTTTTGCAGCTCCCTGAAGACACCAGGACCTCCAGCCAGCTGCACCATCTCATCATCACCTCTTGAACCTCCCCACTGAGCTGCTGAGGAGAGTTCCCTGACCTGATTGTATCTCACTGGCCTTGGCTGGCAAAGATTTATTATTTCATAGAATCACAAAATCACAGAATCACAGAATATTTTGGGTTGGAGGGGACCTCAAAGATCATCCAGTTCCAGCTTCTGCCATGGGCAGGGACATCTTCCACTATCCCGGTTTGTTCCAAGCCCCATCCAACCTGGCCTTGGGCACTTCCAGGGATCCAGGAGCAGCCACAGCTGCTCTGGGCACCTGTGCCAGAGCATCATCACCCTCTGAGTAAAGAATTTCTTCCTAATATCCAATCAAAATCAACCCAATATTTAAACCAACTTACCTGGAATAACCTGGGTATCTTGGTTGGAAAAGACAGGTGACTGCTAAGGAAGGCAGGAGCCTCCCTTGAAATGGAAAATGTAAACCCCCTCCTTCTGAAGGCTCTCAAGCAAAGATATGGGAATAGGAATAGTAGCTCCTTAATAGGAAAATTAAAAATACAAATGCAATGACACAAAAAAAAAAAAAGTCTGCCAGAGCCAGAGCAGTGCCTGTCCCCAGTGTGTCAGGGTGGGGGCACAGCCCCATCCCAGGGGGGCTCAGCCCTCCTGCAGTGCCAGCTGTGGCTCTGCTGCAGCAGGATCCTGCACAAGGGGGGAGTTTTCCTCTGCAGCTGCAGGGCTGCTGGAGATGGGCCTGCTCTCCCTCTGGGAATGCAGGGCAGGAGAAAGCTGCTCCTCTGGGAATGCAGGGGGCAAAGGCTGCTGTGCTGTTCCAGGGCAGATTGTATCCAGGTAGGAATGCTTGGCTCCTGCCCTGGGCGCAGCATCTCCCCATGGGATGGTGGAATTTGATCAGCCCTGCAGGGACACTGACTGGCCATGGACAGCAGAGATCTGCTGGAGGGAGGATGGGCTGTGGGAGAGAGAAAGAAAAAACTGCCCCATGGACAGAGATAACTGCCCCACCTCTGACAGATGGTGACAGAATATCCAGTCCCAGCTACTTCTTTCAACCCAGGACATTGGGTCAGGCAGTGATCCTACAGGGAGCTTGATGGGGTCAGGGAGCAGTGCTGCACAGATTGGTGCCTCTAGGCTGACTGGGGGTAATGTCATTTCTAGCACAGCCAGAGCTGGGGACAGGGGTGTGTATAGCCCCCTTGAGGTATTTGAAGCATTCCTATGGAATTTGTACCCAGTGGTGGACACCTCATTTCTACAGACGGTCAGCAGAAGGAAAGAATTCACATGTCTAACGAAGAAATTTCAGTTTTCTCTCAGCTAATGCAAGTAAACACCATTAACTTAAAAACAGTTGAAAAGAAAAACACTGTGAAAGAGTAAAAAATAGAATTTGGTGTTATTCCCTTTGCTGGGGATCAGAGGAGGTACAGCAGGTACTCAGAGCTAAATTAATCCTGTGTGGATCTGAAATACTGAGGTTCCCTAGGTGTGAAGTACTCAATGTCCTCCTTTCTCACTCAAGGCACTCTGCAGAAGTTGTTGCTTTTGTCTTCAGAGATGAAGATTGCCTTGAGGAGGCCTCTACATGTGGGAGCAAGCTGGGGCATTTGCCTTGCTTTGGGAAACACATTAAAAAGGCAGGAGAAAGAGAAAAACACATTAATTTCCATTTTAGAGAGATGCTAATCATGGTCTTTTGGACTGGAGCTGGATGACTGTCACTGAATAACTATTAGGTTTTATTCACCTGCCTATTCATGACCTGTAAGCCCTAATGTCCTGGTTTGGATTTGGGATTTGTTTATTAATTTGATTTGCTTTTTGGAAGGGTTGTTTTCAAGTTATCCTACGTTATTTTGATTTAAAAGCTGTCATTATTTTCATTGCTGACTTGAAGATAACACAGAATACCACACTCCTTTGCACAACATGAGCCAGAATTATTTTTATAAAACCTGTGATTATTGTCCATCAATGAGGATTTGGTGATCAATTAGAGTCAAGCAGTGCTAGACAGAATTAAACAATCCAAAAGACATCTAAATCCATGCCACAGCATTTCGGTTTCATCTAAGTGGGAGACCTACACACACCCAAAATGTGCAAGGTCTTACTGGAAAAATTACTCTCTGCCTCACACAGCCTTTCCATTTCGTGTCTGTTTCTGAATAAAAAAATCTTCAATAAAATACCCAATTCTCTGGACATGTCTAATGGCAGCCAAGCTGTGCCCTGGAGAGTCCTCTGTGCCCCATCCTATCCAGACTCCAGCACAAAATTTATTCTGCTTGTCCAAAAGAGGCTCCCACTGTGCTGACTCCAGGTTATCACACATTTCATTTTATTTGCTGAGAGAAGATCATTCTCTTCCTTTCCTTTCTGTGTCCCTACCCTGCTTTCCCCAGTGAGTTACATGTTCAGAAAAACATACAAACTCATCCCATGCCTCATTTGCTGCAGCTGGCAACAAGCTCCAGGGACAGAAGTGAACTCTGGGATATGAGGGAGGAAATAACATAAAATGCAGATTCACCTTTTCTGGGGTTTGCTTTGGGGTGGGGGTTTTTGGGGTTTTTGGTTGTTTGTGGGGGTTTTTTTTGGTGGTCTTTTTTTGTTGTTGTTGTTTGTTTTTTTCATTTGGTTGGTTGGTTTTGGGTGTTTTATTTGAGTGGTGCCTTAAAAGAAAAGCTGGTCTTTGGTGCAGAATAAATTCCCAGGGAACAACAAGAAAAGACTGAGATGCCTGAACCAGAAAATGTTGTGAAGATAACTACAAGTTATTCTGTGCTACTAGTACCTAATTCCTAGGATTGCTCCCATGTTTAAACACAAGGATATTACCAAGGTCAGTCAAAGCACGGATAAACCATTAAAATTTGCCCCAGGTTTTGCCAGCTGATTCTCACGTACCATTGGTGGTTTCTCCTGTATTTTCTGGTCCTGGTCCACCTTTTATCCTCTCTTTAATCCCCTATTTGGATGAGGAAGCCCAAGGAGGCACCTGAATGTAGCTCTGTGCAATCTGCAGCCATGAGGGTCATCAATAATGCAGCCTGCAGAAATGAGGGCTTTGGGACAGCTGGGTTTCTTGTCTTAATAAATTGCATCCTTTGGAGGCTGCTGAAGTGGATCTCCCAGTGCTGGAGATCAATTAAGCTCTCTCTTCCTTAGGTTGCAATTCTTTAGATTGGATATTAGGAAGTGTTTTGATAATTTTTAAAAGTTTTTGTCAAATGCTGGCCAGAGTGGTCCAGTCCTGTGTTTCCATGAGAAACCAGCCTGGGCAGTTATCCCTGCCTACAGCACTGCTCTCATAGTTATTCCAAGAGCTGAGAAGAAACTCTCTCCACAGAGTACCCAAGGAAATAGGGGAATAATGTGGAACTGATAAATTATACATCATGATGAAATTGTGAAATCCCTTGTCCTGAAGAGTTTCTAAAGGATCAAACCTTCATTACCTGACGTGCTGGAAAGGCACATGGTGATGATCACGTTTTTTTGGTCCCATTTCAGCTGAGCTTAAATTACATATTGAGCTCAAGGTGGGTGCAAATCAAGACCAGAACAGAATTTACGTTTTATCTGATGTGAGGAAAGAAAGGGAGGAGGTTGGAGCAACAAGAAAAAAACTTTTGCTAAACACATCATTTAACCTTAATTTGCTGCCCACTATAAGATGCTACTCATCAGCTGAGTGTAGCTTTGGCAACTTTTAATGTTTGGACTGAATCTTTTAATGTTGTTTGTCAAATCCTTCTCTTTCATTCCCTTGCTCCTGATAGAAAATATAGAGAAATAGGATGTAATTAATCTGTTACTTTGAAATACATAATTTAGGATAATCTAACATATGCTGTGAACTCTCTGGGATGTGCTGATTACATCTCAGGGACTATACAAGGAATGTGGGGAAATTATCTCGGATTTAGAGGTACACATTTTAATTGGATAACTCTCACCCAGGGTTCTGAAGGACCCCCCATGGGGAGGGAGGCATTTTCACTGAGTCTTTGAGATGTGAGTCAACCTATTTCAAACTGAGCAGTGGGCACGTTGGAGAAGAAGGGATTTCAGCTTGATTGGATTTACGTGTTTATATCCTGGGTTTTGCTGGGATGCGTGGCAATAAAATGACAAAGCTATCCAGTGGAAAGGAATAGCACTTTGATTGTTTTCTGGGCCACAGGGGACATTCCAGTTCCACATGGCACCTAACAGAAAATGTGAATCATAGCAAGCTGGGCTGAGTCTGATTCGATGGCCATCCTGTCAGTTTGTAAACTTCCTCATCAGACAGCTTAATATCTATAATCAGGATTTCCAGCTTTCACTACAAGAGGGGAAAATTACCCAGTTTTTTTTTTTTTGTTTCCCTTGTCTCCTGTTCACACAGGATCTGTAGATAAGATTGTTGCTGTAGTAGCTTTGAATTGGATGGAAGTATAAAGAATGCTGTAATGGATACAACTGACATCTTCTAGTTGTGTTTTGATGAGTTTTTTTGGGGGATTTATTGACACCTCTAGAATCGATAAAGTAAGGGAATACATCATTTATTGGCCAATGAGTTCTGCATGTACTGATGTCTGTGTGTGTGCATTCATATGAAATTGTTTTGGTCCTGCATTGTTCTGACCTTAGGGCCATATTCTGCCACCCTATAGAGCACCATAGGGCCAGCTCATCTTCTAGAACTCTCATATGGAGCTCCATGAGCAGATAATGAAGATGAATATAGAGGTAGTCTTAATCACTATCTGAAAAGATGGTTGCATGGAAATGAATCACTTCTGCTCATTTATATTTGCCTTTTTTTTTCTAGAAGTGGTAAAGCTGCTTTATTCATAATAATAGTGAAATGGTGGTGTATGAATTAAGCTGAATATTTATATTATCTAGAGGAAGGAAGGAAGGAAGGAAGGAAGGAAGGAAGGAAGGAAGGAAGGAAGGAAGGAAGGAAGGAAGGAAGGAAGGAAGGAAGGAAGGAAGGAAGGAAGGAAGGAAGGAAGGAAGGAAGGAAGGAAGGAAGGAAGGAAGGAAGGAAGGAAGGAAGGAAGGAAGGAAGGAAGGAAGGAAGGAAGGAAGGAAGGAAGGAAGGAAGGAAGGAAGGAAGGAAGGAAGGAAGGAAGGAAGGAAGGAAGGAAGGAAGGAAGGAAGGAAGGAAGGAAGGAAGGAAGGAAGGAAGGAAGGAAGGAAGGAAGGAAGGAAGGAAGGAAGGAAGGAAGGAAGGAAGGAAGGAAGGAGAAAAATTTTTCTCTGGACTCTTTTGTCTAGACAATATTTTCTCTAGACTCATTTCTTTCTGTTTCAGGCAATGACTGCCATTTGTGTCAGAGCTTTTAGACTTTTAATCTGGAAAAGACCTCCAAGATCATCCAGTCCAACCATTAACTCAGCATCACAGGTTCATCACTAAAATCTGTCCTCAAGTGCCACATCCATACACCCTTGAAACACCTCCAGGGATGCAATTTTCCTTATCAAAGTTTTCCTCATTGCAGAGACATGAGCTTACTCCGTGATTTCAGGTGAAAGGTGGAATCCAGCTCTGAGGCAGAGCCATGTGGTTGAGAATCTGTATCTATTAACACTGCAGTGTCTTCATATGTCAGAGAAATTGGTTTGCAAAGTATTCACATTATATGGAGTCCTGTCAAAATTGTAAGTTTATTTTAACTTTCCTTCTTCTCTCTGGAAGGCACTTTCAGCTCTCTTTTCTGCTGATGGTCAAAGTGTTCTTCCAATTCCCAGCTTAACCTCTTGACCCAACGGTGACTTTGATTTCAATCACTTTTCTTCCTCTTTAGTTTGATGCCTCTGCCATTCTCAGGGCTGTGCCTACTCCACACAGGCTCTCCTGAGCTAATCAAACTGATTTTGTGCTTTATTACCCCTGTTTGCCAAGATGAGCAGCACATTGTCCGGGAGCAAGGCAAAGCCATGTGCTGCTGAGGGCAATTACTCCTTTTCCATCTACTGTGGAATCAGGTCAGAGAAGCCAGCGTGGGTAGAGATGGTTCCCTTTCAGACAGCCACATTTATGTGCCTTGGATTCCATCCCTGGTGTTGCAAGAACACGTGCTGTGGAAGGTCCTAATAATGTCCAAATGTAATGAGTTTATTAAGCACAATATGGGACACAGCTGGGAGCCCGGGCTGTCAGAAATGCAATAGAAAAGGAAGACAATAGGAAATGTGGAGGGGAAAAAATTACAGTTTCCAAGTGCTCATGCAGTGTCTTAACCTTGTATTTCAGTGTAGTAGAAAAGAGTGAAACTGTTAAAACAAAAAAATGTAATTTTCACTTCCCTAAGAATGGAAAAGACAGGATTGTAGCCCCAGGCCTGCTCTGGGATACATTTCCTTCACAATATTTGCTTGAGGAATCACAATAGTAGAGGTATCTTTTTCCCTACCCAGTGAGAAGTTGGGAAATACATTTAATCTGTCCCTTTATCAAGGTGGGCTGGAGTCTGGCCCATGAAAGGTTTTGATGTTGATTAGAAGTGGATGAAGGAGCCTGGATGTTCATCTGGGCCCCCACCACAGATTGTCAGCTCAGAATGCTCAGTGAAGTCCGAGCTGTTGTGTTCAGAATGCCTCTGACTTTGCACTGGAAGATAACAAGGAATTGTACACCTGAGGCAAAGAAAGATCATTTGATCCTCCTCTCTGAACAACTTGGCAATTTCTCCACACTCCCAAGCACCCTTTTCTCAATACCAAGGTTGTATCAGACTGGTTTCTTCACACCATCTTGTATTTATTCCCTCGGCATCAGGAAATACAACCAGCTGCTCGTTGTATTCACCACCTTCCAATCCATTTCCTATTTTATTACTTTTTCCTGCTCTGAAACAGGAAGGGTAGTCTTGCTTCCCAGGGGTGGTAAGAGTTTGCTGTGCTGTTTCTGGAGCTCCAAGACTGGAGTCTTGCCCTTGGGTCCATCACCAGCTACAGGAACACTCCTATGGAGTCTGCCCATGCTAGAAAAAGAGTAAATAAAGTGTTTTGTTAAAGATACCCCTGGCATTTCCTCACAGCTGAGAGCACCTTGCATGGAGCCTGGCACAGGTCTGGGGAGCAATGGTGGCTTTATCATGGCAGTTTGATCTTAAGATAATCAGCTCAGCACATCAAGAGGGCTAATTGAGGGTGTTAACAGTGGCATCAGACTGTGATAAACAGAATATTTTGAGTTAAGGAATTGTTTTGAAGGTACTATCCAAGTACTGCACTTGGGGAGATCCTCAGAGACAATGGGAATAAAAGGCTTTGGTCCAGAGCTGCATTTTCTGCTCTGCTCTTACTCTTTTCTCTGCCTGTGAGAGATGTTTGCTCCACATATGATGGGCAGGTCCAAGGCAGAGCTTGATGGACAGGTTACATCAAAAACAATATTTACATCTACAACCAGGGAAGAAAACACAAACCACCAGCCAAGGAAAGCCAGTTAATCAGGGAGCTCTTGCAAAACATTGATATGCTGGGTAGAGAATGTGTTTTCCTGGTTGTGGAGCAATAATTCTGAATTCCTAGCCAAGCAGCACTTAAAGCCCTGCTGGAATGGAGCAGCACATCGTTATCTTTATGATCCCAGTATTAATTTCATATTAGCAATGAAGTATCACATGCACCACAGATGCTTATAAAGGATAATTGATCTGCTGTGAAAAGGGAATCTTCTCACATGATTTTTTTTTTCTTTGCCTAATGCCTCCTGAATGTGTGGTAGTTTGCAGTTATTTCCCTGCATTGGAGTGTCTGTGGTCTTTAGTTAAGAAGTTTTGCCATTTCACCAGGCCTCTGGGGACATCAATAGCATAAGGGCACAATAAATCTGATGGATAATGCAATAGGGAAAATAATGCCAATCAAGGCAAGAATTTTATTGATGGTGTTATGTAGGAGACCTGCCAAGAAAAGCAATTCTGTGCCCAGGGAGGGATGAATTGGGTTCCATAGCCTCTGCTATCATGAGTCTATCACTGCAAAGATAAGCTGGAAAATCTTGACCTCTGGATGTATGATGCACTCATGTCCACTTGAATTTTCAGAGAGCCTGAAGAAGCACCTCCATCAAACAGACATTCAAAGTGATTACAATGTCAAAATACCCCGATATCCAGAATTGAGATGTCATTAACCTTCAATGTTTCATCATATCTGTACTGGTGAAGCAGCATAATATCAAGGAGAAGAATTGGTATGTTGTGAGAATTTCTTTTATTTATAAAATTCAGGCATTTTAAATGGAGTTTGTTTTAAAAATATGTCAAGTCTTGTTTAGTTTTATACATATGTCCCAGAAAATCATAAACTTTCAAAGCTCAGGAAAGGCTGAGCTTTGTGACCACAACTAGGAAGGAATGAGATATTGAAGATTAGGACTTTCAAAGAGTTTTTGATAATCTGCAGATATTCAAGAAATTAATCAGATCTTGATATAGTGTAAATATGAATATCTTTCTTGAATTGGCTGAGCAATACTTACTAAAATCTGTTTTGGAATAGCTGTAGATAGTTTTTTTTATTTTATATGTTAGGAAAATTCTGTGAAACTAGAGCACTACGAAATGCAGGAGCTGTCAGGTTACACAGAAGTGATAAAGAGTGTACTTTGTAAGGACAAATTATAATGCTCATATCTTCAGGGAATTTCAATTTAATTGAAACCACTCAAAGGAAAATAATAAAAAAAACCAAAAACCAACACTCCAACAAAATTGTAATGGGGGACAGATGAAGTAAATCATAGGTGGGAGTTATTAGGCTGTGTTAATAAAAGGAAGCAAGATAATACTGAAAGTAAGAAAAGGCTGCAACATAGAGGGAAGTTAGGGCTCTGTTTTGCTTACCATTAATGCTTTGGTGTCTTGAACTTTGGGAATGGAATTTTCTCTGTTTGCCCTCATCAGGCCTGAACAAACAGAGGAAAAGAAAATTGGTTTTTGCAAAGCAGTAATTCACTTTGTCCACAATTAGATAGAATGTCACAGAACCATAGAATGGTTTGAGGTGGAGGGGATCTCTCAAAAGTCACCCAGTCCAAGCCCCTGCCATAGCAGGGGCACTTTCCACTAGACCAGGTCCCTCCTATCTATATTTAGGAGATAGAAATTGCTCCTTGAGGTCACCTGCATCTCCAATGACTGTAGAGAGAGCCTGGGCAGGCTGGGCTGAACTATAAAGATCTTTTTGATGTGGCAATGCTGGTTAATGCCTTCACTAATGATCAGGATGATGGGACAGAGTGCACCTGCAAGAAGGTTGAAGGTTACAGAAATTTAAGAAGAGTGGTTGATAGACCAAGAGGTTGATTGTGCTGCTGCTCAGAGGGAACCAGAGAGGTTTGAGAAACAGGCAGAAAGATGAAAAAGAACAAGACATGCAAAGTCCTGCACAGAGAGGTTTGAAAAATAGGCAGAAAGATGAAAAAGAACAAGACATGCAAAGTCCTGCATTGGGAGAGGAATAACTCCATGCACAAGGGCAGGCTGGGAATCAGCTGCTGGGAAGCAGTTCCACAGAGAAGGACCTAAAGCTCTGGGTGGACACAAAGTGGATCCTGAGCCAGCAAAGTGCCCTTGCAGCAGTGAAATCCAAAAGCATCATCAGCTGCATGAGGAAGAGCCTTGGCAGCACGTCAAGGGAGGTGATAATTCCTCTCTCTCAGCCCTGGAGTGCCTGGTCCAGGGCTGGGCTGCTGAGAGCACGAAGACAGTGGGTTCTGTGAGGAGCCACAAAGATGATTAAGGAATTACAGCATGAGATTTGGGGGGATTTTATCAGTATGTAGAAATCCCTGATGAGAGGGTGCAAAGGAGATGGACCCAGGCTCTTCTCAGTGCTGACAAGAGGCAACAAGCACAGACACACAGGAAGTTCAGCTGTAAGATAACACTTTGTTATTGTTAGAATGGTCAAATACTGAAAGAGGTTGATCAGATAAATTGTTGAGTCTCAACATTTGAGATATTCAGAAACTGATTGAGAATGGGTTTTGAATAACCTGCTGTTGGACTAGACAATCTGCAGAGGTCCTTCCTACTCCCAGTTCTGTGTATCCTCTTTAGCAGTCATTCTTCTTGCAAAACCACATTGATTTATTTCCCACACAAGTCCTCATGGAAGTAAATGAATTTGATAATTCTTCTTCATATAGAAGTATTTGGCCACCTAAGCTCTCGTTTGCATATGAGAGTCTCAGCGTCTGCAGTTTACAATTTTCTACTTTTGTAATCACGCCTTTATCTTCACTTTTAGAGAGTTCTAGTAAAATTCACAGGTGTTTTCTCAGTTTTATGCAAGGAAAAAATATATCAAAATCCTATTCCTCCGGGAAGTAAAAGGATTATTACTGAGTATTGCTAACAGACTTGGATATTCATTAACTAGGCATATTCTTATATGCCTAAGGCAGGCAGCAGCTGAATCTATTTCTTTCAAATATATCCATGCAAAATTGTTTTAGTGCTGTATCAGCTCCCTTTCAAATGTTGTTTTCTTAAGCAGCAATTTTCCTGCATAGTGAAAAAACTGGATACCAGCAGAGTCTACCTGAATATATCTGTCATGAATGGATATTTTTCAGCCTGTGATTCCCATACCAGCTCACATGTTAGAACAATGGGCAGCCTGCATCCTTCCTTGTGAGCCATTCTGTGAAAAAATTCCATGTTTTTTGTTGACAACTCTTCCAGGCAAAGGTGTGCCATTTTTGCCTGAGACCCTCAAGACATTCATGTGCAGCTGAAAAGGGTTTTGTCCTTTGTAGCAGTAAATCCTTTTTGGAAATCCACCTCTTAGACCTCCTGAAGTAATGACCTTTTGAGTCCTGTTTTGTCATTGACAACAGACTTGGTGGGTGTGAACAAGGACTTGAGGGACTTTCCCAGTGAAGTACATAAAGGGAGAATAAAAGTCTTCTTGGTTTACAAAAGAAAGTAGAGCCAGGCCCTTGGCTGCTGTGACCCCATGAAGAAGCTTTAATTTCAGCAAATTTAGAAAGTAGGCAAAAAAAAAAAAATCAACCCAAAATATTTAAACTTCAAGAAATAATAACTACTCTATTAAAGATAGTGGAAAGATCCTGATGTTCTTTTCCTTTGCCTTAGTAGGGTTGCTCTTTGTGGAGTGTTTTCCATGGAAAGCTTTAGAGCTCTTGCTGTCTGGTGTTAAATCTTCTTTTATCTTTTCTGTGGCCTTAAATATGTCAGCATCAATTTATTGACACCCAAAACAATCCAATTCCTTCTCAATCCTTGGTGGTAGGTGAAACTCCACTGTTTTGGGTTTCGTATTGCTGATCCCTATATTTCAGACTGGAGGTGGGATTATTCTGTCCAGAGTTAGATACCCACAGTGTAGATGTCAACAAACAAGCTGGCTGCTCAGAATTCCTTTGCACTCTGGGAGAGGAGCTAGAAGTTTAAAGGAGATGGTTAAAATAGGTCAGACAAAACACTTCCTTCACATGTCTGCTTCTCTCTGTTGATATAAAAAGAAACTTGACAATGAGCTCATGTGTGAGGATGTCTCTCCCAGGTTTCTAAAATTAGGAGACATGTCCTAGGTCACTGAGGGGTTGATTTCCCAATTCTGCTCATAGCTGGTGAGCAGGAACGTGAGGAAGGGGCACTGTGCCTTTTCAATAAATGATGTAGCTGGAATACCACAATTAGGGACTTTTGGGAGGGCAATCATAAAATGCAGTGTGTTATTGAGAGCCTAAAGGTAGAAAAATATTGGGTGCATAATGAAAAGTGTTCCAGCCCTCAGGAGAGCTGGTCAGGGGGCTGGAACAACTCTGCTGTGAATTCAGGCTGAGAGCTGGGACTGTTCATCCTGGAGAAGAGAAGGCTCCAGCGAGACCTTAGGGCCCCTTCCAGTGCCTAATGGGGGCTAAAAGAAGTGTGGAGAGGAACTTTTTGTGTCCTGAAAGTCCAAGGGGGAATGGCCTTAAATTGAAGGAAGGTTGATTGAGATTAGGAAGAAATTCTTTACTGTGGTGTTGGTGAGGCACTGAAACAGGCTCCAGAGAGGTTGTGGTGCCCAAGGCCAGAAGTCTGCTCTAGTGGAAGGTGGCACTGTGCGTGGCAGGAGGTTGGAATGGTGATCTTTGAGGTTCCTTCCAACCTCCAGCCATCCTAGGATTTCACAATAATTACCTGCTCATATATTTTGTATCCAGTAATTCTTCACCTGTGTCGATTTTTCATAGGGAAATGTTCTTCATGTCTCTAAGAAGCACTGGAGTAACTGTGCATGGGGTGCTTGACTTTTCTGAAATGTGTTCAGTCTGCAAAACCTCAGTTTCTCCTGCATGTTGTCAGAAGCTTTCAGATTTCCTCACCTGGGCAGGAGCTTGGTCATGGGGCGGGAAGAGGATGGGGTGGGAGGCTCAGCCTGGACACTGAAGTGAGATGAATTGAGTGATGAATTCCCATGTGATCATCACTGGTCTAAACCACTGTGGGTCAGCTTTGAAATCTGTTGGTTTCCTTTCAAACCACTGGCACACATCCCAGAGGACCACAGCCAGGAGCCCAGCAGATCAGGGGGTTTCTTTTGGGTGAGATCTCAGTAAGAGCTTGTAACTGCCTTGGAAAGCCACAAAAAAAATCCTCTTTCTTTCATCAAAAAAATTCCTCAACTTCATTCATCCAATGGGTGCACTCTGTGATGCTGTATAACAATTGCACCCATATTTGATCCTTTTGGACTTTTTATCCTTTTGAGCAGTGATTTATTACCTTTTTATGCCTCCTGGGAGTGCTCCCATTGTACACTCAGACAAAGCCACTGTGTGGTTTTGTTCATTATTGATATCAGGTTGTGCACTTGGCACTTGTGGGCTTCTCATGGAGGAATTGTCCTCAGCAGCCTCCAGAGACCTTTTTAGATGGAGAAAGAAGTGGGGACTTGCAGCAGAACAAGTTTTGACAGAGCTTTTCCAGCCTGCCCTTGAAGCAACTCATATGCTTTCATAAAGAATCTGCTGTGGCACTGAAAGTGTTTCCAGGGGACAAATTCACCTTCAGAGGGGATGAATTATTTTCTTAAGTCACTAGGTGAACAAAACAATGTTCTTTTTCTTTTTTCTTCTTCCTGTATATCAGCCATGCTTGAAATAAACCCCTGAAACCCGTTCTGTTTTAGCAACAATCAGCTGATTTTCAGAGTCTCAGACACTTCTACAGCCCTTCTGTTTCACCAGAGATAACTGAAGATTATTTTGAGGAACTGTTTATCCATAACTGAAAGGTGCAACCCCTCTGTTATTGGCTCTTCTGACTTCACTAATTTTAATTACAGTGGCAGATGCAGATAAAACAACCACATGAAGCATCAGTAATGAAATTATTGGATTTATCAGCCAGTGACATCAGAAGAAAATTTAATCATTCCAGCTTCCCTTCCAAATCCAATACTGATATAATTATTTCTTTTTCTCAATACTGAGTGGTAATGCTTTATCAGCTATATATTTTTTAAAAATGTTTATTTTTCTAGTATAACATAGGTGATAGTAGTTATTGGGGAAGTAGCTGGGCTTTAATTGGTGATAGAGATAATAAATCTCTACCTTTAAGAGATAATAGTGATAAGTAGCACTTAATAGGTAATAGGTGGAATGTGGCTGTATGTATAATATACATGCCAGGAACAGCTCAGCAGTGTAAAAGGTTCTGCTGCAGGTCCAGGGCAGAAGTTCTGGTAGCTGTTATTCCCTAAGAACCACTCCAGTTTCCCTGGATGACACGAAGGCCTCAGCCCAGTATTTGGTGCAGGTTTCCATGACTACCTTGAAGGCAAAAAATGAAGTAGAGTCTTTTATTTTTCCCTGCGATGTATGAGAGAAAAGCCATGGAATGGTTTGCAGATGTTCTTGTTGTCTGTTTAGAGGCTCCTTGGACACTCAGACAAGACAGAAAACAGCCACCCACCACTTTTCAAATCTAGGGATTGCCAGGTTAAAGTAAAAAGGTGTCCTAAAGGTCACTCCTTTTTCCTCAGGGCGTTTGTACGTGCCCATCTCTCAGTCAGGCATCTCCCACCCTTCCACTGCATTTTGATCATTTCCTGATGCCTTACAGGGACAGAATGAAAGGACAGAATCCAACCTCCACGCCCCTCTCTGGCTTTTCTGGACTGAGCTGCACACAGGAGTGCAAATGGTCAGGAAATAATTTCAAATCCAGGGGCTGCTAATGCGTCTGTCTGGTTTTGTCTCGCTGCTGTTAATGGAATTCCAAGTCCTCACGGCTGAATGTCACCAGGGATGTTTGCTGTCCTCCTCAGCTGAGATCTTATCAATTGCTCATTATTTGATAAGCCATCAGAAATACAGTTAAGTAATTAAATTCAGTGCCAGGACAGAGCGTGAGTGACTGATCAAGTGAGGACAGAAGAAAACAGATCAGTTTAGAGTGAATTTCATGAATCATTGTTCTCCCAAAATTTAGAGAGAGATTAATTTTCCTGTTTTATATTTTAATTGAAAGACTCTCTCCTTTCTAAATGCTGATGTCCTGGCAGTGTGTTGCAGTCAGTATAAAACCTAAGTGTCCTTTGGTTCTAAAAGTTATTTTACAAATCATTCCTTTACAAATCAAAGTAGGATAATGAGAAATAAATCCAAATCTTAAAAGATCTTCCCCCCTAGTCCTCAGTTCTTTCAGGGCAGAGGCCAAGCAATGGCAGTCACAGATATGGATGAAATTGTTGTTCATATAAATCATTCCTGATTATGTCCTGGGTGAATCCTTAGCCTGAGACTACAATTCATTCTTTTGTCCCCCCTGCTGCCAAGTTCTCAGAAAGGTTTTTAACAAGTTTATTAAAAGATTGCTAACAAGTCTGGGAATGGATTTTATTATCTGGACAAACTATATTGGGAACTAGACCCCTAAAAAGCCCCCAGACAGTTTTGTTTTTAAGGCACTACTGAAAATCATGAAGTGCAAACCACAACTTCAGAGATGAAGCAGAAAGTTCTTTTTTTCTTGTTCAAAATAATCCACCCTTTCTCCTCCTCTGGGTACAATTTAGGTGTTTGCAGCTACAGAACCTGTTCCAGCATTTGACACAAGTTACTGATCACACCAAGTCCTTTGCCTTTAAATTAGATATCCAAGACCACCTTTAACATCTGCAAAAGCCTGGTTGATCTCTAATAAGTGCCAGCTGCAGTTCAAGTGTTGGGTTCTTTGTTTTCTGTCTCTTTCTTTTTCATTTTCTCCGTGGTTTACATATGCATAATAATTTTTCTCTTTTGTTGCAGAGATCTTGATGTGAAGACCTCAAAATATCAGCAGAGCCTGTGCTTCAGCCCTAATCTCAGTGTTAATGAACAAAACTTGTCCAAACTTAGGAGAGAAGATGGCCATCAACTGGAAGATCTGCTTCTTCAGCCTTGTATTGCTTCCTGTGGTAAGGAAAAATGATTTTATTTGCATTGTTCTGATATAAATACATGTTCTCCAGGCCAGCACTTGCCAAGAGGGAAGGAATCTGCTGCTGACGCTGGTTCTGGATTTTTCTGGGGGGTCTCATAGTTTGGGTTAAGACTTTTCCAGCCTCCTTTGTTAATGAATTAGGACTGTGATCATTGCTCATCCTGAAAAGGGCAAGCCCATCCCTTGAGGGCATTTGTTCACTGTTTTTAACCGGGATTCAAAATAAAATAAAGTAATAATTAGGAAAAAAAAAATATTGTGTCTTCTGTTTCAAATCCATTGGTTTAAAAATATTTTTTTTTCCAGACAGAGGGATAAAATGAAATATCCCCTTTCATCCCCCCCTATGAAACATAAACCTTGAGATATTCCAGGCAGTGCTTTTGGAGGCCTCCCTTTTCAGAGGAGCAATTTTGAGAAACAGTAAAAGTGGGCCTCTAAAGATACTAAAGGCACTTAAAGTCATCCATCATCTTTCTGAAGATATTCAACTCTTTATGAAGATGACAGGGATTAATTTTCCCCACAAGCCTTTACTTACTAAACAACGTGCTCTTCCATTAATAACTCTGTGTTAACACATCTGGGCATTGTAGCTCTCCCTCTCCATTGTCCCCACACACAGTGACTGCACCTCTCCTCACACAACAGCCACAAAAACACTGAAAAAAGAGATTTTTGTTTCCCTTTGTAGCTGTGAGGAGTCGTGCACAAGCCCTGCAAGAACCTCTTGTTGCATTCAGCACAATTCTGAGTTAAACCATTGCTCACAAATGTGCTTTTCAGCTCTTCTCCAGGAGCAGTGACAAACAGCACCAGGATTTCAATCCCCCAGCTCATTCCCCTGAAGAGCCTTCTACAACTTCCACACAAATGCTTTACACTTGCTCAATACACAGAATATTTTCACATTAGTGAACTTTAATAGTCAGTGACTGAAAGAATTCATGACATTTAGTTAGTTTTATTTTTAAATGGCAGCTGTTGCTTGTGATGCTGGTGTGACCAGAGCATCTTTTAGCAGTTTTTGCAGAACTTTTTGCTTTTGTGTATCCATTATGTCTTCTACAATGCATAGCAGGCAGCACAGAGAACTTGGTTTTACTTTGGCACCCTAAAATATATTTTCTTTCCTTTTGGCTCTTACTTAGAGTCCATTTCACTGCACATCTGAAATCTGGCATAATTCAGCTAAATTCTGTAGAGTTGGGTTGGAACTGGTCCCATGGTTGTGTTCATCCAAAGAATTCAGTCCTTTACATATAAATATATGGTCTTGGGATTTTTACCTAGAGCATGGCTCCTGTGACTCTTCTTTAGATTTCCTGCTCAGGTAGAAATGATTACTTATTAAAAACTGAGTATGTTTGATTTTTATAACACATCTCTAAAATTACTCCTGTAAACTTCCTCTAAGCTAATGGGGAGGGGGAAAAAACCCCAAATTTAAACTGATTTAGGTACTGTGAGATTTCTGTCTGTAAAAAAAGTTTAGCTCAAACTCAGATGCTGGTTTTGGACATAGAAATGTTGATGACATGGATCCTGCCCTGGGAGAAACTGGAAAGCTGAATTCCTGGCCATGCAAGCATATTTTTCACACTGCAACCAAAATAATTAAATGATCAAAAGACAAAAGGAATTTCTGTTAAATGGCCAACAACCTTCAATATTTCAAGATTTTTGGTGCTCTGCTCGAGACCCTTGGAAGGTGTCTTGCTATTTAGAGGTGAACAGTTTTTAATTAAGGGAAATAAATGAACAAATTTCTTGATGGGTGACCTTCCTGGCAGATGGGGAAGGACAGCAAATTCCCAATTGCTCACGTTTCAGGACATAACTGTGGTTGCTGAGCTGGATAATTAGTGATCAGCTCCAGCTTGTGGAAAGAACAGTTCTTAATGAAATACCAAATAGCAAACCAGAGCTAATAAGAAAAAAACTGGTTTTTTTTTTTTTTTGCTGCTGCTTCTGTGAAGTTTGTGATCTTCTTTATGATTATAAGGTTTTACTGCAGTCTTTTGCAGGAATCCAGACACTGAAGTTACCCATTTAACACACATGAATTTGTGTGTTTGCACACACAGAGCCCACCACAGAGATTATACAATAATTTGTGTATAAGTATTCATTTCACATTAAATCCCTACATTTCTTTTCACAGATCAAATTTCAGGAATGATATAATGTTATTTATGTTTCTTCCCTCGCTGTCATTCTTTTGCAGTTCTTGTGGTAACACTGGGGCACACCCTTTCCCTGTGAGCCATCTGTAATCTGCTGCGCTCCTGACCTCAAATTGGCACTTTTCTGTCATGCAGATTTTCCAATTTTCTACCAAAGGGAGTGGATGTGACTTTTAAAATAATTAGAGTCATTGAAAGTCATCTTAGATTCCACAATGTTCCTGGAACAAAACTGTTTATATACTGCTTTCCTCCAAGCACATCTGGTCAGACCCTTTTACCCACAAAAGCCCCAAAATTGATGTCCACATTCATAAACAAATCAAGAAAAGACAAAAAGAGAACCAAATATGAATGGGAAATTCCAGGTGGCTTCCACTATAGGCTCCAGCCAGACAACAAGGAAAGAATATACTAAGAAATAATTAAAAAATGAGCATTTTAAGCCAGTTCTAACTGTCAGATACAAGGGTGGTTCAGTTTTTCATGTGTTTTACAGGCTGCTCTGCATTAACCTAACCTATGAACCCCTCAGGACTGAAGACACCACGATGCCTGCAAGGCCTTCAGAGGAATTCTTGAGCTCTATTTTGTTTCTGCCATTTAAGTGCTTTTCTAGATTTAGGTGCCTCTGTTGCTATTTCAGCTTGTTTTAACCCATTTTTTAAGGCTCAGCTCTTCTCAGTAATTTCCATTCTTTGCTTTGGATGAAACTCTGAACAGCCTGGGATAGTGGGAGGAATCCCTGTCCATGGCAGGGGGCTGGAACTGGATGGTCTTTGAGGTCCCTTCCAACCCAAACCTTTCCAGGGTTCCATTATGTCTTTTTTTTGGAATTTTAACTTTTCTGACTGGCATTTTGATTGACTTTGCATTCCATTCACCTGTGATAACATTGTGCTGTGTGTTGTCGTTTTTTGTTGTTTTTTTTTTTCTAAATGGAATTTATTAACAAAAGTCATCATAAAATTATGGAAAAGAAAGGATCCTAAACCATCATTCCTTTGTCTGGTTCCAAATGTGCTTGAGAAACAATGAGTTTCATGACTCACAAAGTTGGCTTGGTGTATGAACTGAATTTTAAATGTAACTGCAATGCAGGTGTTCTAACTGTCCAGAGTAATTCCATCTGATGCATTTCTTCACCCAATACTTGGAATTTCTCGTGAGCACATATTTAATATTGCTACACTTCAATGTTTCCAGTGGCAGAATATTCTGTGTAATGTTTGATCAGTTGGGAAGAATGTTCTCCTTTAAAAAAAAGAGAGAAATATGGGGAAGGGAAGGTGTAAGTGATGCCTCTTGTACAGCAACACTGAAGTGTGATCTCTGAGTGAGAGTCAGGTGGGAAAACACAGGTTGGGATGTGCAGGCAGCACCTCACAGAGCAGAGAATGAAACCTGGGTCTGATGATGGGTAATGAACTCATGAAGAGCTGAGAAGAGAAACTGAAGTGTTTGCTCAGCCCCTGTTTGCTTCAGGGGGGAATATTTCTCATTTTTCTCAGGGTGTGTAGAGGCTGCAGAGCAGAGAACCCTCTGTATGCTCCATTTTTCATCCCTGGCTGTCACTTCAGTGCCAGGCTGCCTTCAAATAGAACCATCCACCTTCCAGCCTCTGTTATTTTTAAAAGATGAGGCACAGTGTATTTCAGACAAAATATTCTGCAAGTTTCTCTCCCAGCCTGCAACGTTTTTAAGCACAGCCCAAAAATGAGGCTCCTCAGGCACAGACATGCAAGCTTGGATTGGTCCCTGCTCTTTAAGCAAACCAATTTTTTTCCATTCCAGAGCTTAATGAGAGAGCTTTTAATGAGTTTACCTTCCTGGTGATTTGTAGCATCTCATAACCCTGTTAGAGAAGTCGAGCTCTCTGTAGGACTGCAGGTTTCTCAAACACAGTGCACGGTTCCATGTGACTTCCCTGTTATTTATGTAATGAAAAGATAAATATTTTATATACAAACACAGCCTGGGGATTCTGGGAATGTTCTCCATAGGAGATAAAGGCTCAGCTCACCAAGGCATTAATGCTACTGGAGCTTTTCCATTTTAATAGGAGGAGCTGGTGCTGGGGGCAATCTGGAGAAAATAGCAACCTCTTAACAGTCTTGTTCAAAATAGAAAAAACAAAGTTTTGGATGTGCAATACTGGTTAAAGCAGTTCCAAAGAGCAGGTTCAGAATTCTGGTAACACCAAAAAATCATCTGAGAAAATCAGTGGGGTCAAACCACAGAGGTCTTGGTACCAACCAACTTCCAGGATATTCCAGAGGCACAAAAATTAGGATTCCAAGTCCCAGATGGTTGTTACCTTGTCAGTTAGGTGGGATAAGAGTTTCCAGAGAGTGCCAGAGTGAGAGAGGGATTTTCTCCTGACCCATCTCTAAGTCTCTGTGGGTTTTTTTCTGAGAAAATTCAGTGTTTTAACACTCCTGAAGGTGGTGGGAGCCCTTTGTGTTGGTGCTCTGTCTGCGCACTGGCACTTGGAACCTCACCTGGGCACCAGTCAGGGTTATTGCAGAAGCTAGAGAAGGACACCTGGTTAAAATGTAAAAATGTTTTTCATGGAATTATAGGATGGTTTCTGTTGGAATGGACCTTACAGGTCAGGTAATGTCAGGTGTCCTGGGCAGGGACCAAGATTTTCAGAGCCCTGTCCAGGCTGGCCTTGAAGATTTTTAAGCTCTTTAAGCTGATTTGCACAAAAGATGAATGACAGGGGGAGAAAAAAGTCTAAAAATACACATATTCTACCCAAATGTGGTTCACAACACTGTGAACAAACACAGGTGTCTACCACAACTTTCCTTTAGACAGACAAGATATCTCAGAAATGCAAAGCAGCAGGTAACAAAGCAAAAAATAGTTGCCCTATATTACATTAAAATGTTCTCTTTTTTTTGCCCTCTGGAAGTAGCAGTAATTTCTGTGAGAGGCAAATAAAATGATGACAATGCTGATTTAAAGGCATTCATTAATGTGATTTTTTTTTCCCTGCTGGTTTTGCATTCCTGAGCTTGCAGGATGGTTGGATGAGCAGTCAAATAACAAATTGGACATTAGAAAGAGTTCTTAAGAAAGGAGGCTGTAAAAAAAAAAAAAGAAAATCAGAGTCAGTGATTTTTCATGTTGCTCAGCTGTTAATAACCAGCTCCTGGAGAGATAGTTTTCAAGTCTCTAGACTTCAAGAGTGTTGCCTGCAATTCCTTGGGTTTACTGACTCAGCAGCCCAGGAGGATTTCCTGTGCAGGCAGCCTGAGGAGAGAGCTGTGATGCAGAACCAAAGCTGCATAGAGGGGAGGGGGAAATGGGAGAAAAAGATCAGGGAGAGAGGACAAAAATATGAAAAAAAATCACATTTACAGCACTATTCCTCCATTAGGGATTTGCCTCTTGTATTCCCTCCTGCCCCTCTCACCAGAGCTGGAAATAAAGAGGTTTTTCCCAGTCTGTGAAATGAACCCTGCTGCTTCTCAGAGTGAATGTGGGTCCTGTGGCAGGGACTGAGCCCTGCCTGGGGGACAGGGAATGATGCTGGAATCCTTCCTGGGGGAGCAGATGGGCTCAGTGGCTCCCACCCCACAAACCCTGCAGACCAAAATTCCAAAGATTGTCTGAGCCCAGCTGTGGGGTTGGGAAAGCAGAGTTTGCCAGGCTTGAGGGCGCTTCCAGGGCTTCTTTCCCGAAGCAAGAACAACCTGGCTGTTCAACCTGCCAGCTGTTTGACCTCTGTGAGGCCCCTCAGAAAGCCCTAAAGCCCCAAAGCCCCTGCAGTCCCCAGGGCCACAGAACCCAACCCCACAAACCCTTCTGTGCTCCCCTGGGCAAGGAGCGAATTGCTGACTGCAGAGAAACTTGCGCTCCTGAAAAGAAAGTTGTGTTTCTCTCAGGTTTATTCTCCCCATGTGGAAGGGCAGATTTTGGAGCTGTGGGTCCCACCTGTACCAAAATCTGATGATCTCTGTGATCCTTTTCTTCCATGCCAGTTTTGCCTAAAAGGACACCATGAATGAGTCAGAGCTGCCTCTGAACTTTCCTCTGTGTGTGTGTTAGGGCTGGGTTCTGCACCTAAATAAGTCAGGAAATTCACTTAGAGCAATAATTAGCCCCCTAAATGCTGGATATCTGGGTTAGAATCAGAGAATCCAGGAATGGTTGGGGTTGGAGGTGACCTTAAGCCCATCCAGTGCCACCCTTGCCATGGCAGGGACACCTTCCACCATCCCAGGCTGCTCCAAGCCCCATCCAGCCTGGCCTTGGGCACTGCCAGGGGTCCAGGAGCAGCCACAGCTTCTCTGGGCACCCTGGGCCAGGACCTCAGATGAAGATATTTATCTATCTTTATATATAATTTTGATTTTTCTATATTTAATATTATTCTCTACTTAGTGATTGACACCTCTAGATATTGGTAAAACCCATCCTAAAATCCCCCTGATGCTGCCTCTGCTGCAGGGCTCTCAAAACATTCTTTTAGACTAAACTTTGGTCTCTTTAGTTTTTAAAAATCTCATTTTTATTGGGCATGTATAATAAATGTTATGTGCATCAGGAATAGATGACAGTAACTCACCCTTGCCCAATTGATTGTCTTGAATTTTCAGTATGTTGTGACTCATCTTGGTAGGGAGGTTTGTAAGGTTATCACAAATGCTGTTTACTACTCTTGGTTCCAGGAACACATTTTTAAAATTCAATATTAAATGTATGTTCTTGTATGAGTGAGGGCAGATGCCAATGGATCTTTGTGTCTGTAGTAAAAAAAAAATACATTATAAATGCATCCATTAAATACTTCAGAATCATCATAAAAACACCCCAAACCCAAAGATCTATTTTAAATAAAACAGGAAAAATATTTTCTCCACAGAGCAACATTTAAAAAATATTCTGTAGTACTTTCACAGAATTATTGCTTCCAGTAGAGTTCAAAAATCCAATCTCAATTTAAACCACTTTTCCTCTTTTTTTGCATCTAAGATTTCTAAATACTTATTTTCTTCAAAGAAGAAACTATATAGAAATGAACACTTTTAACACTGCTCAGCTCTTTTAAAACGGAATAAATTCCAGATACTTGTGATTTTTTTTGGTTTTGGGTTTGTTTGTTTGGGTTTTTTAATGTTTTTTGTGGGGTTTTTTGGGGTTTTTTTTGAGTTTTTTTGCTATCAGTATGGATTTGACTGTAAATACAATCAACATGTTGAGGGAAAATCATCTCAAGGAACATCTTTGGGGCAGATTTAATTTGTGCTGGGGAATTTGATGGTTTCCCAACCTTTGTACATGCTCAGTGCCCGACCTCACTCTTCCACCCTCCTCTAGATCTGGATTTCTGTGGAGGATTTCAGGGTGATTTTTAGTAAAGGATTTTACTGTTCCTGCCCTTCCCAATAACACATTTCTGCAGTGCCCTTTTCTTGCTCTGTGGGCTCCTTTTGGAGTGCAAAATTCTCTAAGGGAATATTAATTCTCTAAGAGTTTTAGACAGAGGAAAACACTTTATCTGCTGTCTCCTCTTTCCAGATGATTTTGGCCCCACAGTCTCTCTCCAGCTCAGAATCTGTGACCAAAATTTGTTACTGAGGGGTTAAATCCAGGCTTTGCTTTTGTTTTGAAGACTTCTAAAACACTTTGTCAACAATTTCACCCACATTTGGGAAAGAGCAGCCCAGAGATTTTAATTTGGTTTTTTTTTTTCTTCCCTGATAGCCACATCTGAACATTTTTGATATTTGACATAAAAGTGTTTTTTAGACCTTTATGTTTTCTTGTTTGCTAAAGGCTTGCAAGATAACTGATAATACAAAATGGAGATTGGGTAGGATTAGAGATATGCTAAAGCTCAAGGGCAGCAAGTTGTTTTCACTTCCTCAGAGATATTAAAATGTTCTTTTCCCTGCTGCCTTCTGGCTGAGCTGGTTTTAGTTATTAGGTCTCTTAGCCACTTATGATAATTTTCTCCATTATTTAAAAAACATAAAAGAAATATCAGATTTGCTCTGCAACAGCAATTAAATTCTCATGTAATTTCAATCCAAGTCCATTTTAGCACCTCTTCCAGCAACATAAATATGTGAGCTCCAAACCTTTTGGGCATCATATGTTGTTTATTTTGTATGAACTCATTCAGAAACACCAGGTGAACAAACTGCACCTCATTTAAAATAACCATTTACTCTCACTGTGTATTTTCAGTTTAAAAGGTTTGCCTCCCAGAATGATGAATTTACTGTTCCTCCACAAGTGGCTGTAGCTCTGGGAATTCCCAGGAACTCTTCATTTGCAGAGCAGCTGTGGGAGAGCCAGGAATTTTGTACAGCATCAGTGGGAAAGGGTTGGAAGAGGCTGAAGGGCTTTTAAACCTTAGGAAAGCAAATTAATATGATCACCTATATGGAAATATATTGATTTTTCTATTCCTCCATGCATCCTTCAGACCCAAATGCTGTGGGTCAGTTCAACTGAATTTGACAGAAGAACCACATTCTCAGAAAAATTGAATTTCCAATGTTTAGGCAGAGATTTTTTCTTATTTCCTTACAGAAAGAGAAATTTTCTTCTTTACAGAAAGATAAATTTCATAAGAAACTGCAGCTGTGGGAGAGCCAGGAATTTTGTACAGCATCAGTGGGAATGGGTTGGAAGAGGCTGAAGGGCTTTTAAACCCTTAGGAAAGCAAATTAATATGATCACATATATGGAAATATATTGATTTTTCTATTCCTCCATGCATCCTTCAGACCTGAATGCTGTAGGTCAGTTCAACTGATTTTGACAGAAGAACCACATTCTCAGAAAAATTGAATTTCCAATGTTTAGGCAGAGATTTTTTCTTATTTCCTTACAGAAAGATAAATTTTCTTCTTTACAGAAAGATAACTTTCATAAGAAACTCAGAAAGCTGCAGCTCTGGGAGAGCCAGGAATTTTGTACAGCATCAGTGGGAATGGGTTGGAAGAGGCTGAAGGGCTTTTATACCCTAGGAACAGCAAATATGATCACATATATGGAAATATATTGATTTTTCTATTCCTCCATGTACCCTTCAAACCTGACTGCTTGGTTCAACTGAATTTGACAGAAGAACCACAATCTCAGAAAAATTGAATTTCTAACAGTTTCACACCAATGTTTAGGCAGAGATTTTTTCTTATTTCCTTACAGAAAGATAAATTTCATAAGAAACTCAATCAACTTGTTAGACAGAAGAGTGTCCAGACTGGAGCTCATCTTAGGACTAAGGGTTGATGGCTTTAAACTGAAAGAGGGGAGATTAAATGGGATACTGGGAAGAAATTTTCCTTTTTAGGGTGGTGAGGCCCATTTGTCTGGGGCTAAAGTGCTCTGGCTGGCTCTGGGCTTTCAGACGTTCTGAGCTTTGTATCTTCAATATCCTGAAATGAAATTTAAAAAATTAAAACAAAAAAAAAAAGAAAAAGAAAAGGGAATGTTGGGTTGTGTATTCCATCTCTTTTGTAGCTCAAACCCTTAAAAAATGTCGTCAGTTGGATGCCCTCAGGTCATTATTTCATTGCACATCCCTATTTTTCTGCCTTTCCTCACACATTTCTTTGCACATGGTCTGGTATCCGAATTATTCTAGCCCCAAAAATCCATGTCCATGGATAGCACTTGGCAGAGCAGCCTGGGGACACCCTGGGTGTTGTTGCAAAGAAATGCCTTCACTTTTGCATTTATATACTTTTTCCTTCTCCACAGAAGTTTATTTATTCTATTTATCCAGCTGTTTGCTGATTCTATTTTATTATTTAAGGGATTTTATTGTTTTTGTGAATTAAAGCAGAAGACAGGGACAAAAAATAATAAAAGTTTATTTTCCATTGGTTTTCACCTTCTGGTTATAACATGAATTCTGCAGCTATTTCATTTAGGGAATACAAAGATTGAAATGAAACTTCTTTTCCATTTTGTATCTCTGGATTTTTTTGCTACACCTCTGTTAACAAAATCCAAAATGATGCCTTGGGAATGACAATCAGTATTTTAGGGCAGCTCCCCTCTACATGGTGCTGCCTGCAAAGGGAAAATTTGGGGAAAAAAACCAAACACCAACCAGTGCAAAGCTGGTAGAAGCCATTGTAAAAGAGCTGTTGAAAGTGGGGAAGAATTCAATCCTATTTAATGTATTGCAAGGAAGAAAAATGGGAAGTTTGTCAGAGATGTGTAGAGGGATGTTTGACAGCAATAACATTAATCTAGAGAAAATTCTGTTCTCAGAACTGCTTTTGGAGCATTGTTTGTATTATTCAGTGCTTTGTGATTTTTTTTTTCCATGTGTGAAAATGTGAAATATTTATCTGTTATGAAAGGTGTAGTGTGGAAATTCTGAACACAGGAATCTTGAGGATCAAATGAATGAGTTAACATTGGAATCACCCAGAATAATCCACGAGGGACAATATGAAAGAGGTTCCACCAGTTTTGCTTTCAAATCTTTGTTTAGCTGAAATATGACAGCAATTTGCTCCCCTGGCAGAGGAATCCCTGCTCTGTTTCTCTCTTCAGCATGGATTATACAGAGAGTATTTACATGTGTTAATGTTTTCTTCTGAGAGCAGGGAAATCAGAGCAGCCAAAAGAGCTGCTCCCATTTCTGATCCTGTCATTCTTCCTGGAAAACAAAACTTTCTTCCTTCTATGAACTTCAATCTGAATAAATTAGAACATTACCACAATTTAGCATTACAATTTCAAGGACTTTGGAACTATATTTTATTTTTTTAATCATGTTGAAATTCAGAAATAAGTGGAGAAGTGCTCTGCTTGTCTTTATTCCATTGCCTGTCTGGCTGTAGGATGGACAATTATTTAGAAAATGAGAGAATCAGAGAATTATGGATTGGTTTGGGTTGGAATGGAATTTAAATCATCCAATTCCACCCCTGGCATGGGCAGGGACACCTTCCACTGTCCCAGGGTGCTCCAATCCCTGTCCAACCTGGCCTTGGGCACTTCCAGGGATACAGGGGCAGCCACAGCTTCTCTGGGCACCCTCCCAGGGTGGAATTTCCTCTCAATATCCCATCTAATCCTGCCCTCAGACAGCTTAAAATCCTTCCCCTGTGTCCTGTCCCTCCATCCCTTGTCCCCAGTCCCTCTCCAGCTCTCCCAGAGCCCCTTCAGGCAGTGGAAAGGGCTCCAAGGTCTCCTTGAAGCCTTCTCTTCTCCAGGTGAGCACCCCCAGCCCTCCCAGCCTGTGCTTAAACTCCCTGAGAAGTAAAATTGATGGACATGGTGGAAATTAGTTTTCTTTCTGTAACTGGAAATTCATCAGCAGAAGAGAAATTAGCAGCTGGGTATGAGCAGGGAGGTGAAGATGAAGCTGCTAGAGGTCAATAACTGAGAAATTCTGGGCACTTCAGGTCCTGGCCAGGAATTTATGTGGGGAAATCCAGCAGAAACGGAGCAACAACCTTTTCTGAGATTTTGGTTTACTAAGAACAAGACACAGGTACAAACTCAGGGCTGTCCTGCCAGGCAGGGAAGGTTTTCTGAGGTTGGGTTGCAGTTCTTGTGTGGCTCTCAGCAGCTACCTGAGAAAGAAGCAAACTTTGGCTTGTGCTGCTGGGGTGGGGAATAGGTCAAGACACATCTGGGGATGTGGGAATCAAGGGTGGCTGAGGATTCCAAATCCAGAATCAGTGAGGTTATGATGGGGTTGGATATCAGGAAAAGTTTCTGCCCCCCAGAGGTTTTTCAGGCACTGGAACAGGTTTCTCAGGGAAGTTGTTGTCACTGACATTTTTTATGAAAAATCCTTTTGCCAGGATCTTTTCTCCTGAGAAGCTGAGAAGCCTGAGCTTCTCCATGTTTTGCTGCTTTGGAATGTGATTTGGAGAATTGTTTACCCAACATGGGAAATTGTTCTTACTTGATGACCAATGACAGTCACTTGTGTCAAGGCTGTGAGCAGTCACAAGATTTTATTATCATTCCTTTCTATTCCTTTCCAGCTTTCTGATGAAATCCTTTGTTCTTTTAGTATTCTTTTAGTATAATGTATATCATAAAATGATAAATCAGCCTTCTGAAACATGGAGTCAAGATTCTCATCTCTTCCCCCATCCTGGGACCCCTGCGAACACCACCACAAGTTGTGTTGGCACCAAGCCCAGCAGAGCTCAAGGAACTTTTGGACAATTCTCTCACCTGGTGGGATTTTTGGGGTGTCCTGTGCAGGGTGAGGAGCTGGACTCAATGGTCCTTGTGAGTCCCTTCCAACTGAGGATATTCTGTCACAAACCAAGTAGGATCTGGAATTTTCAAGCTCAAATTTTCAAGCTCAAATCTGGAATTTTCAAGCTTAGATTGGGATCTCTTAGTCAACAGTCAGGGACCCCACTGATATGGCATGCACAAAAACCACAGCAGAACTGTCACCTCTTTCTCCAGGGTGCCAACTTATTGACATTTCTCACCTTTAGCACATTAAATTTAGGAAGAGTTGCTTCAATATATCAGCCAGCACTTCTTATCTGTCATGTAGAGCTGCAGCCATTTATACTTTGGCTCTAAACCCTATTTTTTTTTCCCCTTTCTTGAGGAAGAAAAATTGTCTCTTGTTTAAATATGCAAAAGGCTCTGATTTTCAAAGGCTGTGCACTGCAGTCAGCTGCAAACAGCACAGCTGAGGCTTCTGCTACCCTGGGCCAGAGCCACCAACTCTGCATCCACAATGTCCCAGTACCTGCCAACACTTCAGAAATGTCTTTTATTTAAAAAAAAAAAAACTTTTTATGTTTCATTATGTATTTTTTCATTGTTTTTTTTTATGAAATGCAGATTGAGTGCTGTAACAGTTGAGAACAACAGGACTTGTGCTGCCAGGTTAACAGAATCCACGCTGTTATTTAGTCACAAATCCCTTTTCTGGGGAGATTTCTGTGTGGCACAAAAGGCAGGAGAAGCTGGAGCAGAATCTGGGTCATGACAAGGCTCTGACAGGGAGACCTGTGGCTTATCTGTCAGGGTCTGAAAGGCAGCCAAGCCCTGCTGGTTTGTTTGGAATGAAGTCACCCTTTAAGGGGGAGATCTGGTGGTGACACCAGACCATCTCAATCCCTGCCTGTTGTCCCTCCTTAAATCAAACCCTACCCTGCAGTGATATAAGAGTAAACAAGGATTTGAGGGTGGGTATGCAATCTGGCACCGAGTTTGGTTTGGTTTGGTTTGGTTTCTAGTAATTCTGCAATGCTGTTTTGTGATATTCTGTAACATTTTGTAATTTTCGACTTTTTTATTGTAATATTTCTGAATTTACTTGTAATATTTCTGAACTTTTTTTCCTAGAGGTTCAGCTCAGGAAATGTTGTGTAGGGTTTTCTAAGGAGGCCTCATGAGCAGTGCATGGGTGATAAATTCATTTTTGCCTTTATGCTCTCATCCTGATGCCATGTGAAATAAAGCATTCAGAGAAGGAATCACACATGGATAGGAAATGCACTTTTTGCAGGATTAAGTAATAAAGTGCATTTTTACATCATGGTTCACAAGAACTTTGAGTTATAGTTTGTAATGGCAGAGTATTCTTGATACAGCAATAGTAAATAATTAGATTAACACATAAAATGTTAGGAAAAGGGAAAAGAAATAGGAAAAAAATTGGAAAGAAAGAGTGAGCTGGGTGTGTAACACACATGCAGCAAGAACTGCTCTCAAATATGTTGCTCCATGCTGGTCCAGATTTTTATATAGTAGCTTATCCTTCCAAAACCGTCAAATTTTGAGGATCTCATCCCATAGCAATGTGAATAAAATTAAAAAAAAAAAAATAAAAATCAGGAGTGTTCAGGGTTGACTTCAACCAGGGAAGATTTTCCAAGGTATAGGAAGGCTCCAGCTGTTCATAGGAAATATTTCTACATATTCTGCCAAGGCTGTGATGTGGACCAGAGGTTTCATCTGCTTTTTTCTAGTCTTTTGCTGTTCCATCTCTGCTCTCCTCCTGTATCTGCTGCTCTCAGCTCCTCAGAAAAGGAATTGAGGTGGATGTGTCTGAATTTTTTCATAATGTGTAAAAAGAAAAGCCCTCTAATTGTCACACCTTGTCTGAGATGTTCTGGAGTTCAGCTCTTGTGATTGAAGAATGGAACTGGGTGTGATTGTGTTTCCCTGTCTCTCAAGCTCCTGTGAAAATGTCAGTAATTAATTACTGCTTATTTTGGTTTTACTGTGGCTAATGCACAGGTCCCTGCTGACTGCGAGTCTGGGCCTCTCTTTAATGACTTCTCTAAAAGATTTTGTGGTTTTATTGTTCTTTTGAAGCATCAGAGATGGGTATTGAGGTCCAGAGTTATTTTTCATCACCTGTTCACTGCATGTCCTTGAGAGGGGCACATTTGTGCTGCATCCAGATCACAAGGCATGATCCTAATTCACAGCTGCATGTTCTTAGGCTCTAAAACATAATATATATAAAATATAAATAATATTACTATCGTATAGTTTGTAGGGCTAAAGACAAAGGCCAAATCTCCCATGGAAAGTCATTATTTGTTAATATGCATTAATGGAGACATTAAAAGATTTAATGAGTTAAATACTATAAAACAGGTAATGTGTCTTCTTACTCTCAGTGGTGTCCAGAGCATCATTAACTGACATCAAATTGTCATTTTTAGGCTTACAGATGCCCAAGACAGAAATGCTGCATGTGGTTAAACAACAATGAATTACAAACATCCCTTCTGTTTCATCAGTGGGGAGAATTGTGTTGGTGGAACTGATCACTCCTCTGGCAGGGATTTATTTGCCCAGAGCTTGGTTATTCACTGTCAGGAGACCACTGTGTGCACCATCAGAGAATTCCTGAGAATTGCATTGAAATGTTTCTGTTCAAGAGCTGTTTCCAGATATTTAACCACTGGTGCTCAACCACGTGCCCACTACTTCCACTATCCCAGTGATGCCTTGTGCAGGCTGCCCTGGAGCAGAGGCTGGACAGAGCTAAAGAATAAAGCAGGGATTTATCCAAAGGATCTCATCCATGGATGCACCTTGGGCAGCACCAGAGCCCAGCCAGGGCTGCACCCAAGATGAACCAAAATGGCCCCAAAATGCCCGGCCGGGCACGGGGTCTCTCCCTGGGATCAGCTCTGCTCCATTTGCACCTTGCAGTTCATTGTCCCATCCCAGCTTTAGCCCCTGCAGTCCCACCCTGCTTGTTTTTCTCTCTCCAGCCCACGGGGTTTGTGCTCCTGGCCTGAGATTTGGCTCATTTGTCCTTGGTGCCCAGCTGGAGCAGGAATTGTTTTGTCTCCCTGCTCTGTGCACAGAGCTCAGCATCCCCTGATGTGAAGCTCAGACCCACACACTAAAGCAGCTCAGAATCTGAAAATATAAAAGATAAAACCTGAGGCATCAGGCCTATACACTCAGGGGTGCTGAAGCTGGAAAAATAAAGCAAAAATCAGAGTTTCCAAGCAGGAGGATGGGGGTGGGATCCACCAGTGCTGGATCTGCAGCCACTGGTGTCACCTTGGGATCCCATTTTTGTTACCAGCAGGACAGGAACACTGACACTGCAAGTCTCCTTCTTTCTTTTTTTTCACCCTGATAGCTTAAGTCATAAATATTGATCAAAACCAACTGTCCAAAGCATTAACTGGCTGTGAGAAGTGTTTCCTGATGCTCCTCAGCAACACAGGACTGAGACAGCCCTAAAACCAGAGAGAAGGTGACTGTCAATAGTCAGAAAACCCTAAAAGCAGGAACTCTGCTTTGCTAGATGACCTAATAAAAGTGGCATTAGTAACATTCTCTGTGGTATAAACCCTGACTGAGGGATCATGGTGGATAATAATGTTAGAGGGAAAAAATTTGGAATTTGCTATTTTGTGAAAAATTAGTTGTTTTAATATCGTTTGTCATCCTGCAGGAGTGTGTAATATATCTCAACTTTTTTTCTTCCTTATTCTTTCTTTTTTTCCTCTATTTGTTTTCTTTTTTTTTGTTTGTTTGGTTGGTTTTTTTCTTTTAGGCTTTAGTTTGTGTGTTTGTTTGTCTTTTTTTTGGTTTGGTTTGGTTTGTTAGCTTAAATTTATTTTTCCCCCCATGGAGGAGATTGCATAAGCTTTTAAAACTCAAAGTAAAAATTTTCCTTGCCCTTAAAATGGATTACTTGAATGCCACCTCTAAGAGAGCTGAAGAGACACTTTTGACAAGGGCATAGAACAAGGAGGAATGGCTTCAAACTGCCAGAGGGCAGGGCTAGATGGGATATTGGGGAGAAATTCTTCCCTGTGAGGGTGGGGAGGCCCTGGCACAAGGGTGCCCAGAGAAGCTGGGGCTGCCACATCTTTTCCTTTCTGATCCCTTCAGCTGAGCTCCACGTCGGTGCTCTGTGGTGGTGTTCACAGGGGTCCCAGGATGAGGGAAGAGATGAGAATCTTGACTCTGTGTTTCAGAAGGCTGATTTATTATTTTATGATATATATTATATTAAAAGAAAATGATATATTAAAACTATACTAAAAGAATAGAAGAAAGGATTTCATCAGAAGGCTAGAAAAGAAAAAAATGGAATGATAATAAAATTTTGTGACTGACCAGAGTCCAAACACAGCTGGACCTGTGATTGGCCATTAATTAGAAACAACCACATGAGACCAATCACAGATGCCCCTCCCTGTTGCATCCCACAGCAGCAAACAATCATTGTTTACTTTTTGTTTCTGAGGCCTCTCAGCTTCTCAAGAGAAAAAATCCTAGGGAAAGGATTTTTCATAAAATATGTCTATGGCAGTGCTCTGACATCCCATTCAGCCTGCTCCCATTCTTTTCTTCAGAAATATGTACTCTAATCCCCTCCTTGAGTTTTTACAGCAAAATAGTGATGAAACCTTCCAGAAACAAGAAGGAGAAAGGAAGGCTGGCTGAGAACACAGCTCTAAGCACAACCTTTTGTTCAAAGATTTGATTCCTTTGGGATTTTTCCAGTTGTGATTTGTTTTTCATCCTCCACTTCAGCACAATGCCCAACCCAATGTCTCTGAGCACTGAAAGGAGAAGGAGGGAAGCTCAGAATAAACTCAAGCACTCCCAATTACCACTGCTATAATGAGCTTTTTGCCTTCCTTCTCCAGTGGTCTCCCCATTCCTGGAGTCCCTTTGGGGAATATTGGAGTCAGAGCTGCAGCACGAGGCATCCACTGGAGCTGCCTGCAGGGAGGAGAGAAAGGGAAGAACGTGTGTGCTAGCTGAGGGCAAACAGCTTTAATTAAATTAGCAGATTAATTAAAGCTTCCTCCCCTGGGCAGGGTATGTGTGTGTAGAAAGTGTTTCTGCAGCCTCCCGTAGCTGTTCCTCAGCACGTTCCTGTTCCAAGTGTGACTCAGATGGGGCTCCACGAACTTGCTGGGAGCCTCTACAAAACAAATTTCCTGTCAGGGACCTTTTCTCTTCAGGGTTTTGTTTAAATGCAGTGAAGTATAAACGGGCAAATAACAACAAGTAATGACAAGAGCTTGCTTTGCAAACGAACGCAGCATCCAGCGGCACGACGGCTGCAGAGCTCCTGGAAGCTTCTCTGTTTCCCAACACCCCCACAGTGAGAGAGCCCTGGTGTCAGCACAGATTCCCTCTGTGAAAGTCCTCGAGAGTTCTTTGCAGTGTGAGAAAAAAATATTCAAGAATTTTTGAGAGCCTTGAGTCTGCAGGCTTCGCTCAGGTCCTGGGGCAAGCAGAGAAGGCCAACAGTGTCCTGGGCTGGATTGAGAACAAAGGCAGTGGATACAAGGAAATGTTTATTACCATCTGTGCAGCACTCAATGGATCAGCTGTACATCACAGAATCACAGAAAGGTTTGCTTTGGAGGGGACCTTAAAGATCATCCACTGCCACCCCCTGTCCTGGGCAGGGACACCTTCCACCATCCCAGGTTGCTCCAAGCCCTGTCCAGCCTGGCCTTGGACAATTCCAGGGATCCAGGGGCAGCCACAGCTTCTCTGAGCACTGTGCCAGGGCCTGCCCACCCTCACAGGAGAGAATTTCTTTCAAATATCTCATCCAAATCTACTACTTCTGGAACATTGCATCCAGTTTTAGGCTCCTCAATACATAAAATATTGCAGTCACCTGAAGCAAAGTTCAAAGGAGGGACACGGAGATTTCCTGTGAGGAGAGGATATTGAAATTTGGCTTTTTTGCCAGGTGGAAGGAGAGAAAATGAGGGGGCAACCTTGTGGCAGCCTTGTGGTATTTATGAGGAGAGCATCAGGAGGAAAGAGCCAGGGTTCTCATCATGCTGTGTGGCAGGAGAAGAAAAGAATGTTGGTGTAACCTGAAACAAGGGAGGTTCACACTGGAGAGACTCCTTTTTACTCTGAGAATAAGTGAGCACTGGAGTGAGTTCCACCAAGGTTGTGCAGTCTTCAAAACTTCTTCAGAATTTTCAAAACTGCAGGTGGAATAAGCCAAATTAACCCTCTACTGGTTAATTGGAGTTAACTATTGCCATTGCTGCCCCTGCTTCCAGTGGAAGCTTGAGCTGGATTCCTCTGGAGGTGCCCTCCAACCTGAATTGTCCTGTGATTCCATGGCTCTCCCTGGAAGACACAGGTGATAGTTGACATATTCAGAGAAAGCCACCAGAGACAGGGATGTCTGGGGGAGGGCAAAGAGTAGGACAGACTGAAGATTTAAACATAAAATCTGTAGAGCAGAAAGAGAAGGGTAAAGCTCTAGGTTATCTTTTATATCCTATTGATTCTGGGCTGCTCTGGCAGCTGATGCAGACTCTGCTTTAAACAGGGGACATTCCTGCATTGCCAGTGCTGCCTAAAGAGTGAAAAAGGTGTGCTTTTCCTGAAAATCCTCTGGACAAAATAGGAGAGGAGGAGATGCCTTTCCATCTGTTGCTGTTGCTGACAGAAAATGCAGCTGTAAAAATGATGGTCCAGGACCTTCTTAAGGATCAACTGGAACCTCCTATTCAGAGTTTATGTGGCAATTTCAGGGTTCAGAGTAACCAGTTGTTTTGCCCAGGCAACAGATAGATGTGACAGAGAAAATCTGGGAGCTGAAAAATCATTATTGTAAACCTACAGGTTTAGCCCTCTGGATCAGCAGCTCCTCAGATTATATGAACAGCGTGTCCCAGATTGCTCAGAAATTAAAGTGTTTCTATTTCAGCTCCCTGGTTTCAGGTGTTCAGCTGAATCTGAACATCTCATCCCAGATTTATGCTGATAGAAATCCTAATTTCTTAGTCAGGCACAATGTGTTAAAAAAATATAGATCCCACCCTCTTCTACTCCAATAATTTTTATTAATCGATTAATCGGAACTTCTGTGCTAAATCTGAAATGGTTACCTGAGGCTGGAGTAGTAGAACCCCAGATAAAAAAACCTCATTATTTTTCCTCCTTTGTCAATCACAAATTCCAGCAATTTACACATGCACGACTTGCTTGTAACCCCCAGCCAGGAAACCTCTTGCTGTGACAGAGACTTGGCCAAACCCTGGATCCACGCTGGGCTGTTCCCTTGCCAGCAGCTCTGCCCTGTCACAACCTGTGTCAGGAGCTGGAAAGTGTCCTTGGAAGAGATTGTCTGTGATATTTGCAAGTCCTGCAGCCCTGATATCCTGCAGTCAGGCCATGCAACCCAATCCTGCTCCATGCTAAAAGCTCTCGAGGCAGTGAGAATCTTCCCATAAAGCTTTGTAAGGGAGTAGACCCTGATTTGAACACCTAAATTCCCTTTCTTTTGAACAATTTGAAAAATAAGTGGGAACTGCAATGCTGGCAGGAGGTCATCAGCTTTTCAGGCTCTCTGAGGAGTGAAGGGAAGATCCAAACTGTGCTGCAAACTGGGAGCTGTACTTCAGAATTTTATCTTTGGAGAGGAAATTCCCAGGAATTGCTGGACAAAGCCATTTTTATGCAATAGAAAATCAGCAATCAGAAGGGCTGCTAAACCCTTAGTTTCATCTCGAGCACACTATGTCTAGCAGGATTTTTAATCACTTTTCCAGTGAGTGGTTCAGCCTGCCAGTACAAGGTTTTGAGAAGCATCACCTGCTATTAGAGATAGGGTAAAGGGATATGTTGGTTTAATCCAAGATGACACTTCCCATGGAAGTCCTCAGCGATCCTGGGAATGCTCCACAATGCTCAAAGAGTGGATTTACAAATGGTTTCCAAGATAAGGGAGCTTGCAAAAAGATATAGAGAGGTTATTTCAAGAGCATGTGGTGACAGGACAAAGGGAAATGGCTTCAAACTGAAAGGGAGCAGGTTTAGATTGGATATTGGGAAGGAATTGTTCCCTGTGAGGGTGGGCAGGCCCTGGCACGGGGTGCCCAGAGAAGCTGTGGCTGCCCCTGGATCCCTGGCAGTGTCCAAGGCCAGGTTGGATGGGGCTTGGAGCATCCTAGGACAATGGAAGGTGTCCCTGCCCAAGGCAGGAAAACTGGGAAAATATCTCTAAGGTCCCTCCCAACCTAAGCCATCCCATAATTCTATGATAGTACAAAAAGCCAGTTCAGACAAACTCAAAAATAGTTTTACCTCATGTTGTGTAACACCTCTTTGTCCAGCATTCACTTCAGAAGGCATCCACTGAGAGAAGGGACCTGTGGATTGTGCTGCTGCTATTTTCTGACCTGCAGTGGGATGTGCATCTCTCCAGGAGGGTCAGAAGGTACCCAGATCTTAAATTTCCACCAGCCACTTGGAAAGGGATCGATGCCTTTTCCTGGCAGTGTGTTCTGCTGCTGGGTATTTTTTTTTTCCTTGCACAATTTGTTTAAAGTGTGGTGTCCAAGCTCTGCTGCAGATTGTACGTTTGTGGCTGGGACTGAAGGAGTTCCCAATGGCTTTTCCCTTTCACTCAGTGTGAAATGTTCTGAAATCACAGGAGTTTGGATGCCATTTACATATTGCTGGCATATTGGGGTTTATGTGCAAATCACCAGCAGGACAGGGCTGCTGGGAACGTGCCTTGAGCTGTTTTATTTTCCAGCATCAGTCTCATGACATGGTCATGACAATGGGAAGATGCCATCAACTCACATCCCAGGCAGCAGACCAAGAACTCAATGTTACAACTCACTTTAAAAGTTTTTGACCAATCACTCAAAGCAAAATCACATTGACAGTGGCTCCATCCAACCACTATAAGCACACGTGCCTTTGGTTAAACAATGCTTGATTATTTCAAATACAATACCTGCTTGTGAGCCTTCAAACACAATGCACAGAGCTCTGTTATTAAGCTTAGAACTTCCTAATATCTCACTAGATAAACTTGTCTGCAGCTTAGGCAGTTATTCTGGACAAGCATTAATACACAGATCATTGTTCTATTTGTCTTTACTTTTCTACTTCTTACATAATTTTTCTGCTGACCAATCTCATGGCTACTGCTCAGCTCTACTCACAGTTCTGCTGTCTCTAAGGCCTGTCTTTTACAACTTTCCCAAAACCCTCTGATTTTACAGATTCCCACATTTGCACAGGAAGGCAAAAAACGAAATCAAGTGGCAAACTTCAGACATTTATGGGGATAACAACTTGTTGCACTGCCAAGCCAGTGTTGTGGGGCCCAGCAATGATGCAAATCAGTTCTGGAAAAAAAATCGAGATAGTCAGAGCTCCTTCCCAAACCCCTCTATTTTTAACACAGCCCTTTGCAAGTCTTGGCCCTGATGTGACCAGTTGAATCATTGCTTGGTGGGAACAGGGACTCAGCAGTGGTGTTTCCATGACAAAGTGAGCCTCTTTTGGCAATGCTCACAGAACAATTTATCATTTTTGAAGCTACCTTTTCAATACTGGAAGTCATAATAGAATTAGTAAAATGTGTGTAATTCAGCTTGAAGTGAGTGATCTCATCTACCTTGTGGATTAAACTCCTCTCTTGCATTATTTTAGGAACAACACTTAGGCAAAAGTTGAATCACACTCTGTTGATGTAAAACCATGGCCGTGAAGGATTTAATGGAGATTTGCTGTTGTTGTTTTTGATTCTTATCTGTCCCCTCATTACCCCTTTCATTGTCACAGTGCCTGATATGGCATGTCTTGAATGGAGTAGAAATGTTCCCATTTACTTAAAAAAACAAAAGGAAAAAAATCAGGACTTCATGGAAAACACAAAAATGGAGAAGAGGAAAGAACAGCCCGTGGTACTGAATTGCCATATTTGATCTGGCCTTTATAGAAATGCCAAGTGAATTCCCATCTCACCATCACATTATTGCTAGGACTTCAAAGCAGATTTTTTATCCTGAAGGTTCTCAGGAATGCTGGGGACATCTCACTTCTGAGTAAACTCATGTAGAGAAATCAAGTTTTATAGCATTCTCATTGAGAACAAAATGAGCAAAATGGTGTTTTGTGAGTTACTGAATGTTGTCAAAGACCTGGTTGCTGAGAATTTCAGACTTTTGCGGAGAGAGACTGACCCCCAAGAGAGCACTGCATTTCACCTGAGGCTGTCAGGTCAAATGAGCAAAATGGGGTTTTGTGAATAACTAAATGTAGTCAAAGACAGTTCAGGTTTTTCTGCATGGTTGGTGTGTATACATAATTATATAGACCAAATGTATAATATATAAATATTTATAAAAAATATAATTATATCTACCAAATTTATTGTAATTACATAAGTTGTAATATAACATGACTGTTATTAATTTTACCATAAGTTCAAGGGACCAGCAAAGAGTTAAGTACTGTAATTTGCACAAAGCACATACCAGTTTATATTTGTAGTGGCCACCTTAATGGAAACCACGTGAGGGAAATGAAAGCTCTGAATTTGTTTTATCTCTATATGTCCTGCCAGCTTCTTGTGCTCTCTCAGAACCAAACAGATACTGACTGCCTTTTACTGTCTCTGTATCTAAATGAATATACACATTTTCTAAACTGATGTGAGTCAGAATCTTTCACTTCATTGAGAGTAATAAATTTTTCAAAGACCTGTGAGTTTCATGCACTATCGACTTGGATTCTTGATTTTTTTCTAGTATGTGTCAAAACACCCTTTAAGTGTACATATCACTGATCTCTGCTGGGAAACTGAGACCAGGCTGTCTCTGCTGAGCACAGGAAATTGCAAATGTCCTGGAGGCAGAAGAAATGGGATCACAAGGCCTGGAGTTCAGGCTTGCACTGCCACTGGAATCGGGCTCTGCCTTCACTTGTTGATGCCTGACTTGGCAAATTAAAGGTTCTGCCACTCCATGGTCAATGGAGAAACACCAAACCCCTGGGTCCTTTCAGGAAAATGTGATGACATTAAAACAGACAAGGTTCAACAGACAAACGATGTGATAACGTTCAACAGACAAACCTTTTTGTGGGAAATGGAAAAACAGAAACTTCCACAGACACGGGAGGGTTTGGTTTGCAGCCTTGGGAGAAGCTTGGATTGATGTAAAAATACAGTACAAAGATTTTAAGCAGGAAAATCATAAACTGATGTTTCTATGGCTGTAAGTAAGAATATGCCTTGAGTAAGTAAAAAACTGTATCAATAAGGTGGTGAAGGGTTTATAATGTAGTAATGTGGTTGTACAGAGTAAGCTAAGAGTTTAGAGGTTGTAATAAAAGCTGATGTGTGTAAGTGTGACAAAAGCCCATTGGATAAAAGTATCTGCAGTGCAGTAAAATTAAGTAAAGGTGATGGGTTAGAAAAGAAAAATAAACTTTGTGGCAACTGTCCATTGGGTTAGAAAGTTCTATATTGTCGTGTAACAAAGAACTTGTGACTACTTTGAGCTATGGCTGACTGCTTGTTCCTCTAAAATCTCACAGCATCTGAGACCGATGTTTATCTGAGCAATAAAACCGATTTTTGTGGTCCCATCCCTTCAATTAAAGCAGCAATAACAATGCCTTTTGTTCTGAACAATTCAAGCCCTTTTGATTTTCCCAGATATGGAATTGCTTGTTAGCAGGGATGCCAGGCAGCTCCTGTTCTCTCCTCTGACACTGAGGTTGATGCTTCCTCCTTATGTTTGCTTTCTGTTTCGGTTTCCACATTCCCCAAATTTTTTTTTTTTTTTGAATCTGTTGATGAAGTGCAACAAAATGGCACAAAAATGGTGATGGGAAGTCACATCAGAATATTTTGGCAACAGTGAAAGCTGGTGGAAAGCTGCAGGGACAGGTGGAGCACATGGCTCTGGTGCTCTCTCTGTCCACACCTGAGCCTCCTAAGCCACACTTACTGGGATACAGTTGACTAAAATTAATCAGTTTAGTCAGAGACCTCAGACTAGCTGTGCCAGTCTGCAGGAACAGCAAAGTTGAGCTTTTAACCTTTGGCTTTCTTTACAATCAATCATGTCCTGGCTTTGATACATCTCTAGAAAAGAAGATACCAAAATAAAGTAAAGATAAATCACATTCTTTTGTCTTTTCACTTGAAAAGTGAATCGAAATTTTCATATCAAATGTGCCTGAGAACAGGGCCATGGTGGATTTCTTCATATTCTAGAGTGGAATCATAGATTGGTTTGGGTTGGAAGGGACCTTAAAGCTCATCCAGTTCCACCCCTGTCATGGTGCAGGGACACCTTCCACCATCCCAGGTTGCTCCAAGGGCTTGGACACTTCCAGGGATCCAGGGGCAGCCTGGAATAACCTGGAATATCATGTTCTGGTGTCTCACAAACCTCCATCCTTTGACGGACTTTGAATAAATATATGCATCTATGTGTGGCATTGAATTGAACATTCACTATTTCAAGCTGAAGAGTTCTGCAACTTAACAGGAAGTGTGTGAAGAAATATTTCCTTTTGTTTAGTCACATCCTGCTTGCATAGACAATGCATTATTATTATTATTATTATTATTATTATTATTATTATTATTATTATTATTATTACTAAATGACAGCTTTTCTAATCTGTACCTGGTGAACTGCCCAGAAACTGCCACATTTCTGTGTGGGGACAACCCCTGAACACTCCTCTCAGACCTGGGCAACTGTGGAGAGTGAACCTGCACTGACAGCAGAACTCTGTTTTTCTCGCTATTTCCCTTTTACCTTTTTAAAAAATATATTCTAAGAACTTGAATGTCAGCCAATGCAATTTTCTCTATCTTTGGGGATGCTTAGGGGATGATGTAGCAAAAGCCCTTATGTTCTTGGGAGATCCTGGAGATCTGTGACAATTTATCTTTTCCAGGCACTTGGGAGCCCTTAAAACAGAACTGTGTGTTTTGAAGACAAACAAATCTAATATGGTTGTGCCTGGTGTGTCCCCCAGGGGAAAATAGCTGAAATTTATTACTGGGGTCTTGGAGATGATGAAACTGTGCAGCATTATGAGTTCCTACAAATGGTGAGGAAAGCTTTCCAGGAGAGTTCATCAGGAAACCCTCTCTGTCCTTGAAATAGCAGTGGTAGCTTTTAAAATTTACCAAAAAAAAAGTGTGCAGATGGTTCAGAGCATCATCACACAAACAAAAGCACAACAGCAGCACCATCAAACTGGAATATTACAGAGCCACTGAATGGTGTGGGTTAGAAAGGACCTTGCAGATAAATCTCATTCCCCCCCTGCCATGGGCAGGGACACCTTCCATTGTCCCAGGCTGCTCCAAGCCCTGTCCAGCCTGGCCTTGGACACTTCCAGGGATGGCACATCCACAGCTTCTCTGGGCACCCTGGGCCAGGGCCTGCCCACCCTCACAGGGAACAATTTCTTCCTAAATATTGATCTGAATTGTCAGGGTCTTTGGTGTCCAGATGACCCCAAGGTGTTGGAAAGTCACTTTTTTCCCAGCCCCATGACTGAAGAAGAAGTTGAGATTCCTCAGCTCTGCTTTTCAAGGCTGTTTATTTTCTCTTGTCTCATACATTCTCTCTCTGACCTGCTGAGATCTGTCCAGCAGGTCGGGTTGTGGCACAGTCCCTGCCCTTGGGGTGGTGTTGGCTTTTTATACTAAAATCTACGTGTACTTTATTGACAATAATTTTCCAATACCCATCACCTATGTTAGACAGTCTGTCTGTACTCTAAACCAATCCAGAAGTGTCACCATCACAGCAGAGGATGGAGGACAAGAAGAAGACGAAGAAGGAGAAGAAGAAGAAGAAGAAGAAGAAGAAGAAGAAGAAGAAGAAGAAGAAGAAGAAGGACACACCCAGATTCCTCCATCTTGCCTCTTGAACCCCCTTACTAAAAACCCCAAAATTCTCCTTTTTCACCCTGTGACAAATTCACTATCATTCTACTCAAACCCTTGTGGCTTGTAAATCCTCACTCAAAGTTGGTAATTGTTTTTTCCAAGGGTTAAAATCCAAGGCACAGGTGTGTTTGACTCCGTGCCAAGGTCTCTGAGCCCCCTGCCAGGGTCTGGAGTCCTCCAGGGCAGCCAGAGGAATGTCCTGGGTTCTGACACTGAATCTCCCCTGTTTTATTTTAAATCCATTCCTCTTGTCCTGTCACTATCTGCCTGTGCAGAAGTTCCTCTCCCTCTTTTTTAGAAGCCACTTCAGCGTCTGAAAGGATTTCACCTCCCTTGGGATTTGCTCTCAGGTTTTGTTGGTGCATCCCTGATCCACCCTGTCCACTCCATTCCCTGGGATGTGAGAGAAGGAAAGCTGAACTGTGCAGATGGGGCTCCAAAAGAACCCAGAGGGGATTGAATTTGGGGATTTCTGTCCCTGTTTCCTTGTCCCTGCTTAGCAGATAAGGGGAAGCATGGTCCCATAACACTTCCAATAAAAAATGTGGTTTTCCATTGCCAAGAGTGAAAGAAATGGAATGGGAAATAAAATAACAAAAGTGCTCCACTGTAATAACCACAGTTATTATAGTTTTTATTAAAAATCCACTTTTATTCTTGTTTTCTATTGGGATAGTAATTTTTTTTTTTAATATTGTGATGGGTTGTGATGGTATTAGGAAGGGATGGATGGTTGTGGGGTTTTTTGGGATTTACAACAGTAATTATGAATTTATTTTGTGGATATAAAGTAATTTTTTTGATTTTTGTGAGAGTATTTATGTGTGTTTCTAAATTTTAATTGTTTGAGAAACCATACTAATGTTAGTTTTTGTGTTTAGTATACTTGTAATATGAATTGTTTTACCAATGTGTGTTAGAATGTCTGCTAGCTCTGGTTGTTCATTGCTGATACATTTTTTCTAAAGGACATTAGGTATTGGGTTAAAGTTTTTACAAGGTTTTTTTTGTATATAACTTCTTTATTTACATTTATTGCTAATGTAATAGTATTAAGAAGGGATGGATGGTCGTTGGGGTTTTTTTGGGACTTTTAACAAAAATTATGAATTTCTAACAATAATTATGTAGCAATAATTATGAATTTATTCCATAGATATAAGGTAGTTTTTAAAATTTTTGTGAGAGCATTTATGTGTGTTTCTAAATTTAAATTGTTTGAGAAACCATACTAATGTTTGTTTTTGTGTTTAGTATACTTGTAATATGAATTGTTTTACTAAGATGTGTCAGACTGTTACCTTTGGTTGTTCATTGCTGATATGTTTTATCTAAAGGACATTAGGTATTTACAAGGTATTTTTTGGTATATAACTTGTTTATATTTATTGGTAATGCAATAGCAATAGTATTGTTGTATTTGGTGGAATTATTGTTGGAGTATTGTAAGTAAGAGCTGAAGTTATCAGTCTTCATTATAATTTGTTGAGATGACAATTGGAAAAATTGAAAGTCTAAGAATTTTATTACTGTCTTTGTTTATAATTCAAAAGTTGCTTTTGTTGTGAAGTATTAGTTATTCTCGTGGGAATGTATTTATGGTAAAAGTCTTTTAAAATATACATTAATTTGGAAGTTGTAATTTTTATTGGGATGGTGTGAATGGTAACATCTGTACTGTCTCACCCTTCTCATGAGACTGAAAATGGAATAAAAGTTTTTAAAACACCCTTCAGTTGCCCCAGCTGTGGGTCAGAGAAGGGCTTATCCAACAATTCACTTTCAGCCAGGACACTGATTTTCATGGGGTTTTTCACTGGGTGGGATTTGAAACTCAGCCATGTCCCTATAAAATGATCTCTTGAAATCTGAGGGTTTATTCTCCTTTAATTGATATTCCCTGGCCACAGTCTGCTATAGGAATGAAATCCTGTGTTGATTTCCAGAAATGGGTCACATCCTTATTTTGTTACTGTTTTGGGATTGCCTGGATTGTGTTGGCTGCAATGTTCCTGTCATAAACTAATTTTTTTATTCCCTTCTTTTTCCCCCCCTTTTACTTTTTTCTTGTAGTTGGCTGTACTAGAGAGTTAAAGATAGAAAACAGAAAAAAAGAAAGAAAATATATTGGTCAAGTCAACCTGATTTATTTGACATGATGTTATTTTTGATAAAAGAATTTGCCTTGAATTCTCTGGAAATAAATAAAGGCAACATTCAAAGGAATGAACAGGGTGACAGAATAAGAGAAACAGTTTTTAATTTGGTTTAGATTCCAGAGAGATTTTAATCAATTGTGCAAAGACTCATAAGAAACTGGTGGAAGATCAAACCAAGCTGAAATTTATCCCTAATTCTTCTCTAAATTATTTTTGTATTTAGACATACCTTTGTTCAGCTTTATGTTAAGAAGGGATTCAATAAAATAAAACAAACCTGTTAGAAATCACATTTTGACAGGGATAACAATATAAAACCCCCAAATAATTTATGAGGGTTTTAATTACTTAATTAGTCCTTAGACCTGCTGGAAGGAAAAAAAAAGGAGTAAAAGTAAAGAAGAAAAAAGGGAAAGAAAATGAAGTTTGTTACTTGTTTTTTCCCAACTTTAAATGATATTTTTCTTTCTTCTTTCCTTTTTTTTTTTCTTGCAATGGGTTCTAAAAACTTCCTGATCACCTCATAAACTATTTTATTTTTGTAACTGCTTTTTTTTTTTTTTCTCATTGTCCCCCATATTTCAGGTTGCAGCAACCCATTCCAACTGCATCATTAAAAAGGAGCAAGAGACTTGTCTGGAGAAGATCCGGAGGGCGACGGCCCTGAACCCCCTCAATGACTCTTCTCCAGGTGAGTCTCAGACCCTGCACCTTGAGCTGACAATTTAAAGTGCTTTTCATCATTTTCTGGCATGCCTGGAGGGGTTTTCAGCCCTGGTGAGAGGAGCATCATTGCTGCTGAATGAGCTTGGGGAAATGAAAAACAAAAATTCAATCAAGGGGGGTGCATAAGAACCATTCCTGGTTATTATCAGAGGTCAGGAATTTGTTTCTTTATTTAAGGTTATAATATATCTGCAAAAAGAATAATAAAAAAAGAGATTAAATTAAAAAGAAAGGATGGTTGGATGGTTTTTGCCTGGATGACAACAGCTTTGGGGACAGGATGTGACACAAAGTGCTGCTCTGGAGCAGCAGCTCGTTTTCCTTCCTCATCTCAGCAATAATTTGGGTATCTCTGCCATGATCCGAGGCCCTTTGCAGGGATTATCCTTGTGGTGTCTGTAATCTTGATGAAGGATACTCATGCTTTTGCTGAGATAAGAAACTGAGGCAGTGAGCAAAGAAATTTATAGTTTAATATCCTGTCCTATTTCCTCCTGACTGCAGCAGGAGCTGCCTGTGGCCAGCACCAGGGAGAGAAGGGCAAAGAATGACAAAGAAACTAATTGGAAATCAGAGTCCATTTACTGAGTCCCATCCAAAACTGCTTCTGCTGTGACTGGAATTGATAAAACCACAGAGAAAAGCTGATAGAACACGTTGTGTGTGATAAAAGAGCGGAGCTTTGTCTCCCCTTCTTCTCGCAGCACATTTCAGTGCAGAAGCACAGGAGGTCAGAATGCAGGTGTCTGTGTTATCAGTGTCCTCTAAAGCAACCCATTCCTGAATTTCAGCTGCTGGGAGCATTTCCATAAAGGAGGAGGGTTTCCATCAGGGTCCTGCTATTCATCTCATGCATCAATTCATTTCTGTTCTGCTGCCCAGCAGAAGAGCTGTGGGGTGTGGTGGAAGTGAGGAAAGCTCAGTGTACCTCAGGCAGTTCATTGCACCCCCAGGGATGTGGTTTTGAGACCCTCCTTGTGCTTTACAGGAAAGCTTTCCCAAGTTTTCCCTGGTCCAGAAGTGGCATGAAGGAAAAAAAGGGGAAAAAAGCCTGTTTCTTGCCTCCTACCCCAGAATGGGGCCAGAACCTGATCATGAGACCTGTTCCTTATGCTTTATGCTTTTGTCACTGACATGTTTTATGAAAAATCCTTTCCTTAGGATTTTTCCTCCTGAGAAGCTGAGAGGCCTCAGGAACAAAATGCAAACAATGATTGTTTGCTGCTGTGGGATGCAGCAGGTGGATCTGGGATTGGTCTCATGTGGCTGTTTCTAATTAATGGCCAATCCCAGTCCAGCTGTCCAGACTGTCTCAGTCAGAGACAAACCTTTGTTATTCATGCTTTTTTTATTCTCAGCCAGCCTTCTGATGAAATCCTTTCTTCTATTCTTTTAGTATAGTTTTAATATAATATATATCATAGAATAATAATTCAAGCCTTCTGAAACATGGAGTCAGATGCATCTTCTCTCTCTCCCCTTCATCACCTTTGATTTACCATAGGCTTTTGTTTGGATTCAGGAATTTCTAGAACTCCCCAGGTGAGAGGAAACCATGTCACCAGCCAGCTTTTATTTCTTTATCACCCAAATCCAGAATAACCCTGACAGCTGGGGACTAGTCACACTGAGCTCCTCCTCCTGCCTGTTCCAAATGGAAAGGACACAGCTCAGAGATGGAGGAAGCCCAGAGCCATTGGAAAAGGCTTTTGCATCTCAATGTGATGAAATTGTGTCACCCACTCAGGCAGGAAGGGACTGGATCCTCTCAGGCTCTCACTCTGAGCAGAACCCAGCTGCTCCCTATTCTGCTCCCCCAGTGTTTGCAGGCTGAATCACTGGGAGGATTTTCCCAGGCTCATTGAGCATCTTTTAGTTGTTCCCCACATCCTGTGGCAATGACTTCCACAGCTGACGTGGCTTAAAGTAAAAAAACCATATCCCCTCCAAGAGATTTAATTTTTCAGTGAAGGATTCTGGTGTACTTCTTGTTTGAAAGCCCTTTCATTCCATGGATACTGCTTGCTGGCCTTTTTCTTTACATTTTATATATTTTTTTTAGGTTTTTTGTAGACATGTTTTAAATTTATTTCATTTCACCTCTGGGACTACAGCATTTCACTCTAAGTGCTGACCTCACAATTCACCTTTCATTATTTCATGATACTTATTTCAAGCCAGATCCTGCCACCCTCATTCTCAACAAAGCTCGATCTCCTTAGATAAAGGATATCAACAAAATCCTACCACCTCCTTACTGGTTGAATTTGTGGGAGGTGTTTCACCACAAAACTCCCTGGAGATGCAGTAACTCTCCAGAAATTAAGCAGTCATAAGTGCAGGGTGTTGATTCCTCTTGAATTTCTCCTGCTGCACACATGCTGGTTTTTATTTGGGATAAATAAAAATTGTCCCATGTAATGTTTTTATATTCACTAAGATTTACTAATGATGACAGATAGTGGAGAAATGTTATCAGCTTGTTTCTTTCAAAGAAAGAGAAAGATAGGGAATAACTCCCCTGCTTTTCAGAAACAGCTGAAAGAAGGAAGAAATCCCTCCTGACTGGTGAACAAAATTCTGCCTGTTCAGAGGAGAAGCACACAATCGCCTCTTCGACTATTCCTGCCTGAAAATTACCATAGAAAAATTCAATATATAACATTTTTGAGAATTTATTTCTCCTCAGTGGGGCTGCAAGGTCTGAAATGGGATCATGAGCTTTTAGGAAGTCTGTAGGTGCTTGTGAACATGGTCAAGTTACTGTGACTTAAAAGAAAAATCCACCTTTTATGGCAGGTGACACAAAGAGGGTCTGGGACATGAACAGTCTCTGTGTTCTGTATTTCTGCAGTATCTAGAACAATATTATCAAATATTTCATGAATCCTTCTCCAAGGTGCCCACTTGGTGCAAAATGTGCCAATGGCAAAGTCTCTGCTCCTTAGGGCCCTTGTTTTCTGCACTGGTGATCCTCTGTATGGGAAGCCCCATCCTTGGGTGGCAAGAGAGGAACAGCAACTTCTGGTTCCTACATTTTGCAGGAATTCAGCTCTGCTGCCTTTGCTTTACCCCCTTGCTGTGTTCAGTGAACACAAACATCGACCAAATGGGGTTTCTGATGTTTCCTCCTTTCTCTCCCACTCCACCTCGCATGCCCAGATGTTCTGCTCATTATTTCTTTATTCTTCACAGCAGTTTTCTCTCCTTCTGCTGCTGGGCCATGCCTTTAATGCTTCAGAGGCAATGATTGCCTTGAGATTTTCTGTTTGGTTTATTTTTTTTTTCATTAGTTTTATGATGGATTCTTCCTCTTAAATGCTCTAAACTCTTTAGGAAACTTTATATGAGAAGAAATAGGGGGCATGTGCTGACCCTATGTGTCCATTCCTGTTCAGTCATCACTAACAACCCGAATGAAAAAGAGAATTTGAAGGAAATGAAATCTCAGCAGGACCCAGAATCTGACTCCCTTGCTCTGGAGGAGGAATTAAACTGATAAAGGGGAGTAATGAAAGCCAAAGGCAGACAAGAGAGGAAGGAGAGCAGTGATTACTTCATACTCAACTTCCCCAGGCAGTGGTGCCAGGCTATTTCTTACATCAGTGTTTCCAATTTCCTTTGTTGAGTTTCCATCCCTGTCCTACTGTGGAGCTGCACTGGTTTGTGCTGGACCCTCTTCTAGCTCTCACCAACCCTCCAGGTATTTTCTGCCAGATCAGAATTGATAAATCTCACTGCTGATCCACATGCATCCTTTTGTTTTTATTTCTATTTCTCCCATCCAGACTCTTCTGACCTGTTCCCAACCCTGGGGCTAGGAAAGACTGACACAGGAGTTACTCAGAATTAATGACAGTTTCCTGGGTTGGGTGCATTTAGCAGGGGATTTATCTAATTAAATGTTGATACCTGCAATTGCATCTGCACTATCAACAAGCAAGTCACCTCAGTTCCTCAGTTTGTAGCTCTGGATGTCTACCAAGCAGAGCCTGAGACATAATTGATTTCATCCTCAACATAGATTAGATTAGATGATGTCTATTTTTTATCTCTGGACACATGGAATAAAGGGTGACCATGTCAGCTCTAAATTTAGGTGTCTACATTTGATCAGACAACTCCCACCTTTCTTTTGTCTTTATTATATTGATTAGATTGTGCTGGAGGTCTGGACTACCCCAAAAATCTGAATTGTGATGGAAAGAACCCTGCTGATGAAATAGAGAACCATAGATTGGCCATGAAATACTTTTCCCAGCCTGTTCCCTGTCTTGCTTTCCACTGTTGGAACCAGATATTCCAGACTTGTCCCTTGAGTGTGACAGGAGAGTTCCTTGAGTGATTTGCAGATTTGTGTCTACAATTTAGTGTTCAAAGGGCTTAAAATGCTCTAACCTGGAACAAGCCAAGGTGTGACAGAAGTGAACTCAGCACAAGAATTTGAACAGAAGTGATGAGGCCTCCTTGGTGATTATGTGGTTCATGACTCATTGTCAAATCAATCTTTACCTTCAGAACTCCTTCATCTGTTGTTTTCCAGTCCCACTCCTCCTGCCCTTCCTCTGAGAAATGTAGAGAGGAAACGACAATCCCAAGCATGTCAAGGAATTAAAAGGAAATAAGGATTTGAAGGGATGTGATGATCCCTGCAAGGAATCACGTGGAATCCTTGTTAAAAGCTACCCTGTAAATCAACAGGAAAGAAACTGGTAAGGGCACCAGGGGGTAGGAGATGGGAATTAGGAGGCAGTGTGGTGATGCAAGGAGAGGTTTTGAATTATGTTTCCATCACACGAAGATGATGGAGCAGGTTTTTTTTTTCAGCTTCACATTTTTTATTGAGCGTCTCGTCAGCCTCTTGTTCTCTCAGAGCCTTTGAATTATCTGCTGTTATTTCCCCTGGCACCACTGGGAAGACATTACTTCACTGTGTCTCCCTCACTGAAGCAGCTGTGCCCAAGAACAACAGGGCTAGGATTGAATCCAAGCTAATGAATTCCTAGAGTTGGAAGGGCATAGGTAAGAAAATGTCTGTACAACCTGAAAGTTTTCTCTGTGGCTCCTTTTAAAGTAGAATGCAGACCTAGATAGCTTTGATCTCTATGGATACATCTCTCCTTGGTCAAAGGTGCTTTTTTTGAGCGCTGGTGGATTTATCCATGTGACACTGCATAAAGTGTCTTCTACTAAATTCATATTAGAGCTGGTAGGAACAAGGAAGAATTTCAAGGGAGAAGCCAGGGCCATGTGATGACAGACACGGGGTCTGTGCTTATTTCTGGTATCCATTCTGTAGAGTCTTTGTCTGAACAAGTCTCCTGTGCACCCTTTGGGACCCAAGCTGTGATCAAACTTTGCTTTTTCTCAGGCAAGTGCAAGGAAAAGTGCTTCACTTATCTCTGTGTTCCAAGTATTGATTCATTCTTTAACTCTTTGCTGAATTTCTCTGACTTTATTATCATGCCTTTTTGGATGTTTTGGGGAAAGGAGGAATGGTTTAAAGTGAAAAGGGGGAGATTTAGATTAAATATTGGGAGGAAATTCCTCCCTGGGAGGGTGGTGAGGCCCTGGCACAGGGCAGCCCCTGGATCCCTGGAAGTGTCCAAGGCCAGATTGGATAGGGATTTGAGCAGTTTGGGATAGTGGGAGGTGTCCCCATGGCAGGGGGTGGGAACTGGATGAACTTTAAGGTCCCTTCCAACCCAAACCATTCTAGGATTCTGTAAGTTTGTTCACCTAACAGAGTGGCTGAATTCATGTCACCTCAAAATGGGTTTATAAAGTAGAGAGATCTTTATCAGTGCTAGATACTGAAACTGCATTTGTAGTCAAGAGGTCAAAATCAGAACTTGGAACTCCCTGACACAAATACTTACAGAACTTACACTTGCCCTATTTTGGCATCCACCTTCTGCTAAGAAGGTTGTATGGTAAATGCCCATTTTTCTGCTTTGCCTATTGACACAATAGGCAAAATTGTGGAGGTCTGAAGTTGGATTGAGTGAATTCTGTTGGTGATAATGAACAAAATCTTCATTTTCCAGGCATAAGCCAAGCTTCTGGCTCGATAAAAAATCTTTTCCTCAAATGGAGCAGCTGAAGCTAAATTGGTTGATGCTGACCTACTCTGAATTCAGTCACATCAGTGAGGCTGAAAGTCTGGAAGTGCATTGCCATTGGAAGAGTTCAGGATCAGCTTAGCAAGGGGAAAGACAGGTATCACAGTCAAACTGCCATGGAATAATTTAAGGAAAGGTTTTTTCCTAGACATGGGTGCAGACGGGACAAACCTCAACTGCATGAACCACCAGATTTCTTGGAAAAGCCTCCAGGATGCTTCTTTCTCATCCCTCTTTAATACACAGTCAGGCTGTGTTTACCTAGATGCTCTGCCTGGGGAAGCAAACAGTACAAAAATATTTTTTCTGATGGAGAATTCCTGGAAAGAGGGATTCAAATGCCATCCACACTGCACCCTAGACATAATAATGATGGCAGATGAGCAGGGATATTCCTTTGGCAGTTTAACTCTATGGTGCTGGGAGGAGAAATAGAGTTTGTGTGATCCTACAGCTTTTTCTTCCAGGCCCACCTGGATTGCCACTAGATCAGGGATCACAGTGTGGTTGGAATTGTGTTGTTGGAGCCCTGGATGCTGAGAATTTCAGATTTCTGTGCTGCCAGGCACTGATTCTCCATAGAACACTGCATTGACCTGAGACCGTGGAGAAGCTTCCAGAATGGAATGACAGAACTGGGATTGTGGGTGTGGAGTTTGGATAGAAGTGTGTGATACCACAGGGTGGGAAACTCAGAGTTTAAGGGTTTAGAATACAGTAATGGATATAAAAAAAGAGGGAGGTTTTAGGGTGGAGGCTGCTCCTTCTTCTTCACCTTCTTCTTCACCTTCTTCTTCACCTTCTTCTCCATGGGTTTGGGTGGTTTTGTGTAATTGGATAAAAAAGTCCCCATTGTGGGGAACAGATGGTTCATTGTTAGGTCAAAAGTAAAAATAATTGAGGTGTCATTTCTTAATTGCACAGTTTATCCTTAAAAGGCCTTGTAGAGAGAGAAATGGGGCTCCATTTTTAGTTTGTTGGAATGAAGTGCTGTAGAACCCTGATGTAGAGTGATGTAGAACATCTGAGTCCCAACATGAAATACCTTCTTGCAATTTAATCCCGGCCCTGGCAAAAAGGAAGCAAAGTCTCCTTCATCGCGTGGGTTTCCTTTTCAAGAACATCACTCCTAAATATTGTGTCCCCTTGTCTTCAGAGCTGAGTGCTATCCATGGATAAGCTAAGCCATGGCAAAGAGGTGGAGTTTGCAGGGCCACAGGTGTGTCCTGCACCTGTGGCACAGCTCTGCCGTGGGTTTCCCACAGCACACAGGATAGATGTGGTTACTTCAGTCTCTGCCATAAGAATCTTCACCTCAAACCTTACAAGTCCTTTTCCACCACTTTGTCTCCAGGGATGGAATTTGTCTCTCTGGATTTTAGTGAATAATGCCTCAAATCTCTGACCTAAACCAAGTCTGAACCCTGTAGAGCTGTGGGTCCTTCCTTGGAGCTGTTCCTTTCCAGCTCTGAGTTCCTGAGTTTGTCTCTCTGGATTTTAGTGAATAACGCCTCAAATCTCTGACCTAAACCAATCTGAACCCTGTAGAGCTGTGGGTCCTTCCTTGGAGCTGTTCCTTTCCAGCTCTGGGTTCCTGAGTTTGTCTCTCTGGATTTCAGTGAATAACACCTCAAATCTCTGACCTAAACCAATCTGAACCCTGTAGAGCTGTGGGTCCTTCCTTGGAGCTGTTCCTTTCCAGCTCTGGGTTCCTGACATTTGGGGATAAATCCTTCTCTGTAATGGCCTTTTTCTCTCTCTCCTGATTCAAGAAGTCAATGAGTTGAGCCCTATGGATTCCCTAACCTGGTTAAAGCTTAGGCCAGGTGATCATCAGCCTGGGGATGGTCAGGGAAGATGACTCAGAGAAAAAGATGCAAAAATTGCTGAAATGGGGCAGAAATTTCTATTATCTCTTCCGGCAGCAGGAACACTCTTTGGTGGTTTAAACAAGGACTGCCACCTTTGCATGCCCTGCTGATAAATCTGAGTTTAGTCATCTTCTCAGCATTTGCTGGACTTCCATTCAGAAAAAAAAAGGGAAAGGAAAGTACTGGAATGTGATACTTACATCTCTGAAAACACCATTAGCTGTGAAACACGTGCATGAGCTACTGTTCCCATCCCATAGTGTATTCATTGTGATAATTCCCACCTGGCTCTTTCTAAGCCATTACTTTTGTCATCTCCAGAATTGCCAGGAAGTCCTACTGTAATAGGCAAGGAACATGAGTTAAAAGAAAATGAAAGGTGAATTAGAATTTATCCAGGCAGCTGGGTAAGATAATGACTCTGGATAAGATGAATTTCTGGGAACCAGATTGAATAAAAGTATTTCTCTGCAAGCAGCTCAGTCACTGAAAAATGCAGGTTCAGGTTACATGTTAAAATAATTAAGGCTGAAAAATAGCAGCCATTAACAAATTTGGAAAATGAAAACATATGGCCGTTTCATATTGTTGTGTTCAACAGAACATTGTTTCAGAGGTATTGGTACTTAAATTGAATTAGGGATAAGAAGTAAAGAAATGATAAAATTCAAGATAAAAAGCTAAAAATGAAATTTCCTCTCTGCCTGTCTGGCTCTTTGTTTTCATGTCAGACAAGATGAAGGAAAAACTCTCACTTAATTGAACAAAATGGGATTTTGTGCCTGGTGTGCTTAAAAATAAAATATGCATTGTTTACACAGTCCCACCTGTGAGTTTCTTGTTGCTATGGCGACATCCATATTTTTATGTTTATTAAATCCTCTTTTTTATTTAGTCCAGACTTAAAAATTATCAAGAAGACCACTCTGACCATCTAGTTCATGGTGTACATGATGATCTAGAGCAAAGGGAGCAGTTTCTTTCCAGCTTATGCAGAGATTATTAAAGCCTGAGGATTTTCCCTGTTGACTGTTTAATTTCAGTGGGGTTTTTCATTTGTGTTTTGTTTATTTTTGCTTGGTTGGTTGGTTTGGGGTTTTTAATGAACATTTTCAAATACACAGCATGGTAGATGCAGCCTGGTCTACTGTAAAGTGTCCCTGCCCATGGTGGGGTGGAATGAGGTGATCTTTAAGGTCCCTTCCAACCCAAACCATTCCATAATTCCTTGATTTTAGATGCCTTTGCAACTGATTTTACTTCTGGGACGTGGGTACTCTTCTAATTCATGTTGTCCCAAGCAATTGTGAGCAGCACATGTAATAGCAATCACATTCTACCAGGCCACTGCAGTTAGAAGATTAATGATGAGCAGCAATAAAACTGACCCAATTAATGAGTGATGACTTAATCTGTTAGTATCTGTAGTCATGAGCAGCTGGAAGCTGTGATAACATGCACTCATTGAATTTTTAATGTCTGTAGTACCATGGTTTAAAAAAATCCCCAAAAAACTGTTAAGGAGTCCTCTGAATTATAAGTGAGGGATAATTGATGAGTGAATTATGAGTGAGTGATAATTGATAAATGATCTGTGATGGTGAACTCCTTTTAAACCACTGCTCTATCCCAGCAGGCAGCTCCTGCATTCTTCCATACTGCTGGAAAACAAGAGTTTCCTTGCATGGAGACTGTGTTTTCCTAAAGGTCCTGCAAATGTGTTGTGCTTCTGTAAATGTTGTAGAGATGGAAGAAAAAACACACTGAGCAATGTGTCAAAGTCTTTTTTTATTGCTGCATGTTCTCCTTTTTTATACAGTTTTACAGGCTCCAGTTGGTTAGTAGATTTTTTGCCAATTACCCTGTTGGTTATTAAAATTTTTCTTGTCCATCAAATCTCTCTATTATTTTGTTTACATATTCTTCATAATTGTTTACATTTCTTCACTGATTCTCATGGCATAGATTTAATGTCTATGTAGGTGTAAGTTGTTTTTCACCCAGAAATAGATTGTTATGTTAATGAACTGTTCACACCAGGATTGTTTTCACATGGGAACTTGCAAAGTGCCAGCTTGACAAGACCAGCCACTGATCTAACAGAGCAGGCCTGATTTTGAGGCCTTTCTTTTATAATTTTTCTACCTTACTGCGACATGTACAAATGGGTGAGCCAGGTGTCAGACCACTGGATCTTCTTTACAAAGGCAATTCAGTGAAAATCTCATTTGTTCCTGCTCCCATGGCTTGTTCTGTGGCTGGCTGCTGGATTTTCTGATGTAGCCAGGCTTTATTGCTGCTCCAGACTGTGTCCCTGAGAAAACACAGCAGTGACAGAGAGAGCTCCATCCTTGCTGGAGGCAATGGCACAGTTTGATGGTTTCTAGGATCTGTATTTCCAGGGATGAGACATGGAGCCAGGCAGCACTGATGGACTTTGGGTTTCACCTCTCTGGCAGCGAGTACATTTCAGAGGAACCCTGGATGAACCCTAGACTTTGCCTGTAAATTGCTTTCTAGTGTCCAAAAAGCTCCTGAGGCAAGAGAAATAGAGAATTGCTGTGGAGATTTTTAGGACCAGATGCAGGTGCACATAAACAAGAATGTCTGTATTCCTTAGGGTATCCAGACATTCTGACATGGGGCCTTGAGAATATTTGTGTCTATCCAGACTGGAAACTCAGTCCCCTGAAAAATCTAGGGTTGCAGTAAAACCTTACCTTTGTTAAAAGAAATTAAATCCTCAAGAGTCAGAATACCTGACAGAGCTTCCTAGAAACCCCATGTGCAGTCACCCAGGCTCCCTGAATAACCAGAGATGGAAAATAGAGGACCTCAAAGTGCAGATCATTGTCCAGAGACATCTTCATTTTATCCCTGGAATTACTTTCAAATCTTCAGTAAATACATTAACTTCATGGACTGGAGTGGAAGGTGAGACACTGAAGATGTAGTTAAAGATGTTTCTGGTCATTGCAGCAGATTTGGACTAGATGATCTTTCAAGGTCCCTTCCAACCCAAACCAATTCATGATTCTCAGAATCTCAGTGAAAAGAGATAGGCATTTCCTGAGAAGCTGTCATGTTTTCTAAGAAAATCCTCAAAAAACAACAACAAAAAAAAGGCTTTATTCTTTTTTCTTTTTTTTTCTGGAGGATGTAAACCAAGCTAAGAAAAAAACCCACTGATTTTAGACACAAAGGAAAAAAAAATATTCCTAAAGTGAATAATTCTGAGCGCCTGTTGTTTGTAACAGAGAAAACACAGGATTACTGCACAGCACATCCAGGAAATTTGGTTGTTTTTGTCAAATTACCCAAAGGCAAGGAGAGGACAATAAGCAGGCAATAAAGGACTGTACAGCAAAAATTTATGATCCCTGCTTGAGCTTATAAAAGCCTAGAAGGATGTAAAAGATGCTGATATACACAATGATATAGACAAAATACAGATTTTGATCCTTTCCTTAATTCTTCACCTTTGGGCTTCTGCAGCTAATTAATTCATTAAATATGGCCAGTGAGTATAACAGGATCTACCAATACAGACTGAAATTAGGACTGGAATTAGAAATTAGTACTCTGGACTGTGTTAAGGGCGTGTTTATCCCCCTGGTGTGATGGTAAATCTGTAATATCTGCCCATTTCCATTGTGCCCTGCAAGGGCTGCCCATTTATGATGATGTTCCCTATTTCTGGTGATGACAATCAGGATCCCAGTTCCTCAGGCTTTGTGTTGGGCAGGAGCAGAGACAGGAGCAAAGTCACTGCAGCAGAGACTCAGTGTGTGACTCTGGTTTGTCAACAGCTGGCAGGGCCAGCAGCTGGACTCCATAATCATTCTAACTCAGGATATTCTGGGATTCTGTGAGTTTTCCTCACAGAACTTGAAGTTTCTGTGCCTTAGGTGTTTCCAGCTTGGCTATTGCCCCAAAGCTGCCTCCCCAGTCCAAGAACAAAAGCTACTTTTTGGGGGAGTGACTCATGGGATGCATTTTGAACATCTGCTTTCCAGTGAGGACAATGCTCTCCAGAGTTGCCTGTTCCTCGTAAAGAGGCTGACCTGGAACAGAGGCTGGACAGAGTTAAAGGAAGGAAGTAGGGATTTATTAAAAAAGCTTTCAAAGGATACACCTTGGGCAGCACAAGAGCCTGGCCATGGCTCTACCCAGGATGGACCCAGGATGGACTCCAGTCATGAGTTTTCACACTTTTATAAGTTTTGGTCCATTTCCATATTGGGGTTAATTGTCCAATTCCAGCTCCAGGTTATGCAGTCCCATCCTCCCAGATTGCTCTCCTCGGTTGCTGTTTACACTTTTTGGGCCTGAAGCTGCAGCAGTGTCCTTCATTCTCAAGCTGGAAAAGGATTGTTTTGTGTGACTGAGCTGTGAGGAGAACTTGCTAACACTATGTGAAGTTCAGAGTCACACCCTAAGGCAGTACAGGATCTGGAAAATACGAAAGCTAAAACTTAAGGCATCAGTATATCCCCACAGAAGTTTGAGGGCCATTCAAATGTGGATGTTGGCAATGGTCCATTAATTCCCCCTCTGGAAAGCACATTTGCCAGGTGCTGCTTCCTCTGTTGACAGGAATGGTTGCCTGTACTTAGACCACTGCTGGGAGAACAGTGAAAGGATGGGAGCAAGATAGGGTTGGAAGAAATTCCCATGGCATTCTGTTGATAATTTCGTGGCTTTCTTTTCATAACTTTGATTGGAAGATTTTTCTGTGCCCACTTAAGAATCACCTCTTCACCAGCATTGTGTTTCTGGAGGAACATTCTGACTTTTTATTTAAAATCACTTCTTTTTCTATTTGCCTGTACTTTAGGATCACTTGGAAAATTCTAGCTGTGAATAAAATGTCATTAGACCAATGACTCAAGAGAGTCTTCTTAGCCTGTCCTTACCATGAAATGTTTTTTTAAAAGAGATTTCACCACACACTGATATTCTCACAGAGTGGCTTAAAACTGCCCAACTGTACAATTTCATGTCTTGTGGCAGCTTCCACTACTTCTTAATATACCTCACAAACTTAAGCCAAGAACTTCATTACAGGGAACTGCCTACTCAATAATACATGCAGCTGAATAAGTGGAATAATTTGGACTCCTGACAGGCTTTGCATATTGATTTTTCCTCAGCAAAATAAAACTGAAGCCCAGTAAGTTAAATCATCTTCAGATGGACGAGCAAGTTACAGTGCTGTAACAAGTTTTTAACTGCTCTGTCTGCTAAGTGGTAGAAAAATCTCTGTATATACTTATCTCAGCATGGCAAAAATGAGATAATTCAGCCCTATTTGCCCTCAAAAGCAGCTGCACAAAGTCACATTCATATATTCTGTGCCCATGGCAGGGGAATTGGAATTAAATGCTCCTTAAGGTTCTTTCCAATCCAAATTATTCCATAAATATGAACTCCCCGAGCCCTTAGTAAGCTTTACTTTTTTTTCCAAAAAGTTCTTGGCCTTTTCCACCAGAAGAAAAAGGGAGGAGGGACTGCAGGTCCAATCTTCATTGTATTTTTTTGTGCAAAGGAGGACGAGGGTGGGGAAGGGAGATCCTTGGCTTTGCCCATGAGCTGCTATCCAGCACTGCTGGCTCAGAGTGGACCTGGTAATTTATTCCTGGAAAAAAGGCAGGGAATGAAAAATGTGCAATTCCTTCCCCAAATTCCTCACAAAGAAGGAGGGAAGAGGGAAGTACAAAGGGAAAACTCTGTCATCTGATTTTTCCTGTCCTTTGTAACAGAAATGAAGGAAAAAAAGAACTAATATTTCGTTTTGGGTGTCATAAAGCTTAATATGTGGCAATATTTCCTTCCAGAGAGGAGAATTTTGTATTCTGTGCAAGAAAACAAATTAACTTGGCCTGTGCTGTTCTGCTTCCCAGCTTGAGATTTCATTTTCTAATATGAGTTGCACCACAGAAACAAGTTATCCTCTGGTGCAGGAATTCTTCAGCAATGTCACTCTTGGGTTTAAAGGTGAAATTAATCTCACTTTATCTGGATGAAAGCAGAATATTTGTCTAAAGTGGATGTGTAGGTTCTGCTATGAAAAAATAAAAATTAAAAAATAAAAAGAGGAAAAAAAGTTGATTTGACCAGGCTAGGCTTTATAATTGTTTTAAGAAAACATATTAATTTAAGATACTTCAGGAGGAAGGTAGAAGACTTTCTGCCCTACTGATGTGTAGTCTAATTTTCCTTCATTCCTATCAACAGGAATGTTGAACATTGGAGTCCATTTTCTTCCCAGTATAACCATTATTCCTGCAAAATAGCTGGAAAGGAATAGAATTTAGAAACCTTGCCAACAGGAATTCAAATTGACCTGTTAAAATAAATGTTCTTTCCTCCTTTTTTTCCTTTGTGAGTTTTGCTCCCAGATGCCATGAAGGCTCACGATTTTGACAGCTCAATGAATGTATCATGTCTTATAAATTATTTACAGATGAATCAAAGCAATTACCTGTCTCTTGCACAACATTGTAAACACGGAGTTTAGAGGCATTTTTAGTTTTAACTTGAATATTTTTGAGCCTCAAGCCATGTGGAAATACCCAAAAAGCATCACTTCCCAGCTAATAAAATATTTATAACTATGATCAGCTTGTTTTTTTAAAAAGATCTTTTGACAAGTCACACCTTTAAAATTTTGATGATTCCCTAAGTAAACACATTTTTTACCAAAATGAGAGCAGTCAATCCCCAGCTGGCAATGGAAGGGTTCTGCTGTCAGCAAGAACAGGTGGAATTCTCCTGCTCTCAATCCCATCTCAACTCCCTCTGAATCCAACAGACTTTTTATTTGCTGTGTGTTTCAGTGATGGGACCTGTGCTGGGCTCTGTATTTAGGGAAAAAATGCCCCCCTTGGGGAAAAAATTGTATCACTGGATGCTAGACATCTAAATTATTGGCTAAATTAGCTGATGAGTCTCCCAAGACTCCTTTTAGAGTTGATAGATACAGAGATTTACATCCAGTTTGCATATTAAAAACCTAAATTAGGGTGCCTTAATAAGCAAGCTGAGTCCCACTGAAGGTGTATCCATAATCTCAGAGAGCTGAGCTGCCTATTGCACTTCCCAGTCCTGGAATTCCCCTTATTTTCAGTGTTCATAGAGATTATTTTGTTTTTCTGGCTGGTGTTTGGGTTGTTGGGTTGTTTGGGGTTTTTTGGGAATTTGTATTTTGGGATTTTTTTGTTTGTTTTTTTGGGGGGGTTGTTGTTTTGGATTTTTGGTGGGTTTTGTTTGGTTTTCTGTGTTTGTTTGTTTTTTTGGTTTTTGTTGTTGTTTTTCTTGGTCTTTTTGGTAAACCAAATGGGAACCTTACACAAATAGTTGGGTATTGGTTGAACAATATCATTTTCACCCTCCAAGAGCAGATAGTTGAGTGTTGAGGATAAGCACCTGCAGATGCTTTCCTTATTGATCCTTTTCCTTGCCTTTCTGATTATCCTAAAAGCCATTTCAGACTTCCATGGCAGCTTGCACTTTTGGCAATCAAGCCATACATTTCCTGCTCCCAGAGCTGCTGGAATCGATTGGTTTGTGTCCTTTTGCAGCAAAACAAATCAAAGGGAGCAAGAGTGAAATAACACAAGTGCAAATCACACCCAAACAAAAGGCAAGGCTGCAAGGATCCATCACTGCGTGACCAGCCAGGACCTGGCTGGAAAAATTACTGGACACAGAAGTCAATGCACAAGGAAATGCTTTAGAGGAAAAAAAAACCAATTATTGGAGTGTGTAATGAGTATGCCCAAGCCATATGCCAAGAGTGAAGCCAAATTGAAATAATGAACACAAACAATTAATAAAATGCTCTGAAGGATTGTTGGGCATATTTTAAGAACGTGCCTCAATCCCAGACAGGAAAGGACTTGAGTCTGTTCCAGGTTTTCAGCCATAAAAAATAAAGACTAATGGAATTCCACCCCTTCTCTGCTAACTTGCAAACTGCCCACAGCAGAACCAGTGTTATCACAACTGAATAATCCTGAACAGAATTAAACAGAGTGCTCCCAGTCAGCAAGACCATTTCATAATTGTCCTCATGCAGGACAGATCAGAGTCACTGATTTGTTTCCCATTATTCCACTGGATTGAGAACTGATAAAGAGATTTTCCACTGGTGTGGTTACAGCAGCTGAGCATTCCTGCTCACATGGGTGAGTTTTCCCACTTGGGTTATAAACTGAGTGGCTTTTGTGTGCTTTCTAATTTTTCTGCTGCCTGTATCTCAAATGTGGACAGAGTAATCTACCTGAAGATAAATATAAATACAAACCTATACTCTATACCTGCATAAATACACACCTACAGCTAGGAAAACTTACATCTAACTGAAGTTTACATCAGGATGTAATTGGAAATTTGCTACATAGCACAACATGTTCCTTCATTCATAGAGTATCAGAAAGAAATTTATTCTTGTCTTCATCCATGACACTGAAGTTATTGCTATCCCTGCAAGTCAAAAATTCCCAAGTGACTGAAACATAGAGAAGTTTCTGGATCTTTGTAACTCAAGCACACTGTCATACTTTTTTTTTTTTTCATGCTTAGTCCAGCTAATAAAAATGTCACAGACAATGAGAACTCCCCAAATTCCTTTTGTATACTTCAGTTATGGTTTATTTTGCCATAAAAGGTGGCAAGGAAGGATCACTGTGAACTCCATAGGTCCCTTTAGGATTATTTTCCATTTTTCCATGATGATTCCATATTCCAGTTAAAGATATTGATTAGATGTTTGCAAATTCTCATAGTCATTTATTACTTCATATGGCAGGGTAATTGCCTGCCCACACATATTTGTGAGAAAGACTACAGAACAATTTCCTTCCTACTTATCTTAAACTCTTTCTGATAGGAAGCGGGGGAGAAGGAACAATAAAATACTTATTTCATATTTCTGTTTTAACCCATCTATAAATTTCCTAAATCAACTTATCTCTGACTTATGGCAGCTTTAGACATGGAGAAAGTTATTAGATCTTTTGGAATTAACTCTTTATTTACAGGAGTAAGTCATAAAAAATTGAGGATGTGCAGACTTTTTTTTTTTTCCATGAATATTGTTAAAATCCATGTTATTTCCAAAATACTTCTTCCTTCAATGGAGATAGTGACTTCCTTTTAAGGAGGTACTGAAAAACCCAGCACTGTTGAAGACTTGGTCCATATCTCTGTATGTTCTTGGTGTTACTGCTCCTGTAAATTCACCAAAAATTCTCAAGTCCACTTCCCATTTCTTCCTGTATCCTGCCAGCTTTCAGATAAAGAAAGCCAGACCCGTCACACTCCTTCTGCTCCAAACACAAGCAAAGGGGAATCATCTTGTCTCTATTTATTCAGGTTTTGCATTAGCACAACTGTAATTTTGGGTCTTCCTGTGGTTTTCTGGGCATTTTCCCTTAATGTTTTCCCTGTACCTAAAAATCAGAAATCCTTGTGACACCTTCTGTGCTGTTCATACCATTTCCAATGAGGCTGGATCACATTGAATTTGCAGTATTATTATTTTTTTTTCCACTCTCTGAATATGTTGTGGGCGCTCAGAGAAGTTCAATATGGAAGAGGAGAGAGGCTTTGTTAAACTCTGTGTTAAATTGTGTTCCTGTTCAGGAGCATTAAATGCAGCATGTGCACATCCCCTTAACAGGGCTGGACTGATAATGGATTTATTTCCTTTGTTTCCTCCACTAGACCATGAGGTCCCACGAGCTCTAATAAGGAGTTGTTTGACTCACCACTAGAACAATTTCCAGGACAGATTATGGAATTTGCACGCTGGAAGAAATTAAGTTCTTTAATTCAGTCGTTTCTCATCCTCTGAAGGTTTGAAGGAGTAAACAAGGAACAAATGCCTCTCAGGGGTGTCCCCACTGGCGTCACTCTGCTGACATCAGGAGTGGGTTCTATCCAAGATTGGATAGAAGTTACCTTCTCCTACATTTTCCACTGAGATAATTCTATTTATAAACACCAGAAGAGCAAGAAAGTAGGGAGCAGGAGTCAGAATAGGAAGGGGCAGCTTGATTTTACAATTCTGGCTCTGGAGAGCCATTTAGATTTCAGTTTGTTGTGGTTTGTTTGGTTTTGTTTTCCAGCTGTAAAAAAGAGCAGAAAATCTTTTTAACACCCAGAACTACCCTGAAACAAACAAAAAAAAAAAGTAATAATTTGTTAATTCCTTTTGAGGGATCTTAATATATGTGTACCAAAATTTAATTTAATTTCTGAAATTATCAATCATAGACTTGAGGTCAGTTGCTCTTTTGAGTCATTTATTGCTTGCCTGTTTTCTTTGGTCTGTTTATCCTTTTAGAAACAAGTCAAAATTCCTGACAAATGTTATTGACTGGGCAATTATTAACCACAGGCTTTGCCTGAATAATTCCCATTGAAAATCCTGTTCTTGTGTGTTGGGATTTTTTTGAGACTCAGACTCAGAGACTGTTCAAGGTTTGTGTCCCATTTTAGTCCCACTCCAGTGCTGTTGTGGGATTAGTTAGAAATGAACAAATCAAAGAGAGATGTTATCATTCTTTTCTTTTGAGACAAAAAAGATTTGGAGCTGTGAATTTATTATTGTGAATAATAAAGGCTCAAGGCTCAAGAGACCTGCTGTTAAATTTTCTCCTCATCTCCCTCCATGCCATTAAATCCTGCCTCCATTTTCAAAGGAATGCAGACTCCAAATTACCAAAGAGACAGCCTGAAAAAAATTCTACTTTCTCTGTCTCCATGGCAACTGTTTATCCCAGAGATCTTTCCAGATGTCTTCTTCACAGGCCCATAAATCTCATAATGGGTCAAATATCACTTCAAGGGTGGCAAAACTGTCAGTGGACTGTTCAGCTCTCCAGGTTGGGAAGACCTTTTTACCTTTTTTGCCCTAGCTGAAAGCCAGGTTCACTGTGAGGCACATTAACAGTTGTGGGGACAATATATCAAATATATGTAATATTTTGTAGATATGTATTTATTTCTATCCAGCTACTTCAACACCACAATCAGTTACATGCTTAGATAATATTAATTAAACTATTAACAAAGACAGGCCACAGCTGACAGTGCTCCACCCTGTCAATCCCTTTTTATGGCCAGGTTGTGGCCATAGGATGTGACCAAGGAAAGATGGGGCTGTGTGGAAGAACAACACTTTTTTATGGTTATTAACCCATCTCCTCAAACTCTGCCTTGACTGTGCAACCTTCAGGCTGGGTTTTTTATGATGCTTTTCCCAGAAATTACTCTGATCCCAGCCGTGTAAGGATTAAAATTTGTGGCAGTGTGATGTATGGAGCTGCTCCCTCTCCCCATCTGTCTCAGCCTGGAGAAATAATGAAAGGCTGAGCTGGAAAAGTGCAGGATGCTGTCTCCTTCCCCTCAAAAGGGAGGGAAGTGAGTCAGAACCAATGCTGGGGGGAATGATGGTGTTCTGGCTGCCCCCAAAAATAAGGGAGGAGGACTGTTGGAACCCTGGATGCTGAGAATTTTTTAAACTTTCTGTGTTGAATGGCACAGACCCCCCCAGAGAACACTGCATTGACCTGAGGCCCTGGAGAAGCTTCCAGAATGGAATGACAGAACTGGGATTGTGGGTGTGGGGTTTGAATAGAAGTGTGTGATATCACAGAGTGGGGAACAGAGTTGAAGGGTTTAGAATATAGTAATGGATATAAAGCAGGATGGAGGTTTTAGGTCCTTCTTCTTCACCTTCTCCTCCATATGTTTGGGTGGTTTTGTGTAATTGGATAAAAAAGTCCACTTTGAGGACTTTGAGTGATTAGTTATTGGGTTAAAAGCTAAAATCATTGAGGTGTCATTTCTTAATTGGACAGTTTAGCCTTAAAAGGCCTTGCATAGAAAGATAGTGAGCCATTTTGTAGCTTGTTAGTAGAATACTGTAGAACTCAAGCTGTGCCAAGGGAAATACAGGTTGGACAGCAGGGAAAAGTTTTTCACAGAAAGAGTGATAAAGTTCTGGAATGTTCTGCCCGGGGAGGTGGTGCAGTCCCCATCCCTGGGTGTGTTTAACAAAGCCTGGATGTGGCACTGGGTGCCAGGGCTGAGTTGAGCTGTTGGGGCTGGGCTGGACTCGATGGCCTTGAAGGTCTCTCCCAACCTGGTCATTCTGGGAATTCTGGGAATTCTGTGAACTCAGGACTTGTAATATAGATAAGAAGTAATAAACATCTAAGCCTGAACGTGAAATATCATCTCAAGTGCCTTCAATGCCAACCTTGGCAGGGGCAGAAAAGAAGCTGAGAACCAGCAGGGGCCAGGTGGTCTCCCCGTGGTCCCCCACGTCCCATGTCCTGAGCAAGGCTGGATTGTCTGCAGCTGCTGAGCCTGGCACTGCCTCGGCTTCTGGCAGCTTGGAAGTGTCCTCCTGTCCTCCAGCAGTGATGGGAAAAGAAAAAAACCTGATTTTTTCCATAATTTCACAGTCTCCCTGCCTCCCAAACTGCAAAGCGGGGACTTTCTCAGAGAGCACCAGCCAATCCTTTGTATTATATTTAAAGCAGGTTTAAAAAAAAAAAAACAAAAACAACAACTCTGCTTGATTTCCCAGCTTATTGGCTTTTTACTCTGCTGCCTAATTAGACAAAGAAATGTCCCAGAGATTTTGCCAAATTGAAGTTCTCCTTTAAAACTCTTCAAAGCTCACCTAAGGCCAGTTGGCTGGCAGCACTTAAAAGATTCTGAAGATTTTCTTGGATGAGGTTTTCTTGGCAGGTATCAATGCAAGAGGAGCAATAAGTGTGACCTTAGAAATAAATATTCTCTGACTGCAAAGAACTAAACAGCTTTAAATGCAGAAAAAGAATTCTCTGATTGTAAATAACAGCTCCTGTGATTTAAAAGCTGAACTTTGCCATGTATGAAATCTTCAAGAAATAAAAAATGTATAAAATACAGCATATTTATTATATATTTTAAAAAATATTTCAAAATTTTTATAATATATAAATGATTAGATATATTATTATAAAATATTTACATCATATAATTAGGACAATAATATGCAATAAATGTGTATTTATAATTAAAATGTCTTGAATTTATCACAAAGTCATATTTTATAATAGTATTTTTAAATATAAAATTGCATGTTTTTATATTTTATATTTAAAAATATAAAATAGTATATTTTAAAATATAAAATATTTATAAATAATATTCATTTTATTAAAATAATGTGCTATAAAATCCAGTATTCCTATCAAAAACCTCAGTGTTTTAAGTGTTTCCCTTTTTGTTTTTAGTATAATCTATTACTAACACAGTACATTAGGAGTGATATATCTCAAACAATTTTTTCTAATGTTCTCTTTTATTAATTAAGGTGATATTTTTCAAAGTTCTCTGCAAGCAGTGCTGCACTTGAATCTCTGAGAATGTCATCCCATAAAACAAGTCACTTTACTGACAATGCTGCACCAGTAGAAATTGCTTTGCTGGTTTATAAGTCTCTTTACATAAAGAATGGATTCTAAATAATCCTAATATAGTTCTGAGAAACTTTATACTAAGGACAGCTGATGGAAAATATCAAGGTGGGTCAAGTGCTGGTGAGTTGGATCACGGTTTATTGTTCTTCGCATAACATTTTGGTAGAGAAACTTGGACTAAACCTTTGGAATTCCTCTGATTGCAGCTGATTTAAACTTAAAATTAGGCTTTCTCTCATTGCCTTTTCAAATTAGGGAAAGAAAATAAACATCTCCAGCTGATAATTTTAGAACAAGTTGCCCAGAGAAGTGGTGGAGGTCCCATCCCTGGAAGTGTTCAAGGCCAGGTTGGATGGGGCTTGGAGTGATCCCTCAGGTTTAGATTTTATATTTTCACATTCTGTGCTGCTTTAGTGTGTGGGTCTGAGCTTCACATCAGGGGATGCTGAGCTCTCTGTACAGAGCAGGGAGACAAAACAATTCCTGCTCCAGCTGGGCACCAAGGACAAATGAGCCAAATCTCAGGCCAGGAGCACAAACCCCGTGGGCTGCAGAGAGAAAAACAAGCAGGGTGGGACTGCAGGGGCTGAAGCTGGGATGGGACAATGAACTGCAAGGTGCAAATGGAGCAGAGCTGATCCCAGGGAGAGACCCCGTGCCCGGCCGGGCATTTTGGGGCCATTTTGGGTCATCTTGGGTGCAGCCCTGGCTGGGCTCTGGGGCTGCCCAAGGTGCATCCATGGAGGAGATCCTTTGGATAAATCCCTGCTTTATTCTTTAGCTCTGCCCAGCCTCTGTTCCAGGTCAGTCTGCACAAGGCATCAGGAGCAGCCTGGGATAGTGGGGGGTGTCCCTGCCCATGGCAGGGGTGGAATGAGATGATCTTGAAGTTGCCTCCCAACCCAAACCATTCCATGACTCTTTGATTCTGTGATGATTAGAAACTTTCTTTCTGTGCCTCCACAGTTGTCTGTTTTCTTTTGTTGTTTTTTTGGTTTTTTGGGTTTTTTTTGTGCACTGTAAAAGAAATGCAGAATTTCCCTTAGAGGCACACATAAAGCTTTTATGCTGGTGAGGTGAATGAACACCAGGTTAGACAGCACAAGGTGCTTCTCTGGGCAGCAACAGCACTACTTGGATAGAAAAAAATACTTCCTGATGTATTAACTGGGCTGAATGACCAGATGAAAGAACAGACCTGGTTCTCATAATTCCAAAATTTATCAGGAGCAGAACTGGGAAAGGAAAAAAACCAACTTTTTCTCTCTTATAACTTACTCTGAAATTCTGGTTGATGTTACATTTCTGTTCTGTTGTGGTCTGGACTTTCAAATGAAACTAAAGGATCTGAGAACTCCAGAATGGTTTGGGTTGGAAAGGAACTTAAAGATTGTCTCATCCCACCCCCTGCATGGGCAGGGACATCTCCCACTATCCCAGGCTGCTCCAAGCCCTGTCCAGGCTGGCCTTGGACACTTCCAGGGATCCAGGGGCAGCCACAGCTTCTCTGGGCACCTCTTCCAGTGTCCTACAGTAAAGAATGTCCAACACCTTATCTATCCCTGCCCTCTGGCAGTGGGAGCCATTCCCTGTGTCCTGTCCTTCCATGCCTTGTCCCCAGTCCCTCTCCAGCTCTCCTGGAGCCCCTTCAGGCCCTGCCAGGGGCTCTGAGCTCTCCCTGGAGCCTTCTCCTCTCCAGGTGAGCACCCCCAGCTCTCCCAGCCTGGCTCCAGAGGAGCTCCAGCCCCTGAGCATTTCTGTGACCTCCTCTGGGTCCATTCCAGCAGCTCCACATCTTTCTGTGCTGGAGGTGGGATCTCACCAGAGCAGAGCTGCAGAATCCCCTCCCTTGTCCTGCTGCCCACCTTGCTTCTGGCTCTCTGGGCTGGGAGTGCACGGTGCTGGGTCTGACAGAGTTCCAGGGTTGGTGCCCAACTCCAAGCACCTCCAGGAGCAGCATTTCTGTGACAGGAACTCCTCAAAGACACCTGCACTTTGAAATGTCAATTACTTTTGGAAATCATATCCCCATAGCCAGGCCACGCTCAAGCCCTTATTTATTTTGGTATTTTCCCAGATTTATGAAGGAACAGAGAGCTCCTATCTCATATTCCCCTCTCTCTGCAAGGCTTTATATGTAGTGTGCCCTTTAGAAGTTATTGTGCACCACATAATTCAGTTTAATATGCTGGTTTGCTACATTACCTTTCCTTTGATATTACTCTCCTGAAGGCAATACGACCTTGAAGGTGATATTTTAAACCAATAAAGGAGGAGAAGAACTGAAAATCAAACAGAATACTGTAAGCCAGAAGGGTGGATTTTCATCTCAGGCCTTTATTTCCCTACATGAAAAATACAGAAGTCTAACATTTATGTAATTACATTTTTTCTTGATTTGCCAAGGGAACAAATTTTATGCAAATTCTTGTCTATTACCTCCTGTCTGTGTATGAATCCATAAATTTCATTGCCCATTGCACTGTTATTGCTTTGTTCAGGCCCCCATTTTTGAAAAAAGGGGTGTTGGATGTAAGAAAAATGTCAAAATAATAATTTTGATAGAGAAGGAGACAGGCAGGAATTACCCACATTATTTAGAGGAGGGAATGAGTAAATTACTCATAGTGTAGTGAGTAACTACACAGGAATTTGCCATCCAAAAAAACACCTCTGTTTTGCACCTTCTCTTGCCAAAACGTTGTCAGGGATGAGAGGAAGTATTTTGCACTAGGGCAAGATGAGGACATGGGAGGGTGCTAAGAGGATGTAAAGAAGATTTTAGTATAGAGAATGTCCATAGGAGATTGAGGTATAGGCACCATAGGAAAACAGGACATAAATCTACAAAGAACCTAAGAAAACAGGACAGAAATCCACCAAAAAGAGAAGTTTTTACACAGTCCTGGTGACACAGTGACTCCATGGTGATGGAAGATAACAGGCATTGTTCTCAGGTGGTTCCAAATTGGGTCCATTCCTTCAGCTCAGTGAACTTCCCATAAGAGACTGTCTGTCCTGGTAACTCACCCTGCCCCACTGGAGTCCCTCCAAGGGGTTCCTAACCCTAAATCCTGTCAGGTCTCCCAAGTGCTGGTGCAAAACAGGGCAATTAACTCGTTAGAAATTCTTTTCTTCCAGAAATCCTGAAATTCTTTTCTCTAGAAATTCTAAAATTTGGCTTTCTCTCATCGCCTTTCCTAACCAGGGGAAGAAAACTTGCATCTCCAGCTGATAATTTATCTTAGAACAGGCTGCCCAGAGGAGAAGTGGATGTCTTCTTCCCTGAAAGAGTCCAAGGCTGGGTTGGATGGGGGAAATCTGATTTTATATCTACCCACTAGTGAACTGTGAGTCTCAAGGCAGTTCTAGACAGAGGAGAAAAGGAGTATAAGGGACTGATGCCTAAAGACTTTTAGCTTTTTTATGTATTTGTGGCTTTGTAGATGTTTAATATCTAGCTGTAGATTTTCTAGCACTTTCTTCCACTTTAGAAAAGTAGTTACCCTATCTCACACATTCTATCACCTTCCTAAAATTCTGTTTAGTATCAGGGACACCTTCCACTATCCCAGGGTGCTCCAAGCCCCATCCAACCTGGCCTTGGACTTTTCTAGATGAAATAATCTGGATGTAATTTCTAGATTATTATTCTAAATGTAATTTCCTAATTCATGAAACTCATAAAAATTGTGAAAATCCGATGCCATGCCCGCTCATAGCGATATTTTGTGCACCTGAAAGCTTTCATGAAAAGACTGCTATTGATGTTACCAATCCTAATATTGTTTTGAGGGTTTTTCTTCTGATTCTGAGCAACAAGACCATCAGCAACTTCAGAAGAGCTGTTTATCACTGCTCTCTTGCCAGCATGGCTTGCTTTGGGGACTTTTTTTTATTTTTTTCTCCCTCTTGGTGCTTGTCCAGAAATTTCAGGCGAGTGGGAGCCTTTCAGCTGCCAGGAGTAGCAGGTTAGGGAGAGTGTGAAATGAAAAATGGGAACAAGGTTTGTGAGGACCTCTGTGGAGGCAGGATGACTAGAATGGTTTTAATGCTGGGTAGGATTTTTAAAATGCATCAGAACGCTCTGCAATGATAAATAATTTTAGTTTCCTTGTTAATAAATGTTTCTTTCTTTTAAAGAGCTGCTCTTTCTCAGTGGCTGACAGGTCAGATCCATCCTTTGGTGCGTGAGGCACCTCCCTCAGCTTCAACAATGTGGAATTTAAACTTGGGTGTCATGGGCTTTGCATGAAATTTATATAAAATCCACACTCAGAAATTCACATAGAAATTCTTATAAAATTTACATAAACATTGTGCTTCAGCAGAAAGGACTCTGGTTTTGAAGTACAAGTACAAAGTGGATCCAGTCCCAGGGAGCTCACAGTCTGAACAAGAATTTTATTTCCCTTCTACAAGTAGAAGTTTGAGGCAGAGATGTAGGGACTGACCATGGGGGCTTTTAAAAGCAGCCTGTGGTTCAGGTTGCTCAGGGACATGTCCCAGCCCTCAGCTGGACTCCTTTTCCCAGGCTTGGGAAGTCTCTAAGGAGATTGTGGAGCCACTGGTGATGCCTCTAACCAGAGAACAGAGTTGGCTCATTTCTATCCCAAAAGACCACACAGCACCTGTAGGAAATACAGACATTTTAAAAAACCATTTCAAAGGCAGCTGTCTAAGCTTTTTCTTACCCTCTTTCTACTGAGTGTAGTCAGTGAGGAGATGCAAGCCCACTTCACAGGGTGATTCTCCACCAGGGCCACCTTAAAATGGGATTATTCCTGTCTGGAAAGTCTCTCTGTCTGAGCTACAGAGGAAACTTTGCTTTGCTGAGTAGGGCAAATGGGTAAGGAAAAAAAAGATTAGACATCTGAAGTTCAGCTAATCCAGATTTAACCTATAGTTGCATGATGTTGTGTTCCCTCAAAAGTCAGCAGCACAGAAGAGGGATCCCAAAGGATCACCCATCCCTCAGAGGAGAGGGATGAATGAGTGGAATACCTGAATAAGTGGAAGCACTTCTCTGCCCATCCTATGAAGCCCTTACCCAGGACCAGCTGCCAAGTTCTGCACCACTTCTGATACCTGGGCTGAATTCCACAGTGTTCCCCAAATTCCAGCTGCAGGTTGCAGTGCAGACACGGGAAGGCAGGATTTGTGCTTTCTGCAAACAGCCTTGGGTTGGGCCAGGGGAGGTTTAAGTTGGGTATTGGAGAAAATTTCTTCACTGGAAGGGTGGTCAGGCATTGGAACGTGCTGAACAGGGAAGTGGTGGAATCACCATCCCTAAAAGTGGTCCAAAAACATGTGAGTGTGGCACTTGGGGACAGGGTTTTGTGGTGGACTTGGCAGTGCTGGTTTGGCATTCTGAGAGGGCTTTTCCAACCTTAGTGCCTCTCTAAATCTGTGATTATTTTGATTCCAAGATGATCCATTAGCAAGACCACCATCTGCATTTTTTTTAATTCCGTCCCACATTAAATCTTGTTCTTTACAACTATTCCTTGTTATTGCTGATTTCCTAAGATGCTAAAAAGTTGGAAAATTTGTTCACCTTCAATTGGAGGTGTGTGAGCCACCTCTTTCCAAACCTTCTTGGGCATCCCTACGTCACTGGGCAGTGGGGAGACCCCGTCAGTGCCAGAGGAGACCCTGCTGGGCAGTTTCACACTCAAGTCACTTTGATTTCCGTGGGCAGATTTCTCCCAGCAGGAATTGCTGGCTGCAACATGGTTTACAAATGTAGGGAGATTGAGCATGCTGCCCTTTATTTCATTTAATTTATTTTTGTTGTTGTCATCCTTTCTTTGCTCTTTTAAATTATTTGTTTCAAGTACACTTTTCCAATGTTCTTATTGATGGGGAATTCTTTACAACCTCCATCTCTCCCCTATTTTAAGGCAAATTACTTGACTTGCTGCTTCTCTCTCCCCTCTCTCCCAGTGTCAGCACATCAGTGTTTTCTAACACAATGAACTTGTAATTTCTTTTTAAATGGGGCTGGTTTTTATCTCTGCATGGAATTACCACAAAATCAGCCACCTGCTATAACTGAATTTCATCCCCACTGCCATGGGATATTTATATTCTGGATGTTCCTATTCTGCAGCCTGAGGATATCCTTGCATTTCTCTGGTTTGCATTATCCTTTGCTGGATAATATTGGAAGATATCTATGTTGAATTAATAATAAGAAATAAGAAAGTTTTTTCCTATTCCCATTCAACACAGTTAACTCAAGCAAGACCAACAGGTGTTTCTCCAAAGATCTCATTAACCACTGATTATCTCCAGCATCCCTTGTAAGCAAATGTCTCATTAACGTGGATGTTCACACATAATTTACTTTTGTGCACAGTGCCACACTTCAGTGGGCTATAAACCTGCTGCTGCACATCCTCAGATTTACATGGAAAATGCATTTCCTGCTGCATGGACACACACAAGCTATCAAAGATCATAAAATCTAACAGCACTCGATGTGGTTGTGATTACCGTCCTTAGCGCATAAACAGTATCAAAAAATTGTAAAATCAGAATAACCTGAGCTGGAAGGAACCCACAAGGATCATTGAGTCAGCTTCTGGCCCTGCACAGGACACCCCAATGTCCCCACCGTGTGCTGAGAGAGCCCAAACCTTTCAAACCCCAGGTTTGGAGACTTTTAGAAATATTCTAGTGAATTACAGCATTCATGGGGGGAGATCCTCATCTGGCAAAGGAAACAATCTGGGATAGGAGTGGGAGAAGAGAGGTAGAGGAGCAAATGTAAAGGATTCCTTTATTTTATTGCCAGCTCCTGTGATGATTTAATGAGCATTTTTGCCACAATTTTGTATTTTGGTTGGTCTTGTTCTTATGATGTTGAACATCACAACAACGTTGTTTGACACTGACCTAATCCTTTAAACACAAATTTACTCAGAGCTGCTCTACTCACCACACATGGTACTCTCAGCCTTCTATTTTTATGAGAAAAATAAAACATAGGACTGGAAAAAAAAAATAGGAGTGGATTTGCTACCACTGAAGCTGATGGGGAAACAAAAGACACCAAATCCAGTGCTGAGAACATCCCTCCTCCACTGATGGGGACCTGCTGAATCACCAGAGCTGGTGGAGCCCACACAGCTTTTAGGAGCTCATCACCCACATCTCATTATATTGGATCCATGCCAGGCAGAAATACTTGGAAGTATGATCTGCTTTTCCTCAAGGTTTTCTTTCCCTTGGCACGCAGTCAAAGGGAGAGAATTTTGACAGAAAACCTCATAGAAAATCATGGAGCTGGAGGCTCTTTTTCAGTGGATAGGATTATTTGCTCAATCTCAACATCAAATGCAAAAATGCAGTGGAAATATTTAGGTGTGGTTCTTCTTTTTTTTCCTTCTGATGCAAAACATGATTTTTATTTGAGATCCGCTCATTAAGTATTTTTTAAAAAATATTAGTAGGAAATTGGAGATATTTCTCTGAGTTTTTGTGTACACTATATAAGCCTACTAAGTTAGTAAGCTGGTAAGATGGTGTTTGAAGAATTACAGGAAGATTTATTCTTCTTGAAAGCCAGTTTTTCACACCTCTGGCACAGAGACCAGAAAGAAGCAGGAGCTGGGTTCCTTTACTGTATTTACAAGAAATTTTAAATTAATTTTTCTTATATCTCAGGAGAAGACAGCTCCCACCCATAGTGACATCACCTCCTCTTCCTGCATCCATGTAGCAGGAAATTGGGATTTTTTACCACTCAGACCTTTGCTTCAAAGTTTGTTGCCTGAGGCATCATCTTTGAACTGTTATTAAAGACTTGCATCTATTTTTAGCTTATGCAAGAAATCATTAGAGGTCCAAAAAATCCTCTTTTGACATTGTGAGTTTATATTCTCTCGAGCAAAGACTGGAGTCAAAATAATGAATTATGTTAGGACAGTTCTATTTTTTTTTTAAGAAAATAAGTGGGATGGAAGAGTGAGTTTGTCTCACATATCCACAGAAATGGCAGCAGGATGAAGCAGAAACTGCTTTTCAGTTTTCAGACAAATTCCAAAATGAGTGAGTTCCCAAACCTTCACAAGGATTAAAGCCAACAGAAATTCATGGAATTTAATCAAAGATATGATCCATAAGGTTTTTGGGGTTTGTCTTTTTTAATTAACCCAGCCCTTCTGAAAGACAACTAAATGGCAGCAGGCTTCATACTCAAGGGAAAATTTGTTTCTGGCACATTGGAATGATTTAATTGGGACTAAGGAATGGCATCTTCTGGGAGAAAAAAGTCTGGCCATTACTGTGTGATGCCACTAAGGACTTTATGCTATTCCTATAAATTAAAAAAAAAAAAAACAACAAAAAAACCCAGGGAAATTGACACTCTGTTATTCTTAACAAGAATATTTTTACTTAGAGAAGGAAGAAGCAACCACGAAGCTCAGCAACAGTGTGAGGAAAGGGATGGATTTCCACCACTAACATATTTTAATTTATCCCTCCTTCTCCTCCACAGGTTGCCCAGGAATGTGGGACAATATCACATGCTGGAAACCTGCGAGCGTGGGAGAAATTGTCTTTGTCAAGTGTCCTGCACTCTTCAGATTTATCATCTCAGAGGATGGTAAAGTATTTTCTCTTTCTTCTTCATCTCTGCCTTGTAAAGCCTCGTGGCCAGCACGGGTGTAAAACCTCACTTAGATCCTGAGACATCAAAACCTCTCCAGCTGGGCTCCAGTTATAAATAAATCAGAGAAAACCAGGATATTTGTGTGTAGATACGTGAGTGTGCACGGGGTGGGAGGGAAGGTGTGAAAAAGACTACACAACATGAAAATATCACAAATTTGAGCTGCTAAAGGGAATATTCTGCCCTTGGGTCTCACTGAATTCAGTGGGGACCCAAATCTTTGTTTGGGTCTTGGGGATCACAGTTGGAATCAATTTTAGGAAATAATTAAAGTGTAGAGCAGGTTCTGCTTGTGCTGAAGGAGAGCAGGCTTGAGACGAGCAGTGAGGAGCTCCATGCTGGGGTTCAGGGGGGAATTAAAGATTTCTGGAGAGAGGCAGAAGTTCCATCACTTTTTTGTGTGTGATGATTTTTTTTTGATGTCTCATTAAACATAAACATAAACATAGACATAAACATCCTTCTGTCCCTGTGCTGGTAATTAACACAGATGGGTTCATTTGCTCCCAGCAGCCACTGCAGATCCCTTAATTAGCACTGTCCTTCGAGGAACAAGTTCATCACCGTGGATCCTTTTTCCCAAAGTTTATTTTACCAATTAATTATTCATTTACAGCCTTGAGTCTAAAATCTGCTTTTTTTTTTGCACTGCCACACACACAGAGAACCATTTTTAGGAGACAGTGTTTCATGCACAGCTCCAGGAATTCTGAAATCCTCACTTTTAGCACATCCATTCCAGCATGCCTGCAGGCACAGGCATCACCAATGTCATCTACACCATGACCCACTTTAGAAATAAGATTAACTCAATTTGACCTGTTCCAGGTCTTAAGTAAATGGTTACCTGTTAATGGATAAAATACTTTTAAATAGAAATATTTTTTTTTAATTTGAATTAAATTATTTAAATTAAAAATTAGTTTTTTATTATATTTATTTTATACTTACTGTAACCAAAATTTTATAGATTTAAATAAAATCAAGATTTTTATTGTATTTATTATATTCATGGCTTCTATTTATTTAAATAAAGATTTTATTTATTTACATAAAATTGTTTAAAGAAAAATAATGCAAATTGCTTGCATTAAAATATAATTTCTTTCAATAAAAATGATAGACCCTTTAGAAGAGCAAATAAATAAACATTATATTCGATGTTATATGATGTATTATATGTTATGTATATTTTATATTATTGTATAATATATAATATTATATATTATATATATTATCTGTAATATAAAGTTATAAATTTATATATATAAGCTCTATTTATTTATTTATTGCTCTATTTATTTTATCTATGTAAAATAAAGGGCTGAAATAATATTTTTAAATATTTTTCCCAGGATTTACAGATCTCCTCACGCACTTTACTTCTCATTTGGCCTGTGGCAGGGTGACAGTATGACCCTAAGGAAGGAATATTCCATCCAGTGGAAACATATGTCCCATTTCTTCATCTCCTCATGGGATCCCCAATAAAAGTGACAGCTGTCACCTCGTGTAGGGCTAGGTTTGAGGGGATTTTTGACATCTGTTCACCAGGAACACACCCAAGATTCACCATTCATTAGATAAACAAATAAACATTGAACCTGGAGTAGCTGGAAATCTCAGCAGATGTGGCTGGGATTGCACTGCTGACCCCAAGGTGGAATTATCAACATCCCCATTATCAACATCCCAATTATCAACATCCCATTCACTCTCCTGGGTGAATCAGCATCAGTTTTGCCATTATTGCTGCTAATTTTAATTAGCCAAGGGTATTTGTTCAATGAGGGTTTAATGAAAAAAGTCACATTTCATGATGGTTTTCTAAATAATGGGTTATTGCAGAACTATAATGTTTCTAAGGCAGGGATAATCACATTTTAGGGATTGTTACAGTGTCCTCTGGCTGCTGCTCTTTTTCTAGAATATGGAGCTAGGCTGGGCATGGACACTAATATTTATTAATAGCAAAATCATTCCTAGTACAGCAACATTTTTATATGGCCATAGATAATTTTTACAAATGCAGCAATAACTTCAAATTATACTTTTAAGAAGTTTTTGTTCTGAAGCCCCTGAAGGTACAACATAATCCCAGGACAATCATGGGGCGTCCTGATCTTAAAGAGTGGGTGGGAAATATCTCACTTGGCTTTGGATATTTAAATTTAGATGTGAATTTATGAAGTGATCACATGGATTTCTGGTTCAGTAAATAGAAATCAATGGGCTCTTGTAGAAGATGCTTTCTCTGAGCCCTCTCAAATGCTTGTCTGGAGGTGGACAAAGTCACTGCTTGTTTTGTGAATTTCAGAAAGGAATCTGCCTGCCTTGACTTGGATGTCTGATTTCCATATGGAGCAAAATGGGAAAAAAATAAATGAGACTGCAAAAGAAAAATAAGAAAAATTAACTAACTAAGCTGTCATCTAGAGAGATGCTTTTTGGAAAAATTAGCTGTGTATTTAGCTAAAAATACCAGCTGTTGCTGGTTTTAATCTGCTCTGCTTTAACCTTCACTGCAATTAAACCAAAGAGTAATTTTTGAGCTGCTGTCAACATCACGCAGAAAGTTCAAAGTGAAATTCTGTGTGCTTGGCAACCCTCCCTTCTAAAATTTCATTTCACCTCTCCAATCCTCCAGAATCAGAAAGAGTTTTTCATTCCTTTCAGATGCAGGCTGTGAACAAAAATATCATTCTCAAAATCTCTCCACTGGAGATTCCTTTCCTCCAATGGAAAAAATCTTATTAGTTCCTGAGTCTTTTCTCATCTTGTAAATTAGGGATTACAGTGCCTTTCCTTCTAGATAGTTCCCAAAAACTATTTTTTTTCCCCTCTTCCACATGGATTTCTGGGATTGATATCCATCAGTCATTATTTCCATCAGGAGCTGTCACTTCCATGACTTCTCTGCTGGATGTCATTATTTCTCCAGTGCCTTCCCAGCACTGGCTCCAGAAACACCCACTCCACAACAGGACATATTTAAAGCATTCTAAGGCATATTTGAAGAGGTAAAAAGAAGAAAACCAAGCCAAGCTGTGATGTTACCTTTAGGAAGGACACAGCAAGACCTGGAGATGGCCCTAACACAGTGATCTGCACTCCCAGCTGGAGAATTTTCTCTTCTTTGCCTTTTTTTTTTCCAGACAGATGCGATACTGCCTGGCAATGGAAATCTACAGAAGCAAAATCAGTGGCTTTTTCTGCTTGGCACTGTAAAGCTGAAATATTCTGGAATGCATAAACACACCCAAATGAAACTCAATAACCAGATCAGAAATGAACATATTTTCAGTCCCTTGATTTGCAGTAAGAAATAATACAAAGGATAATTGACAGTTTCTGAGCACTGCCATATGGTCCACATTTGGAAAATGCTTTCATTCACAAATCCAAATAATAAATATGAGCAGCTCTTACTGAATCTTCCAGCAATTCAGGTAGTTTATCTGGTGCTCAGTTTAGGATGCTCCCTGCTACATTTACCACAAAACATGGTTCATTGTGTACAACAGAGAAAGTTCTCCTAATTTTTACCAAAGGCATAAAACCTATCCTATGCTGACACCAGGATTAAGGGTTCCTAATTAAAATCCAGTAGAATAAAGAATGTAATCAGGTATTAGAGAGTTTAAGAGGGAATTACATCCTGTGCTCACATTTCAGAACCAAACTCTTTGGCTTGTTGCTTTTCTTGGTTGAACACAATCAGTGCTCAGGCAACGAGCTCTGTTATGCCAAGAAATTGGAAACTGTCACTGATCCCATTTAAAACACAGGGAAACACTCAAGTGCTTTGTTGTACTAATTAATTGATTAATTGATTGTGTAAGAAACCCAAGCCTCGTAAGTGCTGCACTAGAGATGCCAAGGGTGGACAGTGGGATTAATGAACACGGGGTTAATTGGATTTGGGAAGCAGTCTGTGCCTGAGTTTAGATCTATCCCCAGTCAATTAGAATAGGATGACAAGAGAAGAGTTAATGAGAAGTGGTGCTTTTTCTTCAAATCCTTTTGTGTCATTTCTGGGGAGACAGTCATGGTAAAGGGCTTTAAAAGGGAAAATGGTACAAACCCCCCAAACTGGGTGAAAAGACAATAAAAGTCATTGACTTCCCAAAGTGAAAGCTGGTAGAAATATTTGCAAGTCACAATTCCTATTAGTTTGGGTAGTGTATTGATAGTTTTTTGTTTAGACAGGTAGAAAAAGGTATTGGTAAAGATCAGGGGCCTCCTAAGCACCCAAATATCCCTGGAAGATTGTGTGCTTATTTTCTAGTGAAGTAAAAGATGCAGGGGTTTGTTGCTACTGCTGAAATTAAGGTCAGCATTGCAGCAGAGGGAAATTGAAAATCGCATTAGCCTGTCAAAAAGGCAAAAGATCAATGCAAAGGTCCAGATTTCTCTTCAAGGATGTTTTGCCTGATTGAGTATTCCAACGTCCTGCTTGGAAACTGAGGGAAGGAAAGCCCTGGAACCAAGTTTTCTCTGGAAAACATGTATGACCCATCCCAGCATTTTCATCATGAGAATAATAATGAGCCATTGGAGCTTAATTTATTTATTTATTTATCTATCTATTTATTAATCTATTTATTTATTTATTTAAGAAACCAGGACTCTGAAACCTTTGTTTCATCCCTAAATTTATATAACATCCTACATAGCAGTCATAATCAAGTTCAGTGCAAAGGTATCCATTTTATATATGAACTATTAAAAAATTTTAAAAAAAGAAAGAAAAAAATAAAATTGAACTCGATAGGTAACAAGTAATTTCCTGCTGGTTTTCATCCATGGGCTTTGCACAGGCAGTAAAGCCATGAGATTATTCCAGCTTTTCCAAAGAGAGGAGGACAAGCTATAATTAAGCCTCCATGGTCACAGCATCATGAAGTCCATCTGCAATGCAGAGAAAATGGGAGGAAAATGCTCTCATCAAAGAATAATAACTGGATCTACAATTCTATTCAAGTAGCTGAGCCTCTCAGATGCTTTTTAACAGAATAAAAGACATTTTATGGCCTCTCCCACCAAATTATGGGGACATGAGGCTCTGTGCCTCTGATACTCCAAGAGCTTTTCAGCTGAAGGTCAAGTCCCTGGTCCTCTGCATGGGGACATCCTGCAGTGGTCAGGGGAAAGCTGCAACACAGCTCAAGAACTTTGTCACTGATCTGAGAACTAATTTGCCTTGGTGGAAGAACAAAATCCTGCATCTTTGGGAAGATTGCAAGGGTGGAAGATGCTGAGAGCTGCTGAGTGGTTTGGAGAACACTTGGATGCAAGAGGTAATAGATTGAAGCATCACTGTAGGGGCAACATGAGCAGATCCTTCAGCCTTTCCTAATAATCTTTGTTCTGTTCATCTTTCTCCTCTTGACCCAAAGGATTGGGAAAAGAGTTCCAGGGGATTGCAGGATTTTAGGTGTGGTGGGCACACATTCATGCTTACCTTTGAGCAAGGCATTTAATTTGCTTTCTTCTCTAGGAATTATTTCAGAACTGACAATCTCTTTTGGGCAATGTTTCAAATTTTTTCATGGTTCTTGTTTGAAAAAACCTTTTGTTTTTCTCTCAGATATGATCCCTGCCCTCTTCAGAGCTGGGAGACACTTCAATAGTAATTGCATTGATCCTGCACTCTGATGGATGCTCCTGTGACAGCCAGACTCAAAGGAAGGACTCACATAATGTTTAGATGATGCTTAGTTGCTATGGTGACCTCAGTCCACTTCTAGTTTCACATCCTTTAACAGGAAAGAGGAAGAAAAGAATAAAGCCATGATTTCCCTTAACTGCTATTGATCATATCTGTGCATAATTCTGCCTCAGCCAGCCCTGTGTGCTCTGGCCTTTCTGTTCTCCATGTGGGACCTCACTGGAATTCTCCCATGATTTCTGGATCTTGTCCCTGTGCCCTGAAGGAAAACTGGGATATAGGAAGAAATTAATTATGTATCAGTTTGTCCCTACCTTTACTGCAATGTCTTACACAAACCCCTGGGTAACAAAGACTTTACAGAAGCTTTTTCCTCTCGTGGTAGGACAGATATCTAAACCCAACCATCCTCTGGAAATTCCAGTCTCTCTGCCCCTTATGGGAGAAGACTTAAAATCCAGGTGAACTTATTTTCAGTAGACAAACTGGATGGAATGAGTTTGCCCCACAGGATCAGTTTCTCAGATGTCCTTAGGCACCAGGTCTTATTCAAACACACAAATATGAAAAAGGCTTCCTAATCTTACCCTTGATTATCCTCTGCCCCAGTTTTCTTGTTTTCTGAAGAAAATGAACAATGAAAATGTTTTCTCTGTGTGAGCATTCTGTTCACAAATCCCTTTGTCAAGGCAAATGGAGATCTGCAGTAAATGATGGAATAACAGAATCCCAGAATATTTTGGGTAGGAAAGGACCTTAAAAGTCTCCTCAGTTGCCAAGGCAGGGACACCTTCCACTGTCCCAGGTGCTTCAAGCCCTGTCCAGCCTGGCCTTTGACACTTCCAGGGATCCAGGGACAGCCACAGCTTCTCTGGGCACCCTGTGCCAGGGCCTTTCCATCCTCACAGGAGAGAATTTCTTCCTAATATCCCATTTAACACTGCCTTCTGCCAGTCTGAAGGCATTGTCCCATGCCCTGTCACCTCCTGTTCTTGTATAAATGACTTTTAATCGGTAGTTTAAAGGATTGGCTATGGGGCATGAGGCTGGAGAGACCCCAACCCCTGGAAATTGTTGTGGGAAGCACTTAACACAGGGAAGAGTGTGTGAACTTGTAGGGCCGTGTACTCTGTGACCTTGCCTGCCTGCCAGCTCCTACAGGTCCTGTTAATGAAACTGTAAAGCCCAAGCAGGTAACCCTGGATTAATCAATCAATTATGGAATCACAGGATGGTTTCTGTTGCAAATGACCTTAAAGATCATCCAGTTCCTACCCTCTGCCATGGGCAGGGACACCTTCTACTATCCCAGTGATTCCTTGTGCAGGCTGCCCTAGAGCAGAGGCTGGACAGAGCTAAAGAACAAGACAGGGATTTATCCAAAGGATCTCCTCCATGGATGCACCTTGGGCAGCACCAGAGCCCAGCTAGGGCTGCACCCAAGATGAACCAAAATGGCCCCAAAATGCCCGGCCGGGCACGGGGTCTCTCCCTGGGATCAGCTCTGCTCCATTTGCACCTTGCAGTTCATTGTCCCATCCCAGCTTCAGCCCCTGCAGTCCCACCCTGCTTGTTTTTCTCTCTCCAGCCCACGGGGTTTGTGCTCCTGGCCTGAGATTTGGCTCATTTGTCCTTGGTGCCCAGCTGGAGCAGGAATTGTTTTGTCTCCCTGCTCTGTGCACAGAGCTCACCATCCCCTGATGTGAAGCTCAGAACTGCATGCTAAAGCAGCACAGAATGTGAAAAAATATAAAAGCTAAACCTGAGGGATTACCAGGTTGCTCCAAGGCCTGTCCAACCTGGCCTTGGACACTTCCAGGGATCCAGGGGCAGCCACAGCTGCTCTGGAAAACACAGAGAGCCATAACATTGGAGCTGGGATGGTTGGATAATGTGTGTGGGGTGGTGTGTGCAGGCACAGGACTGGCAGAGGGCTGATGTCCCTTCTAGGGACGCAGCAGGCAGGGTATGGAACCAGAACCCGTGTGGGGAGCTCAGAGAGGGCAGAAAAGCTGCTAAGTAGCCTGCTGCTCCTGACTGTGGCTTTGCCAGCCGGCTGAACAGATTGCTGGAGCAGGAGAGCAGCAGGCAGCCACGGGGAGGGCAGAGAGGATGCTCAGCGTGGTGGATGCCACGGAGTCGGGCGCGAGAGCTCGCTGGTTTATTTTGTATTTAGAAATTGCATGTAAAACTTCTAATCAGTGCTATATAAAGCAGGAAAGAAAAAAATTAAACTCCTGCCCACCCAGCTTGTTGTCCACATAGCTGGACAGCAGGATAACAAGGGGTTGTAAATGTTTTCCACAGCCTCTCCCTGCCCCAGTGGCTGCACTTGTGTAGGGACACAATGTGCAGCAAAAGCAGTGCAGGCTCTGCATGTTGACCTTAACGCTGTCAAAATCCAAAACCCTTTGGAGAATTACCTTTGTGGAGCAGCCCTCCAAGCCACAGTACAGAGATGAGAACAACAGGACTACGGCAGAAGTGTGGGCAAGCCAATTCAGGACTGAAGAGCTTTGGAAGCCTTTCCTCCCCTCCTGCCCCGCCACTAATAAGGGACAAACGCTGGAACAAAAGGGTTAAACGCGAGTTGTGTTCAGATAAACAAAGCCACAGGAGGCTGGGCAGGTGGAGAGCAGCCAGCACAGATTTGGCACCAAGGAGGAGATCTAAAAGGCTCTGAGGCTCATCGTGCACAGGCTGGTTCTTGGCTTCAGCTTCCCCATCTCTGTCCGCTTTAAATCAGGAGCAACTGCTGTCGTTGAGTTTCTCATCGGTTGTTGCATAGTGAGGGGTGAATTATGAGTTCTGGGTCTCAGTAAATAAAAATCAAAGAGGAAAGTGTGATAGATGTGCAAGAAAAGGGCAGGAAAGGTCTGGGTCTCTGCCACCAACTCTGTGGGGAGCTGTTGGCAAGTCCTTGGATTTTTTTTTTTTCTTCCCTCTCTTACCTCTTCCTGCAGAAAACAGAATTAAGGAGTATTTTCTGTACTTGGTCTTTAGAATTGGTAACTCAGCATTCTGATAGATCTTCTCTAGGATGTCTGAGCAGTGCTGCAAATAACATCTAATTAACAATGTCAATTAAAGCATTAATTGTAGATTTGCTTCCCAAAGGGTGACGCTTACTTAAGTCTGGTCAAACAGCAAATAATGCAACCTGTCAATATCCTGGATAAACCATCCTGAGTTGAGGGAAACAGCAGCTTCCTCAGGAGTTTATTAGCTGATAAGAGCAATTATTGATTGAATAAGTGCTGTTCTAAGGCACTCTTGTATCTGCTGTCATGTCCATATTTTATAGTTTGGGTTTAACTACATGTGAGAAGCACAGATGTCATTCAAATAAGCCATAAAATCGTGGTATTTTAAGATGTTGCCATCATGGAATAATTGAATTATGAAATGGTTTGTGTTGGAAAAGATCTTAAAGCTCATCCACTGCTACCCCCTGCCATGAGAGACATCTCCCACTGTCCCAGGGCGCTCCAAGCCCCATCCAGCCTGGTCTGGGACACTGCCAGGGATCCAGGGGCAGCCACAGCTTCTCTGAGCACCTGTGCCAGGGCCTCCCCAACCTCTGGGTAAAGAATTTCCTCCTAATACCCAGCCTAAACCTGCCCATTTTCAGTTTAAAGCCATTCCTCCTCATCTTGTCATGACATGCTCTCCTCTAAAGTCCCTTGTAAATGCAACCCTTGAATTAAACCCATGAAACTAACCCATGAAATTAAACCCAGTGGAAATGCAGATGAAAATCCTATTTTATTTATTCTTCCTTTCTGAGAGAGCAATGCATTTTATTAGACCGTTGCATAATCTTATCAATGGGCTTTCTCTTCTTCATCAGTGAAGTCAAACACGCCCATTTCTCATTGTTTGTGTCCTAAGAGTAGGAAAATAAGAAGGTTTGTGGGAAAGCCCACTGAGTGAGGGGTCCTGTAGTTCTGCCCACTCCACCACTGACAGCAGAGTAAATTTACTGAGGTCTCTCTAGAGTCTTAGAGGCACCTAGGTGAAAATATAACCCAGAAAAAACAATGTTTTGAGGTAATATTGTGAAAAATGAGAGTGTGTTTGGGACCCCTTACAACCCTTTAGATGCAAGGTCAGGTCTATGTAAACATGCTAAATGCTGTGCACAAAACAAATCCATTTAAACTCCATTTCATTCTCAGACATGCGAGGAAGCAGCACCAATGCCATGGATTCCTGTCTAACAAATATCCATATTTTTATATCTATCTATCTATCTATCTATCTATCTATCTATCTATCTATCTATCTATATCTATATCTATATCTATATCTATATCTATATCTATATATCTATTTATAAATATTTATAAATGTTTATATATAATATATCTATATTCATAAATATTTATATATAGTAAATTTTTATATATGTGTGTTTATATATTTTAATATACATATTATATGTATACATGTTTATAGATACATAAAATATCTGCATATATAATATATAAATGTATAAACATATACAATATATTATATGTGTGTTTATATATTAAAATTTAATAATATATATCTGTTTATATTATATATTTATATAGAAGATACAAATTAAAACATAAATAGATATATATTTTACAAATGTACATATACAGATATTTTATATGTATAAAAATACATATATTTAAATAATTGTATAGAAATACAAAAATATATCCATACACCCACAAATAAATTTCCATATATGTTTATTTTATCCCAATGCTCATTAGGTGAACTTTGACATTTTTGTTGTAAATCAGAGCATGATGTTCAATGTAAACCTAATTAACTTCTCAGTATCTTAACTTATTAGTAAAAATTGAGCTGATAAATCAAGCCTAAAAGCCTGTAAAGACAAATGTTGTACTGGAACTTTCTTCAGTACATTAGTTAGGACTCAGATATAGAAATATATGTTAATAAAAGACTTGCTTGCTCCTACAAATCAGAAAATTAATGTTGTTAGAAAAGTGAGTCCCTTCATAATGTCCAAACAGAGTGAAATGTAATAATAATTTCAGTATATATACAAAATATTTTTATAACAGGCCTATTCCTTTCGGAAAAACTGCATTAATGTGTTTTAACTGTTATTATGGATGTCATTAAATTAAAAATTAACTAAAATTTATAATTTTAATATCAATGAGACTGCTGTCTCTGTTTAAAATTAAATAATGATAATTTTTATGTCATGTTTTTTAGATTGTAGGGGAAAATAAAAGCTGCATTTTAAACATTTACATTTAAGAGAAAATGTCCTTTTCTGAGCCATCACTGTAATGAGCAGGATGTCAGGAACATCAGGCATCAATCTACATAATACTGGCCTGGTCTTTCTCCAGAAAGAATTCTGCACAGTTTTAAGGTCAAATTACAAATAATTAACTAAAACTGGCTTTTTATGAGTCAAAGAGGTTTTGGGGAGTTTTCCTTGCAGCTTTTTCTACCCTGCTTGTGTGGGTCAGTGTGAGGCACAGGCTGCTGTTTTAGGTGACCTCACTCAGGGGACAAGTTCCATCAGAGTTGCTGGTTGGAGTGGCAGATAAAAATTCCCACAGATAAAAATTCCCACACCACAACCTGACATCCATGTTCTGAATTCAGATTTTGGCAACACATCCTGATTTTAGCAACAAATTCCTAAAACTGAGCTACACAGCTGCCAATAAACCTGGGGCTGGGTGGATTCAGGAGGGAAAAAGGTCTCTCCAAACTATTCTGCAGAGCAGAATAGATAAAATATTCTATTATTTAATATTCTAATATTCTAATATTGACCATCACTGAACCCACCACACCATCCCTGATTTTCTGCCAGGAATGTGGAGCATGGGCTCAGCACTGCTGCAGCATCTTCCAGCTCAGCCCTGTACAGCAGCTGAACCCCCTTGGCTGCAGGAAAATGTTTGCTCAGAGCACTGGAAAAACCCCTCAGAATTTAGGGATCTGCAAAAACACCCAGGAATCAGAGTCACAGAATATCCTGAGTTGGAAGGGACCCACAAAATCATCCTGTCCCTGCACAAAATCCCAGCCTGTGCATCCCTGGGAGGGGTGTCCAATCTCTCCTGCAGCCCTGGCAGCCTTGGGAATTGTCCATTCCATGGGTCAGTGCCCCAGCACCCTCTGGGGAAAGATCCTTTTCCTAAAATCCAGGCTAAATTCTCCCTGTGGAGCCCTGGGAGCAGCTGGAGCAGGGCAGAGAAGGATGGAGACTGTGGGTGTTCGCACTGTGGCCTCCAGGATCAGCCCTCCAAACTCCCCCGTGGGTTGGGTGTGTAGGATTGAATTTCAGTAATCCATCCAAAGTCACAACACAGCCTGCCTGATGCTTCAGATGAGTTTTCTGTACTCTCACCATCATTTTCACATTAAATCCTAATTTTTCTGTCTTAAAAGCTATAAAAGCACATCAGGTTTACTTTAGTGACACAGAAATCAAGGAATTTTAAATTATAATGTGAATTATAAAATAAAACCCCCACACATTTTATGCCATGATGAAAAGCCTCCTGTTATTATTTGATTTCTTTAGATGCTTTCACCTTTCCCATGGAATCAAAATCAGCCTTTGTCTGGATTTCACTTTTAACAAAACCCTTCTCACACAATTTGGTGAAGGTTTTTCCAATCCCTAATTAACATTTGACCACCAGGGTTAAAAGGGGAACCACCTGAAGCCCTGCTGGGGCTCCAGAGGATGCAGAACTAAACTGAAGTGAATATTTCACCTGCTGTAGTGGTCAGAGAAGTGCTGGGGAGGTTTTTGGAGAGCGATTTGCAGCAGCTCCCTGAGGCTCCTCTGTGCACGGTGCAGCAGCTCCACTCCCTGGCTCCAGGCAGCTCCTCCTGCATCCCCAGCTGAGCCAGAACCCACCCATGATCCTGGAAAACCTGATTTCAGCCCAATTCGAATTAAACACTGAGCACAGGGGGTTGGGAGGTTGGTTTGGCATCATTCCAACAATTTTTAATTTTTTTTTTTTTTTAAGAACAAAAGAAAGGGAGATTTCTAATGTAAGCCCATCATTTTGTCATTTCCCATAGTTGTGTTTTAGGATATTGAGCATCATGGGTTTGGATGCAGTGTTTTGGAAATGTGTGAGTCTTTCTTACTTCAGAACATTCCCCTAAAAAAAAATTTTTCAAAAAATCCACAAAAAAGCTCCTACATCCATTTTTCTTATTCTTCCTAGAGTCTGATGAAACTTCATGAAACCAGATATTTAACAATATTCCATCTTCTGAAAACCCTTTTTCACTCATAAATATGCAGGACTAATACAAAAATAAAGATTTAAACCTGCAGTTCTCCTCTTTTATGGGAGTCAAACTTTTATCAAAATTAAATTGCAACCTATTATCCTTTTGAATTAATTATTTTCATTCTTTTAATTGCAGGTTGGGAAGTGGATAACTTGGGGCAAACCCATGCAGGTAAGGACCAGTTGTGCAGCCTCAGTATTTCTGTTTCCCAAAATGGTGTGCACATGTTTATTTCAGATTATTAAAAAGTTATCTGTGTATTAACAGTGATACATTGGTACTTCACTATAATACTTGCACAAAAAGTGAAATTAAAAATCTCATAAGTCTCTATAAATCAATGTGATTTTACCTAAAGCCACAAAATGTTATTATCTTAATTAAAGTAATTAAGTACTGCTCGTTGTCATTGACGGATGGAAATAATTTTTCATTAATTCTCTGAATGCTATTCATATTTAAATACCTGAGGATTATAAATGTAAATTTCTATAGAAATCATATTTGACTTCTCTATTTTTACAATAATCTTTTCGCCTCTATTTATTGTCTGTTTTTAATTCTAAATTTAGAGGTTCAGCTCTGATTTAAACTCTCAAGTAAAGCAGTGTTTGCGTCCTGAGAAGACAGCACCAAGTATTTATTGCCTTTGGGCCTGATCTAAACAAATGAAAATCAATTGCACTCCATTCACTGCTTTCCACTGAGACTAGTTTGGGCTCTAATAGAAAACACAATCAAAACAATTTCATACCCAATTTCCACTTTTCTAGGTGATTATGACCTGCTGGAAAGCACAGCCCAGTCTCTCCTAGGTAAGAAACAGACCCATGGAAATTTTTGTCTCTCTTTTTATTTATCACTCTGTTAAAAAGGAAGCTCTCAACCTTTTTTTTCCTGCATTTTTGGTATTATTTTCTAATCAGTTCTAATTGTTATGACATATTTTCTGCTCTGTTACTTCTAGCAATATTATGAAAATTTATTCCTCCTCTATTAAGCCTTGCAATCTAAGAAGTGTGCTGCTATAAATTATATCTACCTGCTTAACAGTAATTACTAAATGCTGTTAAAGGAAGTCAGCACCATGATTCAGTGCTTTTTTTTTTCCCATAGAAAACTGGGAATGAATGTGCAGGAGTAATTTAACAAAATTTGCCATGTAATGCAATGTTCTCAAACGAATGCTGTGAATAAAGAGATGTATTCTGCTGCATGGATGGCAAACAGATTGTCTTAAATAAGGTTAAAAATAAGGTTATGAGAGACTAAACTGCTCTAAGAATGCAAAGCAGCACAACTTTAATAGCAAAGAGCAAACACAAAACTTGGAAATTTCCATCAGTTTTGGTCAAGGTGCAACTGAAACTCCAAAAAGTGTGATAATTTGATAAATTGAGGCTGTTCCTTTGTGCTGGAGAGGAAGAAGTGCAGCAGCAGCCCATCCCTCATTTTTTTGGGAGAGCCATTGAGCTTTGGGAAGATTAATGGTGCTTCTAAAGAGCCCCACAGGGGCTGCCCTCCCTCAGGCAGCTTTGGAGGTAAATGAGTGTCAGGAGATTCTTCCTCTTCTGCCCCCAGCTCTTCATTCCCAGTATGGTTTTAAAGCCTAAGTTTATCAGTGAAACCATTTAGGAGCTGCTTCCTATGTGAGATTAGCCAAAAAATTATGGTATTTAAGCCAATATTTGCTTAAAATTAGGGTTATGAACCAGGACTGGATTAATTAATAGACCAACTGAGGCCACCTTGGACATCTGGAGATGGAGAAGAACACACTGCCATGAAGAGAGGGATGGGAGAGAGATTCCTAGTCCATGTTCCTTTTTTGCCAGATCCTTCCCACAAAGTCACTCTGAGATCAGAGCCTGGGCTTGGAGATAAACGAGTGGGATGTGTCTTATCTGCCTCCAGGAGAGCAATCCAGATATATATATCTCCATGGATATATAACCCATGATTATCTGAGATATCCCACAGCATCCTGACTGGCTTCCAGCACCTGGACCAAAAAAATCATGTTAGTCTGGTGTTTCTCACCAGTCCCATGCATGTGCCTCAGATGTAAACCATTAAAAATAGCACAAAGGGCCTGGTTTTAATCACTGGACTTCCCCTTGGGCCATGTGGAGTGGAGATATCTTCATCAAAGCTGGAGCCACCAGATGCCTTTTTGACAGAAATGGACATTTAGCTGACCCCTGGTTTAGGAGCCTTCTTGAGAATGAGATTTTTGGTGTCCTGGAGACACTGAATGTACTGATTAAATATTTTTGCTCTCTGGTGACCAACTGCAGTAGTAGCCATGCACAGGTGACTGTTGTAGGACTGGATCATTAAAGATCTCATTAAATTTCCAGAATTAAATCTATGCATAGGCAGATAAACAGAGCTTCCAGTAGAATTTTTGGGTTTTCTTTGCATCAGGGGGTAGGAAGGGATGTCCTGGGTTTTTTTTCTTGGGATGTGACATTCCCATCTGCCCTTGGCACAGGGGACATCAGCAGGAATTGCACTGAAGATGGCTGGTCTGAACCTTTCCCTCATTATTACGATGCCTGCGGCTTTGATGAGAACGAAACAGAGTCTGATAACCAGGTGGGAATTAATCTCATAATTAAAAACAAATGAAGGGGGGAGAGGGGAAGCAGCAGACTGCTCTCTGTCCAGCCCCTGGTCATGTTCTGATTTGATAGTGATTAGAAACAATAATCAGATGTACATGGGTATGGGAATAAATCACACAGACTCCATTTTCTTCATGGTGGAAAAAGTTCATTCTTTATCCACATAAGTCCTTTCTATACAGCTTTGCAGAACTCGTGTGGGACTCCAATTGGTCAGGAATTTTCTTGCCAATTACTTATTTGTTAGTAACAAGTTGTTATTCTGTATTAATTGGTCACTCAAAGCCCTGGGGTGTTTGTGCAGGGAAAGATGTTTATGAAAGACAGTTTTCATTTTTCTATCTAATGGTGTAAAAACCGTTTATACAGGTGCCAGTTGTTTTTCACCCAGGAATATGTTGAATATGTTGTTATTTGTTATGTTAACAAATTGCTCACACCAGGATTGCTTTCACATGGGAACTTGCAAAGTGCCAGCTTGCCTTAGAAGAACAGGCCAGCCAGAGCAGGCCTGACTTCATGAAGCCTTTCTTTATGATTTTTCTGGAACACATGGGTATAAAACTGTGAGAAGGGAGATCTGAATCCTTCCTGGGCCTGTATTGAACATTTATGGAAGATGAGCTTTTAGTGTTGATGTAGCTAGGAACTTCTAGAATCGCAGGCTAACCCTCAATTCCACCCCTGCCGATAAAGAATCTCTTAGCTGTTTTTTTTTCTACACATACTTATAAACAAATATAGATAGCTTTGGCTATCTCAGTGATAAATAACCTCAGGGCGTGCAGACCCAGCTGCAGAGCAGAGCTTGGTGCACGGTCAGATCTCAGAGGAAATGAGGAGAAACCAAAGACACAAATCCTGCCTCTGGTTTCCCCTGCACGTTGGCAGCTGTGTGGCTGTGGATGAACCCTTTAACCCTGTGGTTTTTTCCTCCCAAGGATTACTACTATCTCTCAGTGAAGGCTCTGTACACGGTGGGATACAGCACTTCCCTGGTTTCCCTCACCACTGCCATGGTCATCCTGTGTCGCTTCAGGTGAGTGGGGACACCAGCAGGGAGATGCTCAGACCCTGGAGGAAGGAAGCTGGAGCTCAGCTGCCCCAAACTGAGTTCAAGGTTTTATCTCACCAGAAGTAGAATGTGGTATTTGCTGGGTCCCCAGGATGAAGGAGGAATTGATGAATCTGACTCCATGTTCTTAGAAGGATGATATCATATGATATGATATGATATATGATATGATATGATATGATATGATATGATATGATATGATATGATATGATATGATGATATGATATGATATGATGCTATGCTAAAACTATACTAAAGAATAGGGAAAGGATACAGACAGAAGGCTCAACAAGATACCAATGAAAAACTCGTGCCTCCTTCCAGAGTCCCCACACAGCTGGATGGTAATTGGGCATGAAGTAAAAACAATTCACATGAAACCAATCCAACAGCTACCTGTTGGATAAACAATCTCTAACTACATTCTAAAGCAGCAAAGCACAGGAGAAGCAATCAAATAATTCTCTGAGGCTTCTCAACTTCCCAGGAGAAAAAAATCCTGGCAAAGGGATTTTACAGAAAATACCACAGTGACAGTAGAATAAGAAGGGGAAGATCCTTTAGTTGAATTGCTCCCCAGCCTGGACATGCTCCAGAAGTTGCATTTCAGCAGAGTGTAAATGCAGCAGGAAAAGCTGTGGGTCTGGTTTATGAAACTTCACAAGCTGCATTGGGCTTGTTCTGTAGTCTACTTTATGCTTCTCTACATCCTTTCACAAGAAAATCCCAAAATCCTCCTCTTTCTCAGGTTTAGGACCTGTACTCTTGGGTTCTGTGTTGCTGAAAAGGCTCCCAAGGTATTAAAGAGTCTTTTTTCCCAGCCCCATGACCGAAGAAGTCGGGATGCCTCAGTTCTGCTTTTCAAGGCTGTTTATTTTCTTTTATCTCATACATTCTCTCTCTGACCTGCTGAGATCTGTCCAGCAGGTCAGGTTGTGGCACAGTCCCTGCCCTTGGGGTGGTGTTGGCTTTTTATACTAAAAACTATGTGTCCTTTATTTACAATAATTTTCCAATACCTATCACCTGTGTTAGACAGTCTGTCTCTACTCTAAACCAACCCAGAAGTGTCACCATCACAGCAGAAGATGGAGGACAAGAAGAAAAAGAAGAAGAAGAAGAAGAAGAAGGACAGGACACACCCAGATTCCTCCATCTTGCCTCTTGAACCCCCATCCTAAATCCCCAAAATTCTCCTTTTCCAGCCTGTCACAAATTCACTGTCATTCTACTCAAACCCTTGTGGTTTGTAACTCCTCACACAAAGTTGGTGATTGTTTCCATGGGCTAAAATCCAAGGCACAGGTGTGTTTGACTCCGTGCCAAGGTCTTTGAGCCCCCTGCCAGGGTCTGGAGTTCTGACACTGTACTAACACAGTCTTGGCTTAGATGTTTCTGTTCTTAGTACCAAGGTGCTCTGCTAAAGTGTGTTCAGGCCCAGTGTGACCTTTCCACGAAATAAAACTATTTTATTCTATATTTCTCTTTTTTTCCCACCCACTCCCTTCCTCTTCCCTCTCCAGGAAGCTTCACTGCACTCGGAATTTCATCCACATGAACCTTTTTGTTTCATTCATCCTCCGTGCAATATCTGTGTTCATCAAGGACGGGGTTCTTTACGCCGAGCAGGACGGAAACCACTGCTTTATCTCCACGGTGAGTCCAACTGAAACCAAATCCTTTCCCTGGGCTTTTTTTCAGCTCAAGATAAAAAGCAGAGGGGCAGGCAGCAGTCTGTGGAGTATCATGAGTTATTAGGGGTGAAGGCAGCTGGTGTTTAACTTCCAGTTCTCAGCCAGACTGGATGTTTCATGTTGTGATGACACTGGTGTCCTTAAGAACAAACCTACAGGTTTTATGTTCTGACTCTGCCCTGATTGTTCCTCCCTTTCCCAGATCTGCTCAGTCACAGGTGGGAGGAGAGCAGCCACAAGCAATTTCCTTCATCTGAAGGTCTGGTTTTTCTCCAGAACCTCGTTTGTTCAGGATGTCAGGGAGAGTCATGTGTAAACAGGGTGACCATTCAGACACAGAGAATACACCTGATGGCCACACTCAGAAAATCATCAGTACTACCCACATCTTTGTCTCTTAAATATCTAGTTTCATGCAGAGCACTCTTTCACTGATGCATTTAGCATTTATTATGTGTAAATCCCAATTCCTTTCACATTTAAGGCTAGTATTTGATATGATAAATCAGCTCACTGGGTGTAATTATGATAGAATTACAAACTGAGCTCTCCTTTATCCATCCAGTTATGAGCTAAATTCCCTGTGAGTCACTTCCACAAGGCAAGTGCAGCTGTGGAGTTTCTTAGTCAGCCTTTTCTTTGTCATTGAAACTAGTTTTTGCTCTCAATTCTTCTCCACAAGAAAACTGAAGCCATGTTAGGTCTGTAGGCTGCTCCTGCCACTCTTCCAATGGTGGCATCTGCCTCTTTGTTTGGGAACACTTAAAGCATGAAACACATTAAAATCAGCCCTTTTATGACCAGAACTTCAGCCTGGGTAGAGCTTCCATGAAGAAACTCGAGATCTGATGGTTTAAACACCTTAATGGGAGATTTGGCCCAGAGGATGAAGTCAAAGTGGGAGCTAATCACTGCCTCCAGCAGGAGCTTCCATTTTATTCACAGATTCTGCTCAGATTTGTCAGATTGTGCCCTTTTTCCTCACACAAAGCACCAATGTATCAAATTATACACTTTTCTAACTCAAAAACAACTTAATGCATTTAAAAAACTTTTATGCTATTTTCAGTTTCATGTAAAAAATAAAACTATACAAATATTTTAATTCACACCATCACAATCAAAACCCAACTGTTTCCTAATTACATTATAAACATTTCTTAACCTAGCAACTTTTACCACACCATACTGTAAATACCTTAAAACAAATAATCTAAAATTACCCCTCATAAATCCTACCACATCTTTCAGAATTCTATTTCTCCAAAATATCTAATCTTATTTACAAAACCACCCTTTGAAACTCATTTCTGATTCCATTTTTCTCTCAACAATATCTGTCCCCTTCCAGAACATTTCTAAATCAGCATTTCATATCTCAAAATTTACATGCAAATACACACGATGTAAATCTTGTATCAAACTTTAAAAATTTTCTGCAAATTCATTTCCCACAGGATTTGTTGGAAAATCCTGCTTTTGTAGGACCAATGGCATCTCACTGGGGCACAGCACTGGAAAGACCAGTGTGTCCTACTCTCACAGGGTACAGCTTGGTTGCCACCTTAGGCCTTTGCCCCAGAATCATTTAGGTTGGAAAAGCCTCAGAAATTGAGGCCAACGATTCCCAAGCACTGCCAAATTCACCCCTAAGCCACATCCCCAAGTGCCACAATTCCACATCTGTTGAACACCTCCATGCATGGTGATTCCACCATTGACCTGGACACTGTTCGAGTGATTTGCAACGCTCTCGGGAGAGAAATTTTCCTTAATATCCAAACTAAACCTCCCCTGATGCAATTAAGGACAATTTCCTCTTTTCCTAGCATTTGTTACCTGGGAGAAGAGACTGACATTGTTACTATCTCCTGTCAGGGAGCTGTAGAGAGCAATAATGTCTTCCCTGAGCTTTTCTCAAGCTTAAACAAACTCAGTTCCTTTTTAATTTGTTTTAATATTCCATTTTTTTATTTCTATTTTAATTTTATTTTATTTCTATTTTAATTTTATTTTATTTCTATTTTAATAATATTTATGATTTTACAAAATTTTTATATTCCATATTAGTTTTTTTTCTAGCTTTCATTTTTCTTTAGTTTGCTGCTTCCCCCTCCTGTCCATGAATGAAAGCTGACATCTTTATTTTTTTACAGCTGATCACTCAGCCTCCTTTTCCCTCACACTTACTTCCATTTTCTGTCCTTGAGTGACAACTCTGATGATGGATGTGCAAGGAAGTGCAATTCCCAGCTGCACACAGGAGGGCTCATCCTTTCAGATCCCACTCTCAGGGCTTTCCACAGTCATCCAGCCATTTCACATCCTACTCTGGGCTTCTCAGTACACAATTGGATTTTTTCTTCCCTGCATTTAATCGTGGAAGGGGGTTTAAATGCAGCAATATTCAGTGGGGGTGTGAGCGCTCAGCAGCACAGGATGTGCTCAAGCTGCTCTGAACTGCTCCTTGACCTCTTCCCACTGGTAAAATTGGCTTCCTCCCCATCCAGGCTTTGCTGTCTAAGCGATATGTGCCATTCTTCACATTCCTTAAATCCTTTACCATTAAAGATGTGTAATACCGGCCCCAGCTCTTTCCACTGAGCGACCTGGAGAGGCTGTAAGCGTTTTTTCTGTGAGGCCTAAGCAATGCAGAAATAACTTTGTTCTCCTCCACGCCCTGCAGGTGGAATGCAAAGCAGTGATGGTGTTTTTCCACTACTGTGTCATGTCCAACTACTTCTGGCTGTTCATCGAGGGGTTGTACCTCTTCACTTTGTTGGTGGAGACCTTCTTCCCAGAGAGGAGATATTTCTACTGGTACACAATCATTGGCTGGGGTAGGTGGCACTGCTTGTCTCCAACGTGTCTCAGTGTGCAGGATGGCTCCACAGACCATTTGTGGAATTATTGTATTTGGGGGGTGCCCCGTGGCAGGGAGGAAAGATGGATCTGACTCCATGTGCTCAGAAGGCTAATTTATTATTTTATGATATGATATTATATTATATAAAAGAATACTATACTAAACTATACTAAAGAATACAGAAAGGATACAGACAGAAGGCAAAAAAGATAATAATGAAAAACTCATGACTCCTTCCAGAGCCCTGACACAGCTTGGCCCCAGTTGGCCAATAAGTCAAAACAATTCACATGAAACCAATGGAACAATCACCAGTTGGATAAACAATCTCCAAACACATTCCAAAGCTGCAAAACACAGGAGAAGCAAATGAGATAAGAATTGCTTTCCTTTTCCTCTGAGGCTTCTCAGCTTCCCAGGAGCAAAATCCTGGGCGAAGGGATTTTTAAAGGAAATATGACAGTGACATGGTATTTTCATGTCAGGTTTCAAACTATAATTTTAGTCTTGGTGACACTGAAATTATGTTGGAATGATGTTGGAGTCCAAAATGCAGGCAACTCACAGAACTTTGGGCCCGTAAGCCAAAGCTTAGAACTAAACACAGGATTTGATCTGAGACCTTGGAAAAGGCTTCCAAACTGAGGTGACAGAAGCGAGAATGTGGATTTATAGTTTAAAGCAGAGACATGTTAAGTTAAGTAAAAGAAAGTTTAGAGTTTTAGAAATATAAAAATTAAGCAGTTAAAAGGGTAAACAAGGAGTTTAGAATGCAGTACTGTAGGTTTGTGTGTCATAACATGATTGGCTAAGAAAGCTCACACTGCAGCATGAGTCCATAAGACAAAATATTTACGGATTGGGTCAAAAACATAAATATCCTACTGGCAGTGTTTTATTGGTCAATAACTCCTTAAAAGGTCATGTAACTGAGGGTCCAGTGCCCTTCTGAACCATGCAGTGAAGATGTGAGCCGAACTCGCCCTTCCTGCCTGTGTAGAGGATAAGAAAAATAAACTGCATCATCAGAAACAATTCCGAGGTCCCATCTCAAATTCCTTCGAAAATTCCCCACAAGTGAATTATCACGGCACAGAATTACCACTGCAGCCCAAGCTGTGTTGTGATTTTTTGTGTGAATAGAGTTGCACTGAAGTCTAGAGGACACCACATCTCTTGCAGAGGTGTAATCTACAACAGAAAATTGCCTCCTGCAAGATATGATCTAAACATCAACTTCTTCAGCATATTCAAATCTGCAAGGCTAAGTCCAGTCCATTTTCTAAGGCTTCATTTGTGCCTTTCTTTCAGATAATAACTAAATTGAAAATGTATCCAAAGGGATTCACATCTGCTTATCCTACCTGGATGTGAAATAAAAACTTGCACTGGGAAGGAACAATATTCATTTTAGAAAGGCCAGTTAAATGATTATAACCATGGTAATTATTTTTCATTCTGGCCTTCTGATTTGAATTGATTCCTGTGATGTGTTAATGTAAGCAATTCTTTGCAGATGTTTTTTGTGCAGAAGTCAGATGGTGAATGCAGAAGAATACATTCATTTAAAATGTTCCCTAGGAATGTTAAACTCGATTTTTATATCTACAGACACTTTTGAAAGAGAAATAATCCTGTATATTCATGTGTAAAATCTACACACAAACCGCATGCCTTAATCTGCTCTCATTTGAAAAAAAAATCCTTATATAGCCTGAACCTTCAAAATCAACAGATGGTCTTGTTTTTACCCTCCTGAAGCAGCTGTACACAAACCAAAATCTTCATCTCCTGGCAAAGACTCCTTACAGCAGGGAGAGAAAATCTTTCCAGAAGGTAGAGAGGTAAAGAAGGTATAGAGAGGAAGGAATCAACAAATTATCATAAATAATCTGCGCCATAAAAAGGCTGTTGGAAATGAATGGTTACTGGAAAAGGCCTTTGGGAAAGAAACTGTTGGAAAGGGTGTTCAGGGTGCCTTTGTACTCTCCACAGCTGTATAATCACATTATAGGTGAGTAAAAAGTGTGCTCCCAAGGAAAAATTGGGGGTTATGTACATGGAAGTCTGATAATTAGAAAAGAAAGCAGTGCAAAATTGCAATTTGTAAAACCTTTGTAATCTGAACATAAATCAGAGGTCGAGTTAGTTTAACTAAGTTTGCACAATTTTCATATCTGTGGATTTGTCTGAGTATGAGAATGTTGAAAACCGGCTTATATTAACTGACTTTTTAAAATCAGTCCTTGTAACAAATATACTGCCCAGATGGATTCGTTCTGTAATGCAACCTCAAAATATTTATTTTTTAGTTGAGTGCCATAGATGATGACTGGCATTGAGCTAAACACTGGACTTCACAGAATCCTGGAATGGTTTGGGTTTGAAGGGATATTAAAGAGCATCTATTGCCATGGGAAGGGGACACCTCCCACTGTCCCAGGCTGCTCCAAGCCCTGTCCAACCTGGCCTTGGGCACTTCCAGGGATCCAGGGGCAGCCACAGCTCCTCTGGGAATTCCATCCCAGCCCCTCCCCACCCTCCCAGCCAGGAATTTATTCCCAATATCCAATCCAAACATACTCCCTGTCAGTCTGAAGCCATTCCCCGTGTCCTGTCCCTCCATCCCTTGTCCCCAGTCCCTCTCCAGCTCTCCTGGAGCCCCTTCAGGCCCTGCCAGGGGCTCTGAGCTCTCCCTGGAGCCTTCTCCTCTCCAGGGGAACATTCCCAGCTCTCCCAGCTTTTCTCCCCAGTAAAGGGGCTCCAGCCCTTGGAGTATCCTCTGGGTTAATTTCAGCAGGTCCATGCCCAGCTTGTTATGGTGGGCAGAACACTCCAAATACTTCAGACTCAAAGCAGCATCATATTAATAATATCCATTAACAACTCCCCAAATTTGGATGGTTCTGGTCTTTTTTTTTTTTTTTTCAACACAATGATTTTCTCATCTCCCACATGTTTCAGCTGGATTCATAGTTCCCCTGATCTGGTGGGAACAACTGGCAATTTGCAAAGCTAACAGAGGTGCTTCCAGACTCTTGGATTCCATCCCTGGAGGGCAAAAGCAGCCCCTGCTCAGGGCTGGTGGGGAGGGAGATGAACTGAAGCAGTGAGAAAGAAGAGCTCAGCACTTTGCAGCATCTGGATGTTGATCTGTTTCTCCAAATGTGCTGAGACCTCAGTGTCCTCATCTTGAGGGATTAATGAGAACTACATATGGCTCTGTTGATCCAGGCAGTTTTTTCTTCCTAAATCTGCAACATGCTGGTGAATTCTCTGGATGGACTGCAGTCTTCCTGAGCTCTCTGCTAATGCCTGCTCCTAATAATGCCTCAAGTTTCAGCTTTTGTATTTTTCAGATTCTGTGTAGCTTTAGTGTGTGGGTCTGGGCTCACATCAGGGGATGCTGAGCTCTGTGCACAGAGCAGGGAGACAAAACAATTCCTGCTCCAGCTGGGCACCAAGGACAAATGAGCCAAATCTCAGGCCAGGAGCACAAACCCCGTGGGCTGGAGAGAGAAAAACAAGCAGGGTGGGACTGCAGGGGCTGAAGCTGGGATGGGACAATGAACTGCAAGGTGCAAATGGAGCAGAGCTGATCCCAGGGAGAGACCCCGTGCCCGGCCGGGCATTTTGGGGCCATTTTGGGTCATCTTGGGTGCAGCCCTGGCTGGGCTCTGGTGCTGCCCAAGGTGCATCCATGGAGGAGATCCTTTGGATAAATCCCTGCTTTATTCTTTACCTCTGTCCAGCCTCTGCTCCAGGTCAGCCTTCAGGAGACATCACTAACTCAGGGCAGCACAAATCAGCAAGAATAAATCTCAGCCTTCAGGGCTTGGCTGTTTCTTGACACTCCTGGGAAGCTGAAAAGGAGGAAATGGAGAGATAGAAATCTTTTGATGTAAAGAAAAGTAGTGTGAGGATTTGTATATTCATACAGCAGATGGTTCAAAGCTCCAAGCTGATCTGAAACATGGGGTTTTCAAATGCATTTTTATGACACATTTCGTTTTAATTCTGCCTTCCTGCACATTTTGCAGATTTGGAATGCTATTCATAGCATCAAAATTTATATAGAGGAAACTAAGTAAAACATGAGACCCATGTTTTATAGAATCAAAGAATGGTTTGGGTTGGAAGAGACCTTAAAACTCATCTCATTCCCACCCCCCTTCCCTGGACGCTTTCCACCATCCCAGGTTGCTGCAACCCGTATCCTTGGACACTTCCAAGGACAGGGCACCCACAGCTTCTCTGGGCGAATATTTGATATTTTAAGGTTCATTTGATACAACTAAAATTAAAGTTTGATATTTAAAAATTAATCTTAACTCCTTTAAGGGCAAAATGGTTTTTCTCAGTATTTTCTAGGTATTCACCTGTGAGAAAAGCAGACTTCAACTGAAATTTAATATGCATGATTTCTTCTCCCCAAAGCCTGTCATTTTATTTCTTTATATAATTTTCCTTTCAAATTCTTCTCTGTGTGGTTTTTTGAAGGAGGAGGGCTCCATCAGTCACCCGGGTCTAACAGGGATATTTTTATTTCTGATGGTGGGAATTTGATTAGACAGAGGTTCATCTAAGTGGTTCAAATGACTGATTAATTAATGTGACATCAACACAGCCTTGCAAAATGTATTAAATATAATTGTTCCTGTCAACTCACCACAGTCTTGTTCACTGCTGGGAGCTGGAGTTATCAAGGTCCTTGTTTTGTTTGGGTTTTAACATTTCATTTTTCCAGTGGTGCCTGAACAGATTTCAGCAGTTTCTTAGTCAGAGATTTTATTTACCATACAGTGGAGATCAAACTTGCCCAGGGTTGTCTTGCATAAATGCATTATTTTATGAAAATATTTTCACTGAAAAAAAAAATCACATTTCTATGATTTTCAGAAAGGAAAATAAGTCCCTGTTTCTCAGTGAGTTCTTACTGTTTCAATTAAATTTGCATTTTACATGCATTTTTTGGAAGTGAAGAAATGTCTGAAATAGGAATTAAATCCTTACTCCAATACTCTTTTTTTTGGAGTCTGTTGTTTTGTTCTGGTATTTTTTAATGGAAAAAAATAAATATTCCTGTGAGCAGAGGAAACTTCTCATCTGTGGATAAGTAAAGAAAAACTGGTTATTTAATAAGAGAAAATGCAACATATGCAAATCATTTACAACAAAACCACTGAAGAATACACAGAATCCATTAATGCCATTCCAGCTCAACATCTGGCACTGCAATTCTTGCATGATTCCAGTAGCTCTAAACATAGATGTGGTTGATTCTCTTCTGTCTAGACTTTGTTTCATTCTTCATGCAGCAAGATGCAGCAAAGCACTGAGCCACTGTGACCTAGCACAGCATCATTCTTTCCTGCTCCCAGTTCTGCTCCTACAACCCCACCCCTGGCTGACAGGGATGTTTCTGGAGCTCTGAATTAATTCAATAAATTGCTTTATCCCATGCACAAGTGCTGTCAGGAAACAAAACCCCAGTGGAGAGGTTGCCTAAATGATCATTGCTGAGTATCAAGTGTGTCTGGATTGTTCATGTGTCACTGTCTTGTCCTCTGCAGGTACCCCAACAATTTGTGTCACTGTCTGGGCAGTGCTGAGGCTCCACTTCGATGACACTGGGTAGGTGTTGCTGGGTGGGAAAGGGTTCCAGGTGCATCCAGCACCATGGCAGGGGTGCCACAGGAGTGTGGTGATTGGAGAAGAATCACAGAGTGAGAGGATCCTTGAGGCTGGGAAAGACCTCCAGGGTCACCGAGTCCAAGCAGTGACTGATCCCCACCTTGTCCCCAACCCAGAGCACTGAGTGTCACCTCCAGAGATGGTGTCTTGGTTTGAACAGACAGGTGTCTGCTCAGGAAGGCAGGAGCCTCCCTTGAAATGGAAAAAGTAAACCCCCTCCCTCTGAATTATTATAATTTTGAAATTAAGGGGCTCTCAGGCAAAAATATGGGAATACAAATAACAGTTCCTTAATAGGAAAATTAATAATACAAATCCAATACAAATAGGAAAATAGTTCCTTAATAGGAAAACTAAAAATACAAATCCAATAGTACAAACAAAAAAAAACCACTGCCAGAGCCAGAGCAGTGCCTGTCCCCAGTGTGTCAGGGTGGGGGCACAGCCCCATCCCAGGGGGGCTCAGCCCTCCTGCAGTGCCAGCTGTGGCTCTGCTGCAGCAGGATCCTGCACAAGGGGGGAGTTTTCCTCTGCAGCTCCAGGGCTGCTGGAGATGGGCCTGCTCTCCCTCTGGGAATGCAGGGCAGGAGAAAGCTGCTCCTCTGGGAATGCAGGGGGCAAAGGCTGCTGTGCTGTTCCAGGGCAGATTGTATCCAGGTAGGAATGCTTGGCTCCTGCCCTGGGCGCAGCATCTCCCCATGGGATGGTGGAATTTGATCAGCCCTGCAGGGACACTCACTGGCCATGGACAGCAGAGATCTGCTGGAGGGAGGATGGGCTGTGGGAGAGAGAAAGAAAACTGCCCCATGGACAGAGATAACTGCCCCAGCTCTGACAGATGGTGACAGAATACCCCTATTTCCAACCTAAGACAGATGGGCACTCTAAACATCCCTGGGCATCCCCATCCAAAGTTCAAAAACCCTTTTTGTGAAAAAATTCTTCCTGATGTCCAGCCTGAACCTTCTGTGACATTTGAGGCCATTGGCAAAACTTGAGGCTATTTCTTTTCGTTCTGTTTTATCCTTTCATTTGTCACATCCATTTGTGTACAAACGGAATTTAGGTCCAGAGGTTCAAGCACTTTTCTGTTCAGAGTTACAGTTTGATGTCTGTGCCACCACTGCAGTGGGGAATTCCTAAAAGATTCAGGCATCAAACCTGTAAAACTGCAAAGCTGACTCCATTCCCCTCTCCAAAAAATTACTGGAGTCCAAGATATTGTTTGTGTCATCTTAGAAGTTGAATCCCACATAATTCTCTGCTCTTTTCCCCACTGATTTTGGAGGAGGAATAAAGTGGTGAGCTCAGCTGTAGAAATTATTGGACATAAATCCAGTAAAATGAAGGAAATCTTCACAAGGCATTACACAAGGCTTTGATTTGCCAGGGCAATTAGGAGTTTAGCTTCCCACTGAGGAGGGTTTTCCATGAATTTTGCAGGGGAGATGAATAGAGATGAAACAGAAATCTGCATTCCGTCTTCTATGTGCAAAAATAAAAAAAAAAACACATAAAGAATTCAAAAGGGTAGGTCCTTTCCAAATTGTCTCCTTGGGTAGAGAAAAAAAAGATGCAAATATCCTCTTCTAAAGGACCAGAAGGAAAAGCTGCTCCCAGAGCAGGACCTGCACATTTTGGTAATCAGCCTCTGGTCCCATAGAGCAGCAGGTGTGGCAGGTAGGAATGGATGTGTATTTACACCCTGAAAAGACAAACTTGGCAATGCTTTTTCATGAGAGCTATGTTTGAACCTGGTGACATGTTAGACAAAATGAGGCAGACTGAGTAAAATTTCAAAAATCAGTCAGTGCTTCTTTGAAAACACAGAACTGAGGAAAAGGCACTTCATACCAAAATCCCATTTCCAAGTCACTGAGGCTTATGCTTTAATTTTGCCTAATTTGGAAATATGTTGATGAAAAATTTCCACAAAACTCATTGTTCTGTCACGTCGTCTTCTTCCTTGTTCTTTCAGAATCTCTCTGGAAAGCAAATCAAGCCTTTCCTCCACTGGGAATGCCAGTGCTGTGACCCAATGTTCTTTTTTGACATTAAGACAAATTAAATCATTTATTTCCATGCAAAACAGGCCAGAAACCCCTGTTGTGTCATTATTAGGATTACAGCACTGGCTCTGAATGCACTAATTTCTCTTACAAGTCCAAACAGCTCTTGCGTTTTTGCAGGTAGGGAGAATGTTTTGCAAAAGGAAAAAGAAACAAAAAACCAAAACAACAAAAAACATTTCTATTATTTAGAGAAGCTATTTAGCATGCAAGACATTTAGACAGGTTCTAGCTGAGAGTCTCAGTGGTTACTTTTTAAAAATCAGCCAGCATTGTTCTGGGAGTGGGGGAAAAGCCAGCATGAGCCCGAAAGCGTTGTGGAAATTACTGAGCTGGAAAGCCACAGTGGCAAAGGCATGGACTGAAATACAGGCTCAGAGCCTGAGCCCCCTCCTGCCTGTTCCTTATAAAACTGGCAGAGCTCCCTCAACTTCAGCTACTGACTTCCATCACTCTAAGTGGCAGGATTGAGGAGATAAATGCAGCTGTCTGTTGGTCCAGACCTCTGCTCCTGATTTAAGGGGAGTGATGCACCAGAGATCAGACTCTGGCCTCTGCAAATGGAAATCACATCCCTCCCCCAGCCCCCTGGCTCCCTTCCCTTCATCCATCCTGCAAGAGAATAATTTCTTTTCATCCTGCACTGTAGGGAAGCATTTGACAGAAATTAGGGAGCTTGTTTACATAGTGCAGAAAATTCCAAATGTTCTGTCAAGCATTCCCCCTTTTTTTATCTGAGGAGGAGACGGTGGTTCCTACCCCCACATTTATCCTGTAGGTGTCACAGGGACTGGACATCCTTGAGAGTCCTTGAAAATAAACCTCTGTGGGAGCTTGTTCTGATTCATTCTTGACATCTACAAGGTGGAAGTTGGGAATTGAGCTCCTGGAAAAACAGGGTTAAGTAGAGGAAAATAAGAAGAGGAGGAGAAAAAAAGCAGAGAGGTCTAAGAATAGGAATTTGTAGGGGATGATGTATCAGAGTGCACATTTAAAGTACCTCAGTGTGGGAAAAAGAAACCCAAAACAACCTCTAAGGTCCTCTTTGTCCCAGGCAGATTCTGGGATAATTAACTGGGCTGTTGGTCTCTACAGTCCAGATAACTGGAATTAGAGGTGGATTCCTATCCCTGTAATTCCTTATTCCTACACAGACAAATTGCCATACATCAATATCTACTTTTACAGCTAAATTAATAATTAATAATTTGCCCAGATCCTTCCAACATTGGTCAATTCACTAAAGACTTTAAAGGCAGATTTAATGTCCATCATAAGGAGGTTGAGCCCTGCAAATAATGGGTAATTTTCAGTAGACAGCCCCTAATTTATAAATGCATAAAAAGAATTTAAAAGATAATTGGTGATTTTAGGCCCATACCATTGTTGATCACTGACAAAAGGCCTGATTTCCACACTGGGGGTGAGGAGATCCCTCTGAGCATTTGCCCCCTTTCAAATATTTTAAGTTGGGCATCCAAAGTGAGATAATTAGGAAGTATTAATTTGCACTTGAAAATCTCAGTCATCAGCTCTTTAGATTTTGGGTGATCTCAGGTTTCCATGCCATGCAAACAGAAGTTAAAAGACATAATTCTGTGTAAATTTTCTCACTTCTCACCAGCTGTATCGTACAAATCCTTATTGTTGGTTTTAGGGGAATCCATCAAAATATCTGAAATGAATAAATATTGAAATGAATAAATATCTGAAAAAAAATCAGATCTATCCATCTGAAATGAATAAATATTGTTCAATTGAAAATAATGAATATTGTTCAAATGAGAATATAACTTTAAATGAAATTTCTAAACCAGGCATCACTAAGCCATTTGGGATTTCCCTCACACACACACTTTGATGATGGGATTTTAGCTCTGCCTCCTCACTTTTACACATGCATACAGTTTTGTTTGAAGATTTTCACTTTTCCCCCAGATGCTATCACGCAACCATTTAAATGAAACTGAAGTTGTAGTAAGCTCTCATGAGACCAGCAGTGTTTTATTCCTGTGTGTGCTTCCCAATTGTTTTTTGGCATTTGACAAATGCACCATGACAGCCTCCGCTGGGACTTTGGCTCATTTCCCAGTGGGAAGGAAAAACTCCTTCTCAGAACTGCAAGTACAATTTAGACAGATTTCCGTGATTTTGTGTTTTCTAGGGAGAAAATCAGGGGAATAAAGTGGAGGCAAATTTTTAGTTGACAAATTCTTGATGGCTTAAAAAAGTCACGAAGACATTTCTCAATAATAAACAGTACATATTATAATAGCATAGCAAGGCCTGGAAAATAAGTTTATTTTTGTTATTTTTTCTAGTTCTAAAAATGTTATCATTAAGACTCTCCATGAATATAAGCCATATATTTGAATGTCCAAGTGCACTGTGTGAAATAAACTTCCGCAGAATCTTTTGGTGATATCAGAAGAAGATTCTAAATTTCAGGGTAAAAATGTCATTTTATTTATGATCACTCACTAGCAACAGCTTGACAAAGGAGCTGACCCCAACTGTTGCCCAGTATTTGATCCTTCTCAGATGAATCTTGGATAGGACTTGCAACCCAATGACTGGAAAATCATTCCAAATGTGAATACAACCAGGATCCTGGTGTACTGGAAATGTGTAAAAATCCTTGTGTCAGGGCCAGAAACCAACATTCATATCTGTTAACCCTGGAAAAGTAAGTGAGACATCAAACTTTGGAATAACCATCAAAAAAAACCCCATCCATTGACTTATCTCTTTTATTTTTTTAAGGGACAACTTTACGGTTGTATTATAGATACAGAAACACATTTAAAGGGTTTTGCCAAAATATCTAAGCTGTTTAATGGGAATACCATCAAAACTGCCACAAAAATACTTCTTTTACTTCCAAATGATTGTGGAAAGGCTGTAAAAGAAAGCTGCAATAAGACAAAGTAAAGAACTATCACTTTTAAGTTAAATAAAATAATTCAGCTGCAAAACCAATCCCCCACATTCTGCCCTCTTAAAAAAAAAGGTGTAAATTCATTAATTTCATTGTTATGTCTTGTTTTCTTTCCTTCTCTTTCCCCATCCCATTCTTTCCTCAACAACTGCAGCTGCTGGGACATGAATGACAACACTGCCTTGTGGTGGGTGATCAAGGGTCCCGTGGTTGGGTCAATCATGGTGAGTAGCACCTGGAGAAGACACTTCCTCAGCTCTCCTGAGGACAAATTTAAACATCTTCAAATACTTTACAAACTGTGCTGCATCCCTATGCTGGACTGCTGGGAAAATTCTCTAAATTTCCATCTTTCACCACCCGCAAAACCAAGGAATTTAATCATTAGGAAGGATTAATACAAATTAAATGATGGAGCACTGCCTGTGAGCAAAGGAGTTATTCAGTTAAACACAGACACAAATGTTATAATTAAGAACCCCGAGCATGAGGAACATTTGTCTGGGGCTGGCAGGGGTGTCACAGCATGTGTGGAAATTCTGGGCCAATTGGGGTGGCAGCTGAAGGACAAGCGGGACAATCCATGGCACGTAAAACAATAGTAAATTTTAAATGGTAAATTTGGGAATTTAAATTTAATAAATTTAGTAAATTTAAATAGTAAGGTAGTAAATTTTTCCTGATCAGTGACCAGGGAAATGCACTCTGTCTCCTGAATGGGATTAATTTCACAGCTACATTTATTTATCTAATATTAGATTTAAAATAGTCCTTGGTCATAGTGTATATTGTCAGCAAGGTGTCTGAGCTCTCTTTAATCAATGGAACTCTTGGATTTGGCTCAAATTTTGTCACATGGAGGACTGAGAGGTTCTAAAGAGCCCTATTTGGGCTTCACAGAACAGCTAAAATTGGAAAGGATCGCTGGAAGTCATTTAGTCCAACCTCCCTGTTTGAACAGGATTCCCTAGAACATATAATTCAGGATGGTGTACAGATGGATTTGGAGTATCTGAAGAGAAGAAGATATTCTGGTGCTCCAAATAATATGAGAATTTGAACATGCTGTTGGGCTCCTGCATTTAGGAAAATAAATTGACAATATGGTCAGTGGCACCTGAAAATCTGCCAGGTTTGCCACATGTAAGTGTCTTATTCTGGGCATTCTAAGTTGCTCTCCACACTCCACAGACATAATTAAACAGGTGTTCAGTGGGTTTGGTGGGAATTCAGACATGCATCTCACAGGTAACCAATAAAACAGGAAGTTTTATCAGGTTTGGTGTTTCTCCTTTGAAATCTTTGGACAGCTCTGTAAAATCCAGCAACTGTCAGAGAAATGAAAGGAAGTTCAGCCAATTTCAGCACAAAACAGAGAGGGTTCAATGATCCAAGGTTTTTGTCCATGTGGGAATTTCCATGTTTTACAGGCACAGTCTCTGAAGGATCACGTTAAACCTGGTTTCTGTTAAAGGCATTAAGGAGCCCAACAACCAGCCAGGGACAGCTGGGCTTCTCCAGCCCTTTGCAGTCCTAGGATCAGACAGAAACTGCTGGAAAAGAATTCTAGATGCTGAGAACGTCAGACTTTCTGTACTGACAGACTCTAACTCCCAAGAAAGCACTACATTTAACCTGAAGCCATAGAAAAAGCTTCCAAAATTGATTGAAGACACTAGGATTACAAGTGTGTAGTTTAATTAGAAGTCTATAATATCACAAGATGGAAAACTTAGAGTTTGGGGTTTTAGAATATACTAATATATATAGAACAAGATGGAGGTTTTAAAACAGAGACTAGTCCTTCTTCTTCACCTTCTTCTTTATAAGTTTGAGGGGTATTTTGTAATTAAACAGAAAAGTCCACATTGCGGACTTTGAGTGATTAGTTATTAAGTTAAAAGTGAAAATAATTTAAATGTCATTTCCTAATTTGATAATTTAACCTTAAAAACCTTATAACAAAAAATTGTTAATCATTTTATACCTAGTTAGTAAAATAGCACTCCCTACCTGTGAGACTGTAACATAAATAAGAAAAAATGAATATTTGAATCAAATACCTTCAGGTGCCTTCAATCCCAATCCCAGACAATGAAAAAAAAAACCAAAACCAAAAGCAAAACCAAAAAAAAAACCCCAAACAAACAAAACCCAACATTATAATGGTGCCCCAATGTGAGGATCCAACTCACAGCCTTTAGATTATGAAACTGATGCTGATGCTCATGTTCAGTTCCTGGTCTCCCTATAGGAGGTTAAGATTTTATAATGGACCAACTTAAATTTCCACTGTTCAGGCTCTAAGAAGCTGTGGAGTTGGTGACAGCCACATCTCAAGCCAAAGCATTGAAATAAACTAATTTTTTCATTCTCCAGGTTTTTAAAACTGAGAGAAACTGTTAAAATGGGAAGTCTGTTGGTCAGAGAATAGGAGTTAAAAATGCCTTTACTCTCAAGGTTTTTGTTTATGATTTTTTTGTGCAGGGATCTTTCTTTTTGCTCTGCACAGGTTGATAATGAAAAATGTTGAAAGTTTTCCATTTATGTTTTTCTTCTCTTGTCTTGAAGCTGCAGAAATTTCTGCCTCATTTTAGCTGCAGCAAGAGAGATAAGACCCTTGTGAAATTTCCCCATTGCTCTTGACCATATAAAACTTTCAGACTGTGGTTTGGAGAGACAAAAAGGAATGTGACCAGCAAGTCACTGGGAATGTTTCATTTTCATACTATAGAAAAGTATGTCATTGTCACCCTTTTTTACTTTTTTTTCTTTCCCCCAGATAAACTTTGTGCTTTTTATTGGCATAATTGTGATACTTGTGCAGAAACTCCAGTCACCTGACATCGGGGGCAATGAATCCAGCATTTACTTGTAAGTACAAATAAAGCAGTAATCAATTTAAATTACTGATATACACATAGGAAAAACCCACAAAGTCAAAAAGAAACCTCCGTTGAATTAGGTTAATTTTTGAAAAGAGTTCCAAGGTCTACTAAATTATTTTGATTTTTACTTTAATTTTTCAATCCCTCAGCCATGAAAGTGCATTTTAATGCCAGCTTTCACCCTTCTTTAAAAGGCCCATTAAATAAGCATAAATACAAGATTTAAAACAAACCCAAACAAAATCTAATGTTTTTACATGTGAGTTATCTGAAAATTAACATATTGGTATAAAAATTGTTATCCTCATGGATGGTTTGCTGTGCTTCATAAGTTCCAGGACATGGTTCAAAGTTCACTGAAATCAATGAGGTTTGGTGAAAAGTTTTAATTAATTTTAGGCTGAATTATAGTGTAGGAGGATCCTCTAGACATACTTATGTCCATGCTTCTTGTAAACTTAAATGCATTCCACCTAGGCCAAACATTTCCCACACACCCCCTTAAAATTGTTTTAAAATGCTAAAAACACAAATCCTAAAATTTTCCTCTAGATGTTTGCAGCTTTGTGATTTATATGGGGGTTTTTTTGAGCTGGAATTCTTTTTATTAGTTTCTATCTCATAAGAGGGCAGAGGTTGGCCAGTTGAGGTGGTTGTCTTCATGATTTTGAGTGCATACAGTCATTCTCCATATAAAAATTATATAATCCTCTGGAATAATGAGGATATGGGGCAGCACCTCTGGGGCTGGCCTAAACACCACACACATTTGGTTTTGGGATTTTTTTGTGAGCTTGAAGGTTTTCTTGTACACATAGACATAGGTAGGGCTATTTAATTTATTACTAAACTTCTGATGAAAATAGGCAAGCTATGAACACCTTAAATAAAACTAAAAGATGTTAGGATAAAGTAAGAGATGCTTATTTGGTAGCAAATACAATTATCCAGTGATTAGTTTCACCCTAAGTAACCACAATCATAGAATGATGATGTCATCCATCTAAATGAGAATTTTCTGGGATAACTATGTCCTCCAGCTGCCTATTTTTCTTTCTTCCCCCATTATCTAGTTTAGATTTGCATTAAATAATATTTTCTACATCAATTTTCATGTCTGTAGCCAGACATCCACTTACTGAAAGCACTGCGTTTTTCATCTTCCTCTAAACTGTGTTTATACAGCTAAAAAAAAACAAACTAAATTGATTCTGTGGGTGGATTTACCTCAGAATTACAACTGAGGATGAGACTTAGAGCCTAGGTTAACTTGTGCATGGTCTGCTTAGGGCTTGCATGAAGGCTTGGATGTTCTGCTAGGAAGTCATCCCTGACTTCCTGGGATTTAATTAACACCTGAGATGTGCAGAGCTGGTTCTGAGTCTGAATTTTTCAGTGCATGTTTGGTGTCTGCTGCACATCTCACGTATGAAGCAAAGCATGCCACGGACCCCAAAAGATTTAACCGGATTGTCAAACATCCCTTGCCATCCTGGATCAATATGGTGACTGGGTTTTGCTGGTGTTTTTCCTATGTGTATAGTTAGCCACCAAAACCGAGAGAAAACATCATATTTTCTGTTCCATTCGCTGCCATTATTTTTTTTCTCATGTTTTTTTGCAATTTTTATAAGCGGGTGTGTATAAATCGATCTCGCATTGATGTATGTGTTATGGAGTGGAGTGTTGTTTATCCAAACAGATTTGACAGCAGAAAAGTTCACACAGGGATGATAAAAAAGAATGAAATTGATAATTCTGCGCAGATATACACCAGACAGAGTCAATATTTGTGCACACATGCCCGGTAAAAAGAGAGTTTGTAAGGGAGGAAGACAATAGATCATATTCTGGTTCTGTCACCATATTGAAATATCTCACATTTAGACTCATATTAAGCATTTTCCATGTTCTATTTTGCTGTTTCAACCTATTGAAGCATCATTCCATCAGACCAAATTCCTCATCCAGATCTTTATTCCAGAACATCTTTAAGCACTTCCCCTTTAGTAGGTGAGGAACAATGAGGTTGAGGAAGGATTTTTCAGCCTGTTTCTGAAGGTAATACCTCATGGATCTGCAGCAGGGATTGAGATTTATTCTAATATCAGTCTTCCATTTTTTGGAATAACCCTTTGGACAACTTGTGCTTCCATCATCAAAAAAAAAAAAAAAAAAGAAAGAAAGAAAGTGAAAGACCCCAAAAACTTGGCTACTGACTTTGAACAGGATTTCTTTTATTATATGTTTGGTACATGTTTAGGTTCAGGTCCTTTTAATGACTATTTTTGTGAGAAAAATCTACCTCTGGTTCTACTTCACAGACACTGTGGTGATGGTTCTGCAAAGCACTTAAGCCTGTATTTGATTTTTAAAGCCCCAGGGATGGGTTTAAATTCAAAGATTAATCATATATTGCTACCACTGTGCATTCATTATTAAAACCTCCCACTGAGAAGTTGGCTGGGAGCTATGACAGGACCATGGCAGAAGAGAGCACTGCAGGGGAACTGAGGCTTAATTAATGCAGTGTAGCCACTGGAGAATGTAAGATTTACCTTAAAATAAATCAAACAATCATTTGTATCATTTGCTATGCATTACCCGGGCTTTACTCCTATAAAAAAAAAATTCTAGATTTCCTCTCCAAACAACCTGATCATTGTGTGCAACAGCCTTTGCCTTTAGGCTGACAAAAACTTGGAAACACATTGTTAATTCCTCACAGTTTTCCTGGAGTGGCCAAGAGCTTCGGTGGTTATAAACTTCCATTTTACTCACCTGTGTGTTCAGTCATCCATCACCAGCCTCATGCCTCCCCAGCCTTTCCTCATGCCTTTAGTTCCCCTCAGAGCTGCCTGCATGCTGCTGGGACCCCAAAATCCCACCAGGTTCTGGGAGAGCAATCACTCCATCTTTCTTTTGATGATGTTTTTGAGAAAAACTCCTCTTTACTGCTGAAAATATTGGGGATCTCTAAAAGGCAGATTCATCAAAATGTCTACGCAGCTGAGGCAGGAATTCAAAAGAGACATCAAAGACACCCCTTTAATGATCATTTTAATTCTATTATTATTTTGGGCTATTTTTCTCAGAAAATTTCACACTTCCTCCCAATAATCATCACAACCATGAGTTACTTTTTAGTGTGAGGAATGCCAAAGATGGTAAAATTGTTTTCTTGAAACATGTTCTGGTTTCAGTTAATCTTGTGTCCGTCCTGAATAATTCTGCCGAATTAAGCAGTGAACCAAGGCAAAATCAGAAATGCAAATGGAATAGATTTTTAGCTGAGGGACAAGTTCTGAGATCCCCAGGAGGTGGGAAAGCATAAAGAGCTATTGATTGTATTGTTAGAGTAATTAAGACAGCTATTAATGAAGTCCAGGCAGGTTTCTCACCCCAGCTGGTGAAATAAAGAGCGGTAATGTCCCATGATTACAGACATAAAATGGTTTGGGTTGGAAGGGGCCTTAAAATCATCCAGTGCCACCCTCTGCCATGGCAGGGACACCTTCCACTGTCCCAGGCTGCTCCAAGCCCCATCCAGCCCGGCCTTGGACACTTCCAGGGATCCAGGGGCAGCCACAGCTGCTCTGGGCACCCTGTGCCAGGGCCTCCCCATCCTCACAGTAAATAAGTTTTTCCTAATACCCAGTACAAACCTGCTGTCTTTCCATTTAAAGCCATTTCCCCATGTGACATATCCTATTTAATCTCACAGAACAAATGACCCTGTCTTGAATTGGTGCCAGTAGTTTCCATGCAGTTATAAATTAATTAACATGACCCCAAACAGAAAGAACCCCCTGATTTCAGCAATCTTCAATTGCAGTTTGTAAATATCAGTGAAGGCTGCCCTAGAACAGAGACTGGACAGAGCTAAAGAATAAAGCAGGGATTTATCCAAAGGATCTCCTCCATGGATGCACCTTGGGCAGCACCAGAGCCCAGCCAGGGCTGCACCCAAGATGAACCAAAATGGCCCCAAAATGCCCGGCCGGGCACGGGGTCTCTCCCTGGGATCAGCTCTGCTCCATTTGCACCTTGCAGTTCATTGTCCCATCCCAGCTTTAGCCCCTGCAGTCCCACCCTGCTTGTTTTTCTCTCTGCAGCCCACGGGGTTTGTGCTCCTGGCCTGAGATTTGGCTCATTTGTCCTTGGTGCCCAGCTGGAGCAGGAATTGTTTTGTCTCCCTGCTCTGTGCACAGAGCTCACCATGCCCTGATGTGAAGCCCAGACCCACACACTAAAGCAGCACAGAATCTGAAAAATATAAAAGCCAAAACCGGAGGCATCAGAAGTAGCAGATTATTTAGGGATAGTTACCCCAATATTATGAGAGCCAAGTAGCACCATGTCAGGAGTCCATGAATTAAATGGGATCTCACAGTCCTGGGGAATACAAACACATATTCACACCCCTACAATGGCTGGTTCAGCACACAGAGCAGCCCATCAGGCCCACATTATTTGCATGGATTTGTCATCTTTCACTTTCTTCCCTAGAATTTTAGGAAATGGATAATAAACTGATCTGGCAAGACTTCACTGGTTTTACCATGAAAAATTCAGCCAACAGTGTGTAAACTGGTATATCAGAATCTCTTTTCAAACATCCTCGTTTTGGCCAAGTTGCTGTAGAGATAGTACATCACCCCCCCCAGAAACAAAACCCCATATTTCTACAGAAATGCCCACACGAAGCTTAAATTCACACTGTTATTTTCACAAGCATTGTTGCATTGCTGAAATATTCACTCTAGAGTGAAAATCATCAGCATCACTACCAAAAAACACCACTATTATATTTAGTAGGTGCATGATGTAGATGCATGCTGGAATAACCCTTAAGATTAAAAAGACCCACACATTTCCATCAAATCTTTGGTTTTTTTCATTCATTTTCAAGTATCAAGCACATAAAACTGAAAAAAAAAATCTTCTTTTTCATTTATGATGATTTCCAGTTTATCACGACTGGTATAATTTGGGAGGGGGAAGCTTGTTTCTGCTTTTGCTTTGACAGATTCTTCATAAATTTTGTATCACATGTTGAAAGCTCAATGAAAAGAAAACAAACCCCACATATATATCTAGCTAATTCAGGTCTACGTCATTCCTCCAATCAGCATCTTGCTGGAAAGAAAGGAGAATCATGGCATATATCATAGGTAGGTATGATTTTACCTATGGTGCAACCTAGAGGGTTTAGGGCAGCAAAAGCAATGTTGTAACCCAGATGTTTTGGTAAACAACACTCCTCTAAAATTCACCTCCAAAGTCACTGGACACGCAGTGATTCATTCTGCTACCGCTTTGTCTTGCTGCAAGTGCTCAGACTGCCAGAGTTGGTAATTATTGACAGGGTCTTGGTGCCAAAAGGCTGATTTTTTGACAAGCAAGTGGCAGCTGTTGGATGGACAGTGTGTTCTCTAGGAGGGCACTGCAGTTTCTGAGCCCCAGGTGCTGCCAGCTGGGTGCTGGGGCACCCAACGACCCATCAACAAAAGGAGCTTGTGTCCTTGGGTTAATCCTTTTCCACCACAGGAAAATCCACTGGGAAACACAGATGATGGTCATTTGAAGTCAGTGCCTGATCAGCAAGGACCTAGTGCTCATTTCTGAGGAATGCCAGGGGAGTGGATACTTGCTGCTTTGATTGACACTAATTCTTGATTTCTTTATTTAAAGTGCTAAAATATGTGCTCATTCCCTCCTATACTTTTCATGTGCATTGCTCAAGGCAAATTATTACTTTGGGTTCTGGTTTGATTTTCTTTTTTTGGTTGTTTTTAATTTGGAAGTTTGGGGTGGAAAGGATGGGGGTGTTCATTTGTGCCAATCTTTTCATGTAGGGATTGGAAAAAAAACCTGAGTGTACTCATTAGGAATGTAAGATCATGCAGGCTATGTACCATAATTAGCAGGAGTGCAATTAACAGGGATTTATTTATTTTCAGATAAAATAATCAAAAGCCCTATTCTGCTTTGATTGCCTATCTGTGGTTTCAATTGCTGGAAAATCAAACAGCACAGAATATTTAGTGTGTTTATAATGTCCCTTGGGGCTGTTATTGCTGCTGAACAACTGAGGGTAAAATGAACCTAAATCCCTCAGGTGCCTTTGGCAAGGATAGGAAGATGAATTTTTGGTTGTCAAATCTACTTTCCCAAGGTAAACACTGCCTTTCATCCAGTGCATCCTTTACATTCTTACATAAATGATGAGATTAGACCTAAAACTATTTCCACCTGGAGAAGGGTTTTGTCATCTTATGGGCCACCAGCCAGAGGAACATTCCAGAAGAGCAAATCAATATTTATAAAGGAAATTCCATTCCATTTCCAATCCTGTACAAGGACCTGGCCAGAGCTTTGGCGATTTTGAAATCATGGATCACAAGTCTTATTTCTTGTTCATGAAAAAGGGTTCTGCTTCCATTATTTGGAAATCTTTAGAAGGCAGATTTTAGGGTGCAAGGCCTTGGCCTGCACAGGTGGTGTCTGTGTGGTGGAGGCTGACTCCTGTGCTTTTTCCTCTTGCAGTAGTATTGAAAAATAGGCTGACTTTGTCTTTAAACACTATTCCTGTGGCTGTAAGACATTTTTATGGGAAACTTGATGGTTTAAATGGATATACAGACAGAGAAAAGGATACAATGGTGATTTTTGTTGTTGATGAACTCATGAGATTTTGAAATCTTCCTGGGTTTCACATGTAAGAATTCTCTAATGATGACTTAAAATTTCTCCATGGCTCCATGCTATGATCTGTGGCAGCCTTAAAGAACAAAGTTCTTTGTCCACAAGCTCATGCTAAAAGAGCAAAACACAGACCTTTTCTTTCCCCCACCTATCACAAGAGCAAGCCATGAACTGAAAAAGAGCAATTTTGTATTAGAAGAGAAGCCACTAAAAGATGTTCCATCTCTTGAAAGATCAAGGAGGTGTGAAGGTTAGAAGGTTAGTGAGGGAAAGAATAATGCCAGGTTTTATCCAACACTGCAATTCTCTTTATAGAAATGTTTTTTGTTTTTTTTTAAACATAGCACTCTCAACAGTTCTATCAAGGGCTGGATTAGTCCTAACAGCTCTGTTTCCACAGAGTTTGAGGCACCAAAAAAAGGCTAAACAATGTTTTATGAGTTCCCATTGAAATGTTGGCGTCATGGATCTGGAAATTTCACATATAAACACTTTTCAAAGATAGCACCAAAGCCATCATGGCTTGATTGCCATAACTGGTATGGAACAGAACTCAGAACACCCAGGGGCTCAAGCCAGAGGGATTTATACATAAGTGCTTGAATCTGTAGGGTGCCTGCGGAAATTTAGGATTTTGCCCACGCATGTGCTGTCTGAAACACTTTAGATATCTAAAATTGCTCCAGCCTTGCTGCTTAAAAGGCCACAAACACTTTAGCAATGTGCACATTATAAAGCTTCATATTGTAAAGGGAGAGTGGCTGCACTTCACTAAATTTGCTGTAACCTTGTAAATTTTGCCACACACTGAAGCTTCCTGATTAGCAAAAATGAGGTAGCTTTCAGGAAGAAAATGCAGAACAGATCTCAAATGTGCTTCTGAAGTCACTGCACTTGGTCAGAGTGAAAAACCTAATTTTGATGTGTATTGATATGCTTCAGTTGTCATGGAGATCAGCAGGATAGGGAACGTCCAGTGCCCAAGGCCACTCAGCTTTTTGAATTAGCCACGGATTTGGGTGCAGGACCTTTTATCAGAGCAGCTTGCTTACATCCTGGGAAAAATAATGGGTTTGGAGAATCAGAAAAAAATTCAGAAGTTTCAAATTGAGCACTTGTGGTATTTTTGAGGTCCCCAGGACGAAGGAGGAATTGAGAATCTGACTCCATGTTCTTAGAAGGCTAATTTATTATTTTATGTATTTATAGTATATTAAAGAATGCTATACTAAACTCTACTAAAGAATAGAGAAAGGATACAGACAGAAGGCTTAACAAGATACTAAAGAAAAACTCGTGACCTCTTCCAGAGTCCCGTCACAGCTGGCTGTGATTGGTTATTAAGTTAAAACAATTCATATGTTGGATAAACAATCTCCAACTACATTCCAAAGCAGCAAAACACAGGAGAAGCAATCAGATAATTATTGTTTTCATCTTTCTCTGAGGCTTCTCAGCTTCCCAGGAGAAGAAATCCTGGCAAAGGGACTTTTCCAGAAAATATGACAGTGACAAGCATTAAGTTGGGAATATCCAAAGCAGACCATCCTGGCTGTTTGTCTTTTTCCTCATGCATTGCTCATGTCTATGAGCTGGATTGAGTGCACTGTTAGACTGAAAGGGATAGATCTGAATTTTTCTTTGTCCCCAAATCAGTTTGCACCTCTGATTCTTTGAATCAGTTACTTAATGGTAAATGTGAAGGTGGAGCTGAAGCAACTGGTCGTTCAGCACTTAATGTGAGACTGCAGGAAATGGGGAATAATTCTGACATCTCTGATCCTAAACGTGCTTTCAATTTATACCAAGGCTTGATGCCCACCAGCAACCGTGGTTTTCCACTTAGTTTTTCCCACCATTCACACTTTTGCCTCTATCATATGAGGACAATAGGAATTTACTTTCCTCTCAGTGTCTCAATTTCTCCTTGCCATTGATTTATTGTGTCTCACTTCAGCAGCTGGCATTGTTTCACGTCCAGCAGGAGTAGTTTTACATCTGGAGAATTTTTAGGATGTACTCCAGGCAAGTACACAGCCTGAGGGAGGGAGGGGACAAAGAAGATGGTGCTGTCCCAATGCAGATGGTTTTTTGATCCAGAAAGACAAATTTCTTGTGAAGATCTTGTGGCTAACACTGTGTGCCCAAGGAACTGTGTGGTGCAGAGCAGGTAATCAGTTCTCTAAGAGCACACTCTGCCTGCCTTGGAGAGTAAAAGAACATCCTCAAAGGCCACCAGGCTACAGAGGCTTAATGCAGAATGAAGTCTCAATGAAGGTTGTTGAAACAAATGCAAACTAGCTCAAGATAGGACCAATCCAAAGCCATGTGTAAGGTTCACATCACAGTCTTAGTCCCACCTGTATCATTACTGAGGGATTTCCAAGCTGTAATTCCTCTTTATATTTCCAATGAAAACACTGGAGTTGTTCAGCTGATTAAGTGTCTGCAAGCCCAGGTTTTTTAAACAAAGGCAGTGCTCTCTTTTTTCATGGAGGAGAGTTGCAGAGATGGGTTGTACTGTGAATTTGCAGGGATGTTGTAGAACATGGAAGGCAGGTGAGTCAAAACAGTGTAACTGAAGCTTCAGAGCTGCAAATTACATAAACCCAGTGTAGTTACACTGATGCTGAGCTCTGCCAGCTGACAGGAATCAAAATCTGTCTGTAATGCTTGAAAATGCACTTCTTGTGTCAGCCTGGGACAGCAAACTCTCTGTGGGCTTTGCTCCTTTGCTTTCTTTTGAGGACAATGAGCTAAATCCCATTGTCAGATATTTATGCCTGGATTTGTATATTCATAACAGCATTCAAAATGTTAATTTATGCAAGAATCTCATTTGGCATGGTACATTTTTCTCAATGAACCTCCTTTTGTCTGCTGCACCTCAGTGATGTTACTGCACCTCCATCAGAATTATTCCACAGTGCTTGGGTCTGTGCTCTGCACTCAGAGACAATAACCCAGCTTGGGAGAACAGGAGCTCCAGAATTAATACAGGGCAAGAATCAGGACACAGAACATTGAAGCTACAGTTGTTTTTATTGGAAGAATTCTGCCCTCTGCCACAAGCTTTATTCTCTAGAGCACAGGCAAATATTGGGCTTAATCTCTTCATTATTTAACTCCAAGTATAGCAATGGTGTTCTCCTTCTTTTTAGTCCACTCTGTAGAAGTTAGAAAAGGCAAGAATGAGCACTGTAGATAGGATTTTTAGCTCTCTGACCATTCTGTTTCACCTTCAAGCCTCAGATCTACTCAAGGGTCAGATTTACTGGACAAAACATTCCAGTAAATTCACATTTGTTAAACATTTGTTTTTAACCACAGCATTAATCTGCAAGCAGTCATTCAGCTTCAGCTTCTTATTTTAGTGGCATTAGCAAGGAAAAATAGAACTCTAGGCAACAAGGCTAAGAGTTTGGGATTTGTTTGCCTTTAAAGGCTAGAGACACAGTTTTCTTACTTTTTTAAATTTTTTTTTTCCCCATGAAGAGCACAATATTTGTTGTACTTTTAGCAAGACAGCAGGGCATTTACCTGGTTTAATAAATCGATCCTGCTGGGCTCCTTCCACAGCCAGTAAAGATCTACCCAGTCCAGAGATTGAAATCTTTTAGTACAACTTATTTCACTTTAAACAAGTTCAGAATTGGTCAGGTAAATCTCACTTTATGGCCTGTTTTTCACCAAGCTGACAAGGAAAAAGGCATGCAGCTAAAAAGAATTAGAGGAGATACCGCAAAAAGGCAACTTTGCCCAGGAGCACCTGGGCTTACTCTGTCTGGGTGAGAGGGTGAATGGCTCTGCCTGCACAGCAGGGATGGAATTGTAGGATCTCTGCTCACAGAATGAGTTCTGTTTTCCAAACTGCTCCATCTGATGTGTACGGGTGAGGGGTTTGTAAATGGAGTTGGTGTTTCAAAGGGAAACAAGTGCAGCTTCAGGGAGTGCTCAGCTCCTGAGCAGCAAGGAGAAGATATCTCCCAGCCTAGAGGAGTATCAGCTGAGGGGAAGAGGGCATATGATATAAATTATATATTAGACAGATCTACTTTTCAGTTTTCTCCTCTCTCTCCCATACAGTCTCTCTGCTTCCACTTTGGTTAACTTTCTACTGTATTTTCAATGCTTTATTTCATTGATTTATTTCTGCATTCCTTCTCCTGCTACCACACAGCTGCCAATCCTCCTCATGGCGAGGTTACATAGCATTACTCGAGCAGGGTGCACAGAGACTCTCCACGAGGAGCAGTTTTAATTTGCATGAATCAAGGTCTACCTTTACTGCATTTCCCAAAGGATTCCCCTTCAGCACATTCAGGGACAAGGCACAAACCTCATCATTCCCCGTGTGTCGGTAGCCACCTAAATTCAGAACCCTGACCATTTTCATGATGGATGTACTTGGATAATGCAGCATAACCTCCTTCCCCTGGATCAGCATGCTCGTTTCCCTCCTCTTAAGCGCCTCTGAGACATCTAGAACCGAATTACAACTCCTTTTGCCTCCGATTTGTGTTCTCTCTCATTTGCATCGAGACGTCCAGGTGTTCGGTGGCCTTCAGCCACATCATCCATGGCTCATTCCACCCCGGGAGTGTTTAACTTTTTCTTTCCCCTTCCACCCTAGCACCCTCCCTCTTCCTCCCAGATGCAGCTGCAGTCCCTGCCCAGGACACTTGCGGTGAGACTCAGCTTGTTTGCCTTTAGCTGTCTAAAGTCTCGTGCTCGATCTGAGCAGTCCAGTCGTCGTCTGTGGTCACTCGGGGACGCCAGGGCACCTCCGTCAGACAGAGCATCCCCTGTGCCTTAGGTGTCTCTGTCACACAGGCCAGCTCAGCCTGGGAGTCCCTGTCCTTCCCCTGAGTGAGCTCAAGGTGATAGTTCAGTTTGGAATCTGTCTTTGGCGCGTAGAGTTAGATGTGACCAACTCCGTTCTCTGTGTGCCTACAGAGGTCTGAGGATCCCGCCCTGATTCGTGCAGTGTTTTCATAGCCATGCTCTCATTTTAATTCATTTTTCTTACATTTGTCTAATTTTTTTTCTCTTTCCTGTTTTTTTTTTTTTTTTTTCCCTGGTTCCTGCCTTTTCTGTCTCTTCTCTCTTTCTCCCTTTCCTTCCACCAATGTCTCTACTTTGATAATAAATAAAGTTTGTAAAATAAAAGGGGAGGGAGAAAGGAAAGAAAATGTCTATAAATTCTGTGCTCTAAAGATCTGGGACACTTAACACCATCTAAAATCAGAGAGGTGACTCTATCAAAATTAGAAATGGACAAAAAAAAGTGCTACCACCCCTAAAATATTCAGGTTTTCTAAGAAGTATTAGCATTGTTTTCCATCACAAACCCGTGTGTCAATGTCCCTTCTCTGGGTGTGGAGCAGCAGTTAATCCATAGATAATATTTTCAAAATCATGTCTGGTTTTTTCAATAATTCTAGTAAATACCAAGTGCTGTCACATTAGATCTCTTCACCAGGAAAACCTATAAAAAAATCAATCCCTGTCAAATGAAACAGGACATAAGCAGTAAAGGAAACATGGATGGGAATTTATTTCTAGGTTGCCATGGCAACATTAAGAATATCATTGAAGGCCACAAATCTCTACAACAACCCATGGCTAAAACTTTTCAAAGTGCTTATTGATTTTTAGATGTTTCCTTTTCAGGTTCTCTTCCTTAATATGCCTTGTAAGTGCTTCTTTTCAACACAGGCTGAGCAGCCCTCTTGTGGTAAAAATTGGTCTGAGAAATGTGCTTCAGATCAAGTGATCAAAAAAATGAGTGGCACTCAAAATCCATAGTCACTTCTGAAAGCCTCAGTCACAATAAAATGGAACTATCCCTTAAACCTCCTTGCTCATTTTTGATCAGCCTAAGTGGACAATTAATGCCCAACTCAGCTCTGTGAAAAGCAGGTGGTACAAAAATCTAGCACAGAAATTCTAGTGTAAAAGGAGCAGTCGTTTTCATGTTTACTGCCTCAGCAACATGCAAAAAATGAAATTCATTTTATGAGTTGAAACACAGTTACTATATCCATTTGCTGGATGTGTCCATGCCCCAAGACTATGTTCTTTCCAGCTCTTACACTGTAATATTTAATAACATCACCGTTACCAGGCTTTAAATATCCAAAAGGAAGCAAAACATAACTCCAGAAATGAGGATTGACTTAAAGGACTTAAAAGTAGGGAGAAATTTAGTATGTTTTCAATTCATCCTGGTTTACTGCTCAGATTATAAATTCCATGAGTTGTGAACACAGTTCTTAGACTGTGTAACAATAAATGAGTTGGGCTTGTTTGAACAAACTTAAATGTTTGCCTTGAAGGCAATTGCTTAAAAATCACATTTTATTATCCTTTATATTATTGGATATTTATTCTTTATTATCCTTTATATTAATGGATATTTATTCTTTATTATCTTTTGTATTAATGGAGATTTAGTCAGGGTACTCAGTGGTGTTTGGTGATCATCCCATCCTACTGTGGACGTCAAAAACAGGTCAGATGTACCTGAACAATAAATGTGTATTTCTCTCTCAACTGTTTATTCTGATGATTCTCGGGGTCCTAAGGATGTCAATTTTGCTTACACATCTGTTCTGTAAACATCCAGCCTCTCCTGAGGTGAATCCCACCAAAACAACCACATGTTGAAAACAAAACAAAAATTCTCCCCTTGAAAGTCTACAAGAAATCTATATTTTAAATTTTCATGTTTTACAGCCCAGATAGAAAATCTCTCATAGGATCCCTCTAAATTCCTGCATGTTACAGATTACCCTTCTTATTGATTGACTTGAATGAGCCTCTCCAGGCTGGTTGGAAAGGAACTATTTTGTTCTCTGTTCCTAGAATCCAACATGCAGGGATCAAGGTCCTGCTCCACAATGTATGAGCCTGCTGCTTTGATGAGCACACTGTCTCAAAAAAATAAGTGGTACCTCCAAAATTACCAGCCAGACATTCAGACTCCATACTGAGCTCCCTCCCCATCACCAAAGAAGATGGAAAACCAGCTTTGGTGTCTTTACTAGAACTCTTTGTTAAAAACAAGGGATCCACTCTACAATGAAAATGAGGAACGCCTGATCCAATTCCCCTTAGATTGATGCCCATCCTACAAGTTCATGTTACTCTCTGATTGTTCTCCATGAGCATGCAGTCAACTCTCATTTAATCTAGTGTTCTGTGGCCCCCTGTACAAAACCAGACCACGCAGGTCCTGTGTATTTTGGATGCATTAGCACTGCCCCCCTGCCCTCGGGGTGTTTGAGTTTTGTCCGTGAATCAGCACATCACAACGGCCAGCAACAGCCAGCGCACTTCAATTTTTATTTGATTTTTTGATTTCTGCTTCAGTCAAGCAGCTGGTTTGTGCCGTGAGTCCATCCTGTCGTGTCTGCTTTCCATCTTTGTGACGTGTCTCATGAAATGTGTTGAAAGTGACCTACCTTGGCCTGTTCACGATATGCTGAAAAAAATGCTAATCTTGTCATATTTAGCAGCTGCGTTCAGAAATGCTACTGTAAGCCTAAGAGGGCTAACCAGCACTCTTGCAAGATGTCAGAACTATCAACCATTACCCTGTAAGTGTACGCACTCCTGTGACATTACTGTGTGTGTATGACGCATGCTGCAGTTAAATGAGTGGATGAGAGCAGAGGGGAAGCAACCAGAGAGCAAAGCCTTCATTTAGTTCTTGTTGCATGTAGAATTTTTTCTTTGTTCTTGTTCTGTGCTTTTTGCTGGTGCGCCACGATCGAGGGTTTTAAGGTTGTTTTAATTTTTTTTTTTCTTTTTTTTGTAATTATGGCTGATGCAATTGATGGTTCTGGGTAGTGCCTGTACAGAATTAATAGATGCTCTTTATTGTACAGCAAAGAGGTGAAAACCTCCATACTGAGAGAAAATGTTTCACCTGAAAGTTTCCTAGAATGAACTGGGTGAGGTTGAGTCAATCAGACCCTCAGTGGGTATAAAACAACTTTTGTCCATTGAACTGAGTGAAGTTACCTTAATAAACACCCAGGGGTGAGGAAAGGCTAAAGATGGTCTCATATCAAATTAATTGTGTCCATGAGAAGTTATAGAATCACTGAGTTGGAAAAGACCTCTAAGATCACCAACTTCAGTCCAATATCGTCAAATATCATCAAATATAGAGTGAGGCCTCCAGAAGAGCGAATAAAAGCCATTGAGCCAAGAGTTGTGTGAATTAATCACTATGCCATAGTCCATCTGACCCCTTGCCCCTTGCACAGGAAGTCCACAGGTTTTCACAGATTAATGGAATCATAAAGGTTGGAAAAGAGCTCCAAGGTCATCCTCTCATTTTGTTTAGATGAGGTGCAATTTCAGACATCTATAATATGTTTTCTGATGATGTGTCTTCTGAATTTCGCAACAGTTCTAAGGATGTGAACCAACATTTGCCGAGGTGTCCTGACACACAGACTCCAAACTCCAGGATTTTGCTAAAGAATATTTAGTAGTTATCTTCAACACCATTAAGGAAAAAGATTGGTTTGTAACTTAACTGCATATATGGTTATGTTTTTAGTTAGGGAAAAAAACAATTTTTCTGTGAGATTTCATATATCTTTGAGGTATTTAAGAAATAGAACAATGAAGATGCTGAAAAATATTCAGTCAACAGACTGGAACCGTGCAAAAGCAGATAGAAATAGAGAAGACAAAAAGGAGCAGCTCCATCTTCTACACAGAGAGCAGCTGAAAACTAAGAACAGTTAGATAAAACTAGGAGTTAGGTTTAGGAGGAGATAATTTGAAATATAAAGTTCAGTGCCTAATGGACATCCTGATGCAGCACAGATGTCATATCGGGCCTTAGCAGAGAACACAATTTTACATTAAATGCAGTGTTTCTGAAAGATGGGAGACTGATAACTCTCTAAGGTGAAATTCTCTACCTAGTCAAGGGCAAGAAGAGTTCAGCCTAAACAGGAGGTATTTAAATCTATGGTGTTTTGTGTCTTGTTGAAGTATGAAAGTCTTGGTAAGCTCCCCTGTTTTTCAAGTCCTAGGTCTGAAGATGTGGTTTGTGCATGGGAAAATTAAAAATCTGGTATCATTCAGGTGTTACCTCAGGTGTTTTGGAAGTGATGCTGCAGACCTAATTAAATCTTGGAAAAGATCTGTCAGGGAAATTACTGAGGTTCCTGAAAGTCACATTAAAATGTTCAGCATTTTGCGATAAAACAGATCCTTCAGTTTATTAAATGTGAGCTGTGTTGAGCATTTCATTATAATGACATCCTGTGCCTTCATGGTTTGCTCTTTATCCTTCAATTTGAAATATTGTCACGATTCTTTTTTGCACAGATTTATCACAGAGATGAAGAATGAACCTTTATCCAGAGAAATTGGGTCCCTCTAATCTAAACCTCACAAATCTACAGGGCTGAAATTTGTGTGACAAACTCAGTCCAGGGTCCCTTTTAGGTCAATGGATAGATTTAGGATGTGATAAGAATTTCCTTAGGGGCAGGGGATTTGTCCTTTTGTGTCAGTGACTCTTGCTCTTCATTGACAATAAAGGGAGTTTAAGTTTGCATTTAATTTAACTAGAAATAGATGCCATCATTGCAGATATATCACAGCATTAAGTTAAGCAATATATACATAAATAGATGTACTCAATACCAACAGGAGTCACCTCTTGATAAAAAGACCTCTGTAGCACAGAAGAATTATGTTTTTAAAGTGTATTTTTCTCTGCATTGATTTTAAAGACACTTTAAAAATAATTTCATTATCAATATCTACACTATGTATGTCCAAACCTTGGTGAGGTGAATGTTGCTTTTCAGGACTACACACCTTGATGTCTTATTGCAGAAGTTCATATTTGATCAAAGTATTTCACTTAGGACAGCTTTTAAACTGAGCAAGTCTCTTACTTTAGAGTGGCAGGACTAAATGGCAGAACAACTATATGATCTTCCTTCAAAGTCTATGATTTGGAGATTTTTGCTTCTATTTTGATTTTTTTCTCTCGAAAAGGTTCAGAGGTTGAGACTTCAGCAGTTTCCTTAATAAATGTGGATGTGCAAAGGAAATATAAAAGCATGATTCTTTCACATACTGGTCAAATTAGACAACGTTCTTATTTAGGGTTTCTTTTAGCATAAAGTTCTAATTTCATTATTCCATAGAGGAGTGAGGGAGAAGAGAGGACACCATTATTTGTTTGTACTAACACTTAATGGAAATTCCACATTCATAGCCATGCTATTGGAGAAAGTCTTATGTTTGAAGTGATTTTAAGGAAAATAAAGCTGGAAAACAGAATGTTAGCCTTAACAAAATTTATATTCAAATTGCTTTTTTTTTTTTTTAAGTAACCTTAAGACTTTCCCCTCCCTGTGAGAATGTGAACAAGGCTTTTGCTTGACCTTTTGGAGAACAGTATCTTCCAAAGAGCCACTTGAACAATTATTGTCATCAGAACTTCTAGATCCACTCCCTCCAAGTTTCTTGCCTGTCTCAAAGAGTGGGGGAAGAAGAGAGGATTAATATTTTTGGCTGTTACACACCTGAGAATTCCACTGTATCATTTGAGATTTTCATTCCCTGTTGCAGATAAACTTAGACATCTCACAGTACCTGCTTTAAGTCTTCTCTCTTCCCAGTGTTGATGAAAAAAAGCCATTTATTATCATCCATATAGCCATTAATGTCTCTCAAGGTTCTTCTTATAATTAAAATCTTTTCCTCTTTATTGATCTTAATAATCTATAAACTTCTGAATATGTTATTTAACGCATTTTCCTCCTCATTTTTATGACAATAGAGAAGACAACACCTCAAATAAGTTGATGATGGCATTGTATTTCCAGATCCTACAAACTAATTGTGTGATTAATCAGGTGTGATTAACGCCAGAAAAATGACAATAAAAAAGACTTCCTCTGCATCTTCCCCTGAATTAATCTCCCAAGAGAGCAGTGAGACAGAACATGTTAATAGACAATTTTATTCTGACTTTTAGATCAAAACAACATTTTTCCTTTTGTTGTTGTTGTCATGAAGTCTAAATATAAATGATAGAAGATATGGAGAGATTATATTTTTTGTCCAGTTTATTACCTTTAACTTTAGTTTTTTTTAAGATTTCATGACTACTTTAAGACACTTATATTCTTTACATACCTTTTTTACAGAGATAACATTATTTTTTAGACTCCTCCTTAAAATTTCTGTTCTTTTTTATTAACCTGATTGCATAACCATGGAGAAAAAGGACTAGAAAGGACTCCAAAAGCTCTTTTACACTGCCTCACTCCTGTATAGATTACTTTTTTAGAGATCATCAAAGCTGGACACTCTGAATACTCTTTATCACCCTGTTCTGAGGTTGCTCCTCTCTTTTCAAAAGATTTTGGCCAATGTCTAATTTTATCACCACAAGAAGAGTGTTCTCTGTTTTGTGGGGTCTTCCACCAAGACCTGAGGTTTGGTGTCCATCGGATTTCTGGCTCAGGTGTGTTCAGTGCAGTCTCCAGGCAAGAGTTGGGATGAATTTATTCCCATTGGAATCCAAAGTCTGACTGAGAGACACCAGCACTGCACTCATGTCCCATTCCCAGATCACTACTGGAGATAACTGTGCTCACAAAATTCTTGAAAGTATGTTAATTAAATCTTCTAAAACAAACAAATCATTTTGGGTTATCACTGATCATGAATTAGCAAATTCAAACCTGTCTGCAATGTACCATATAGATAAAAGCAGAGGGGATGTTTGAGTTTGAACAAATATGCAGCTCTTTGAAAAATCTTTACAGTTTTTTACCTTCCTTTGTCCTCCGTCTGCCTTCTTCACTTACCTGAACATAACCAATTATATTCTTCCCCTCTGAAATTGTCCTGGAGGTTTTTTTGGTCATTTTGTTTGTAATAAAGCACTTGCCTTATTTTCAGAACATTTGCTTTCTCTTTCCTCTTTTTTTTTTGCTGCTCAATCAGACAGTGACACCAAAACATGCACAAGTCTTTGCTGCCCCTACCCTGGGGGAATTTTATCAGTAAAGGGCTCACATGTAAAGCATTAATTTCCAGCCCTTTTGTTTATATCAGCTGAGCTTAATTTCCCTCTGAAACCTCTTTATTTTGAAGCAGTGAAATAGTTAAACAGTGGAACTGCACTCAGGTTTCCAACAGTATAAACTGAGACCAAAATCAAACCTTCAGGAATAGTTGTGAGTACAGGAACATGCAGGGGGGTTAACTTTTACTTCTAAGGCTGTTGGTTTTGTAGCTTTATTTGTGTGGTTGTTTCGGAATTTTTTTGCTGTGCAGAAACATATTCACACAGACACACACGCACACATGCAGAAATCAACAAAAAGTGATTCAAAACTCCACTGGGATTAAGCAATTGGGTGAGAGGTTTATATTTGTACCATAGTAGCAGTCTGAATCCCTTAGCGAGATTCCCCTCATTTTTGGCATGGTGGGAGAAAATTCCTGCTTTATAAGAATGCAAATAAAAATAGCAGCAGCGAGCATTAAGCATAATTAATGTGCCATTACTGTAGCAGTGTGAAGAAGGGGGAGCAAACTGCAGTGTGTGTGCAAACAGTCTTTGGGAACAAACAGGAATGTTGCATATTTGTTTGTATAATTACGCGGTGTGCGTATTTCCCAAAAGTCTGTCAGCAAAATATTTTCTGTGCTTTCTTCTTTAATTAAAGTGCAGGTTGCTAATTGCAAGGCTGCATTAAAGTTCTTTCCCTCTGTTGTGACAGGAGACTGGCTCGCTCCACCCTGCTGCTGATCCCTTTGTTTGGAATTCACTACACGGTGTTTGCCTTTTCTCCTGAGAATGTCAGTAAGAGGGAGAGGCTGGTGTTTGAATTGGGGCTGGGATCCTTCCAGGTGATTACACACTGAATTCAGCTTTCCTTACAACCAAACCTCTGTTCTTTATAACTACTTTGCATGCACAGCTCTCATAGTGTGTCTCTGCTCATTTATGTGTGTGTTTTGTATACCAGGATTTTGGGTTTGTTTGTTTGCTTGTTGTGTTTTTTTAACTCCAGCTATTTTTTTATTGAATGCTTTATTAAAATAATATTATATTAATACTATATTATAACTATACTAAAAAGATACTATAATAAAGCGATACTATAAGATGCTAAAGAAAAACCTATGACTGTCTTCAGACAGTCAGGCACAGCTTTGAGTGATTGGTTAAGGAAACAAAACAATCCTCAACAGAATCCCATTGATAAATCACTTCAGGGAAACAATCTTCCTAACACATTCCACATGTGCAAAAACAACAGGAGAAGCAAGTAGAGATAAGTATTGTTTTCTCTTCTTCTCTCTTTGCTTCTCCAGGAAAAACCCTGGGAGAGTGAATTACATCTCTCTCAGTTCAGAGAATGTGAATACCACAATTTTCTGTCATTCCTTTAGGATTTTAATTACTTTTTTTTTTTTTCTCCCATTTCTCTAGGGTTTTGTTGTTGCTGTTCTCTACTGCTTCTTGAATGGGGAGGTAAGATTTTTAATATTAAATGTCCTTCACTTGTCATCCATATCCCATTTTCTTGTGGGAGTAACTGCTTTTCCAACTGTCCATTCTAACTCATCATCTACCATAATCCCTGATACTTTAGTCTGAACCTCACAATTCTCAGAAAAAAAAAGGAAAAAAAAAGAAAGGAAGAAAAAAAGGACTTCTTATGTCTTTATCAAACCAAAACATTGGCCTTACCAGAGATGATGGCTCAGATTAAGGCTTCCTGACAGGGGTAGGATATGGACAGGTCTCTCTTAAAATGTCATCCCAGGTACAAAATTTTGCCCTGGTTTTTTTGAATTTTGCCCTGTTCTTGCCAGCCCACTTTCCCTGCCTATTCAGCTCTCTCCAAGAGGTCTGACATGTCTCTGTCACTGGCCAGTTTGGAGCCATCAGCCAAATTCATGATGGTGCTTTCAGTCTGAGATTCATCAGAAGATGGTGAGGACCTGGCACAGGTTACCAGAGAAGCTGTGGCTGCCCTTGGATCCCTGGAAGTGTCCAGGGCCAGGTTGAACAGGGCTTGGAGCAACCTGGAGTATTGTATTTGCTGGGAAATGTCCTGATGAAGGCAGGAATGATGAATCTCAATCCACGTTTTCAGAAGGCCAATTTATTGCTTTATTATACTATATTCTATTAAAGAATGCTATACTAAACTATACTAAAGAATACAGAAAGGATACTTACAGAAGGTTTAAAAGATAATAATGAAAACTCCTGACTCTGTCCAGAGTCCTGACACAGCTTGGCCTTGATTGGCCAAAGAGTGAAAACAACTCCCAGCAGAATGCAATGGAACAATCACCTGTGGGTGAACAATCTCCAAACACATTCCACATGAGCACAACACTGGAGAAGCAAATGAGATAAGAATTGTTTTCCTTTTCTCTGAGGCTTCTCAGCTTCCCAGGAGAAAAATCCTGGGCGAAGGGATTTTTTTCTGAGAATGTGAATGCCAAACTGGGGTAGTGGAAGGTGTCCCTACACATAGCAGGGGGTGGAAGGAGATGACCTTTAAGGTCTCTTCCAACCCAAACCATTCCATGCTCTGTGTGGAACAGTGTGGGGTCCAATATCAATGCCTGGAGGGCACCATTAGTGATAAGATGCCAGGCTAAATAAAAAACCATTGCTCACCTCTCAGCGTGGTCTCCTTCTCCTCTGGATCATCCCCCCACCCTAAATCTTGCCAGCTTTCCTAGGAAAAGACTGAGGAGAGCAGCGTCAAACCCTCCACCGAAGGCTGAATTTTCTTGAGCACCACCCAACTGGTGCCAGCTTCTCCTGAGCCCTGCCACCTTCCCCCCTTCACACACACAGCCCAAGGGGTGTCAGGTGCCCAGAGCCATCCCCCAGACACCACCTGGGTGCCTTGCCAGCCTCACACTCCTCTCAGCACATGGCAACTGCTGCTGGCCACATCTGTGCTTCCCTCTGGTTCTCCTGTTCCAGTCTGCATTTCCCTGCCTGTTTATCTGACTGAATACCTGAAATAATTGTGTTCTGAGTTGATGGAAAAGGGTTCCCTGCTCAATGTTGCCTTAAGAGAAGCATGGAACATCTAGAGTTCATTCATTCTCTCCTCCACGTCTACACATCTCTTGTGCAGCCCAAGAGTTGGAGTCTTTTCCTAAAATCACCTTCTTTTCTTCTTTTCAAGGAGGCTGACTGCAGGTATAGCCTGGCATTGCTGATCTCTGGTACAAAGAGGTCTCAGACGTCTTAATTCAAGGGATTTCTTCTCAGATAAACCACAACAATCTCTAAGCTCATCAAACAAACTTATGGGTTATCTTTGCTCATGGGCATAGTCAAGATCTCCTGAAGCCCCTTGGGAGGAGTGGGGGACGGTTCTTAGCCAAACCAACACAACTAGGTTAATTAAAGCCATTTTCCCTCTCAAGATATCAGAAAATGGTAATTAGAGGATGTCTTGTGCCTTCCCTAAATTTCCTACAGCAGGAAAATGTTTGGAATATCACACTCTTCCAGGTGCAAACACTATTCCCTTTTTACAGAGAAAATTTAACTCCATTCTCTATCTAATCTATGAATATTTATGTGTTAGATAACTTTAATCCAAATAGGAATTTGTAGGTCTTAGAAGGAGAATGTAAGTTTTCCAGTTGGATTTTTCCCCCCTGTAGTTTTTGTCCATACAGTTGAAGCCCCTGTTTAGCATTTTTATCTTATCCTTTTTGTCAATGTTAATCCAGGGAAATCCAGCAATGACTGTTACAGACAAGACAAACATCTTTGGCACAGCACCTCATTGGAGACTAGGAAAAATATATTGGGAAAACATCTCTACATATTTCCTTGTTTCTACACTATTTCATTCAGAAACATGATACAGGAATGAGTAATCAAGTAAATGTTGGTCCAAGCTACTACAACTTTTCTTATATTAAATCTTTACTACTTTATCTATTTATTCACTTGTCCACCCCCAGCAGTGTTGCCAACAAACTGGTAATGAGTGAAAAATAGAAAAGCTGTGGGATGATTTACTTATTGCCTAATTGAACTTCTGACCTTGGATTGTTTTACTCTTGATGATTTACTGTGGGTGCCAATACAAAAATAACCTCTCAAGAAAAGGAGGGTGACACAGATGTGCATTAATCCCAGAGCTGGTCTGCTTGGAGATGATCTGAAAGCAAGAGGCAAAATTTTGTGTAAACATCCATCCATTAATGGCAGGTGAGAGAAGCTGCCTCTGTGGACAGGGTGTTTCAATACTATCCAGTATTTTTGATTGCTGGTTTCTTTGGCTCCTTGCTGTATCTTTGGTACTGGCCAATGATGAAAGCAGGTTTTTTTTTTCCTCCAGGTGTTGATCAGGTCTTCTATGCACCTCTGGGCTGATCCTAAATTATATGAAGTCAGACACAGAACCTGGGCTGGGCTGTAGTTCCCCACCGTATGCCCAGACCTCCTCCAGCCATGGAAAATTAAGTTCAGATTTTGCTGAATTGAGGAGTTTAATAATAAACAATGGCTTACTAAACCTTAAAATCAGTTCTGTCGAATTGTGGGGTTTTTTCTAATCTTGATAATTTGTCAGCATGTCCTCGAGCGGCTAAGTACATAAAAAATGACCTTTTGAAGTTTCTCCCTAAAGGTGCAATCAGAAATAAAGAGAAAATGGAGGAGCTGGAAAGTCAACCGGTATTTTGCTGTGGATTTCAAACATCGCCATCCTTCTCTAGCGAGCAGCGGAGTGAACGGGGGGACACAACTCTCCATTCTGAGCAAGAGCAGCTCTCAGATTCGGATGTCCAGCATAAATGCAGAGAACCTGGCGACATGAGCAGCTGAGGAGAGCAAAGCAACCAACGAGCAAACCAAAAACCATCCCTTGAAAAAGAAAAAAATGAAATAATAGTTTTGGTGGTGGTGCAGGTCTCGCTCCTTTCCTTTTCCCTTTCCTCTTTCCTTTCCCCTTTCCTTTCCTTTCCTTTCCTTTCCTTTCCTTTCCTTTCCTTTCCTTTCCTTTCCTTTCCTTTCCTTTCCTTTCCTTTCCTTTCCTTTCCTTTCCTTTCCCCTTTCCTTTCCCCTTTCCTTTCCCCTTTCCTTTCCCCTTTCCTTTCCCCTTTCCTTTCCCCTTTCCTTTCCCCTTTCCTTTCCCCTTTCCTTTCCCCTTTCCTTTCCCCTTTCCTTTCCCCTTTCCTTTCCCCTTTCCTTTCCCCTTTCCTTTCCCCTTTCCTTTCCCCTTCCCCTTCCCCTTCCCCTTCCCCTTCTCCTTTCCTTTTTCTTCCCCTTTCCCTTCCCTCCCCAGAGGTGAAAAAGCAAAGGAAAAGTGTAAATATCTCTTTTTAACAGTCACTGTAAATACCCAGCTGTACTCAAGGCCATTTAATGGAGAATGTTTAAAAGACAAACAAGAGGCCAAACCCACCCACTCAACTATTCCCATTTCAGAGCATCTGCGAGTAATCCGTGTCCGTCCAAAGTAACAAGTGATTGCTGTGCAGTTGTGATCCTTGGCTGCCAAACTGATCCTACTCTGTGAATGGAGTCCTTTTTCCACTCGGTTTCCATTTTGGGTTGGATTTGCCTATTTTTGTTTTTCCCTAGTCCAACATGTCTCAGCCTGTCCCTGTCTTTTGGCGCGTGAATTTCCGCAGTGTTTCTCTTCGGAGCCTTAGGATGGAGCTAACGTGCTTGGGCTGATCAATCCAGCTTGATTCAGGAGAATCTCCAGAAAATTGAGTTCATGGCTGGATTCAGACATCCCCAACGGATTTAGAGGAACAGCTGTGCCAACATGAGACTGTACATCAGTGCAGGAACTTCAGGCAAGAGCAGTGGGATCTGCTGTGCTTTCCATACCCAGGGACACTCCCAGGAATGCTTTCTGTACTAGCTAAGCTGTGAATTTTCTAAAAGGGCCATGCAGTTGAGATATAGCTCTATTTTTGGCATCAATTGATAGATTGATCATTTGGACTCTTTATAACACAAATAACTGTCCCTCCCCTCCCACCTTAAGAGCAAGAGGCAGTTCCAGGGTGGCCTTTCCCTCCAGATGACCTTGAACCCTCTACTCCAGTGGCCACACGTGGCATTGGTGGCTTGGGGCAGTGCTGTCACACAGAGTGCTGTGCCTTTGCAACCTGGTTGACTTCTGAGTGCTGACTCCTCCCTGCCAGAGCAAAGAGGCACGAGAAGGACCTGGTGGGATCACCCTGGAAGGTAAAAAAACATCACCTGCATTTGGTGAGGAAAAAACCAACTAAACTGAACACTAGGATGGCACGGAAGGAAAGGATAAAGACTTTGGATGACTTCCCACACCTGGCAGTTCTCTCTCTCTCTCTTGGGATATTCTGTTTGTTTCACCACCAATGGTCTTACTGCTTTTCTTGGAGAGGAACTCGAATGTTCTTTCAACCTTTGCCTTGTAGTTAAAGCCACGACTGCTACAAATCTACTTCAACCCAATGTCGATGATGTCAATTCTTAAGAGTCTTTATACAGCGCAAAAAAAAAGCCTCCAGGGCCGTCCAAGCGCTCCCTTCATCTTGGATTTATGAATTTATGAACTGAGAAAAAAAATATATATATATCAAATATATATATATGTGCGTGTATGTGTATGCATATATTACAAACAAAGAAGAAAATGGCATTTTAAATGTGAAGTTTTGAACTGAAACTAATAGTAACCAGGAAATTCAAAATTCAGGCTTGTTCTTCGGTGTTAGTTGACATGACCATAAACTAAAAACAGAAAAAAAAAAAAGTGAAATACTTGGAATTTTAGTGTCAGCTGAGTGTGAGCTTTTAATTTCACTGGTTTTTGTTAGTTGAAGTACAAAAGAAAAAAGAGTTTTGATGTCATTTTAAGCAGAGATTTTTAAAGATAATCCTAGTTTACTTATTTTTTAAAGGAGAAAAAAGAAAGGTCACAGAAAGTTGTGAAAGAAATAATAATTATAATAATACTTACCACTTATATAATCCTTTATGGGAATATTCTGCTCTTGGCTGGAGCCATCTAAATGAATGTAAATTTAATTCAAAACATTAAAAAAGTTGCTTGAGGTCATATTGGTACAGGATCACGCTCTTAAGAGATGGGGACAGCCCTGTCATCTGAAATCTGCCATGGCACAGAGGACCAGCAAATCTGTTTCAATCACTTCCATTGCACCCCACATCTGTAAATGGGATTTATATGATCCAAACACCTTTTTTTCCCCAAGTCTACAGCACTGATTTGCTCCTCTGAGAGCAGATTTTTTTCCCCTCTTCCCAGATGTTTGTAAAAGTCAAAGTGTTTTTAACTGATAGATTAGCTCTTGTCTTTCTTCAGATGTTTCTTAAAGCTATTTTAGAATGTTTCTCCAGGAATCAGGTACTTTGCTGTCCAGACAGAGTTGGGGAAAGGCAGATTTATCAGGTAAATTCATATTTGGCAATTTTCTGTAGGATGGGTTTTCACAAGGATTATACTGCCAACACTGTAAATGTATTCTTTAAAAAAAAAAAACAAACTGTTTTTTGCATGAATGGCTATTAGCCAGTTTTCAATCATTAATAAATTAAAACTGTGGAGAAAAAGATGTCAAATAACTGCCTCTATCAGGAGACTTTTTCTTGTTTCAGCCCAGAGCAAGAAGGTGTTTGGATCTTTTCCTTTTGGTTTGTTTGTTTTGTTTTTTTTTTTTTTTTTCAGTTGTTGGAAAAAAATTGCAGTTGTTTTGCAATTATTCTGAGCTTACTTCTGGGTTTTGTTGTTTTCCTGGCCATCCTAGAGTGCTCTGCAGTTTGAGTTGGTGGATCTCAGTCCAGTGCCTTGTGGGAAAATGTCCACATCACCAAAACCACCCTCTGACCGGGTCCTCAGCTAAATTAAATCAGTACAGAAAACTGCTGTTATTGTTAGAATAAACTGCTTGACCTGGAATTGGGATTTGGCCTCAGCACATTGGGATTACCATTAACTTTTGGTGGTCCCAGATAGAGAGTCCAAGGATGGAAAAGCTGTGAAAAGTTGGATGTGCTCCTTAATTTCTTGAGCCAATGCTCAGGAGTTTGGAGAGCAGTGAAGGGGAAAATTCTGCTGTTGTAGACATTGTGCTTCTTGTTCAGTAGAAAAATTGAATCTGTTCACCAGCACTGAATTTACCAGAAGGAAAAAAAAAAAAAAGGAAAACAAAACCTATTGTGATTTTATTTCTCTGAATAAAAGTGTCGATGCACTGGCAGATTTGGCTTTTCCTGAGTCACTGGAACTTTCCCAGTGTCCCTGGAAGGGACAGGTCACATCCAGACTCTGATGCCATGGCACCAATGAGCTCTCCACAAATCTCTCTGTTGAATGTAAGCTGCAGGTGCTGGCCAGGCGTGGCCACCCCACAGTGGCTGTTTTTCCATTTGTTTCAGGAGGGAAGAATCCAACAGGCAGTTTGCTTCTCTGTGTGTGTAAATATTAACTGAGTGTAACAGTGCTTTGTTTGATTTTTCACTGTGAAATATATTTTGGAGCTAGAAAGGCTGTGTTATTAAAAACAGTACATCATTAAAACAAACAAAAAAAAAAAGTGTGCAGTGCTCCTTGAGCCATTTTTTCTACCATGTCCATAATGTATTTCCTGTCTAATTTTCTTATTTTGCTTTTATAAATGTACAGAAAACTTTTTTGTGCTGCAGGTTTTGTGACTATTTACTGTATCTAACCACTGTTTTGATTATTGACTTGTCAGCGTGGAGTGCTGGTACTGCAGGACAATTCACATCCCAAAAATGAAAACTACAACCTAAATTGTAAAGGATGAGGCTGTTTCATGGCTGCATGGTGATGTCACCTCCTTTTGCTGTCACTTTTAGTATTTCTGGAACTCAGAGCCCAGGGAAAGAACCTTAAATGCTTAGTTCTGGGAAGTTTTGAACCATAGAGGAAAACCACTCAAGTTCCTCTGCATTATTTAACAATTTGCATTTGAAAACCAGGTGTTAAAATGGGGTGGTGGGTGAAGGGATGAAGGTAGGTGAGTCCAGAGGAAAATGCAGTTTGGAAGTTAAATCCAGACACTTTATTGGGTGTTTGGCTGCTCCCTTTCAGCATCTGTCTCTCACTGTAGCTTAAGGACAGTGCCCTGCAATTACAAGGCTAAATAACAACCAGAAGTGGCCATGAACTGATCATTTGAGTTTACCTTGGCAAACATGACTCTCCCTGGACTCCCTCCATCATCAATGGCAAGTGTGAGATACCTTCCAGAAGGGAATGAAGTTCACAGAATCAACAGCCAAGGCTGGAGGTGACCCTGAAAGACAAATTTGGTCCAACATTTCATGATAAAGGGAGCCAGGATGAGTTTATCCCACACCCTGTCTGGTCACCTCTTGAAAACCTCCCCTGGTAGGGACCACTCCACCCTCTGGGGAGGTTCTTCCCATGAATGGCTGTTCTCACTCAAAAGAAAATTCTTTCTTTCAAGATGATCCCTCTCCTGGTGCAACTTGTCACCCTTTTATTCTCCATGTGGATCCTTGTGGAAAAGAGAACCTTCATCCTCTTTCTGACTGAGGCTTCTCTTCTCCAGGGAAAAATTCCTTCAGCTTTTCTTCACTGCCCCCATTGTCCATCCCTCTGATAATCTTCATGGTCCTCCTTGTGACCTTCTTCAGTCTGGTCACTTTTTTCTTGCATTTTGAGGACCAGGATGGGACACAAGAATGAGTTTCTTGGACTCATCCTAAAAACCTGACTGTGAGTGAGACTCTGATCCTCCTCAGCAGTGACAGAAGGATTAGTTGCCATAATTTGCCTTGCCCATGTATTACAAAATTGTGGTTTTTCATAATATTTTCATATCAAAGGTGGATTAAATTCTGCTTCTGAATAGCAGGATTGATCCAGTGCTCCCACATGAAGGGACCTCTGGTCAGCTCAAAAATTCAAGTTTTTTTTCAAAAGTCCCACGGACAAAAGAACCCAGTAATTAAAAACAGGCAAAGCTAAAATGATCAAGAACAAAATATATTAACTCAATATGAAGGAAGCTCTTTCATTGCCATTATTTTCATATTATTTTGCTCCCATTCCTAAACTGATCACCTCTCCTTTTAAAATTCAGCATCTTTTTTTCCCCTTCTCTTCCCACTGGAAAGTTACTGTAAAACTTTTTTGGCAGTTAAAAACCTTTCTCTGAACCTGGAGTTGAAATAACTCCTGGCTCACTTGGATTCCTTGTCATACTGATCTTGCCTCCAGCTTCCTTCTCTTTTCCTGAGATATAAACAACTTTATTTCAGATGAAGTCTACAGCTTGTCTTTGATCATACAGCTGCAAGATAAGACTAAAAATAGTCATGCTATTAAGCTGCATTTCTCTCAGCTCTAATCCAAATTTGGAATTTGGGCAGCAAAACCAGCACAGAGAATCAAATACAGACAGAGATGGATTCGTTAAAAATAGCAGGAAAATTACCTGGAAGCAGCTGGCCAAGCATCCTGGGAGGAAATAAAGGAAATAAAAAAGGAACAATAAAAATGAAGAGAAAGATTTCCAGTTCTTGAAAGTGTATAAATGAGATTTGGGGGTTGAGCAATTTTTGTTCAGCCAAACCTAAAAGGAAAATAATTCCAACATTTAGTTTTTTGGTTTTCAGTTAAATCTTGCAGGGGAAACTTTTCCAATTAAATAGATGGAACACACATTCTGTCAAAATACTGCAGAAAATCATTATTAAAATAGGTTAAAATACACTGATGGTGTCAGTTTGGGAGGTTTCAGTGCTTTTGTCTGACACTACTACTAAATCTCTACTAAATGTGAACCATACAAATATCCAATTTTACACTATTTTTCCAGCCCAATCCAGACAGAAATTAGATATCAAAATTTCAGAGTTATACAAAAAAAAAAAAAAATTTTTTTTACAGTGACTTTAGCAACAAAAGAAATACAAACCCCATTAATTTAATTGGCTTCCTTTGCCTTGGTATTTGAACTTGGGTTTCAAGAGTGTTTCAGAAACAACTGCCCATGTCAGAAGTTTTCAGTCTGTGGCCTGTGGAGGCTTCAGAGCCCAGAGATGGTTTCTGAAATGTTCATGGATGATTATTAAGGAAATTAAATTTCTTCTTTGTATAGCAATAGATTCTTTAAGGCTATTGAAGAGCTTTAGTCCTTTCTGTATTTATGCAAAGGCCCCCACAGATCAAAAACCTAGAAAATTCAATAAATTAGGATTTTTCCCATAAGTCTATGTGATAACAGACCTTCTCTTTTGTTCTGAGATCTTTCTCACGTGGGCAAGGCTTCCAGAGCAAGGTGTGCTTATATTATGAATATTGTTCTTCTGTGACCTCAGCAGAGCTGCCACAGCATGGGAAGTCTAAAAGGTTGGAAAGAACAGGATGATGGACACCCCATGGGATCCTGCCTGACAGGATTAGTGTCTGCTGTATTTCCTAAGTCATATTTGTGGATACCTAGGAAATAGATAAACTCACAGAGTGGGATTCAGTCCAAAGTCAGACTTTAGCATCTCAGTTGAGGCAGTGTTCCTTGGGCTTTTTTTCTGCAACTGTGAAAACATACATAATGCAAAAATACAACCAAATATCTGTTCTTGAGTAGTTTTCTTCCTTAGGAGTTGAATGTGTAGGGCTGTATTAGATGTGTTCCTTTCAACATCTGGCACTACTGGCATGAGGTATTCTGGCTCAGAGCTAAACCTCTGGAAGAGATTTGAGCAGAAGGCTAAGGACACACCCACATCACTTAGACACCAAAAGGGAAGATTTCTTCCTTTAATTCTGGTTTCTCCATTTTGCCTTTTTGGTCACAAGAGAGAGATGAGCAATTTCAGAGGACAAGCATCAAACATTTTTGATGTCTGCTCCAGGGTGAGATGATTCACACTTTGCAAGTGGCTGTTTCTCTCCTCCAGGACATCTCCCAGATTAGAGACAGATGCTGACCCTGGGGAGGCCTTGATAGAAATTAATTTTCCTGGGCAACTTTGCCCAGTCACTATTGTTCTGTCTCATGCATGCTGAGAAATTATGGTCTTGAAAAGCTTTCAGCTGGCTCCTGTTGGGTATTACCAACCCAGTCTGGGGGAGGTGGATGTCTGGTATAGAGTTAGGAGCTCTCATGGAGAGTTTTCAGGATGCTTTGTTCTCCCTGTCAGATTGTGTCCACACAACCAGCACTTCTGTGTCCAGGGACAAACTATAGTAACAGTGCACATGCAGTAAAAAAAATTAAAAAAGAAAGGATTTTACCCTCTGATTTTTGCAGTCAGGCACATGCAACCAGTTCAGAATTGCATTTAAGAACCAGGTAGGAGGATATGGAGGATGCAGCAGCAGCTGAGGATGCTCTGATGTTGATGATGCTCCGTGTATATCTGTTCTAAAGAACTAAGTTCAGCTAAATACACATTGTACTTTGTGTATGAAAACACACCAGCAGAGCTTGAACAATGTTTTGAACCTCATGGTCTTTCACCTTCTTATGATTCAACTTGCAATTTCCCATTGGCTTTCTTTTGGGGAATTCATCCATGTGAAGAATTACTGTGTGATATGACACTGTGTGATACGACACTCTTCAGTGTCTGAAATTACTTAGGCTTCTGCATATGCCTTTCCCAATGGACTTTGTGCTTGCAGAGAAGTCTCAAGAGGCCTTTGTGTATCAGTATAATCTGTAAAAAAACAAATATTTGGTGTGTTCATTCTCTTTCCCTTCTACTTGTCAATTTAGTGGCAATGCAACCTGCTATAGCTCTGAGAAGAACCAAGTGTTTGGATGGAAAGCTATATTTTGGCTTTTGACTGTGTCAAGGTACAAAGTTACTGGCCTGTTTGGTCTAATACTGACCTTTTTTGGTCAAAACTGGTTTAACTGGTAATGGGATCTGGGGTTATTCAGCTTTGTTATGAGGTGGAAACACAGATATCAACTGCTGCTTTCTAACCTTTTTTGTGTTTTGAGAAATTGTTTTTAACATGTATACTGCTGTAGATGACACAATAAATGTATTATCATTTTGTAAAAGTCTGTTCTGATATAAAATTGCACCAAAGAGAACTTTTTGTCTGTGAACTTACAGGGTAGTGTATTCTTTTCCTGTAGCAGAAGCTCTTTGGGCCAAAAGGGTTCACTGGCTTCTTCATGGGAAGGAGACTCTGAAATCTGAAGTCAGTTCTGGACCATCCAGGGGTGAGATCTCTGCCTTGCAGTGTTCCTTCTGGTGTTTATCTCCCTGCATCAGTATCAGGCAGGACTGTGGGCCAGTATCACCAAACCAAATGTAACACACTCTCTAAAAACCCCTGTGCCTCTGGGTTTGATCCACAGGGGACTAAATATTATTCCTACAGAGTATAAATAGGAGCAGGAATTCTGTTGTCCTCAAACAAAGACATTGCCAGTGGCCAAAAGTGGAAATAGATTGGTCTCTGTAGCACCAGATGTGCTTCTAAGCTTCCTTTCTTTTATAGCCAAAGCAAACCTTTAAAAATTATCATCAGGGTAATTTTTAAAGCAGCAAGTAAACATTTTTAAAGCAGAACCACAGGACACAGTCTCAAGCTGTACCAAGGGAAGTTTAGGTTGGATATCAGGAAAAGGTTTTTTACAGAAAGAGTGATAAAGTTCTGGAATGTTCTGCCCAGGGAGGTGGTGCAGTCCCCATCCCTGGGTGTGTTTAACAAAGCCTGGATGTGGCACTGGGTGCCAGGGCTGAGTTGAGCTGTTGGGGCTGGGCTGGACTCGATGGCCTTGAAGGTGTCTCCCAACCTGGTCATTCTGGGAATTCTGTGAATTACATTCAAACTCCTGAAACAGAGGATTCCACAGAAGATGAACTATTTCTGATCTTTTCCCCATCTTCCTCCATCAGTTACCATCAGCCTTTGTCTGTCCCTTATGAATCCCCCACACAGGCTGCATGTGTTAATTCTCTGTTGGGCCAAAATCCAGGTGTTTGGTGCTCTGATGGGAACATGGACAGACCTGTAGTGAAATTGAGGTCAGAGATGTGTCAGGGAGCAGCAGGGCTGGAGATCACCACCCCACAGCATCACTGAGGCAGGACCCGGGAGCAAAAGCAGCTGTGGGCAGGTGGGGAATTGGGAAGGACAGGGCAGACCTGCATATTTTCATTTTTGCTACATCTCAAATCGCTGTAAATGCCCTTCACATGGATTTCCACCCTGACCTGAGGCAGGCTCAGACCTTTTGTTTTTTTGAGGGCTGGATAATGGGGCACAGGATGTGTCTCCCCTTCCCACCATGTGCAGAATGGCTGCACCAGTCAGTGTCTCCCTAATCACAGAAATCAAACTGAAAAAAAAACCAAGGTATCTGCAAAAACTCGAATTCCTAAACATTTTATGTAGCCTAAATGTTTTTGGTTTTTATGCAGAGAAAGAAAAGGCACCTCCAAAAGTATTTCAGCCACTCTACAAGCCCTGTGTAAATATTCACTATTTTAAAGACAAAATACCACACAAAAGCACATTTGTTCCCAACCCCAGACACCTGATTTCAATAAGGAAAAGTTCATTTAGTCAAGGAGCAACTACCTTGAATTCAGTTGTATTTTCTGCAATTGAACAAATCCTCCTCAGATACTCAAATAATTTTTGCTCTGGGTGTGTAAGGCAGCCTCAGGGAAGCTCTCAATGTGCAAAATAGATAAAGCTGCCTGCTGGAAGGATTTCTTTTAATTTAGAGCCCAATCAATCAAAATTTCTTAAAAAAACATGCTGACATTACCAGAGTTAGAAATCTACTCTCAGAAATTTCAGTTACCTCAACATCCTGTCTTTGCTGCACCACCATAAAAACAGCTGGGAAAAGTAGGTTTTGATTTTTTCAGGGTGTCATGTAGTTTGTAAAGGTATTTAAAAATAATTCCTGGAGAGTTAAACTCTGCACAAGACACCAGGGGATTAGGGGAGGAGAAAACAGCTGATGCAATTTCATTTTCTCTTGCAGCTGCCCCTTGGGAGTGGTTTAGAACTGGCTCAGGAGAGGTTTGGGAGCCCTGCCTGGCTTTGTGGCCGCGCACATCCAGCCCCAGGAGGTGGCAGTGGCTGCCCACGGAAGGCACAGCACAGCTGAACACGGCTTGGGACAATTCTGCTCCTTTCCAAATAGCAAAATATCCCTGCCTGAAGCGTTCCCGACTCATAAACACACCCACACTCCCCAAAAAGGGATCAGGGTTCTTTTTCACAGCCCAAATCAAATATTTCTGCAGGAAATTTTAGCACGCCCCAGGATTATTAACCTTTTATTTTATAAAGCCTCAAATGAAATATTCAAACTGACGCAAATTCAATGTACAAACTCAAATGAAATATCCAAACTGGCATAAAGTAAATGTACAAGCTCACAACAGCTGCAATTGCCACTTGCACTTTAGAAATGTACATGATACACTTTGTATACAAATTCTCATTACTATGCTCAGCAACAAAACACAGGAACAGAGGTTACTTTTACAAGTTGATAAGAAGGTCAGAATAGACAAAATTACTCATTACAACAAACACATGGCATTGTGGCAGGTGGGTTAAATGCCTAATTAATAAATAACTTATTAGAATCGTATTTATAGAAGCATGGAAAATTCACCTCTGCTTTAATAAAGTAGAGATGAAGCACTTAAAATCAGCAGAGAGATTTCCTGGGGTGTCAAATGTTTGCTGACCTGAATAATTAACCAAGAGCAGGGCAAACTGAGGGATTGGAATACTGGGGTTTTTTTAAAGCTGAATTGATGCTGGAACTCAGAGACTGAATGGATGGCTGTGCTCCCCAAGCCTGATGCAGGCTCTCCTGGGAATGAATACTCCTGTCTTGACCCACCTGATGTTCCTCCTGTGCCTTTTCTTTGCTTTTGGAGAGGCTGAGGTGGGGTCCAGCTCAGTCCTGATGAAAGAGGAAGGTCACCCAAAGAATGGGGCAAGCACAGCTCTGGCTCACAGCAGGGTGAGCATCCTGACCCTGAACCCAAGGTGAAATATTTACCTGCCATAGTCAGCAATCCCACTCTGGCCCGGATTATCATCTGAGCTGTCATCTCTAATGTGGTAAAAATTGTGTTTGGAGATCTTTAGGATAAGAAATCAATTTGACTCTCAGCAAAGGATCTCTCTTTGAGGTGTCCCATTGAAATATGAGACCACACAGTCGCATTTTTTTCCCAACACTGCAAGAAGAAATGGTTGTGACACCACAAAATTAATTGCTTGTCCTCATTGAAGGCCCTCAGCAACTTTCTCAAGGGCTTCTTGGGGAACTTTCTCAAGGGCTTCTTGGGGCTCTGGTGTGAGGGTTCTGGGAGATTTAATGTGGCAACTCTCAGTAAGCTGCAAAGTGGTGCAAGTTCACCATTGGTGATCCCCAAAATTGGCCTGATCCAACTGACTCCTCCCAAAAGCTGCTGTAAATCCCGTAAATTGCTGACATTGGTCCTCAGTTTTACATTGCTCTGTGATTCTCCATCCCAAGTACTTCCAAGGTGATATTTCTTAGACTTTTGATGCAGACACTTCCAGTCCTGCATTTTGAACATCTACAATCATGCTGTCAGGAGCCTCTTGCACTTCTTTGTGTTGGTACTGCAATGAGCAGATCATCCCTTCTTCAGTTCTGTCACTTCACTGGGTGTGGTGACAACGACCTGGGGAATACTGGGTGGAACTGAGACTTCATAAAGTCTAAAAGAACAAAATTACCCTTTGTTTGGGTGTCTCACTGATTCATCTTCAAGGTTTTGAAAGTTTCTCCCACAAAAAAAAAACAAACATCTGGGCACTAAGATTGGGTCTGTAAGTCATTCTGAGCACAAGGGAGCCCAGCCGGCACCTGGCATTGGGTTTGCTTTGATTTATTCCTTCCCACATCTTCTGCCTAATATTTGGCTGCTCTATTTTTTTATTTTCTTGGATCAGAAAGGGTTTGGGATGTTCTGGCCTAATTTAATCTCTGTTCTACAGTCTTAGATGAAAAAAAAAATCAAGCACGTGTTTTGTGTCACTTTTTTGTATCACTTTGAGTTTCCTTTTAAAGCAGATTACTGTTCTATAGGTAAGTGCTTGTCAGGTTTCTGTGCTTAATTTCCATTAGATTGTCTCAAAACATCTCAAAGCAAGTAGTAAAACATCAGGAATCATTATGACAAAGCTTGGCCAGCAAATAACTCTTTCATATGATGGTTAGGAGTGTGGTCTTGGAAACTGGAAATTTTGGGAAATGCTAACAAAGATATGACAAGCATTCTGGGCCTGGGCCTGGGAGGAGTTAATGTTTATGGTTTGGTCTTTTTGGGGTTTTTTGTTTGGTTGGTTTTTTGGTTTTGCTTTGTTTTGTGTTTTGGTTTTTTGTTTGTTTGTTTGCTAATCTCTTGATTCACTCTAGCTCAAAGTCTGCCTTTTCACAACAGAACAAGGGTGTTTTATGCTTCAGGAGAGGGAGAACCAGGGTTGTGATGCAGATCTTTGCCAGGTGAGAAAAGCAGCTCTTGTTCAGGACAGGGAATTTACAGAAGGCTCCTTGTGGGAAATGGGAAGACAGAAACTTCCACAGAGCCAGGAGGGTTTGATCTGCAGCCTTGGAAGGAGCTTGGATTGATGTAAAAATAAAGCATACAGACATTAACTAGAAAAATCATAAACTTGTGTTTCTGTAGTTGTAAGTAAGAATATGCCTTAAGATAAGGTGGTGAAGGGGTTATAATTCAGGGATGGGGTTGTATGGAATGAGCTAAGAGTTCAGAAGTTACAACAGAAGCTGATGTGTGTAAGTGTGACAGAAGCCCATTGGATAAAAGTAGTGCAGCAAAATTAAGTAAAGGTGATAGGTCAGAAAAGCAAAATAAAATTTGTAGCAAGTGTCTATTGGATTAGAAAGTTCTATATTGTCTTGTAACAAAGAACTTGCGACTACTTCGAGCTATGGCCAACTTCTTGCTTCTTTAAAATCTCACAGCCTCTGAGACTGCTGCTTATCTGACCAATAAATAATTTTTAGCCCCAAAATAGTCCCATCCCTTCATTTTTAGGGGTGGGAGCTCCTGACGCTATGGAAAAGCCACAAAGGACCCAGCTGGCCACCCCATGGGTGGAACAGTGCAGAGTCCCAGCACCACTCAGACAGTGGTGACCCCATCCTGGAGCACAGAGGTTCTCCTTTGGGGGCTGATCCTGTCCAGCAGGGAGAGCTGGGTGACGTAGTTGACTGGGCTGGCTTCTCTGGACAGAGCCCCGTGCTTGTGGCTGAAGGTCAGGTACTCCTGGTACTGCCACTTGCACAGCTGCTTCTTCAGCTCAGTTTGAACCTGCAGGAAGTTACAGACAAAGAGAAAATTAAGGTTTAATGAACACTGGATATGTCCAAAATTCTGCCTGAGTACTTAGCCCAGATAAGCCAGGATTAAGCCTTAACACATTTTTAGAAGAACTTGAACTCTGTCCTTGTTCCTTTTGAAAAGAAACAGATTTAATTTCAAAAAATCAGAGGACGGCATGCAGAAGTACATTTGGCCATCAGGGCAGGTCACTGGCAATATTTTCATTTTGGTGGCCTCTATTCTGCCTTAATTTTCCCTGTTAACCACACAGACAACCCCTGAGTACAACTTCATGGATGGGTCTCTGGATCTTCCAAGAATCCAATAAATAAGAGGCCATCAAAGGTCATCTATTCCAGAAATGTAATTTGAAAGTTTTGTTTGGGTGCAATCCCACAGTATGTCTTCTGAAAAATCATGATTTCCACCCTGTATTTTTGATATGATTTATTGTCAGGTTATAAGGTTTCAAAGTGGATCTCAGAACACAAAATGCTGAGAGTGGCTTGTGCTCACGGTGAAAGGCTTTTTGTAACCAGTTTTGGTTTTTTTTGAGGAAAAAAGGCTGGAAGTAAAGCAATAGGAATGCTTCAGGATCAAATGCTGGTCCTGTTGAAGTAGAAAAGGAGACTAAAGGCTGTGACAGCAGTAGGAATCCACTGAAGAATTTGTAAACATTTTCAAAGATAAGAAAGCAAAAACCTTGAAGATGGAAGTATTTACTGCATAATTATTGAATATTCATGAAATGTTGATCTGCTGCGGCATGTTGTGTGCAGATGCTAAAAATGTATGAATGTTGTGAGTTTATACTAGTAAGTGGTGAAAGAATACAATTCCAGTTGCATTATTTCCTCCTCCAATCCAGTATTCCAGCTCTATCCCAGCCAACTCAAGGCCCTCCAGCACTCCTCAGTTTCATCCTTTCTCACAACACCTCGCCTGGCAGCAGCACAGTCTCTCACACTGCCACAGACACTCAAAACTGAAGAAGCACACACACAGAGAAAATAATAATTAGTTTTTATGATTGCAAGGAACCACAACAGATGCACTGCCAAGTGGTAATGAGTGGCCAAGCTGCTCCAGGAGCAGTTATCCCTAAGAAATGTGGAAAAAAGCCAACCCAGCTTCATCCTGGGGCCAGAGATCAGGCTCTGCCTGTCCTTTTTTTTAACACCTACTGCATTTCTGTGTTGTGAGGTACAATATGCAAGCTATTAAAAGGCTGCTGAAGCAATTAAAAGGCTGCTGGCAAGGAGTCTGGGATACAGAAGGCAGGTTGGATGTAGAGCTTTCTGTATTCACAGCTAAGTCTTGAAGGCACTCTCTCAGAATGGCCATTATAAATTGTTTTCCAAACATAGTTTAGGAATTACTCATATTGTACTTACTCATAGGTAGGGCTACTTGCACCTTGCACCTCCTTTTAGGTGCTGGAGTGTGTCCAGGGAAGGGCAGTGGAGGGATTGGAGAGTAAATCCTGTGAGGAGCAGCTGAGGGGCTCAGCCTGGAGAAAAGGAGGCTCAAGGGGCACCTTCCTGGTCTCACATTCCCTGAGATGATGTTCCAAGTGGGAGCTGGCCTCTTCTCCCAGGGAACAGGGACAGGAGGAGAGGGAACAGCCTCAGGTTTTTCCAGGGGGGATCAGTTGGACACCAGCAGGAATTTCCCCATGGAGAGGGGGCTCAGACCTTGGCAGGGGCTGCCCAGGGAGCTTTGGAGTGCCCAGCCCTGGAGGAGTTCAGGGAAGGTCTGGAGGTGGCACTCAGTGCTCTGGGCTGGGATCAAGGTGGGCATTGGGCACAGCTGGGACTTGACAATCTTGGAGGGCTTTTCCAACATTAATAATTCCATGCTCTGTGAGAATTGTCCAAGTTTAAGCCACTGCAGAGACTGAGGCACCATTGGCGTGTCATTCTCAACTAATTTATTCACTTTTCGGAGGATGAGATGCAGTTTTAGGTTTTCTCATCAGGTTTGATTTGTTCTGCTCTTTTGGGGGGAAGCGCCAGCAAATTTAGTGAGGTTTTTAATTCTACTGCAGGGAGTTTAGCCAAATTCTACCAATGTTATAAAATGGGAAAGAAAGTGTTTGGACAAAAGTCCTGATTACATGAGCAGACCTGGGAAAGGGGAAAGGGGAAAAGGAAAGGGGAAGGGGAAAAGGGAAAGGAAAAAGGGAAATAGGAGAGGGAAATGAAAGGGGAAAGAGAAAGAAAGGGGGAAAGAGAAGGAAAGGGGGAAAGAGAAGGAAAGGGGGAAAGAGAAGGAAAGAAAGGGGGAAAGAGAAGGAAAGAGAAGGAAAGAAAGGGGGAAAGAGAAGGAAAGAAAGGGGGAAAGAGAAGGAAAGAAAGGGGGGAAAGAGAAAGAAAGAAAGGGGGAAAGAGAAAGAAAGAAAGGGGGAAAGAGAAAGAAAGAAAGGGGGAAAGAGAAAGAAAGAAAGGGGGAAAGAGAAAGAAAGAAAGGGGGAAAGAGAAAGAAAGAAAGAAAGAAAGAAAGAAAGAAAGAAAGAAAGGGGAAAGAGAAAGAAAGAAAGGGGGAAAGAGAAAGAAAGAAAGAAAGGGGGAAAGAGAAAGAAAGAAAGAAAGGGGGAAAGAGAAAGAAAGAAAGAAAGGGGGAAAGAGAAAGAAAGAAAGAAAGAAAGAAAGAAAGAAAGAAAGAAAGAAAGAAGAAAGAAAGAAGAAAGAAAGAAAGAAAGAAAGAAAGAAAGAAAGAAAGAAAGAAAGAAAGAAAGAAAGAAGAAAGAAAGAAAGAAAGAAAGAAAGAAGAAAGAAAGAAAGAAAGAAAGAAAGAAAGAAAGAAAGAAAGAAAGAAAGAAAGAAGAAAGAAAGAAAGAAGAAGAAAGAAAGAAAGAAAGAAAGAAAGAAAGAAAGAAAAGAAAGAAAGAAAGAAAGAAAGAAAGAAAGAAAGAAAGAAAGAAAGAAAGAAAGAAAGAAAGAAAGAAAGAAAGAAAGAAAGAAAGAAAGAAGAAAGAAAGAAAGAAAGAAAGAAAGAAAGAAAGAAAGAGGGAAAGAGAAAGAAAGAAAGAAAGGGGGAAAGAGAAAGAAAGAAAGGGGGAAAGAGAAAGAAAGAAAGGGGGAAAGAGAAAGAAAGAAAGGGGGAAAGGAGAAAAAGAAAGAGGAAAGGAGGAAAAGTAAGAGGAAAGGGGCAAAGAAAGGAAAGGGGGAAATGAAGAAAGTCAACAGGAGTAAATAAACCTAGAGAAAGTGAGGAGCTCTACAAGCTTTCCATATCAAACCTAAATCAGGTGAAAAGTCCCCTGACAGGAAATTCAGCAGCCATTTTTAAAGGGTCGTTGCTTCAAAGTTTTTGTGTCCTCCTGCCAGAACTGTATGAATACAAATAAAGTCAACAAAGCTACCAAGGGACAAAAAGAGATATGGGGATGTCATGGTTTCAGGAGCAGATCAAAGACAGGAAAAGAAATTAAAAACCAAGAGGGAACTGTGAGTTTTAAAGGTTTTGATAATCTCATGTACTTGTTACTCACCTCTGCATTTGAGAAGCAATACAGGAGAGCAACAACAAAACCCTAGGACAGGGAGGGTAGGGAGAGAAAAAACATGGGTTTAAGATCTGGAATCAATAACAGACATTGAGTTTCATTCCCAGAGTGTGTAAGACAACAAAGAATGCATATTTCCCAGTTTTCTATTGGAGTTCAGGCAGTGTGACACTATTTATTGAGTTTTCATAATAGAATTAAATTTCTCAGTGGACTGGTGACATTTTATATTTATTATTGCCCTTGTGCAGAGACAGAAAGGATTAACTTGCTGTTTACTGTACCTACAAACAAATTCTCCCTTTAGATAAGGCAAGCATGGAAGAGGGATCATTTGCAACACATGTCAATGTGAACAAGTTGTGGTGGGGTACAGGGGAAAGGGGATGTGAAAAGAAATCAGCTGTTCAGTACAAAATGTACCACACACAGGCCCTGACCCTCTCAAATCCATGTTCTGAGTAGTGGGAAAGCAAAATAAACAATGAGCTATTAACATGGTTCACTACACCTAAAGGGTAAGGGCAGAGCAGGTGGTTATGTACTCTTATTTACCACCCCTCTTATTCTTAGTACATGTGAAATTATTTTCAGTCAGTTAACCTTAATCCACAGACTGGTCTTCAAGGTGTTCTGTCATTGTTATTCCATAAACATAGATATTTTATTTCTTTTGTGATTATTCATATGAAGTCTCACCCAGAGATTTCAAACAATAAGGGAGCAAGAAGCAACAGAAGAGCTCGTGAAGGAGTGAGATGGGATGTGTGCATAGAATTTGGATGCATTAATAAATCCTGCTCTAATAACCAGCCTGAAGTGGGGTGGTGTCACTGGGATATTTTATGAAAAATCCTTTTGCCAGGATTTGTTCTCCTGGGAAGCTGGGAAGCTTCAGCTTCTCCATGTTTTGCTCCTCCATTCTGGAACATGATTTGGAGAATTGTTTACCCAGCACGTGAATTGTTTTTACTTGATGAGCAATCCCATCCAGCTGTGTCAGACTCTGTTCAGTCACAGGTTTTTACTATTCATTCCTTTCGAGCTTTCTGATGTCTCCTCTCCCTTTCATTAGTATAGTTTTAGTAGATCATTTTAATATACTATATATCATAAAATAATAAATCAGCCTTCTGAAACATGGAGTCAAGATTCTCATCTCTTCCCTTCTCCTGGGGACCCTCAAACACCACCACAGGGTGGTACAGACCAAACATGTCAGGGCTGTGAAATTTTTGTTCATCTTACCTGAAATGAGCCCAGGCCCAGCTCGATGTAAAGCCGAGCCTCCAGCCCAGTGCTCTCTGGGAAAAATGCAAACACAATGTAGTGCACCCCAAAGAGGGGGATCAACAGCAACGTGGACTTAGCCAGTCTCCTGAAAAAGCAAGAATTAAAGAACACTGTTAGAAACGGGGAATGAGTGACAGCAATTGTATGTAGGAATATTTTAAAATTCAGAGAACAGCTCCAAATGGAGGCAGCTGCATCCATGTGGATGAAGAAATTTGGAGAAGTTATGGAAAGGTCCTGTGACTGCACTGATGGGATCCCCAATAATTGTGAGGGGCTTGTAAACAGCCAGGATCAGGCTTAGTCCTGTTACTACATCTTTCTCTATTTATTTATATCTATTCTATTTTATTTTATTTATATGTATTTTATTTTCTTTTTTCTCTATTTAATTTATCCTGTTACTGCATCTTTCTCTATGTTTGTGTGGAAAGGACTGGGAGTGAGCTGGATTAATCACCTGACATTTAGTGTTTACACTTTCAAGCTTTTGAAGTTTCATACTTTGTTATTTTGCATTTCTCTTTGTCCCTGACATATGCACCCCACCCTTTTTGCTCTGAAATAAAAATGACATGTGATATTTGGGCAGAAAAAGAAAGTTCACATTGTCATTTCTTCTCTTTCTATTAGAAGAGGAGTAGAACATTCTGTTCTCCTACCCATAAAAAATTTCTTGCAGCAGTTAGAACAGGTCAGTCCTAAGAGACCCAGAAATACTCACACAAAGTGGCTCGAATGGCTCCCTCCTCCCTCCTGGGATTTCAGTTTATGGACTAGAATCCTGATCACATTAATGAATATAATAAAGTTAATCTGGAAAGACAAGACAAAATCTGTAAATTTACTACAACCCAGGACATGCCTTCAGTTGATACAAATAACTAAAAATCCCCACTTTTAGGAGCTGCACTGCTATAAACCAATGCTCATCCCTTCTCAGCTCAGATCAATAGCTTTACAAATAATAATTATATTTCCCACCAATATATAGTTGTACATAAAATATGGTGAAAGTTATGTTGAATTATTGTAGACCAACATATCTTAATATCATTTTATGTCTGATATTAATGCCTTGTATTTCTGGTCAGAACTTTAGATTTTAGATTTAGATTTTAAATGGTTTAAAAAAGTTCCCCCTATTCTCATTGTTTATGACAGGGATTATACCAGTTACAGACCTAAAAACCAGACTGCTCCCTCCCTAAATTCAGGTGGTGTAAATTTGTGGACAAGAGAGATGTTTTTGTCTTAAGTAACAATCATAAAAACTCATTTTAAAAGCACGCTAGATAAAATTATCTATATGCAGAAACTCGAGGGAAAATGAAAAACCTTACTAATACAGTCAGCAGGATGGGGCCTTTGATGATCCATAACACCACTCCATTTTCATCATCATCCCAACATCTGGAACAACAAACAAAACCAGGCTTTTTATCTGTGCCCTGGAGCTTCCCAAAACACACAAAAGCATTTCTGCCACAGGAAAGGAAAGGGGTAGACACGAAGTTTATATCACTGTCTAAATGTCCCTGGTTTCCCTGTGGTCTAATCTAAAGAAAATTTAATCACCAAGAATCACAGATTGAAGAACCAAAGCAAAGTAAGAAAAACCACATTTGTATTTTCAGGCTTTTTTCCTGCTCTTCTTACTACTCTTAGGTCAACTTCTTATTCAATTCTCCTGAGTTTTGAGCAGGTGGGTATAAAATAGAATCTTTTCCAGCTGATATGAAATGATCTGAAAGACTTCAGGATAGTTTACAGCAAACAGTATTTCTGTCTGGGGCTCATGTTAAAAGATACAGATAAAAATAAAATAAAATAATTGGAAACAAAAGAAGAAACTGCTGAAGACAATGTTGATTGTTTGGGAAGTTCTTATTTGAAGAGATTATGGTTATTTATTTATGGTTGAATTTATACAGAAACAGCAATTTTCTTGAAATACAATTATTTCAAGGACTGGGCATTAGGGAACTTAAATTAAATTTCAGTAGTTAATATGATATTATCAGGTTTTCTCAGCCCACGTTAGACACAAAAATCACAAGACTTAAGGTATTTTTTCATTTATGTACAAACTGTAAAAATTAGAAGTACAACTGAATTATGAGAGCTTTTCCCTTACCTTTTTCTGTACACATCTTTTTTCCCCCTCAGAAAAACAGGACACTATAAAAACCAGGATTTTCTGTGTTCCTTATCCCAGCTCTGACTTACCCAGTGTTCTGTTGATGGATTCGGGTGAGGACCCAAGCAAACATCACAGCAGTGGGAGCTCCTGTGCAAACCAACAAGAACACAAGAATTGGTTTGAAAATCCTGTCCCATGCAGTCTTTCTTTATTCCCATAGGTTCATGGCATGGACATATTTTCTGAAAGATCCTTTGGCTAGGATTTTTTCCCTTGAGAAGCTGAGAGGCCTCAGAAATGAAATGTAAACAATGATTATTTGCTGCTGTGGAATGCAACAGATGGATCTGGGATTGGTCCATGTGAAATTGTTTTTACTTGATGACCAATGACAGCCACCTGTGTCGAGGCTGTGAGCAGCAACAAGATTTTATTATCATTCTTTTCCTTTCCTTTGCTAGCTTTCTGATGAAATCCTTTGTTCTTTTAGTATAGTTTTAGTATATAATTTTCCTTTAATATAATATATATTATAAAATAATAAATCAGCCTTCTGAAACACAGAGTCAAGATTCTCATCTCTTCCCCCATCCTGGGACCCTGCAAACACCACCACAGGTTCACAGTGCAGCAAGGTTGGATTAAAGGCCAATTTATGGGTCAGACAATTTTCAATAACTTTATGAAAGAATTTAATTTGCAGTTCGGGGAAAGGAAAAAAAAAAAAAAAAGGAATAAAAGGGCAGGAGAATGAAATCATAACAAAGGAGAATAGGGGATGTTGTGAAACATTTTCAGAAATAAATGTAAAGAATTACTTGAAGGTTGGGATAGGAATTACAAGCACTTATGAAGCTGGAGTAAGCATTTATTTAGCTGGAGCTCTTTTTTCTTGTGGATTGTGGCCCACAAACACCCTTTGTACAGCAGCTGGAAGAGTTCATAATTTTGTCCTAAAGACTCTAATCACCCCAGACCAGTCAGTTGATAAGAATTCCATGAAAATTTATCTGAATCCAATGATTTCTAGCCTTGCTTTATCACTGCTTATCCTTCTGTCCTACATTTTTGACTGGAGTTTTTTAAGGCCTATACAGCAGAAATTGCTTTTTCTCTCCTCCTGTGGAATTGAATTTCCAAAGACTAAGTGACTTTCAAAGCTGCCACAAAAGGGACTCTAGTGTGAAACACGTGACATTTTCACTGATTATTCTATAGAAATATAGGGAATTTCTTTCTAACTATAATTTGAGATGTGTGGGAGGGGCTCAGAATTTGTCCTTCCAAAATTCTGCCCTCTGCTCAACTCCTTTAAGCTGGGACCTGTTAAATTCAAGTTGGCTTTTTAATTAATGAAAATAAATATTTCCCTCCACATCACCTAAGATGAGAGTTACCCCTGAGGTATCTCTCACCTTCCACTGATTGCAGAAGGAGATGAGGATTATCACCTTATTAATTGAGTTGTTTGCTTTCTTATCTCAAGTTGGCCATGATTAATCAAGGGCTGAGAGTCTACTTTCAGACAACCCTATTTGAATTAGCTCCAAAAAAAAAAATTAATTACATTAAATAAAGTCTAAAAATCTAAAGGTGAAGGATAAATTAATATTTATTCAGGGTAATTTGGATTTCACTTCTAAGTCAAAAAATGTTCTTGTAACTACTCAGTTTGGGTGCCTGCATTTTAGATCAGCCAAGGTGAGACATGGAAATATCTGAGAGTCACAATCAACAATTCTGAGCAGTGAAAGAAATCCTATTTATTTCACATTCCCATTCTGAGTATCAGAGATAACTTCAATTGCTGTATCACCTCAAAAGATTCCTTAAAGTCAGGAGATCTCTGAAAATAAAAGAAAAATAGAACTGTTTGATTCCTAGGCCTGGACTGACATGATTTAAGATTAATCTGTCAAATTCTGCTTGCTAAAAACAAAAGGCAACTTAGTCCCCCAAACTTCTTTAGTCAGTGGAGGAATTCAACATGTTTTTAGGATATTATCCAGCCATATGTCCTTTAGTCAGTGGAGGAATTCAACATATTTTTAGGGTATTATCCAGCCATATCACTCATCCTCTTGAGGCCTGGATTATTCACCACCATGGTGCAAATAACCGAGATATAAAAGGGAATACAATGATGCGACTTTGATGCAACAGCACTGGATGAAAGGGCAACTTCTCTCAGAAAAGTGTCACCTTTGACAGGCTCCTTTCACCTCGAAACACAGATTTTATCCAGTTCTGCAAACAACCAGAAATACTGAGGGGCACAAAGAGGAAAGAGTACTAACCCCAGCCAGTGAATATGAACCACCACACAAACTTCTTGTTGGAAACAAAGGTCAGCAGCAGCAGGGTTTGCAGGTAGATCCCTTCGATGAGAAGCCAGAAGAAATTGGCTAAAATACTGAATTGGAAGAAGGCCACAGCAGCCTTACAAGCAACCTGGAAGTGCAGAGGAAGAAAAACCTTTTAGGTTTACTCTTGTTATGGCTGGTTTCTACAGAACCGTAGGCAAAATTCAACGTTGCCACACGAGAATGAAGAAACAACAAAATTTCTGTATGTTTGGAGCTCTGTAATTCAAATTAACTTTATTTAAGATTTTTGAAAGGGAAATATTGGGGGTTTTATCTCATATATTAAATTCTATACTGGCAGAAATTGTTAGAGCTTTATCAGAGTCAACAGACCTAAATATCAAAGCTGAGTGCAGCCTTAGCACTTGGTCTTTGGGTTTGCATAATATTGTTTGTTTAAAGATTTCGGTTTTAGCAATAGGAGAAATAGGATGAAAATATCTCCCTGTTGCCTTCAGGTGAAGAATTAAATTAAATGTTCAGTCAAGGGTGAGAGAGAGGGGAGGTTCAGTACCGTGGACATGAGGCAGTGGTCCATGGTTTCATCTGCAAACAAAACAGCATCTTTGGTGAAAACAGCCACTGCTCTCAAGATGAAGGAGACAAACAGGTGCATGTGGATGTAATTCCGTGTGCAGTGGAATTTTCTGGCACGGAAAGAGAAAATAAAAATTGCTCTTTGAGAGAAGTTTCTCAGGGTCTCATCAAAAGCCAAACAGGAGCACACGAGGCTGCAGACACCTTGCAAAGCAATAAATGATCTGTTGCTGTTTGAGAGGCAGCAGGACAGGAGGGAGCAGAGAAGCTGTTACCTTTTTCAGCTAATTAAAAATAGCAGGCTAATTGCCCTTGGATCACCACACATTTAAAGGAGATGCCAGAAGCAGAGAGTAACTACGGGAGTCTTGGGCTGGATTATGACAATACCTCTTAATTATCTTTAATAACATTTTTGTTAAACAGCTTGCACCAGGCTTTTCAGCCCCTTTTGGGTCAAAGAAAGGATTGAATTGGTGTCAGTCACATGGTATGGGATGGCTGCCAGAGCTGCCCTAAGCTGCATTAATCTGATGAGGGAGCTGGGAAGGGGCTCAGCCTGGAGAAAAGGAGGCTCAGGAGAACCTTCTGGCCCTGCACAGCTCCTGACAGGAGGGCACAGCCAGGTGGAGCTGGGCTCTTCCCCCAGGTAACAAGGACAGGACAAGAGGAGAAGGCCCCAGGTTGTGGCAGAGGAGGTTGACATTGGATATTAGGGAAAATGTCTTTATGGAAAGGGTTGTCAATGCTGGCACAGGCTGCCAGGGAAATGGTTGTGATGCCCAAAGTTCTAGCTTTTGTGCTTTCCAGATCCTGTACTGCACTGGTATATAACTCTGAACATCATATCAAGTGTTAGCAAGTTCTCCTCACAGCTCAGTCACACAAAACAATCCTTTTCCAGCCCCAGAACCAAGGACACTGCTGCAGCTTCAGGCCCAAAAAGTGCAAACAGCAGCAAACTGAGGAGAGCAAACTGGGAGGATGGGACTGCATAACCTGGAGCTGGAATTGGACAATTAACCCAATATGGAAATGGACCAAAACTTATAAAAAGTTGAAAACTTGTGACTTGGAGTCCCTCTTGGGTCCATCCTGGCTAGAGCCATGGCCAGGCTCTTGTGCTGCCCAGGGTGTATCCTTTGAAGGCCTTTTAATAAACCCCTGCTTTATTCCTTTAACTCTGTCCAGCCTCTGTTCCAGGTCAGCCTCTTTAGGCATCAGTTGAGTCCCCAACTCTCTGGGAATTTAAAATGCACGTAGCTGTGGTGCTTGGCGTCCTGGGTTAGTGATGGACTCAGCAGTGCTGAGTGAATGGTTGGGCTTGATCTTAAATGTCTTTTCCAGCCCGATATTCCTGTGATTCCCTCTCCCTAGACTGCCCTGTGCCCATTTTGCCTTGAGCTGAAGGAATCTCCCTCAAGCTTTGGGCACATCAGCCTCGTGCTCCCGGGTCCCTCTGTAAGGGCCACGACCTTTGAGTCTGCCAACCCGCCCCAGTCAGGGAGCTGCTCTGTGCTCTGCCCCAACCAAACCCCAGATCCACTTCCTAACAACAAACATCATCAAATGAGGCACTGGAATTTAATTAAATCTCTTTTTTAATAGCTCTCAGTTATGGAAGCAATGGCCTTTCACAGAAGGAATGGACAATTTAGGAAACTCTGGTTCTGGGACATGGGGCAATGTTTATGCAGAGTCTGTCCTGACGTGCACAGTAGGAATGATCAAAAAATGTTAAAAATTATCTAAAGTTTGGACATTTCCACTGTGTGGTGTCATTAAGGAGATTAACAGAGACTGCCCAGTGTGATTGTTTTAACATTTGAAACACTGCAGCACAAGCAGAGAAGGACCCATCACCATCAAAGGAGCTATGTTTCAGAATGATTAGAAAATAACCATAAAAAAAAATCCCACAAAACAAAAGCACAGAGGATCTGAGAGAAATTGTCTTAAGGCCTGCTGAGAAAAAGCCCATTTATATTTACCTGAAGGCAGCAAAGACAATTAGAGCTGTAATGAGCGAAGTCACGGATGCTGCATAGCCAGCGGTGTAGACACGCCAAAATGCAGAATAATAGGATTTCTGGGGGGAAAAGAGACACAGCCAAATGCAGGTGGTGGTGCTGGATGCATCCTGGGGTGCTCATTCCACTGGGACACATTTCCCTCACTCAGTCCCACAATCTTTGTTTTTCATGCTCGAGATCTGTTTCAGGATTTTCCCTCCACCACAAACAAAAGTTTTTCTGTGAGTCCTGCTTAACCCTAGACAGAAGAGAAGTTTCACACTCCACAGGCTCATCTGACCCCTCTGAGCATGTTCTGCAGGAGAATAATAACTTTGATATGTAAACACCTTTTCTCATGTCAGTACATAACAACTCTGGAGCACTGAAACGTTCTGGTGGGAGATTTGTGAAGCTGTTGCTTTAGACCTGGGCCAAATTCAATAAGTATTGATTTTCATAAACAGCTACAGCTGCAAGAGAAATAAAACTCTCAATTTGCAGGTGAGGAAGCTGAAACATTGATAAAGAGTTACATCAGGCTGTGAAGGTAATTAAAAGCCAAGGAAATCACCTCACACTCCTTAATTCTCTGGACAAACAGTTCATTCCTTGCTGTGTATTTTAGCACTGCAAATACTTTATAATTCACTTGTTTCCAATTAAGATCCATATCCTAAGAAATCATAATACAATGTCCAAAAAAAATAAAGCTTGTTTACATGGCTTTAACTATGCAAATTTTATTGTGATTCACTACAAGATCACCTAATTATTTAAAATCCCAAGACACTAAATTCTCTGAACCCAGGCAAATTTCCTCCTTATAAACCCAGTGGACACTTTGTTCTCTAATTGATCCCAAATCTGTTTATCCAAAAAGCTGCAGTTCTAGGTTGAGACAAAAAATTTGCAATTTTAAACAGATCCATAAAGAGATCTTGTAACCCTGACATGATAGGAACCATCCTGGTGTTTCTGCAGTAGTCCTGATCTTTTATACAGTATTTCCAAAACACAGATGAAAATTAGAAAAGAGGTTATTTAATTTAATAATAAAGTGTTTCAATTATTTTATCTGGTTTTGTAGGATGGATTAAGAAACAACACCAAGTACAAGACATCATAAGTGCTCACTGCACATACAAAATACAAAGCAAGTGGTTCTATTAGGAAACGATTGAGATTTTTACTCACTTCCCTGTGTGTGCAGTGCAGCAGAGATTGCTGATCTTATCTTCCTTTTGTAGTCAAACATTGTGGATTTGACTGGAATAATAAGCTAAACACAGGCAGAGCACAGACAGCAGCTCTGTGCAGAAATCTGCTGTCATTGTGAAATATAAATATAGCTCCTTGCTTGATTTTAGCCTAGACCAGCCACAAATTATGCCTGGCTTAGCCTGAAATTATGCCTGGTTTAGCATAATCCAGGGACTGCTTGGAGAAAGCCACCTGGACAATGAGTTTAGCCCTGTGGGAGAACCCCAGGGGTCTGGAGATGTGTGCTCCAGAATACACCTCCTTTTATGAATTTACATCCCTCTGAACTGCTTAGATTATTTCCAACATCTGTCTAGAAGGGTTTGAAGCAGTTACTTAAATTTTCTAAGCATTTATTTAAGCTTTAAAAACATTCCTCTTTTTCTCTTTGCAAAGCACAAATATTCTTATTTATAGAAGGTAATCGTGCTCCAGATATGAACTCCAGTAGGATGAGGAGGAATGTGGAAATTTAAATCATATCAAGATGTGGATGTGAAAGGAATTCAGAAGCTTAATTAAGCATGAATGACGATTTTCAGAGAGGAAAAATATTCACTTCCTTCTCCACTGAATACCTGAGATAAAGTGGGGAAATACTCAGTGGCATCCAAAAGTTCTAAGGGTGTGTGTTGACCACCAGGCTATAAAGTTAAGAAATATTTTTTCTATGACTAAAAGAAAATCTGGAAAAAAATACAAATAGGAGGGATACAAAGGAATTTTCCCTGAAAAAAACCCCTGAGGACTGGTGGGTAGGCTTTCCCTGGGAGATGTGTGCATGATGAGGATTTTCATCACCTCTGTCAGGGAACCAAATCTTAGTTTGGACAGCTGAACTAAGCCTGATATTAACCAAGAGGAGACTTTTGGATGAAGAGGAAAGTGCTGACTGCTGCTCACTTGCTTTATATTAAACCTAATTTGTTATACAAGTTCTAAGTATACCTAAAAGCTTTGGGTTCAGCACTGAAAATGGGCAATTTTCAGAGGTGTGGAGAATCCAGCTACTCTGGAGATGTTCAGAAGCAGGAAACGAAACTCCCACCTGATCCTCAGGACCTTTGCTGGAACCTTCATCAAAGCCACAGGCAATGGTGTATGGTGGGAATGGCTCTGACCAATATTCCTCCTGTGTACAGTTCCTCTGAAGGAAACCTTCCATGGGAAAACACAGCAGAAAATTAAATTGGGGTGCTGGTGCTGCTGCACTTTAAGTTTATATGAGTAGCAACAATTTCTTATTACCCCTTTGATTCCTAAGTTAGGGACTTACAGGTTGAGTCATGTTCAGAGAGATTAGCTATAAGAATGACAATATTCTCTATATCTATCCTTTAAAAAAATGGAGGGACAAGTTCCCAGTCATTTCAAGATGCAGTGGGACTGGTGCATTTTATATGGGAAATCAACCCTGCAAATTCATTCCTTCCGCAGAGGAAATCAAATTATATATTCACAACATATTTTGGGATTTTGGGCAAAGCCCTGAGCCATCTTTTCCAGGCTGGAAGCTCCATACAAGTTTTAATCTTGGTCCTGCTCTGACTGGAGGATTCCACTGGCTGACCTTAGGAGGATCTTTGTAATATTAATTAATGTATAGTTTTATAAATCAGTGATTCTAGGACATATTCCTTTATAAATTTAGCAGCATGGTGCACTTGCCCATTGTGTTTACATCACCAAAGGGATTAAGTAATTCAGTAGAACACAACACAAAACATAAAGAGTGTCAATATTGACCCCAAGCCAAGATGTCTATCTGGATAATTACTGAATGCTGACTGACATAAGAACATTGTAAATTAGGAAAATATGGAGGAATCCTCAACTACTAGAATTCATTTTTTAAAAAATTTAAAAAAACCAAATAGGGATAAGAAGAATAGGAAAAAAATCTTGCCATGGGTACTGGTGAATTCTTCAAAAAATCGTGGGCAGGGAATTTTAACCACTTCCCCAAAAGTGGCTCTGGGCCAGCAGGTTAGACCATCCCAATCTCTGGCACATCCTGTGGAGAAAAAAAAAAATAGTGCCTCTAAATAAAGAAAATCCCAGAGAACATCACACATTTGTTTTTCCATAATGAGACTGTCTGTGGCTTTCCCACTCATTCACATGCAGGAAGAGCCACAGCAGGATGTGCAGCTCTGCAAATGGAGTGGAGTGCTTTCCTTTTCTCCTTGAATGCATCCTTGCTCACACTTGGTATTCCAGCTGGACCTTCCCCCTCCTTATCTCATGAGAGAATGTAATTCAAGCAGACACAGTCCCAAAGTCAAATCAACAGGAGCTCTCTTCTGTTGTCAAAACAAAAGCCACTGAAATAAAAGTATTGAATAATGATTAGCACTTGAGATTTCTCATTACTTCTTTCTCATTCCTTGAGATTCCTCATTACAGAGTCTAACTGAAATGCATCAGACTTAAAAATCACCATTAACCTCTTTATTTCATGTTTAAAAATCTACCTATTTCACCTGGCTTAAAGCAAATAAGGGCTGAAGTCCCAGTCTTAGGCAATCAGTGGCATTTTTGTGATGGATTTCCAAAGGGATTAAATTCATCCCAAACTAGAACATCTCAGCATTACAATAAACGACCATTACTGGGAACAGGTCTGACTGTGGAATTCATGAGGTTCCCTAAAGCAGAGACTGCTGGCTGATGACACAGAGTGTGCCACCAGCTCTGAGTTCCCCAAAAAGGACTTTCAGAAGTTTCAGTGAATCACAGCTTTGTCACAGCTGCATCACACTGAGACTTCAAGCTGTTGGCAAGTGGGTGTGAGGGCAGCGCAGAAAAATTGCCAGCATGGAAATGTGCCTGCAACAATAAAAAAAACCCATCAGGTTCTAAGCAAAACTAATCTCTAGGTAGTCATAAGGGGGACATAAAGCAGGGGGTTGGGCTGGGAGATGTTATTTCCTTCCATGATTCTTCTCTACGATGGATGATGAGGCAAATCCGAAGTCGTCAAGTTGAAATGTGGAAGCAATACTTGGCTGTAGCTGAGCAAAGTTACTGACTGACTTTCAAAAGGATAGTCCTGAGAATCTCCCACAGCATTATCCTCACATCACCCTGGGGAGGATGAAATTCCTGGCATACACAATTTTCCAGGGAAAACAGAGGCCCTCATTCATTAGCTGTAATTTTAATTCCCTGAAATAAGTCAGCTAATCTCCGTTATGTTCCTTTTGTGAACAACAGAAAGAGACAGAGCCTTCCAGAGCTGATTCATCCCAAATATTGGTGCCTTCTTCCTGAGGACAGGATGAATCACACTCTGCAGATACCTAGCTCCCACTGATGATTGCAGCCTAAACTCAGCTGCTAATTGTCAAATTAATGAAGCCAGGTAATATCAGCCCCACTTAGACATGCAGTGGCCCCCACACTTACACTTAGCAGCTGAAGTGTTTTTTTCTTAGAAAAGCTTGGCAGATTTGAGGGGCTGGGTCTAAAAATCTATTTTATTTGGCAATGTGGAGTTAAAAATTCTATTTGTGTGACCTTGTGTAGGAACAGAACCTGCATGTCTTAAGTCTTAGGAATTATTTATTTCCAGTGACTTCTACAGGTTATAGCAAAGAAACTGCTGAGTGCAGAGGCTGAAAGGGAATTTTTCACCCAAGGTTTTCAAGAGCCTGGTGGTGTCCAAATCACCCAAGGCTCCACAAAGAAAAGTGCAGTAGGAGTTGTAGCTATGGAGGTTGACACCATGGATGTTTAAGTCTTGTTCAGTAATCCAGAAATTTTTAGACAGTGAAGGAAAAAAAAAAAAAAAAAAAGTGGAGTTAGGACTTGATTCATTTGACCTATTTTACACATCTGCTCCAAAATTAGAGGAATTTCACCCTGGGTTCTGCTGGTGGCACTCACTGGACACTGCTCTGTAGAAGAATAATGTGGAATTACTTCAGAGTAAAATCTCTGCCACACAGACTGATTGCAGCACAGATTCTCTGTGACTGCTGAGGTTTGACTCTACAAACTGTGGTCCCTCTGTCTTGCTGAGTTCCTGAAAACTGAAACAGAAGCAATGGACTTGTACCTATCTTAGTGCAGTTTTATCCCCCAGATAAAATACTTGGGATAAATTAAATTTAAATTAAACTGAAATGATGTTCACAGTTTTTGGATCTTCACATATTTACCAACAGTCCAAAATTTACAAATTTTTTCCAGCTCTCATATTTAATCCCAAACTACACTGAGAAATGTAAATACCAGAACAGAGTTTTCATTAAAGTCTTTCCTTATCTGAAAAATAAAAGGTGGAAAGGGGAGCTTTGAGAAGCTCAGAGAGGACAAGGTTGAATATTTTTCAAAAAGTATAACAGAACTCTCAGAGATTTTTATTTCTTTTGCTACAAAGAGGATTCTAAAACCGTGTCATTATTTTTGTTATGAAGAGGAAGCTGGCTGGAATGACACCCTGTAAAGCAGGTAACAAATAATTTTTGAAAATGCCTAATTCATACCAGAATTTTTTTGTGGTGGGTTACTATGCGTTCTAAGTGCAAAATGCGTCCAAGAGGTATTTTGGAATTTATTAAAGTGTGTGTGAGAAATAGCACCAAAATAAATTAGGAAACTAGAAGAGGAACATGAAGCCTGGGAGTGATTGGAAATTCTGCAGAATAACATGAAAGACAAAGGAAATATTGTGGGGTTAGACTCTGATTTTCACCAGGGTGCTAAAGGCAGACTTCCAAGTGGCTCCAATAATTCTACCCCAACCAAATGCATCTTTGTCTCACAATTCTTCTGCAGAGAACAAAAATCCTAAAATTCATGGAATTGAAAAATCTCACTGACCTGGATTCAAGTTTTTGACCAGAATAAAATATGGCTGAATTTCTGAAAGGGTCTGAACATTTTGAAATTCCATATTGAGTTATTTCAAGCATGTTTCCAAAACCTCAGGAGGGAACACCTTACACAGCATTCTAAATATATTTTACAGGCTTTGTTTTGAGTTCATTTTAGTTTTCAAAATTTAGATCACATGGCAGACTTCTGAACACCACCACAATAAATCTTACAAGCAAACAAATAATCTCTAAAATTGTAAAAATGTAATACTTTGAAGAACTTGGGATTTTCTTTAACTTTTTTCCCCCTCAAAGACTATTTTCACCAGATTGGAATGATTCCTAACGTGATACAATTTCAGTAGGGTCTTCAGTACCTTCTGGGGGAGTTTCTTTGGAGTTTTGGATGTAAATAAAGAACACTTCAGTAATGTGAGACATTCCAAGCCAGGGGATGCCCGTCAGGACCTTTACCTTTAAGATCAGGTGAGGCAGATTCGTTGTGCTCTGAGCAGAGAGCCTCCTCTTTGACCACCTGCTGGAAAATTTTGCATTCTGGGTGGATTCCTGTAACCTTGGCAAGAGAAAGACAAGAAAAGAAAAAAACAACAACAACAAAAACCCCAACCAACCAAACAAAAACAAGCAAAACCACCAAAATGAACAAAAAACCCACAAAAGAACTCAAAAAAGCCCAAACCCAACCAAACAAACAAAACCAAAAGGAAAATAAATATATATTAAAAAAAAAAAAGAAGAAGAAGAAGAAAAACTTCTGTGATTATCAGAATGAGAAAAGCCAGTTTGTACCTCATGGTTTATATCTTGAGGTCTATGAATATAAAAACTCCAGTTGAATTTGGGTTTCTTTTTTTACAAATAAAACAGATACAGCACCTCTTCTCTAATCTGGATATTTTTATCCCCTTTCCTTTCCAGTTGTTTTCCACAAAACTTAAATGTTCACAGTTTTTGGATGTTCATATATTTACCAACTAGCCAAAATTGGATGAATCCACCAGCTGTGGGATTATTCACATCAAGTTCTCCAAACTTAAATACAGCCTGACCACAGAAATGTTTCCTCTCTCACAAACCAACTAAAATAAATAAATTTATCTAAAGAATTCTAGTCTTGATCCTAGTTTAATCTGAATGATTGAAAACTTCTATAAATGTGTTATCTGAGGATGTTGCACACACCTTAGACTGAGGAGCTGTTTCCATTTTAACAGATGAAGAAATGAGAAAAAAATTAATGATTTGACTGGGAATCTTAAGGATTTTTTTTTCTCTCACTGATAAGGGTACACTTAAACAGCTAAATGGATTTCTAGACAGCAGTTGTTGAACAGGGTCTAAATTCATCCTCTTAGTTACAGATATTTAGTCCCATTTATTGCCATGTATTTTGCTTGCCTTCCATCTCCCCCTCCAGAAGGTTTCATGTCCCCTGTGCTCCTGTGTCATCACTCCTGTGGCTGTGAGATGTTCTTAATGTTCTCAATTACATTATCATTAATGTTCTTAATTAATGTTCTCAGTAACCCGCACAACCCCAAAACAGCTTCCTCTGCAAAGGGAAAGAAATTCTGAGAAAGAACTACATGCCAGCGTCTACACTTGATTTGTTATCTCATCTTTTGCAGTCCTTGGGAACTTCAAGGATGTCTCAGCCCCCCAGTTAATCTCCAGGATGGAAACCATCCCTCAGATGTAACCCACAGCCCAGAAATGGCTGGGATGTTTGAAGGTATCTCAGCCCTCTTGTGTAGACTCTGCATTAATTTTTAACCCCTCTGCAGAAGTCCCAAATGCATTCTTTGAAATCTCAAATGTGTTATTTGGTGTCTCAAATGCTTCTACACCTTTAGGAAACTGAATTAAACTGAGTAAAGAAAGCCACTGAACTGTAATCAGAGAACTGGATACTGGAGCAAATATTGGGATATTGGGATCTTCAAGACACAAGGAGGTGTATATTGGGTTTTTTTTCATTTTGTTTCTTGCTTCTTTCTGACCTATGCTATTTAAGACAAAGCCAAGGGCTCAGTTAGCAGGGATTTTAATGGAAAATTATGAAGACTTTCCAATATATTTTTGAGGAAGACTGTAGGCCCTTTTAACCTCTAATGACTTTAAAAAGTCAGTGCAGATGTAAACATCACTTCCATATTGCCTTTTCAATCTCAGAAAACTGATTTATTGGCTTTCAAAATGTTTTCAATGAGCAGAGCAACCAAGATTTCTTTTAGCTTCCACAGAAATGTTACTGAGGTTATGCAGACTATTCCATCTCAGCAATAATATCTGCCAGGGGGCAAAAATTAGAGCACAACTTCATCTTTAAAAACCTCTAAAAATTCTGCCTACATTTGGGTTTTAAAGTAGCATAGACAGACTTGTCTTAATTATGAGGCCCCAGAGATGGTTCATCCATGCTAATATTAGAACAGAAAGAGGATTAGGGGCACTGTTTGAAAAGAAGTTAAGACATTGTGCTTTTTTATGGCTTATATTACTCCAGTGGGTAATTCAAAATACATTTTATAAATCAGCATGAGTGACTCTTAAAATAGTACTTTTTGCTTTTCAACTATAGCAACTCAATTCTGAAATGAAATTTTTCAGGTATTAAGAGGATCCCCGCTCATCACTTTACATTTAAACAGACATTTCACTTTGCAGTTTGCCCACATAACAAATGAATTCTCTGAGTAGAAGTAACAAAATAATTGCTCCATAAATCTCCCAGTATTTCAGTTCATAAAGGTGGATTCAGCTGGACAGGAAAAATGCCATTCCTCTACTTCCTGGAATTCCTGGATTCTGTTACGGTGATAATTTTGTATTTGGAATATTCTTAGGTTTGGAGTTTAAAAGTCATGGCAATTTGAGATGATGCTCTACCATCTACTCTGAGTCCTCTGCTAAAAGTTTATCCTAAAAGGCATAACCCAAAATGCAAAACAAACCACAAAATTTGAAATGTCTTAAAAAAAAAGCACCGAGGAGTGGTGGGTTAAATTAACTCCCACCTCATGTCAGAAAAGTTGGGAATCCTAGAAACACACAGGATCAGTTCTGAAAAAATTCAAAGAAGAGTTATCTGTTCTCCAGAAGTCAGTCTGAGAGAAACAGGCAGGGGGAATGAGGGATGCTGAGGGAGTGTGCCAGACTCCAGTTGCTCAAAGCAGGCTGCATCTCCTGTCTACTCTCCCTGGTAAATCCACACCTGCTGAACCAGAGCTTCAGTCACCATTATTCATCAGAGCTGTTGGAAAAATGGAGTTCTTCATTTGCAATGGCTGGGGAAGCTCATACCCCACCCCTGGGGAGGTGGTACTGCCTTGGTTTCACACACACAACAGAGGAATCGCTGAAATAGGTCCAGGTAGTCCTGCCTCTGAAGTTTATCTGGTGATAAATCATCAGAAAAAAAAAATGTTTGATGATTTCTTTTGGAAATCCTGATCCACTGGTAGCGATACCCAGAGGTTGGGGAGGTGCTGGCACAGGGTGCCCAGAGAAGCTGTGGCTGCCCCTGGAAGTGTCCAAGGCCAGGCTGGACAGGGCTTGGAGCACCCTGGGATAGTGGAAAATGTTGGGGTTGGAACTGGCTGATCATTAAGGTCCCTTCTGAAGAGAGTGGTAAAGAGAAAGAAGGCAAGAGTGTGGTAAAGAGGATGAGAGAGGTTCCTGTTACAATACCACAAATCTTCTGTGCTGAACATTCTAATTCTCACTAACCAATCTAGTACAAGATACAAATCCTACAGCATTTACATACAGCCCATAAGAATCATTACATTGCCATACTGTGCTACATTTTAAACCCTGAAAACTCCTCTTTGGGCCCCTTCTGCCAAGCTAGCAGGGTCTGCTCTGCCCCTTGGAGCTGCCTGCAAGCAGAGGGTGTTGTTTGTTCCATCAGATGGGATTACCTTCAGCCAGCCACACCATTGCTTTCCACTTGTTCAGTAACTAAGGTATCTCAAAGCTTGACTTCATTGCAATCTTGCTTAGTTTCCATATTCTCAAAATCTTTTGCCAATCCTGTTTATAAGGCTTTCCTGTTTCATCTTCCCCAACCCCTTCCAACCCAGCCCATTCTGGGATTCTTTGATACCCACAGTGGTACTGCAGTAAATCCCACTGACACTAGAGCAATCAATCATTGGCTCAGATTTGTTTCCTTCTGGGTTCTGGATTTGGGGTGGGCAGGGCTACAACCACATGAGCCCAGATATGTTATCACAGACCAGTGACATCAAATATTAAATGTGCAAACCCAGGGCACTGGGAATATTTCTGTGTCTGCTCTGGGGTGCCCTGACCCCAGGGCAGCACTGACTCTGACCCTCACTCATGGAGAAAGTTCCCCAGACTTCAAGACAGACTGGAAGCCACAAAAGTGTGCAATAGATTACAGAGAGCAGTGTGGGTGTGTCACTGGGTGAGAAATTGAGGGTTTGGGGTTTTTAGTGTGTTGTGGCTGGCAGCAGGATGGAGGGCACAGGGTGTCATCCTGGGTTTCTTCCTCATGCTTCTTCTTCCTCCTTCTCCATGGGTTTGGGTGGCATTTTGTAATTGGGCAGAAGAGTCTGCACTGGGGCTCTGTGGGATCAGTTATTGGGTTAAAAGGGAAAATAATGCAGGTGTCAGTTCTTAATTGGATAGTTTAGTCTTAAAAGGCCTTGGATCAAGAGATTGTTGGGCATTTTGTGCCTTCTAATGAAAAGCTGCTGAACTCATGGTTGTGAGACTGTTCCACTGATCAGAAATAATAAACACCTGAGTCCAAACATGAAACTGCTGTCTCAAGTGCCTTCAGTCCAGACCCAGAGAAACCCAGAACTGGGACCACCACAATTAAATATTAAATACCACTGACACTTCAGGGTTTGAAAATCAACATCAAGCCCTATTTTAGATGTAAGCTATAGACTATCCCAGCAGAAGCCAAGACAGGGCTGGTATTATTAATTTATAAACATACAGCCTCACTCAAAGTAATCCTACTGTTGGACAGAAAAAAAAAAGAAAAAAAATGACACATATACAAGGAATCAAGAGCAGTGATGATGCTTCAATTCATTGGTTTTCCTCAGGCTTTGAGAAAAAGAAAGACATAAAACCATTGTACAGTTAAAGAAAAGCCTTGTGGGCAGAGCATTACTTGTGATTTGCTGTCTATGGCTTATATTCTGTTATTAATCTCACAGTGCCTTGAGTGAAAAGTTTTTGTTCTGATCTGCCTGCAAGTGTTGTGTGATGGGGCTTTCTAAAAAGCAGGAGCTCTGCATTTGCTGCAGGGGCATTTTATGGCAATTTGGGAGGCATCGGCTGAAAAGCTGGCTTTTGTAAGGAAAGGGTAGCTCCTGCTCACCACAAAAAAAGGAAAATTTAGGAACCAAAGCAGAGCAGAGCTTTCTGAGGCAGACAAGTCCAACGTGGCACAGTGTTCCCTGCCACAACAAGAAGTGTAAGAGGCTGATTTAAGATGTTATTCCATGGATCAATGTTCCCCAGTATCTCAGCAGTAAACTGGTCAGACTCTCACTCAAAATCACAGTGGGGTGCTTTCATTCCCAGATTCACACATAAAACTTTGAAATTTTAGGAAATGGTGTGGACAGTCCTCAAGGAATTGAGCTTTGCATTCCTGAGCATCACAACACAAAGGGGTTTTTTGACTGGATTGAATGTTGTGATGCTGACCAGTGTGAGTCAAAGTTCACAGGGGTGTTTTCACTCCCAGTCCTTACCATGAAAATAATCTTACCTGGAACACAGTGAGCACTAAAATACCACCTATGACAACCATGAGCCTGCTAAAAACCTGAGACAGTTTACAGAGACAGTTTGCATTTAATTTTAGACTTAATTTTCTTCACATCTTGTAAGGTATTGCACTGAAACCTTACGTGGTTTATCCACTGAGAGTAGTATAACATTGTTTTCTATTTCCTCTGTTTCATGAGAGTTTATTTATTTCCCCAAATCTGCACAGAAAAATCAAAGTAATGGCACTTTGGGCTTTGATATACTTCTGTTGAACAACAGGAAATTTAGCAAGCACTGGGAGGAGAGTTTCTAGCAACATCTTCATGCCACACTTAGTGCAATTTAATTAAAAGCAATCTTTCCTGAGAGTCCATTCAAAAATGGTGCCCCTAAGCTGCCGTGGGGGTAGAAAAACTGTAATTTAGATGTCACACAAAAGACAGATCTTCACTCATTAACAAGTCCATTAGCCCACTTGGGGAAAAGTAGGGACATTTTCTATGCTCTCTGAAAATTAGGGAAGTGCTTCAAAGCTGGGCACTGAATATATTATTCACCTTTGAAAAAGCAATTCCAGGGGATCAAAGAGCCAGCAGTAACACTCAGTCTTTTTTGAAAATTAATCAAAGCTCCAAGAATTGGCTGAATCCATTGACAAGATGAGAAGGCTTCAAGAACTTGAAGGCTCTTTCCAGTGATCTGTTTCAGCTTCCCATGCCCTGCAATCCTGAAGCCTCACAAATAGGTTTTACGTCAAGTACATAAATCACTGACCGAGAATATTCATCACTGCTCTTTCTGCCTCTGCCTCCTCAGCTCGCTTTCACCCAGATCCCATCTCAGATATGCTCTGAAATTAATCCTGTACTCCCAGTTCCCTCTGTCTGTGCTTCCCCAGTTCCTCTGATATGACTCTGATGCCTGAATATTTTAGTTCTCCCTCACACAGAGTTGTCTGCCATTCATGTCACACACAGAATCCCACCTTGGAGGATTAAAATTCACCTGGTATTTTAGAATACAGAACAGCACAGCAAGGACAACTCCTGCATCCCCATTTTTAAGTGTGGAATGAAGTGTTCTGCCAGTCCTGAAAGTTGGTCAGGATTGCCAAAGACATCAGGCAGGAGAATCAGGAGATGCTTTGAAATACACACATTTTTTCAGTGAAATTTTAATGGGCAGGAAAGGCTTTTAGGATGGAGGAAGATTCATGGTAAAAAAGAAGTTGAAGACAGGTTGAATAACAGACAAAGAAAACCTCAGCTTTTTTCATAAACTTCTCAGTCTGTTGAATGTGTCTCATCTAAACCTTCCATCTGCTTAATTCCCCAAATTGCCAAGTGCTAATTAAAATCTTTGAGACTGGGGAGTGCAGGACACTGAAGCCAATTTTCACATGTGCTTTGGAGGGATCTGGGGCCCACCCCGAGCTCCATGAGCTCCTGTCCATTTCACAGCCACATTCCCAGGCACTGCCCTAAAAACCTTCCTGTCCAAGCCCTGGCCTGTGAGTAATTCTGGGATATTTATAATGCCATGTGTGTAGTGCTGTGCTCTGTCAGAAAACAAGAAATTATAAAAAATAAAGATTCCTTCTGCAGTAAAAACAGTCAGCTCAACTCTTACAAGCTCAATTGCACCCATCTAGGTTTTTTGCACCATCCCCAAGCCATGTTTGCCACTTTGGGCTCTGGAAAGCCCCAGGTGACCCCAGCAGGGACAGAACTCCAGTGCCCAGCTGTGAATTCAGCTCTCACACACAAAGTCCTGCCCTCAGCCTCCAGCTCTGACACCATCCTGAAGCCAGGAGCTTCCAACCCCCAAGCAAAAGGCTCTTTTCTAATCCTTCCCTTCAGTCAGTTAAATAGATTATTTCACGAGTCTTTTTGGCTGAAAATGACTACCTAGAGGATATTTGCTGTGTTTGTTTTCCCTCTCTAACTCGATTACCTATGGAAGAAGGGAAGCTGAGACACTGATTGCCTCACAGTCGTTTAGAGGAACATATTTACATATTTTCAATATTGTTTTCAAGACATTGAAGCAATTCTTGAATGCTCCTCTGTGGATTGGACTGTATTTATATGACTGTGTTTAACTGCATGACCTTACAGGGAACAGCACTTGCTATACATATTTAACCATGATATCATAAAGGCAGTCACTCATAGGTATTCTTTATGAGACAACACAGCCATCCTAATTTATTTTGTTTATGAATGCTGTGTAATTAGTATTACCTTGAGAAAAATTAATTTATCAGTGCTCTGCTAAATTGGGTAGAGCATTTAATTATTACTAATGCTTGAAGAATAACAGAACACTGAGGATCTCCATTTTCTGCTATGGCAAGTGTTCCTGTAAATGAAAGAGAAATTTCTCCTTTTCAGTATAATTTTTTTGCCTGCAGGTGGGATTCATGTCATCTAATCCCAAAGTCCTGGAACCTGGAAGTCAGAGTCCTACAGCAAGTTCATTTAATTGATCTGTATTCTTGGAGTGTTTCCACCTCTTCCCAGCAATACTGAAGAAGGCTCAATGAGCAGCTTTGGACCAGATTCCTAATTTTAGACAGTTAATTGTAGATGATTAATCTAAATTCCCCCATCAAGGCTCCCTTAATGATCAGGGAAAGCAGACAAGCAGTTCCAGGGAAGGATTCCTCCTACTTTGCTCAGACACCTGTTTGAGGACAGTGATTGCCTGTACAGGAGCCTGTCTCCCTTCATTAACTCCCTCCAGGCTTAAAAAAACCTAAAAACAGATTATTCCACACATCCAGCTCCCCATGGAGAGAAATTGAAGGTCTGCAGGGACCAGGCACAAATTAAACACAGAAATGGAGACTCCCAGGTTTGTTTTACTGGGAGCTCAGCATCTTGCCATGGGTTTGGATCCCCATGTCCATGAGCAGAAGAAATGCTTTGCTGAAGGGATTGTACAGCTCACTGGTGACCCATCTGTGCTTCCATTCATTAGATCAGAGCAAAGCCCTTCCCAGAAATGGGAAATGTAGGTGTTTGGAGAGGAAAGCAGTTTAGCACAGCAGGGAGAGAAGGGAAGGTAGAGTCTTTTCTGCTCTTTGTCCTCTGCTTCCTGACACTCTGAACTCTTTAAGGCATAAAAAGTCATTTTTAGGCATTTCAGCCTCCTCTGCTCTCTGTTCCTTGTCACTTACCAGTGAATGGTAATTTTTTTGAGTGTCAAGGACTCTATTCTGCAAGGCACAAATACGCCCCTGTGGAGCTGACAGGAGGTAGCAGTGCCCAGCTCCACAGAGGAAGTTTTCAGGATTAGCCTTCTGCTTTATTTTCATATCTGATTAATGACTTATTTGCAGAATCCATACAGGAATTATTTCTCTGCTCAGACATGATCCTTTGAAACAGGAAAGGATTATTCCTTCATCCTAGGGGTCTCAGACCTTCCCTGACTTTCAGTGAACATGCAAGGAGACCTAGACTGAGACAAAAACCCCACTGACATTCAGAGCACTGCCTCTCACCAGACATGGAGTTGATGTTCATATTTTGAGGCCAAAAGCTGTGTAGATCAGCCAGTTTATAGAATTTCACTTGTTATGCTGCAATATGCTGCAATATTAAAATGATGTACGGCAGCCCCCAGATGTGCACAATCCATCACTTTGGATCAGCTCCACTCTGCTGACAGCAGCAACAATGAGCTGTGCCTCCTTTAGGTGTAAAAAAGGCTGGCCCAGATGCCAAAATCACTTTACCTGCAGCAGTCTAAGCCTTTAGGCTGCCTGGTTTTGCAGGGAAGAACAGTATTGCACATGAAAATAGCTGCACTTGGTGAGGTTTGCATTGCAAGGACCCACAAGCTATCCCTTGTACATAAATCTGTGCAAATACAGAGGAAAATACAAGATCCAGGAGTTGTGCAGGTGTTAAAATTTACATCCCATCTCCCATGTTTGGAAATGAAAGGTCAGGAACAGTCTGTCATTTAGGCTCTCACAGTTACCCACAGAGGAAAGCAGGCCCTAGAGAAGCACCCACTCCATCTGGATTTCCCAGGACAAGATGGAATGTTTCCTGGGAAGGTGACTCTCTCCTTCCTGACTCCTGCTGAATCCCAGCCCACGCAGAACATTGCACTGTGAAATGAGTAAAGTCTGAATTAACAAGTCCCCGGTAATCACACCCAGAGGGAAGGTTCCAAACTCTGCCCCGAGGCTGAGCATTGAGGGCAAAGAAGAGAAATTCCTGAGCTTGGATTTGCACTAATTTTTGTTAAGCATCCCAGGCAGGGGCAGAGGTGGAGTGTGGAGATCAGGGAGGGATGGCTGTGCCTGGATTGTGTCGCTGATGCCCAGTGGCACAGGCTCACCTGCTGCCCTCGGTGCACACAGACACGAGACAGTCCATGCTCCTGCCCGGTGATTTTAGAAACCTCCAGCTCTGAAAACATCCCTGCCCTCTCAGAGGGGTAAATGCACCCATCCATCAGGAGGAACTATTCCTTTCTAGCTATCCTCCTCGTCCTGCAAAGTTGCCTTTCTCAGGACAGCTGGGACAGCGACCTGTCCCCTTCTGTCTGTCTGAAGCCCTGCTACAGCCATTCTGATTTGGGGATGCTCTTCTGTCCTCTGCAAACTGCAGTTCTAAAGAATGGAAAAGTCATTTATTGACAGCATCTTGAGGCTGGAAAATTTTAATCAAAGGAGCTCAACACATTAACTCAGGGGTATTTTTTTATTTCCTTCCCTCTAACATCTCTGTCTCATTTTATATTTTTCTTCTGAATCCTTTCCTTGTTTTTCTTTCTTTCTGCCCACTCACCATTAGAAGAAAAGTTACCCAGCTCCTCTGGACTTTCCCCCACCCCGGCTGCAGCGGGGCAGCTGCGGAGCCATCCAGCTGTGGCCGGGCTCCAGATGTGCGCTCCCCCCGCCCCAGCGGTTCTCACTCACCAGCGGCAGCAGCAGCCAGCGCAAAGTTCGCATCCTCCGCAGCAGCCGCCGGCTCCTGCCGCTGCCTCTGCCTGTTGTGATGCTGCCAAAAGCCGAGGCTCTGCCCGCCCCCACCTGCCCAAGGCCCGCCCCGAGAGCCTCGAAGCTCCCTGAGCATCCCTCCGCAGGATGGGAGCGGAGGGAAAAGGATTCTCCTGTGTGAAAACCCAGAGCACAGGGAATATTTCTGTGTCTGCTCTGGGGTGCCCTGACCCACAGGGCAGCACTGACTCTGACCCTCACTCGTGGAGAAAGTTTCCCAGACTTCAAGATAGACTGGAAGCCACAAAAGTGTGAAATAGATTATAGAGAGCAGTGTGGGTGTGTCACTGGGTGAGAAATTGAGGGTTTGGGGTTTTTAGTGTGCTGTGGATGGCAGCAGGATGGAGGGCACAGGGTGTCATCCTGGGTTTCTTCCTCATGCTGCTTCTTCCTCCTTCTCCATGGGTTTGGGTGGCATTTTGTAATTGGGCAGAAGAGTCTGCACTGGGGCTCTGTGGGATCAGTTCTTGGGTTAAAAGGGAAAATAATCCAGGTGTCAGTTCTTAATTGGACAGTTCAGTCTTAAAAGGCCTTGGATCAAGAGATTGTTGGGCATTTTGTGCCTTGTAATGGACAGCTGCCAAACTCATGGATGTGACACTGTTCCACTGATCAGAAATAATAAACACCTGAGTGTGAACATGAAACACCATCTCAAGTGCTTTCAATCCAGACCCAGAGAAACCAATACTCCAGGGATGTTGGTTTCACCTCCATGCACCTGGCCAGTGCAAAAGGATGAACATGTCCCAGAAAAAAGCAAAGCAGGCAGTTGGGACACCAGTGTGGGTCTTGGGGTGGTTTTGGAAGCAGAAATTCTCTGTGCTGCATTCACCTCTCCTGCCTTTCCAAGGATTTGGAAAAAAAGATTACGTCTGATTTTGACTTTTTCCCTGTCTGTAATGGATAACATAAAACTGTGGCCACTTTCTGAGTGGGTCTGGCAGGGTGGGATTCCCTTTGGGACTCTTAGAGATGGATTTTCTGGGTTTTGGCATCCCCCTCCTTTCAGATGGGAAATTTTGTGTAATGAAAGAATTTCCTCCACAACTTGAACAAGATCTTGTGTCACAAAGATGTCTTGGACTCAGGCTTATTTCTTGGTGCTAAGAAAGTTCAAACTTTTCTTGCCTACAGATTAGATTTGTTTTGGGAAAAAAAAATTCAGTGTCAGGTTCTTAGGGCTCAGGCATCAGCTCTGTCTTTTGCCTCACTGAATTTTTCACCAAGATATTTTCAGGACCCGGGAGAACCAAAATGATGAACATGGCAAAAGCAGTTTTCTTTGATAAGTCTGAAGTGCTGTTTCATATTCTGTTGATCATTCATTAGTTCCCAGTGGTCTTAAGCACACAAATTCTGTACAGTCAAGGGAGATTCAGGGCTTGCTTAAGTTACCCCAAAATAAGCATTCAATGCCATTGAAATAAATATCTATTTCTGCAGCTTTGTCCATAGGTGTGCAGCTCTTCTACAAGTCCTGTGTCTGGTTTTCCAGCTCCACCTAAATATTTCAGATATACAATACATAACATTTGTAACCAAATTCTCATTTAATCTGCTCTTCTCTATATGTTTGTCTTTCATTACTGCAAAATGGCACCTGATCCCTGACCTGCACAGCCTCAGATATTACTCCAAAAATCAGATTTGTGAGAAAATAAAGAGATTAAAACTTTGGGAAAAAAAATAAGTCTGATTTTGCCTTTTTCTCTATTTGTAATGGAGAAGTTAAGACTGTGGCCACTTTCACTAGTCAGCAAGGTGGCTCCTGTCACACTGGAATAATTTTTAGGATCCCATTACGAGGCAGGCAACACATGCTGCCAGGCAGTTCCTACTTCTAATGAAAAGAAAAATGCAAAGTACAGAGCTGTCAAACACCCCCAGGACAGGAACAATTCATAATCTCTGCTGAACTTCATTTAACCAACTCAAATATCCAAGATCAGAGAACAACAGAATAATTTGGGTCAGGGGATGGAGCTCTGGCCCCAGCCTCTCCCCTCACAACTCAAATTTCACAGTCAGGAATTTGTGTTTCAAAGGGAATTGCTCTCAGGAGCCACACTGTAAACCCAAAAACTGCCACTGAAAGAACACGTGTGGCATTCCAGCCTCCAAGATTTCACCTGGATTCTATTATTTAATACCTTGAAGGCCACTTAAATGAGGGTTTTTAGGTCATCAAAACCAGCTTGGAGCAAACCCAAGTGTGAACCACCTTTTTTTGTAATTTTTTTTACATAGGTTTTTGGCATGAGTATTTGCAGGCAGTTTTGTGCCTTCTAATGGAGCAGACCTGGTCTCTCAATATTTGCTTTCTCATAAATTTTCTCTCCTCCATCTGCTTTTCCTATCTCATCTCCAGCTGATCAAAAAAGCAGCCCATGTTCCCATCCTTGAGATTTAAATTAATTACCTGGGAATTCCTCTTGTAAGAATATTTTTCCATCCTAATAAGGAAATCAAGCCTTTTTATTGGGCTTTTGTAATATCTCACTCTATTTAATGTTATAAACCTCACCTACATTAAAGTCTCTGATTTCCTCAGTCTTCTCACATGCCTTCATTACTTCAAACACATCTTCAAAACCTTATTTAGTCTAAAAACTAATTTATATTCATCATATTAGTTGCTTTATTCATTTTATTATTTGCTGTTTCTCTGTATGTACCCAAAGCTCCAATAATGAAAAAAATGCAGGAAAAAAAATCATACTTATTTCTCATAATATTTTCATATGCTCTGATGCTTTTTGCTACTTTTTGTCACAAAATAGGTCCTGGCCTGATAAACTCCCTCTAACTAAGCATTATTATTTAATTTTCCCCAAGAATTACAGGATAACTCATCAAAGATAAGAACCACATTTGTTTTCCTGCTGCTCCACAACATCAACCTGGGCTCAGAATTCAACAGATGTGCATAAAAACCTCCTCTGGTTAACAACAACAAGCCATTGTGTTGGTATGAAACTTAATCAATGAGGCAACAGACCTGAGATTCCTCCTAATCCCCCTCATGGATATCCTGGATCAATTGATGCCATTTCATGAAAATTACTTGACATTTGCTGAGCTGCTGAGCACCTTTGTGGAAGCTGGAGAATGGGGTTTCGATGCCATATGCTACCTGAAAATGGGTTTTTCATAATAAAAATCTTCCTAAAATCACCTGAGTTTCCTCCAGCAGCACTTCAGGCTGGAAAATTGGGTGCCCCACCCTGCAGCATGAGCCATCAGCCAGGGCATAAAGGTGAATTTATTGACATTTCTAAACAATCTTTTGACAAATCTGCCTAAAGATGCAAAACAAAAAGCCCTGGGATTATGAGAAGGAGGCTGCAATTACAGAGAGTACATAATTCAGTGCTCAGGCAGAACATGGTGTTACTGAGAAACATATTGTGACTTTAATTAACAGCAAAACTTCACGGTCTTTAGAAAAAGGAGGGTATAAAAAAAGGCTGGAGGTTTTATTCCTGACAGTGATCTCTGTGGGGTGTTTGAGACAGAGGGGTGAGAGCAGAAAAATCAAACAACTGAAGGCAAAAGGCTGGGTTTGAGGTACTAAAAAGGGAAGGCACTAAATATCAGACAAGTGCCTGGAGCTGCATCAGGATAATTTGTCCAGCTGATGTTCTCTGTAAGCCCTCCCTGTGTTATCTCCTCGCTGTTTTCCTTGGATAAAATTGACTCCTGCCATGTCCTGGGGCTCTGACTCCATGTGCACCCATATTCTGTTACTGTTCCTTGGCCTGGCCCCCAGGACACCTGGGACACAAAATAGAGACAAAAATTACAGACCCTTGGATTATGTGGACTCTGTCCTACCTGTTTGATCTGTAAACTTAATTTCACCCAAGCCTCTAAAGCTCTTTGTGAGTTAGAAAAACATCTGACTTGTACTTGTCTTCCACAAACATATCATTTAACTCTTTTAAAAATAAACTCCTTTAATCTTTTCAGCACTACAAAAAAAAAAAATCTGTCAGCGATCCCTTCCCTACTTCCATTGTATTTTATTCAACAATAAGCAAGTTATTTTTCCCAACCTAAGGGAAGTTGCTTTTCCCAGTGACACACAATGAAATCTTCATTCCTATTAATAGTCTCTAAAGAGTTGACAGACCAGCTGTTCCTGTCTCAGAAATTGTTCTATGCATTGTATTATTCATTGGTTTTCTTGCTTTCCTCTAGCCACTTCAACTCGATTTCAATTCTGTTTCTCTTCCAAGAGGAGGAGAACAACCCTGATTTTTATTCACTAAAATGCAGGTTTAAAGACTAAGCTTGCTCCCTTCCTAAGGTCCAAGAAAATATTCATGTTTCTCCTAGGTATAGACTGAGCCTATAAAATTGAATTTGGGTAAACAGGAATAACCTATTTTTAACAACACAGAAATCTGCAGGAGGAATGGGCAGGAACTAATGCCCAAGAAGTTCCACCTGAACATGATGAAGAACATCCCTGCACAGTGACCGAGCCCTGGATTGTCCAGACAGGGCATGGAGTGTCCCTCCCTGGAGATACTCAGAAGCAATCTGGACACAACCCTGAGTGACCTGCTCTGGGGGGCCCTTCCAGCCTTCCCCAGACTGGGATTCCCTGGTTCAACACTCAGGAGCTGCCAGCTGTGACACAGGGACACTGAAGGCATGGCAGGTGGAGGCTGCTGGGCAAAGGGAACCAGATTCCTTTGAGTGGAGAAATGAATCAAGCCCTGAAATCAAGTAAGATACATCCAAGCCACACCAGATATCTGATTTTGGCTGACTTTTCTCATTTATCATCAGTAACAGGAATCCCTTGCCATGTGTTTCTCAAAGATGAATTGAATTGCAAAGCCTGGCTTCCTTTATCAAAACCTATTTTCCTTTTTACCTAAACTCCTTACCTAAACCTATTGTCCTCACCATCCCAGGCTGTTTTTCCTCAGGACATGGAGCTCCTTGTGTAGTTGTATCATCTGGTGGAAGATTTCACTTCCTCTATTTAAAGTCAATTCTTTAATTTCACATAGAGAAAAAAAAATATTTTTCTGAGGGGAGATTATGGTAAAATCTTTGTTTCTTGCTTGTTGTATTTCTGCATATTGCATTGAACCCCACAACTAAATCTTCCATTAAATATGGTTGGACTCACAATAAGAAAGGATTTATGCCTGTGACTTTACAAGCACTTTGGGACTCCCTTATTAAAGAGCTCAGAACATGTAAAGAATCAAAGAATCACAATGTTTATCCTTGAGTTTTCTGGGTGTGGTAAAATACCCACTATTAAAAGAAAGCAGTTTCTGTTGTGATTTTAAAGATGGATGTCAATACAAAACCAATTTGAAACTACTCTGGGAGTGAAGGTGATAAAAAAGCAGATTTGTGACAAGAGCTTGTTCAGAAGATCTGTGGGATCTCCAGAACTTTCCTGATGGTGGGAAGCCAGATTGATGTGCTGTCAAAAATTATGGGAGATCACCTTAACCAAAGGAAATGTGCTCAGCTCTGTGACTGATGAGACAAACCTTTCTCTGAGCAATGAACAGAAGCCTCTTGCCACCACTGTCCTCTCTAAAAAACAACAACAAAGTTCTTGGCGGGTTCCAGTTCTTCCTGTCATTCAACACAACTTTTTAATGTCATTTCTCCCTAGAGTCTCAGCTTTGTGGGAACATCCCAGTTTGCTCAGTTTAACCCAAACCCCAAACTGTTGGGAAGGGCCAATTTCTTAATGGACATGGGACAGTGTGAATGGAGCCATCTAGGAGGGCAATCAGCTAAGAATTGACTGCCTTTGATTAGCTAAAGATTGCAAAGAGAGCAAGACTGCAAGATGTAAATATTCAATTTTTTTAAAAATACCTGTTGTTTAGTGGTTTTATTACCTGTTATTAGTGGTTTTGGTTTGTTAATTTGAGATTTTGTTAATTTTGAAAGTTCTTGGTTAATGTCGTAAAGAGTGTGGTGGGTTTGTTTGGTGTTGCTGAATTACTAATGTATTTATTTTTTGCTGTGAGATAGGATTAGGAGAAAGGTAAAGTAGGCTTAAAATTTTAAAAGGGCATAAAGAAAAAATTTATTAATAGTAACAAAAATAGAGAGTATTAAGAATTAGAATAAAACTTTTAGAATACTTCTCTTTTTTATTTTTTTTCTCGCTGATAATGTAAAGAAACAGACCTAAAATTTTAGTAAGTTTAATTTTTTTTAGACTAGTCTTCTCTTTAGTTTACTTATGGAGAGAAGTTTAGTTTACTTAGGAAGAGAATTTGTTATGAATAATAGTAAAGCCATGACATTTGAAAAATAATATAAAATATCTAAATAGAAGTAAATACAGACACAAGTCTGATGTATCATCAACCATCATTCCTCACTGATTAATTCATTCATCCATTCATCCCTGATCCTAGAAAGAGTGAGGTTCTTCTCTCCTTCTTCAAGTTTTTTGTTGTATATATATGTACACCTGAAATTCTCAAGCCATACATTTATTTATAGTACAAGAAGAAAAGAAGATATGCTTAAGCATCTCTTTTTCATGACTATTTCCTGATTTTTATTTTACCAACTTTAATTTTACCATTAGTCCAACCAGATCCTTTATGCAACTGCATTCCTTATAAAAGGGATTCAGCAAATAAATCCTTTATGTGATCCGCTCACTGGAGAACTCATTATTCTGAGTGTTTGTGAAAGGAGAATGAAAGAAAAAGGAAATCATCACAGGAACCAAAACCTTTCCCACAAAGAAAACTTTGTGAGCTCCAGGCCAAGCACTGCAAGTTGTACATAGGGGAAAATAATTGATTCAATTTCTGAGAGGGCAAAATGTTGTAACTAAAGATTTCTGAGTCAGAACCCTCAAATGAGACAGAATCTCGTCTTACAGGGATGAAACTTTCTTGTGGGTCTTCCAGCTCCAGCAGTGGTCATCAGAGCACTGGTAGTTGCCCAGAAATGTAATTACCTCAGGGAAACAGGAGGTCCATCAGTCTCTGGCAATAAAATCAAAACCAAACCAGGGAATTCAACCACAAAGTGGTTCCGGTTTTGTTTTTTAGAGAACAGTGCAATAGCAAGTCCATTACACAATTATAATCAGACTTCATACAATATTGTGTTGAATAATGTGAGAAAGTTCTTATTGCAAAACCCCAATAAAAACAGCTGGGTGAAAACCACATCAGCCTTAGGACTGATCTGTACTGAAAAACTTACAAACAGAATGTACATAAAAACTAGCTCAGGGTTACACCTGATTTATACCCAGGAGAGCAGGAATAAATAAATAAATGTTCCATGAACAAGGGAAGCTTTGAGATTTAGAGCCTCTGTCTATACAAAGATCCTGTTGTGTTAAATTATTGTCTTTGTCAAAAATTCCTTTTATTTTTAAAGACAGTTTTGTTTGCTTTCCTCTTCTTTCTCCACCAGTATGTCAAAAACTATAAGAAAAACTCTGGAGTTATAGGAGTCAGGCCAGAAAACATAAACTCATAAATTTCCTCTTGAAAAGGGATAATTCCATTTATATTTTTAACAGAGAGTTTTCTGTGCTGAGCAGTTTGTCATTTCAACACATTCACTGATCTCCTTTTCCTGGTAGTTGATTTTGTATAAAGAGATTTTCATTCTCCCAGATTAATTATTTGGAAAATTGGTGAATAATTCTTGCATACTGACCAAAAAACTGTGACTTGAAGCTTCAGGCACATGATACCTTTACATGCTCTGATCATACCAACTTTGCTTATGCATTTGGTTTGCTGGTGCAAAAATTATAGTGATTATTTCAATATTTGGCCTTTTTTTGAGTGTGCGTGAGATCATGAAAGTGGCTATTTCCCTGAGTTTTCTTCTCTCCCAGGGAAAATAATTCTGAAAAATGAAATCCAAAACAAAATGCCTGCAATAGTGGTGGTGAAAAAAATCTTCTAATCTGTGAGGAGAGTCAAGATTTACACACAGGGCAACTGAAATATCAGAAATTCACGATGGTGATGGTGCAAACAGATTAAAGATTGAAATCAGCCACCATCCTTTACAAATACCTCCTTTCAGCAGCAGTCAGTATCAATTTCTAGGGCCAAATGGATCAACAAATGTGGCACCCAAATGTGACCAGCTGAGCCTAAACCATTGTGCTGAAAGTGACTGACCAATGGAAAAAGTCACAAACCCATTCTCAATTTGGCCCAGAATATTTTTCAGGAGCTGCTGAGCTGCAGATTTTCTGGAAATCAACCAGGTATTCTTGGAAAGATCCCTGCATGTTTGTGGTGCTCTTTTACCTTTTTGCTGCAGCCACTCTCAGAGTGGTTTTAATGTTCCAAAGCTTTAAAAAGCAGGAAATAAACAAAAAACCCCCTCATCCAACAACCAACAAACCAATGTATGTTCTCATTTTAAACATTTCAGGACTGGAAGGCTGATTCTGCTATTGAAATAAAAGCTCTTGGAGCAATAATGTTTTAGTGTAATGATTGCCATTATGAGACCCTGATTTTTTCTCCGAGATGTTATTAAGGGAATAACAACATAACAACACTCCTATTTACACTTGCTGCTGGATCTAATTCTGGCTGGAAATACTAACAGCAAATCAAATTACACAGAGGTAGAAGGTGGGCGAGGATGAAGGAAGAAAGCAACGTGGAGTTTTCCACATCGGCAGTTTATTCCTGGAATTGCTTTTCGGGCAGGGAGATGAATCCTGAAAAGAGCCATGATTACATCCTTGCCCTGAGCACACATCCCCAGAGCTCTTCCTGGAAGCTTCAGCACCTCAATTCAGGTTGAAACGAGGTGATTGGAGGGTTATTTCTGCAGCTCCTATTACAAGAGCTATAAACTATCAGCTGCAAATAAAATTCTCTTCCCAGAGGGACAAAAACAGCTCCCGTGGCCTCTGCTAATTAATAGATGGCAGCAAGCTTGGCATGGAGGGCTCAAATGTTTCCTCCTAATGCAGGGCTTGTTGTTATTATTGTTTCTCCTCCTGACAGGGAAGGCTTATTATAGTGGAAAAGCTACCAAGGTAGAATCACCATAATTAAAAAGACATTTCATGGAACACGAGGCAGCAAAAGCGAGATTGTCTTTTTTTTTCTGCTGGCTAAATGTGAAAATACTTCGTGGCCTGAGGTTCTTTCATACTGGAGGTGAGACAGTGCTGTTGGCTGGGAAGAAAAAGGAAAAGAGTATGGAAGTCTAGGCACCACAGAACTGAGATTTTTGAAGTGGAGGAGCAGAATTTATTGTTTTTCTATCTTGCTGTTGTTTCTTAAAAATGGAAAAGACATTCAGGATGGCCTGGTTGGGTTTTTTCCCTTCCAACACACCACGGAACTAAAACCTCCCCAAACCTCAAACAAGTAGGAATAGTTGGGCTTAGGTTTTATGAAATCTCCATTTTTTAAGTGAAATTCATGGAAAATCCCAAATTGCCTGAGGTAACATGGTAAATATCAATACTGTAAAAAAGAAACCATCCCCAAAACCCTCTGTGATGTTTTTGTCACCTTCATTTATCTCCTAATTTCTCTCCAAAGCTAGGACAGGTAAAGAGGGACCAAACATTGAAAAGTGTTAGAACATAAATGCCACACTTATATCAAAACAGAGGCAAATCAGGCCCTTGGAAAGGTGTTTGGAGCTAATAAAAGTGCAAGAAAATCAATGATTTATTGGCACACAGACATTAACAGAAACCACGTGGACAGATTTTAAATCTTCATTAAAATCTTCCCCTTCATTATGGAACTCATACAGAAATGTGGGTACAGTGAGAAATGTCTGTGTACTGCACATTTATAAACTTGGCAAATGTTTGTACAAAGCCAACTCTTTAAAGGACTGCTGCTGCATCAATTTAAATGAGAATCCCATGACAAATTTTAAAAAAACAGACAAAATTAAGTCAGAAATAAAAGAATTCTAAACAAGGTTTGGGTTTTGTTCTTGGGTTTTTTGGTTTTTTTTTTTTCTTGTTGGTTTTTTTCTTTTGTTTTGGGTTGGGGTTTTCTTTGAGCAGAGCCAATTACCTTATTAAAAAAAAAAATTATCAGGTTTTATTGTTGTCTGGGCTTCTGAGAAAGGGTAGAGCATCCCCAAAAGTGTCTGCTCCTACTTTGAATCCAACATTTGCAACCAGACCAACAAGGTGATATTTGGGGAGACACTCTGTGATCTCTGCATTGCTCATAACTGTGCCCTAAAGTATTAATGCCATTCCCATGGAATATCCAAAGCTGGACGTGAAGGCAGTGGAAATTGGTTATTTTCTCATGGAATCACAAATTCTGGAAGCAGAATGCCACCAGATGAAGGCAATCTGTAATTAAAAATTAAGTGTCCTTTCATTCTCATCCCACTTCCAAAAAAATCCTAATCTGGTTTTAAAATTTGTTCAAAAATTTTCCAAGAGGTATTTTTTTTCTCCCCAAAATACCATGATTTTATGTGTGTGATTTTTATGAGTTTTTTTTAATGCAAAAAGTTTAAATGCTTTACTGAAACCCTCCAAGTCAAAACAAAAAATAAATTATTTCTACAGTGAATCTGATAAAATAATCCTTTTTTCTTTTCCCCAGGCAGCTACTTCAAGAATAATTCAAGTGCCTAAGGATGCACATCTGGCCTCATTTGAGATTTTTGGGGACATTCTGCCTGGTCTCCAGCTGCTGCTCCAGGCAGACAAAATCTATGAGCAAAATACAGCTCTGGGAATAGTGATATGGAGTATCTGAAAATGAAATCCTTCTGTGAACACTACAGTGGCTTCATGGAGGATGAAATGTGTGATTTCTGTATATCTCCGTGCCCTGAATGGTTTTCCTCTCCAAAAAGTTGAAATCCAATGTCCCACTTCAGTCACTCTTGAGAAAGTGACAGTCTAGATGAAATGATAAAAATAAGGTTTTATAGAGTGGAGCATGAACTCTTCATCACTTTTTATTGTGCATGAGCAGTGCATGACACCAACACTCAGAAAACACAGAAATCACAAGAAAGTTCAAATTTTCTGGCTCATTTTCATAAAAAATAAAAAAAAAATCCTTTACTGTTTCCACAAATCACAGATCCATCTTCATTACTCTGGATCTAAAAGATCTGAACACTGAGTAAAAGGTGAATTTTTTTATGCCTTGCTGGCACAGAAAAAGATCACATAGCACTGTTATATATGTCAGTGAATAAAACTTTGTCTGTCAACAGTAATTTAGAGTTTGGTCCTCACATTTTTATAGTTTTGCTTTGAAAAGCAACTCTCTGGAATATATTAATATTCTTATGAGCATCTCTAGCCCTTGGAGACATCAGTGATCCCTTAGAAAAGAAAAGAAAAGAAAAGAAAAGAAAAGAAAAGAAAAGAAAAGAAAAGAAAAGAAAAGAAAAGAAAAGAAAAGAAAAGAAAAGAAAAGAAAAGAAAAGAAAAGAAAAGAAAAGAAAAGAAAAGAAAAGAAAAGAAAAGAAAAGAATGACAATACCACCCTTCCCAAAAGACCAAACTCTTCTCTACCCTTGCTAGCTTCACATCCTGTTGGTTCTTGGCTTCTTTTCCTCTGTCAGGGTTGGGATTGAAAGTATTTGAGACTGTATTTCATGTTTAGACTCAGGTGTTTATTATTTCTTATCGATATTAAAGTCTTACAAACTGTGAGTTTTGTAGTATTTCACTAATAAGGTATAACAAGTTATAACAACTACTTACCACCCTAAAACTTCTATCTTGTTCTATATATACTACTATATTCTAAAATCTTAAACTCTGTAAGTTTTTTAGTACATGATATTACACACTTCTAACTAAACTACACACCTACAATCCTAGTTTTATCATTCAATTTTAAAAGCTTCCTGTACAACCTCAGATCAACTATAGTAGTCTCTTATATGTCTATATCTTTCATCACAGAAAATTTAAAATTCTCAGTATCCAAAATTCTAACATCCCAAAGATTTTCCTGGTGGTATTTCCAACTTTTTTCTCCCTCTCTCCCTGGCTGTGTGGCACTAGATGGAGCTGCAGACCTGCTGGAGGCTCCATGCTCCATCCTTCTCCTGCTGCCCGCAGAGGGACCCCGAGCTCTTCGCATCTCCCACCAGCCCATCCAAGCCAAAATTCCCTTTGGGATTTGGAGGCATGGCACAGGCAGTGGCTTTGATTCAGTCCCTCTGATTTATGGCTGTCTCAAAGGGGAATTTTATTTATTTATTTTGACTGAGTTTTGAGAAATGTGAATTTTTGGAAGTAGGTAGAGATGGGACGGTCAAAGGTGCGCAGCGAAGAATTTGGGAATGTTTTTGTGCCATGGTTTAACCAAGCTGGCCAATAAGGACCAGACAGGTCCTCATCCCCTCCTTCCCCTGAGATGGGGGAGAAGAATCAGGAGAGTACAAGCAAGAAAACTCATGTGTGGAAAAAATTATGGTTTAATACCAGGGAAAACAAAAGTCTCACACACAAGCAAAGCCAAACAAGGAATTCATTCCCTGCTCCCCATGGGCAGGCAGGGGTTCAGCCACTCCTGGAAATCAGGGATCCATCAGGTGCAACAGCGACTTGAAGGCAAACACTATCACTCCAAATTCCCTTTCTCCTTCTCCCCCAGGTCTATATGCTGAGCATGTTATGAGGTGTGAATATCCCTCATTTCAATTTAGATCAGCTTTCTCTTCTGTATCACCTTAAACCTCTTGTGGACCCGATGTCTCCTCACTGGGATAGACACAAGAAAAGGCCTTGCTGGTGTCCAACTCAGCCAAAACAAAAATATCCCAGTGTTACCACAGTCCCACAGCAGAAAGAAAATGAAATGTATTTCAACCAGACCCTGTGGAAACCCAAGAGCCTGTTGAGGAGAAGGAAATGGCAATGCCCTGGAGAGATGCCTGGTAGGTTCTGGGCGTTCCCCAGAGGATAGGGTGAGGAGAGAGGCTTCTCCCATGGGGCTCTGCAGCACGAGGTTAATCAAGTTACTTAAGAGGCTTCTCCCATGAAGTTCTGCAGCACTCTGTTACTTTGTCCCTGTTCTGTCATCTCCATTGGCCTCCCCTGCCCCTTTTACCCTAATATGTTCATGTTCTAGTAAGTTCTCCCTTCCCTGTTTTCCCATTGGTTCCCCCGCCCATCCACCCTGCATTCCCTATTGGTTCCTTCCCTGTGCAATACCCCTGAGCCCTAAAACCATTGGATCCCTGATGCTCTGCTCCACCCCCTCTTTCCTTGATTTATACTTTGGACCTCCTGTGTCTCTGTTTTTGGCCCATGGACGTCTTCAATGTTAGACCTCAATAAACCCTGTTGGACTCCAATAAACCCTTGCTGGAACCCCATACCTGGAACCTCCCATTCTTCCCAGCCAAGCTTCTGTGTGTCTGTCTGTCTGTGTCCGTGTCTGTGTTTGTGTGTGCTGGTGCTCTGGTGGCTCCCACCAGTTGGCACATCATGCTGTCAGGGAAGGTTGCAGGTTGTTCCACCACCACCATGGAACACAAAAAGCCCCAACACTCTGTGCTGACCATGGTTTGGGAAGCTTTCCCCAGCTCAGGAATGCAGATGGGAATGCAAAGACAGGATTGCTGAGGTTCACAAAATAACAGAATGACCAGATTGGAAGAGAGCTTTAAGATCATCCAGTCCAACCCAGCCCCAACACCTCAGCTCAACCCTGGCACCCAGTGCCACATCCAGGCTTTGTTAAACACACCCAGGGATGGGGACTCCACCACCTCCCTGGGCAGCCATTCCAGAACTTTATCACCCTTTCCATGCAAAACTTTTCTCTAATACATACATACATATATATACATATATATATATAAAACTTTTATTAAAATTATATATATAATTTTTTTCTAACTTGTATTTCCCTTGGTGCAGCTGGAGGCTGTGTGCTCTGGTTGTGTCAGTGCTGCTGCAGACAGAGCCCAGCCCAGCTGAGCACAGGCACCTTTCAGGAGCTGTGAGAGTGATGAGGGCAGCCCTGAGTCTCCTTTTCTCCAGGCTGAGCACCCCCAGCTCCTTCAGGGGCTCCTCACTGGGCTTGAGAAGCTGCATTTTGCAGAAGCAGAGGAGACAGATGGATCCCTCCTCACTGCTTCCCAGCACCAATGTGGCTGTGGGGACAGCCCTGAGATCCCATCCCAACATCCCTGATATTCCATTCTCTCTTCTCCCTCATTTTTCACCAAGTTACTGACGCAGCCCATGTGGTCTAACACTCGCCCTGAGCTCCTTTGCCTGTGCTCATGGTCTCCTGAAATTCCAGATGCTCTCCCAGACTAATACTGAGCCATCCCAGAACTGTCTCATTCCAAACCAAAATGTTTTGTTGATAGTGGCTGCTCATCATTTCTAGATTTCCTGGCATGTAGCTAAGGGAACTTGATAGGAGATGGAGCAGCTTCAACAAGAGACTCACAAGGTGATCAAAGCTGCCAGGTACCATCCTAATAACACCATGCATGATGATAATAGTATCCAAAATGGTGATTTTACAGCAATTTTAAAAGTATATTTCCTATTTCCAAGGTAAATTAGGCAGATGCACTTTCTCCTTATCAGCATGGGATTAGATTTAACGCCCCTAGCATGCCATATACCTTGTATAGATCATTATCTAGAATTAAAGTTATATAAAATATGTCTGTGTGCATTTTTATCCAAGTTTAGACAGACATTGGTTCATATTTGCCTTCCCTTGAAGATAAACTCTGCCATGTTTGCTGTCTATTCGGTCACTAATTAGTTAAGAGAATTAATTGACTCTACTGCTCTATCACTCTCCAAAGCCAGACAAATATGACCACTCTTGGGGAAAAACTGGTTTTCTTTTGATCTTTATTTAGAGTGATTCCAGTTTAATTTTTGGATTAATGTGTAGGAATCCTCCTTCTGTAGCACTCAGGCCATTTTTTTTTCCTCTGCATTCATCTGCAACAGGTGCCTGCCTTGATGAGGTGTGGCTTTGAAAAGGGCAGATTTGTGAGCAGCTGCCTCACATGCCCATGGTCTGTTTTGTGGCTGATGGCAACATGAAAACCTGACCTTGGCCAGCAGCAGGATTGCTTCTGGATTTAATGGAGCAAAGCCTGGAAAGGGAGGTGGCACCTTTCATTAGAGTGGCAGACACGAGGGGAAAAAGCAAAGCAGTCTTTTCTTCATGTCTGAGAAAGCAGAAGCCACAATGCTCCGCCTAATCTGAGTTTGGGGAACTGCTCCATGTTTAATTTTGTGCTGATCAGACAGAACATAACTAGAAGAAGACCCTGGAGAACGGGAAAAAAAGTCATTATTTGATGTGTAAATATTTCTTTATTTACTTGCTGATTAATTAAATGTCTGGAATTTTATTTCCCCCCTGAAAAGCTATATTTTTGTTATCTATTTGGGACAGATGATGTCATTAATCTATTTAAATCAGCTCAACTTTGGTCTCCAGGCTGGGCCACCAGGGCTGGTTTGTACCGATCCAAGTGGTATAAAAACTCCTGGGATGGAAAGTCCTTTGGACAAGGAAATAATGAATCCTAGAAACAAAATTTCTGTAGGAAAAGGGAAGCAAAAGGAAAATGGAAAGTCTGTGTGTGTGAGTATTTTGTGGTTTTTTTCTGTTTGTGTGTGGATGGAGATCTTGTCTGTCTTTGGGACCCTTCACCAAATCCTTTAACCTAATAATCCTGGCTAATATCTGGAGGCTCTTTGATCTCCCTTAAACAGGAGGGAACTTTATTTCCTTGGGAGCAGTTTTTCTGTTGGAGCTGTCTGAACACTGAGCAGCAAACCCCAACTCTGAGCAGTCAGTCCAGCAGCGAGTTCGTTTTATCAGGCTAATTAAAGGAACAATTTAATAAGCTCACACAGGACATGCTCAGAATGCAAGGATGCTGCAGTCTGTGGGGAGAAGAGTCCATCAAAGGAATTCTTCAGGAGGGAATACAGCTTGGTTTGTTAAAACTCTGATGGCACATTTCTGCCCTGAGTGCTGACTCTTTCCTTTAAACCTTCCTTCAGAATGCTCTGGGTATCTTTCATTTAGCTGCTCAGTGCTGAAGTAGGAAAATGTCCTGTGTCAGGAGCCTTTCCTCTCATTAAAAAGTGATTTTTGCTTTAATGCAGGGTGACCACTGATGGCAGAGGGAGCAGAATTCAGGCCCTAATTACAAGAATCCCATGCTGTGACAAGCAGTGGTTTTGCTTGCAAGCAAGCAGGGATGTTTCAGTCCTGGGGGGAGGAGGGGGCTGGCAGAGCTGGTGCTGAGACAGAGCTCAAGCTGATGAGCTGAATCCATAAACCAGCACAGCTGATTAAAAACAGACTTTAAGTCTTGATTTGTAATTTTCTTTTAATTTTGTAGAGCTTGCTATGAGATGTTTCTGCTCAGCCATTATCATTTTAATGCTTCTTTTTCTGAAGTGAAAGAAAGCAATTTTGAAATTTTGCTGGTTTTTTTTCTTCTGCCTTCACATCCCCCTCATGTTTTCAGAAAGCTGATATTTTTTATGGAGATGTAATACTTTTTAACATAGAATCACTGAATGGTTTGAGTTGAGTTAAAGCTCATCTTGTTCCATCCCATGAGCAGGGACTCCTTTCACTATCCCGGGCTGCTCATAATTAGGGATTATTTAGAATTTTTTTTTTTTCCCAAACTAATCCTAAATACACTTTAAATTTGAGAGGTAGAATGGGAAGGCAGAATTAATGCACAGGTCAGCCCTTACTGACAGGGAAAGGGCTGATCTCCTCAGCCCCAGGCTGTATATTTGTCCTTCTCAGGGCTTTGATGCTTCTTTCACAGGAACTGACAATTATTTTATTTCCAGATGTTGACAGACCTCGAGTCCAGCATGTGAGGTGGACACCAAGCAGCTTTTTGCTGCTGTTACAGAACAAGATATGAATTTCTTCAGTCCTGCAGAATAAATCTCAAAGAAAGACACAAAGCAGCATCAGATATGTTTTTAGAACAACGCTGAATGTGCCCTACACATTAAAGCTGGGCATTTAAAATCATTCCCTTTTGTCCTGTGATTATCAGCCCTTGTAAGAAGTCATTCCTCCTGTTTGTAAGCCATTTTTATTTACTAGAAAGCCAAAATGAGATCTCCCTGGATCCTTCTCTTCTCCAGGCTGAGCAGTGGCAGCTCTCTCTGTCTCCATAGCAGAGGTTCTTATTACTCTTGCCCTGACAATAAACAGCCCACACTGTTTCTGTTTTGCACAGTGTTATTCTCCTAAACATCTGTTGCTTAAAAACCAACATAAGTCAACTGCAGATTTTTCTCTGCCATCCCCACTCGTTAGGAAACACTAGAGCTGCTGCTAATGGCTCTGCCCTTTTGTTTTGCTCTCATTCAGAGAATTCGGGCTCCTGTGCCTTTTGCTGTGCAGCATCCCAGCTGGTGACCCAGATTAGCTGGCTTGCTCCCAGCCCTATCTCATTTCTACCTCCTTGGGATAAAACACCCACTTCTGTTAAGGGCATCCTGCACCATGATCAGGCTTCTGCTGGGAGCTGCAGGAACTTCCCAGAATTAGCAACGATTTTTTTTGCCCCAAATGAAATCTTGGGGTGTTGGAACCCTGATTACTGAGAATTTCAGACTTTCTGTGCTGCCAGGCACTGACCCCCCAGAGAACACTGCATTGAGCTGAGGCCATGGAGAAGCTTCCAGAATGGAATGACAGAACTGGGATTGTGGGTGTGGAGTTTGGATAGAAGTGTGTGATACCACAGGGTGGGAAACTCAGAGTTTAAGGGTTTAGAATATAGGAATGGATATAAAGCAAGATGGAGGTTTTAGGATGGAGAATGCTGCTGCTTCTTCTTCTTCTTCTTCTTCTTCTTCTTCTTCTTCTTCTTCTTCTTCTTCTTCTCCTTCTTCTCCTCCTTCTCCTCCTTCTCCTCCTTCTCCTTCTCCTTCTCCTTCTCCTTCTCCTTCTCCTTCTCCTTCTCCTTCTCCTTCTCCTTCTCCTTCTCCTTCTCCTTCTCCTTCTCCTTCTCCTTCTCCTTCTCCTTCTCCTTCTCCTTCTCCTTCTCCTTCTCCTTCTCCTTCTCCTTCTCCTTCTCCTTCTCCTTCTCCTCCTCCTTCTCCTCCTCCTCCTCCTCCTTCTCCTCCTCCTCCTCCTTCTCCTCCTTCTCCTCCTCCTTCTCCTCCTCCTTCTCCTTCTCCTCCTCCTTCTCCTCCTTCTCCTCCTTCTTCTCCTTCTTCACTTTCTTCTCCATGGGTTTGGGTGGTTTTGTGTAATTGGATAAAAAAGCCCCCATTGCAGCCATGGGTGGTTGGTTATTGGGTTAAAAGTGAAAATAATTGAGGTGTCATTTCTTAATTGGACAGTTGATCCTTCAAAGGCCTTGTAGAGAGAGAGATGGGGCTCCATTTTTAGTTTGTGAGAGTGAAGTGCTGCAGAGCTCAGGGTTTGTGAGACTGGGACAGAGATAAGAACTGATAAACATCTGAGTCCCAACAAGAAACACCATCTCACACATTTAATCCTGACCCTGGCAAAAAGAAGATAAGACTCAACACTGGGGAATTTTCAGAATAATCATTTTCATCCCTGGAAGTGTCCAAGGCCAGGCTGGATGGGGCTTGGAGAAACCTAGGATAGTAGAAGGTGTCCCTGCCCAGGGCAGGGGGTGGAACAAAATTATCTTTAAGGTCCTTTCCAACCCAAACCATTCTATAATTCTGTGATATTAAAGAATTATTATGCCTGGTAATTTGTGCCTGTCTCCCAGTAAGGCTGATGGTGGGACAGCAATGATTTCCATCCCGTCACTGCAGTGTGGACACTGTTTAATTCAGTAGATTCAAACCAAACAGCCTTTAGCAGACATCCACCACTCCACTGCTGCAGCTCAGCCCCACATCCAGCTTTGGCATTTAGATCCCTCAGCCTGCTCATTTAGCCAAGGAAGTGGTCTTTGCTCTCCAGGGACTTCTAAATCTGCTATAGTCTCTTTTATTTTTAATTTTTATTTAATTAACTTGCTCCATTTCCAGTTTTTCATGAGTGTTTTTTTCCCCTCAAGTTGTGTTTACATCTCTGATCCAGGGATCTCCCACTTGCAGCCCTCCTCAAACATTTCTGTTTTGCCCTAGCCAGAGGTTGTTCTCCTTCCCTTTCAGGTTTGAATAAGAGTCAGGGATGATTAGCATGTTGCAGTCCCAAGAATGAATTAATTATTGTCTTTTCCCCTTTACCTCCTGAACAATAGTGCCAAGATATTTCTTTACATGCAGACCTTTGCTGTAGTCAGGTTTTTGAGTGTTTGCTTAGTTATTCTTTGCCTTTCCACCCCCCAGAGTATCTGCTATAATAAATACTGGATAGGAGAGCAAAACCTTCATGAGTCTCAGGAAGATCCCTGAGGACACTCAGGATTCTGACCTTGGACAGGTAAAATTTAGAGGAACCAGTTGGGAGCTTGGATTTGACTTTGACATCTCTCCTAAAGGACTTTCTTAGCCCTGCTAAGACCACAGCACATTATTTACTTGTTTTTTCCTATATTTTGTGTCCCTTTTCTGGGAAAAAAAAAAAGTAACTGCAGGATTTAAACTGTTGATGATGAAAAACTCCTGCAGCTGAATTGTTCCAGCCACAGGGTCACAGGGCACATAGAAATAAGGCTGAGCAATGTTCTGTTTTCATCAAATGGTGTTTTCCTGACATCTTCTGCAGAGAAAACCAAGCCTGAAGGAAGCTTTTCTGAGGCTGAGAGCAATTAATAAAGGATACAAAGCTGGCATTAAGGTCCCTGGAATGATGGGCACATTTCCTGTTAAGCTGGCATGTTAAATATCCTTCCTTGCACTCTAAATTGAGCCCCACGTGAGGGCCTCACCTGTCCTGCAAGTCCTTGTGGCTTGCCTTTAAAACTCTGAATTTTAAAACTCTGAAACCTCTCCTCTAAATTTTATTCAACTTTTTTTCTATTTATTTCTGCCATTTCTTATATATTTGAATAAATAAATGCTTAAATGGGATAGTGGGAAGGGCAGCAAGGGTTTGGAATGAGGTAGTCTTTAAAATCCCTTCCAACCCAGACCCAGACCTTCAAGCCTGGCTTTTCTTTTAACCCAGTCAGTTTTTTCCTTTAGTTTTAACTTTTAATGTTACAAATCAGAAGCTGCATGTCCTTTCCTATTCCACTTTGTCTTTCTTTTTAATATTGCTACTGATATTGGCATTCACTCAATTAACCCAAACTCAATTTGGTCTTACTAGATTGATTTTTCTGTTAACTGAGTGGAACACTGGGAAAATATTTGTAGAGCTAAAATAGATCTACAGGGACTTGCTGGAATATCCATACAATCTTCATGTAGTTCATCAGAACTGTCAGTTCCTCTTATCTAATTCTGACACTTACATGACCTCATTATTGAGAGATCTGAGCATTTCAGGCTTTTTTTTATTTATCTTGACAGCTTCTTTAAGGGGTGGGGACATAATATAATCCCTCTTCTACAGTTGGCTGAAACCCATGAGATCAAGCCTGGATTTATTAATGTCTTTTTAGGAATGTTGAACCTGCTGTGTTTCTCTGACTCAGCTATTTAGGGACCACAGGGCAATTAAGAAGCAGATTCTTGAAGGTGACCAGGTTTTTAAAATATACAATACTGAAAGATACAGAATTTGTTGGAAATAAGTTGATAATCCTGGGGATTCTTAGAAAAGGGTATTCTGGAAATGGGGTTTAATCATTCTAGTCATTTTGACTCAGGTCTTATAAAACTGCATAAGGAAGCCCTGCATATCCACTGATTTTCACAGAATATTATCTGCAGTAACTTCAAAACTTCAATCCATAAAAATTAAACAAAATTATGAGAACACCTGAAACAGGTATTACAGTTTTTAGGGTAATTAGGCTGCTTCCAACAAATTAAAAAAAAAAAAAAAAAAAAAAAAGAGGCAGCTGTCTTGTCTTTCTCTCCTAAACTGTAATTTTGTGGCAAACAGCAATGAGGTGACACATGGATGAGGAGGAAGCTTTCATTGCTATTTCTGTTTTGAGAGTGGACATCAGACCCTTCTCTCTGTGCCTGTTTCACCCACGTGCAGCCATGGCTGTTCAGTTCTTGATAAAACAGAAACAAGATTTACGGCAGTGCCTGTCTCACCAAAACTCTGATTTTTAACTATTTAAAGCTGTTTATTGCTGCCCCTATCGTGCTCAGTACATTTTTTTTTCTAATATCTCACCTCAATCAGTGTTTTTCACCCTGAAAATTCCTCTTCCTTGCTGTGTTTGCAGTAGCTGCACAGTGAAGTGCAAATTAAATTTAAATGCCTCCTGCAAGTTGTCGGCATTTCGGGGTTAATGGTGGAGGTTTAATCAGCTCTTTTATTCCTAAAAAGAAACTTTTCTACACATCACTCTTTTTTACTCTGTTACAAAAATGGCTTAGGGGGAACCTTATAATTTTGAGAAAATTGAGCCTCTGCAGCTGCTGGAGCTGACAGTGTCTGACAAATCCTTTTCCTCTGGGGTTGTGTCAATTATGTTGTTACAGAACATGCTGAGCCTGGATCCATCCCAGGTTTTTTTGCCTTTTTTTTTTTTTTTGACATGTTTCTAGGAGTTGTCATTTGCAATGATGGATGGAATGGTTGCATTCAGGCAGCACTTTCTATAGAAAGTTGTGCTTTTTGGAGAAAGATCAGTGTTTAATTGCAGGTTGGAACCATTGAAGATTTTTCTATTAAGTGTTCTAATAATGGGATAAAGAGGCCTCTTAAAATCTCTAACTCTTGGGGTTGCTGCATTAAATAAAGTTTCAGAAAGCTACAGTGATTTTTCCAGTCTGAACAGACTTAATTCTTCTGGTTTTGTCTCTCTTTGATTTTTTATTTATTTTGATGCCTTATGAAGGCTGACCCAGAACAGAGACTGGACAGAGCTAAAGAATAAAGCAGGGATTTATCCAAAGGATCTCCTCCATGGATGCACCTGGGGCAGCCCCAGAGCCCAGCCAGGGCTGCGCCCAAGATGACCCAAAATGGCCCCAAAATGCCCGGCCGGGCACGGGGTCTCTCCCTGGGATCAGCTCTGCTCCATTTGCACCTTGCAGTTCATTGTCCCATCCCAGCTTTAGCCCCTGCAGTCCCACCCTGCTTGTTTTTCTCTCTGCAGCCCACAGGGTTTGTGCTCCTGGCTGAGATTTGGCTCATTTGTCCTTGGTGCCCAGCTGGAGCAGGAATTGTTTTGTCTCCCTGCTCTGTGCACAGAGCTCACCATCCCCTGATGTGAGCCCAGACCCACACACTAAAGCAGCATGGAATCTGAAAATATAAAAGCTAAAACCTGAGGCATCAATTTTATTTTTCTTAATGGTTTCTTTTTCTATCACACTTGAGTGTTTTGCCATTTGGATTTCTGTAACTGATAATATTCTGATTAAAAATATTGTGTCTAATACTCTGAGTATTCTGTGTAAATGCACAGGGCTTGATCCCATCAATACCTTTAATTTCATTTGGCTTCCTCTGGTTTTTGTGGGGACTTGGAGGTTGGGATCAAAAATACCCATCAGCTCTTAAATCAAATGTCACATTTTCAGCCCAGCAAACTCTTCAGCACCAGGGCAGATTTGATTACACACACAGCTGAATTATTACATTTTTAACATGGTTTTGGCCACACATTTGAATCAATTCCTGGATTTGTTCACATCAATTAGCACAAGGCATTGGTGATTTTCAAGAAGCAGTTTGGATGATTTCCTGATGGGAGGGAATGGATTTATCCCATTTTAGGTACAATACAAAAGGGGCCACAGAGTCTGAGATGCAGCAGCTCAGCACAGACTCCAGGAACCGCCAGAGAAGAGAAGAGATTTTTAGGACTGATGATTTCAGGCTGTCACAGGTGTCTCCACCAAGGCTCATGCTGACTTCACAGTCCATGGGGAGAAAAAAGCATTTTTTCCTCCCTTTGCTGACTTATTTTGAACTTCTAAAGTAGGATGAGTGGGGGAAAAAAACCACATGTGAGAAGTTCTGCAGCTCAGGAAAGAGTTGGAAGGGACCCATCAGAGATGCTGCAGTGGAGACTCACACTTCCCACTAAGGGTCTGGAGTTGTTTGTGTGACAAAAATTACAGCCAAAAAAGTTTGTTTCTCAACACCATTTGGGAAGTTAAGGAGAACTTTGGGAATTGTGACTGTTCCTTGGTGCTGCCTTCTGCTTGGAATTGACACTGGTGTGTTTTAGAAAGGTATTTCCTCAAAAGCTGCTCCATCCAAAACATCAACCAGTTTGGATTGGGAAGAAGTAAGGACACCCACCTTTGTTAAAGGGATTTTCTGAGCCTCTGCTTTAAGCTTAGAAACAGTCTAAGGTATTTTATTCCTTCTTCAGCTCTAATTGTTATAAAGCATACACACAACACTGGACCCCAGGCCACCAGAGCGAAGACAATTCTTCAACAAAGCCTCAGGAAACAAATAAAAATTCTTGCAAAGTGTGCTGTTGTTGGATACAATCTTCCACTGCAGTTATTTGTCATCTCTGCATGCAGTTGCATTTTTCCTGTGACCTTTTCTATTCACTGAGAACTAAAATTTCCTTAGCTTGCTCCCTTTAAAATTCCTGTTAAGTGCAGAAATATTAAATTCAAAATCCAATTTCTTGGCACCTTTTCTAACCACTGCTGTGAGAGCTCTGCAACTTCTCATGGTGTTTCCAGTTGGACTTTTTCTTGTCTCTATCAGGTCTCTCCTCTTGGATTTTTCAATTGCTTTGTGATTTCATGATGGCATTTAAACCTTCCCAAAACATTAAAGTTGTTAAGAAGGAGCACTTCTGCTTTGATTTTGGTTTGGAAACGTTACAGTGGTTCCTGAGGTAAAAAAAACCCAAACAAACAGTGATTTTCAAGCACAAAATTTTCCCTCCTTGGTCCAAGGAAAAAACCACAAAAATTAAGTGCTTCTACTCACAGTTAATATTTGGAATGCTAAAGCATGACAAATTGGAGAGAAAACTGAATATCACATTCATCTAAAATCCTGTCAATCAAACAAAAAGCCAGGTGTTTCTAAAAAGCAACATTTTATGGTCCTGTTTCCATGGAAAAAGGAACTTCCATCTTAAAAGTAACAGTCCAGGACTCTTGAGAAATTTCATACTAATTTTTCTTGGCTTACAGCAATTTTTCCTGTGACATTTGCAGTATTGCAAACCTCGGTGAACCTGACTCAGTGTTTTACTTCTGGTTTTAAACCTTCTTCATCAGGAAAGGCTTTAACACAAAGATCTCTTCAGCTCCTCTGTTACCTTACCAAGGACACAACAAATTATCTGCGCCAAAAATTACCCCAGGAATTTTTATAAAGGTCCCCATCCTGCTGTGGATTGGGATACAAAGCTGGGAAAGTTTAATTAAGGCACAGGATGTGCCTTTAACCATATAAACACACACCCTTCTGATCTCTGGGGACACCCATAAAGGGAGGATATTCAGGCTGGATTATCCACTAAATCCCATAATCAGTGCTGCACATCCTGTCTCCTGGTGCTCTTGCACAGGCATCTCTTGGAGTCCTGGAACACAAGACATTGCAAAGAAAGAATTAGAAGAAACATACTTAATTATTTTTTTTTTCCCCACAGTCATATTTTTTTAAAGAGTAGGTAAACAGATAAGGGTTGCCCAAAATTTTCCACAATCTTGCATCCAACAGCAAACTGGAACCCTGCAGGGAAATAATTTTATGTTACCAATTTATCTAGCAATAAGATAAGAAATGTAAGATTCAGTCGCTGATAGGAGCCAGGAAACTGCACATGACTTGAATGGGCCAAAAAGGGCCATTTCAAGTAAAACTGGATAAATTATATCCCACCTCTCTGGTGGAGGGAGTTTATAAATCTGTAGTGGGAATTGGCTCATGGTAAGCCTGTTTGCCTCCTAGGATCCATCAATGCAAGATAATTCCAGGTATGGGTGAGGAAAGCTCTGGTTTTCTCTGAGTTTACTCCAGGCAGAGTTAGAACCAAGGTTCTCCCTTCTCCCTGAGAAATTTGTCATCAGTAAATGCCAGTAAATGTTCATTAACTCCTTAATTCCTGCTGGCATGCTTAGTCTTCATGTTCTGGGCATGTTAGGGCATTGTAGATTTGAACATGGTCTATAAATGTTCATAATTTATAGATCTGGTGAGGGAAGCTCATGGATGAAGTAAATTGGATTGAAATGTTGAGATTCCTCTCATTTGACTTCAGGGATCTGCAGTTGGTAGCTCAGTTGTTCCCCCTGGGAAATTGATGGAAAGAAAGGAGAACTTCCAGGATGGTTCATCGTGGCTTTTGGATGCTCTGGTCTCAAGAATTGTGCCAGAGACTTCACTGATGGGGCTGATTCAATCTCAGGAAAAGAGCACAGGGTCAAAAGTTAAATTTATTTGTATTTAGTCAAATTATTCACTTTTTAATTCTTCATTTTACTTTTTAATTCTTCATATCCATGTAAAAATGAAGGGAAATGATGATGCTGCTGCATCCATGCTGATGGACATGATGGTTCAACCACCTTGGAACTCAGAGAACACAATTTCAGCTCTTTTCACTCAGAATTTGATTTTAGTTTTGCTTCCCAAGTGAATGCTATGATTATAAGGCTGGAAGTGATTCTCTAGGATGAGGTTTTGAAAAGAAAATTCAGGCTGCATCTTGAAAACTCTATATTTTTTGGTGTGGAAATACTTTTAGATAATTCTGCCTTTACCAAAAGAGACGTCTGGGAAGGGCATGGGGGACCCTGGTTATCTTACTCAGTAATTGCTTTTATAGAGTTTCAATTGAGATATTCTGAGTATTTATCTGTGCATTAGCCTGCTGTGCTTTTGGACACCACAGGGAACAGAGCTGATCCATTCAAGATTTTTATTTTGCTTCAATGCTGGAAGTGTCTCAGACTCTGGGCTGTCAGGGAGCTGATGTTGATTGTTTCATAGTACAGAAATATTAAACGAGCATTAGAACCCCCAAGTTACCACTGCTGGCATTTGTTTGGCTGATATTTGCTCTGTAGGAGACTTAGAGCCAGACCTTGAGTAACCACAAATTGGTGTTTCTCCATTTAATTCTTAATTCTGTTTGCAAATTGACAGGACCATTTAGCCTGTTAATTGATTCTTCCCTACATCAGTTGCTGCTTAAACCAATGTTTATGTAGCAACACTGAGTCAGCCAGGCTTCATTTAGAGCTGAAATGTTGGTTTAATTAAGTTTTTTCTACTTTTTTTTTTCATAGTTGTAGTTCACATATTTGAATAAATAATAAAAGCTCCATGTGGCCTTTTTTCCATCACTTAATTCATGCACCTAACCTGTCTTAGAAAATATTAATACCTACAGGTGTGACAGATGCTGAGGCAAAAATCCATTCCTGAAGAACCTTTGGAAATATTGCCGGGAATCAGTGCTGATCCTTGTGGATCCCTTCTGATCATATTCTATGATTCCTATTTCTCAGGCAATGACTGGCCAATTAACTGACTAAAACCCCAAATTAATCCCTGTAAGTAGCTAGTAGATTTTGCATCATCAAAAAAAAAGCTGATTGGCAATAATTTAGTGTTTTGGAAAAGACAGAAAAGAGGAGAGAGGATATAAGAGATTTATTATTCCTTATCAAGCTTGCAGCCTAATTTTACTGATCAGAAGATGTTGCAAATCATCTGATTGCAGTTTCTGCCCTTAAATGAGTACCAGACTTTAGAAACTTACTAATAGCATGTTTCTGATGACCTGGGACTAGAAAATTTTCCCAGAAGTTGCAACGACAGCAGTCTTAAGGAAAATGTGCATGGCTCCATCTGATAGTTCTTGTGTCTCATTGCTGATGTCAAGACCAGAGCAGGGGGTTCTGTAAATCTGAAAAACTGAACACAGCTGCTTATAAGACATTGCTCTGCTCTAATTCTTACAGGCAGCCTGGTTTAATGGTTGTCACTCCACTGCCCAGAGGAAAAAGAAAATCAGATATCACAAAACAGCCCAGGGAATGCCCCCCTCTGCCTAAGGCAGTGTGGCCAGTTGTAACCTCTGATGCCGTGTGCAGGCTGCCCTAAAACAGAGACTGGACAGAGCTAAAGAATAAAGCAGGGATTTATCCAAAGGATCTCCTCCATGGATGCACCTTGGGCAGCACCAGAGCCCAGCCAGGGCTGCACCCAAGATGAACCAAAATGGCCCCAAAATGCCCGGCCGGGCACGGGGTCTGTCCCTGGGATCAGCTCTGCTCCATTTGCACCTTGCAGTTCATTGTCCCATCCCAGCTTCAGCCCCTGCAGTCCCACCCTGCTTGTTTTTCTCTCTCCAGCCCACGGGGTTTGTGCTCCTGGCCTGAGATTTGGCTCATTTGTCCTTGGTGCCCAGCTGGAGCAGGAATTGTTTTGTCTCCCTGCTCTGTGCACAGAGCTCAGCATCCCCTGATGTGAAGCCCAGACCCACACACTAAAGCAGCACAGAACCTGAAAAATATAAAAACTAAAACTTGAGGCATCAGCTGTAATTAACTCTGGCTCCCAGAAACCCTCAGAGCCTGAGGCAATAAAACACCTCATACCTGGGAACTCCACTCAGTGGTTATTTTCCTCTGTAATTGAAATTTTGTTCCATGGCCACTCCACTCATCTGCCTTTTGGAGGGAAAAGTGGTTTTAAAACCCCTCTGAGAGTGTGTCAGGACTCTGGGCTCCTTTGGCCATGTGCTTGCAGTGTGTCAGATGAGCCATTTCCATTCTTCTTCACAATCAGCCTGGAGAGGAAAAACATCCATTAGGGATGAGCCACCTCCTGATTTCTCCCTGTGATGGAGACAAACTTGGAAATTGCTGCGCATTAAATCAGGATTGTGAGAGTGGTGCTGTCAGGGAGCAGGCAGCATCATTTCCCCAACAATGATCCCCCTCTCCTATGGGGTGTGGGAATGAAGCTGAGGGGCCAATTTAATCCTTGCAGAGCTCTGACTTTATCAGTCTACACTTTGTTATCCCTTTCAGTGCTGGCTAGAGCCTGCATTATGGGCTTGGCACTCCAGCAAGGACTTGGAAGGATTTTATTAAATCTTGGGCTGCTTCCAGGCTTCCCACTGATCTGGGAAACCTCAGCCAGGTTGGGTTTTCAGCTTCCCTTCCTTCTGCAGGTGTAAAGGCAGGCTCTGAGGTGGCTGAGGACACTGTGGTTCCAGATGTCTCCTTTCTGTTAGGGATCAGATTCCAGTGTTGGAGCAGGGATTGGATTCCAATGTGAAATACAGTTTCTAATCCCCACATTTCGACATCAGAAAATTGCTTTCTATTTGCAGCAACTTGTTGAATGCTGAGAGCTGAAGTTGTGCAGCTCTCTTGGTGCTGGTTTCCATCAGCTTTTCCTGGTGGAAAACACCAGCTTTAGCTGTTCCTATTGGTGTCTTAGGTTGGATGTGGCTGGGGGTGTGTGTTCTGTCACCATCTGTCAGAGCTGGGGCAGTTATCTCTGTCCATAGGGCAGTTTTTTCTTTCTCTCTCCCACAGCCCATCCTCCCTCCAGCAGATCTCTGCTGTCCATGGCCACTGAGTGTCCCTGCAGGGCTGATCAAATTCCACCATCCCATGGGGAGATGCTGTGCCCAGGGCAGGAGCCAAGCATTCCTACCTGGATACAATCTGCCCTGGAACAGCACAGCAGCCTTTGCCCCCTGCATTCCCAGAGGAGCAGCTTTCTCCTGCCCTGCATTCCCAGAGGGAGAGCAGGCCCATCTCCAGCAGCCCTGCAGCTGCAGAGGAAAACTCCCCCCTTGTGCAGGATCCTGCTGCAGCAGAGCCACAGCTGGCACTGCAGGAGGGCTGAGCCCCCCTGGGATGGGGCTGTGCCCCCACCCTGACACACTGGGGACAGGCACTGCTCTGGCTCTGGCAGTTCTTTTTTTGGTATTATTGCATTTTTATTTTTAATTTTCCTGTTAAAGAACTGTTAATTCTATTCCCATATCCTTGCCTGAGATCCCCTTAATGTCAAAATTATAACAATTCAGAAGGAGGGGGTTTACAATTTCCATTTCAAGGGAGGCTCCTGCCTTCCTTAGCAGACACCTGTCTGTTCAAACCAAGACAGGAATGCAGAGACCAGCAAATGGCTGAGGGACAGCTCTCTGCAGGGCTCTGCTGATGACATTATATGGCTGCGGCCAAAAGATAAATCTTCATTTCTTGGCTTTCTGGAAAGCCCTGTGAGCCACATTACAGGAGGAGCAGCACAAAGGTTTGGTGCCAGGTTCCTTCCCATGAAGGGATGCAGAGGTGTACGGCCAGGAATGTCATTTGTTGTGTCCTCAGGGATCTGATCTCTCTCTGCCCCATGTTTTTGGGGGGTTCCTTTATACCCATGCTGTGTAAGGGGCTCTGACAAGAACCACAGAATGTCCCAAACTGGAAGGGACCCACAGGGACCATTGAGTCCAGCTCCAGTCCCTGCACAGACCCATCCCCAATGAAGTTGCTGCTCCTTCTGCTCTCATACTCAGCCTTCATCTGAGCATTTTTAAAATTTTCTTAGTCCCATTCAAAAGAGAAGATTCTTCCACTATCTTTGCTTGATGGATTCCACAAACTGAGTTGATGTGACCACTCCCCTTGGTACCTTTGAACTCCTTTCCTTCCCCTTCTCACCCCCTTTTTGTTACAGGGAAACAAGAAAAGGGACAAAAGATGAAGTCAGAAAGCCACTGAAAGTCCTGCTTTTTGCATCACCTGAGTCTTTAATAATTCCTGGTAATATTTGATTTATATGGCACCTTTTATGCTGAAGTGTATCCCAAATTCCATAAATAAGTGCAGATAAGCTGTGCTAACGAGGTCTCAGCTCTGCCAAGGATGCAGCCCCAGGCTCTGTAATTGCAGGTATTTCTCATCAAAATCTCTTTGGTTTTTCTCTCCCCTTCATCCTGCAAGCAAGAGCTTACAAGGCTGCCTTGAGGAAAGGTGGATCTCTGGCTGGGTCAGTCACAGAGCGGTTTGGGTTGGAAGAGACCCTAAAAATCCCCCAGTTCCAAGCCCCTTCCATGGGCAGGGACACCTTCCACTAGAAAAGGTTGCTCAGAGCTTGTTGCTTGCCTGAGATGGAGGAAAAAGGCTGAGTTGAACTGAAGGATTGAGGACAGATGTTAGAGTGAGAAAAAAATGCCTCAATCAACCCTTGGGATTAAATTGTGCCTGACAGAGTCGGTGGAAGCAGAAGGGACCAAAAAACCAGGGCTGGCCTCTATGAACAGGGAAAATGAGAAAAAAAGGGGCTGAGAAGATGGGGGAGGTCCCTGAGGGTGATGATGGGATGGACAGGCAGAGTCATTAACTTTTTCTATTTATAGATGTAAATTTATCAGCCCCAGATCCAGAGAAGGGGAACAGGTTGCCCTTCCAAGGAAGCTGGAGCTGCTCCATCCCTGGAAATGTCCAGGTTGGACAGGGCTTGGAGCACTCTGGGATAGTGGAAGGTGTCCCTGCCCATGGCAGGGGGTGGCACTGGATTCTCTTTAAGGTCACTCCAAACCTTTCTGGGATTTGATGATGTGGGAAGTGGGCATTTCCCTCTCTGGGTCATTTTAGGGATCAGTTCCCATGGACCATCACAGGCCCCAGTGATGGGACCACCTGCAAATTGTCATAAAGGGCAAAGGAACGGCAGAGGCTGAGCTGCAGCAGCGAGAGTTTCTCATTTAAAATAATGGTGGATTAGAAATCAAAATGTTAGTGCTGCTGTAAAGCTGATACATCTCCCTTGCAGTTTAGTCTCTCTTTTAAAGGCTGACATTCACAGGAGCTGGAGTGGTAATAGCAGCAGCTTCCCACTTATTAGGAGCTCTCAGAAGAATCTCAGTGAGCCAAGCAACCGTGGTTTTTATTAGCACTGATGGTGTGTGGCAGTGGTTGGCCTCTCTTTGTGCCAGCATTAACAAGAGTTGGGAGAAAATTGTGTTGTCAAGCGCAAGCCAAGCAGAAATAATGGCACTTGAATTCTTTCTCTGCACCCACCAAGTGACAGCTTTTGTGGTCTTTAGCATCTATTTCATGTTCATGTGTCACAGGCAAAGCCAAGCCTTGCAATATCCTGAGTTCTCTAGTATAGGTTCAATTTTGTCCTCTGTTAAGTTGTTTCTGGTGTTAAGAGCTCGTTGTTTGCAACCTCTTTCCCATAATGTAAAATCTGCCCCCCAAGCCACATCTGGAGTGCAGAGAGCTCACACAAGTTTCTCTGTCCTGCTCTTCCAGGGGAGTCCCACCCTGTTAGAGAGACTCAGCTGATGTGCAGCTGCGTTTTCCAAGCAGGGATGTTCATGTTTCCTGCCTCTGCTGTGACTGCAAAGAGGGATTTACTGCAGGTCTCAGGAGCTCAGCACATTTCAGGAGGTCTTGAATTACTCCCCTGTCCTGGCAAACCTCCCTAAGTGACCCTGGGGAAATTGTCCACTCCACCTGTGCCTCACTTCCCAGTCTATAAAAGAACACGTTCCTCTCAATTTTTCTGTATTATTTTAGGATTTGGAGACTTTTGCAGCAGGAATTGTCTGTTTCTTTGTGCAGTTTGTACCTGCATCAGCAGGACCTGCTCCAGAGTCTGCAGGCAAGTGTCAGTGCCTGGGGGATCTGCCTGGGGATCACAGAGGTTCTGGAGGAGCTGGTGGCTCCCTTCAGGAGGAGCTGGTGGCTTTGAGGCCCTTTTCTGACAAAAGGATCCACACCAGCACAGCAGCATCCCTGGTAATGCTGACTTCCAGGAAAACATCCTTCAGGATGAAATTGCAGAGGCCACAATCAACTTCTGTCCCTAATCAATGACCCCAAGAAGCACAGACTTTTTAGTTCCTTTAATTTGTCTTGGCTCGTTATTTAACTTGAAAAACCAAGGTGTTCCTGAAGCTCTCCTCAGTTATTCACCCCTTGCTGTCATTCTCTGGAGAATGAACACAGCAGAGCCCTGACTTCAGTTCTGAGTGTGTTTGAAATCCATCATGACCAAGCTCTAAAACCTCTTTTTCTTGTCCAGCTGCCTGGCTGTGTGTCTGCCCAGACAGCTTGTACCTCCCACTGCATTTGTCTGGTGAGTTAAAGGCCCTCAGCACAAAAGATTATTCATGCCCAGGAAATCAGAGCTCAATCCATCCTGCTGAACGAGGAAAATTCATCACAGAGGGAGAATCCATTGAGGTCTGTTAATAAATACCTGATGCCTTATGAAGGCTGCCCTAGAGCAGAGGCTGGACAGAGCTAAAGAATAAAGCAGGGATTTATCCAAAGGATCTCCTCCATGGATGCACCTTGGGCAGCACTAGAGCCCAGCCAGGGCTGCACCCAAGATGACCCAAAATGGCCCCAAAATGCCCGGCCGGGCACGGGGTCTCTCCCTGGGATCAGCTCTGCTCCATTTGCACCTTGCAGTTCATTGTCCCATCCCAGCTTTAGCCCCTGCAGTCCCACCCTGCTTGTTTTTCTCTCTCCAGCCCACGGGGTTTGTGCTCCTGGCCTGAGATTTGGCTCATTTGTCCTTGGTGCCCAGCTGGAGCAGGAATTGTTTTGTCTCCCTGCTCTGTGCACAGAGCTCACCATGCCCTGATGTGAAGCTCAGACCCACACACTAAAGCAGCACAGAATCTGAAAAATAGAAAAGCCAAAACCTGAGGCATCAATTCCCTAAGGATTTTTCAGATGCCTCACCAGGCTCAGTGCTGGGCTAAGGCAGCTCCCAGGAGAGCAGGTGGTGGCCAGGGCACAGCACAGCAGTAGAGTCTGTTCTGTGTTCTCTACAGAAATCACTCTAAAATCTGTCCCACCCCAACCTGGTTAATACCTGTGTGTTTCTGTTACAGAGCTGTCTGGTGGCATCCTGTGTTTGGAAGGATTTTTGAGACTTGCTCAATTAATGGGTAAAATCACAGAATTACAGAATGGTTTGCGTAGGAACGGACCTTAAATTTCATCTACTTTCACCCCCTGCCATGTGCATGGACACCTTCCACTGTCCCAGGTTGCTCCAAGCTCCATCCAGCCTGGTCTTGGGCACTTCCAGGGATCCAGGGGCAGCCACAGCTTCTCTGGTCACTCTGTGCCAGGGCCTCCCAACCCTCTCAGGGAAGAACTTCTTCCTCACATCTACTCCAAATCAATCTCCTCTCAGTTTAGAGCCATTCCTCCTCATCCTATCACCACAAACCCTTGTAAAATATCACACCTCAGTCAACAGCCTGAGATGGAGGAGTGACATTTAAATTTGCACTTCTGGATTTAAAATGATTCATCTCAATCATGCTGCCATCATTAGGGCTCAGAAGAATAAGCTACTTTACATGCTCATAGCTACATTCCTGTGCCTGAACAGGCAGAAGGAAGGGGATTAATTAAGGGTATTTAATTACTTTCAACGCCCATTGCCCAACAATTGTGCTGGACCCATGGAAAAGTTGCCATCTCTCAGCTGAGTGGCAGTGAGTTGTCACAGGGGAGCTGTCAGCAGCAGGAAATTGTAGAGCAAGGAAAGAGAGGAAGGACAACTCACACTGGCCCAAGCCAAGAACACATCCATTAGCCAGGGACTGATGGCTCGTTCCATAACTTGTCACCCATTAAAATATTGCAGCTATATTGATGCTGATGTACTGCCAGCTGCACTAAAAATAGGCCAAGTGTGCAGCTTTTAGTCCCTCATAAAAAAAAAAAAAAAGGTTTTGTGCATTTAAAACATTTCACCATGAGTCACATTCCTTGCTTGGCTTTTCTGTGCCCTCGGAACATTTTGCCAGAGGTGTCTGGTGCACCCTGAAAACAGACTCTGAAAAATAAAATTAAAAAGCACTGTTCATCAAAGCTTTGAGATGTGTGATCCCATCAGCCAGGGAGTCTCAGGAGGAGAGGGCAGCTTGGGATGGTGTCCTGGGTTGAAAGAAGTAGCTGGGACTGTGTGTTCTGTCACCATCTGTCAGAGGTGGGGCAGTTATCTCTGTCCATGGGGCAGTTTTCTTTCTCTCTCCCACAGCCCATCCTCCCTCCAGCAGATCTCTGCTGTCCATGGCCAGTGAGTGTCCCTGCAGGGCTGATCCAATTCCACCATCCCATGGGGAGATGCTGTGCCCAGGGCAGGAGCCAAGCATTCCTACCTGGATACAATCTGCCCTGGAACAGCACAGCAGCCTTTGCCCCCTGCATTCCCAGAGGAGCAGCTTTCTCCTGCCCTGCATTCCCAGAGGGAGAGCAGGCCCATCTCCAGCAGCCCTGCAGCTGCAGAGGAAAACTCCCCCCTTGTGCAGGATCCTGCTGCAGCAGAGCCACAGCTGGCACTGCAGGAGGGCTGAGCCCCCCTGGGATGGGGCTGTGCCCCCACCCTGACACACTGGGGACAGGCACTGCTCTGGCTCTGGCAGTGATTTGTTTTCTTTTTTGTACTATTGCATTTGTATTTTTAATTTTCCTAATAAAGATCTGTTACTCCTATTCCCATATCTTTGCCTTAGAGCCCCTTAATTTCAAAACTATAACAATTCAGAGGGAGGGGATTTACATTTTCCATTTCAAGGGAGGCTCCTGCCTTCCTTAGCAGACACCTGTCTGTTTAAACCAAGGCAGAGGTTGTTGTCAGCCTGATGCTGAGGAGCCTTGGGGACAGCAGTGCCATCGTGGGCTGCTCCTGTGGCGCTGGGAGGGTGACTGGGGCTGGCAGCAGGTTTGGATGGAGTGGACATCCTGTGGAATTGGCAGCTTGAGCAGCTGGAGTTGATTTGGTGCCTGCTGGGGAGGGTCAGGCTGGGAGAAAGATGATTTTTCTCCTCCTTTTAACCCATTTATTGGCAACAAAAGAAGTAAAGGATTCTTGAAATGCACTTGCATTGGAGAAGAGCGCTCTCATCAGTCCTGCAAACACAGAGGAAAGACCTGTCTGCTGAGGGAGGGCTTGATTGGGAAGCCAAATCACAGAACCATGGAAGAGTCTGGGTTGGAAGGGATCTCTAAAGGTCACCCAGCCCAACGCCCTTGCAGTGAGCAGGCACACCTTCAAATGTGCAATGTTTCATGAAGACAAACACAAACACCATGTCAAATGGTGCCCATCCTGCTCAGCTCAGGCAGTCCAAGCAGCAGCCTCTGTAACAGGGCCATCATTTCCTCTGCCCATCCTGTTTTACCTACTGAAACAAGAGGGAAAAACAGTTTTTGTCTAATGTCAGATGTTTAAAAGATAACACACCATTTCTAATTAGTCACCCAGGCTCTTTCTACATCAGACACAAGAAGCAGAACCTTCCAGAGGCCAGCTCATTTTCTGATGACATTTTTTAGGCAGTTGTGTGGCATTCAGTCATGAATCAGTAGGTTTATGACCTTCACATAGAATTTGAAGTGATAAACTGAATATTTTGCACAACACTGACCCTTTATTCTACATCTTCATTTTTAAATTTTCTCCTTTTTTTCTTTTCAGAGCAGCAAACTCTGTTTGCTCCTCTGCTCCCAAGGTGCTGCTGCAGATCCCTCATTCCTTGGTGACATTTGCCACCTGTACCCTGCTAAATGGTGCCCTGATGCATCCCAGGAGCTCATTTATTCCCCTCACCAAGCTCTTTGCCTGGTTCATTAACATAATTACTTCCCTGCATTAGCTTATGCTGGTAATAAAATCTCTGCTCCTCCTGTTTGAAGCCACAGAGGTTGAAAGCTTGGTAATAAAGACAATCAGTAACTTAACTGATTTGGCTGGTTTGGCAGAGCTCCCTTTCCCTGTGCTGAGTTTTTCCCACTGCAGAGGCACTAAAAATCTCCTTTATTAGTGAGCTCACCTTGGTTGTGATGGCCAAGAGCAGATATGAGGAAAAAGGAAATTCCTATTGCATGGATTAATATATATTCCTAAATGCAAGAGCAACACTCACTTCTGGAAATGCTGCTAGAAAGAACCAGAAATTGGTTTTTAAGAAGACTTTTTGTACAATTCCTGTGAGTTCTGTGCTTTGCCTGGGATTGAATTCTCATTAAGAAACAGCTTCTGTTCAAGTTTATTTTTGCCCTGCTCTGCCTCTTTCTGCCTACCATGGGAATTATTTCACAATCTTGCAGTAAGACCTCCCAAACACTCTGTCCAGAGGGGGAATGACTGCTGCCTTTAAGAGGACATCACTGACAGGGAGGGTTGGATGTTAAATGGGCTCTTTAATCTAGACAAAAACACAACAAAGAAGGGAGAAAAACATGAAAACTGAGAGCAGTTCACTTATTAGAGCAAACTCCTCAAAGAATTACAGTTTTCTCTGTCTCTTGAAGTTTGTGATTAGCTCTAAACAGGTGTTTGGGACCTTTTCACACAATCTGGGGTATTTTAAATATGTGTATGGGACAGGAAGGATGCACAAGGTGCCCAGTGCCTGCTGAAGGGGCAGCTGAACACACAGTGGAGTCCCATGGCTCTCAAATAACATTAAAAACCTGATTTGGGGCAAATAAACATCCCTGGGCTGTGATAATGGATTTAGGGAAGAAGCTGGTGCTTTTAGGGAGCAAAATGCTTGACCTATTTATGTGTTCTGTTAAAGAGGACAAGGTGAATTGTCCCCTTGGCTGATTTCACGTGGGCTGAGGAGCTCAGGAGAGGCATCCAAACCTCAGGGAAAGCCCAGGGGAAGAGCTGGAATCAACCCCTGACTCTCAAGCCCATCTCCATTGCCTGCCTCTCAAGAGCAGCCAAAACAGAACCAGAATTTTGGGTTTATCCAGGCTGGGAAGTCGTGGTGACTCTGTGCCTCAGCTGTGACTCGGCCATTTGTCACCTCCTGTGCCAGGCAGGCTAATTGCCCTGACTCTGCAATCAGGGTAATTAGGGAAAGCAGTGTTTTGAGCTACTGCAACCCTCAGAATAAAACATTCCATTTGAATCAAAGTGCTCTGATCAAAGTTGGAGAATTAAGATAACAAAAGAGCAATTAGGGAAATTTTCCAAATGAACAACTTGTGTGGGTGGAAATAGGTTCTTTCAAAAATGTCATCAAAACATCTGAACTCTTTAAGAATGCTCCTTTTTCTTTTGTTTGGAAATTGCTCATTTAGGAGAACAACACAGGAGCAGGGGTGTGTCATAGGCTGGTGTCACCTGTTCTTCTCCACTTTTCTTCTCCTGAGAAGGAGTGTCCCACATCCCAGGGTGATGGGGACAGCTGTGGGACCCAGACCAGGGTCTGGCTGCTGAAATGTTTACACAAATGCCCAGAGCACTTCTAGGGACAGATGCACACCAGCTGTTGTACAGCAAAGATTGTTCCCTCAGGCTCTCACTCCTTTCTGAGGATCAGGGGGTGCTGGAGGTTGGGGGTGATGCCTCAGGTCTCAGCTTTTATATTTTCAGATTCTGTGCTGCTTTAGTGTGTGGGTCTGAGCTTCACATCAGGGGATGGTGAGCTCTGTGGAATGGTGCAGCAGGAAGCAGCTCTTTGGATAGAAAGTGATTCAGCCAAGATAACTTTCGTGTGCACCTGAGATATCTTACATACCTGTTCCTGAGGGAAGGAAAAGCACACCTGGAACGTCCAGGAAACCCTGGATTCTGTCCTCTGTTCTGTGAGCAGCCTTGGGAAGCCCCAGTTGCTTCAGTGGGGTGAACTGGTGGGATAATCAGGCCCAGATTTCCCAGGAAGATAATTTTCTCCCAAAAAACCCTGACATTGTGCTTTCCTTGCTGTAGCTGAGCACTCATCCTCAGCACACAGATGCTGTTTTTTCCCTTAGCCCCAATGAGTGGGAGAAGGCCTGATCTTCCCTTCAGAGATGAAAAAGGAGGGTTCCTTTCCCCCCATCCCTGTCCTGAGGTTTGGGTGGGGGCTGTGATGTGGAAGAGGAGGGTCTGGTCCCTTCACGTGGTGTGGTGGGGAGGAACAGGGATCCAGGGCAAGGGTTTTATCTTCATTTCTTGCATCTGGAGGTCAGATGAGTACCTGCACCTGGATTCCTCATCCTGGGATCCCTTTCTAACCCACAGCTCTGCCAAAGGCTCTTGGTCAGACTGACCCTGGTTTCTTATCTTAGGGTGAGGTGAATTCACCTCTGGATGGGACCATTTCTCTCTCTTGACTACAGAAGGAAAATGGGGGAGAAATCTCAGGCTTAAATATCTGCATTTTAGCCAGCCTCACCTTCCCTACTGCCATCAGAGCTGCACCTCCCTCAGGCTTTCAGGAGAGCCACAACTGCAGAGAATTTGGTCCACAGGATGCAAAATACCAACTGCATCTTTAATCTTTTGTATGCTAATACACGTCTAGACAAACCAGGGCAGCTTGTGCTGAGCTCAGCTCCCTGCTGCTCCTCTGGGATACTGAAAATTACATCAGCAGCAGTGAAGAGGATTTTATTTTGTTTTATTTTGTGCTGGGAAGTTTTCTGAATTTTCAACACCAGGCTTTTGACTTGGCAAATGAAAATATACCTGGAATAGGTGAGGGACTCCTCTGAGAGAGTCTCTGTCATGTTTGGTTATGTACAAACACATTCTACATCTGCAAAAAATAAAAAGTAAAGTAGCCAAAACAAAATGAGTGAGCAATGAGTGCTCACCCACCTTGGGATGGAGGTGCAAGGTTCATATTCTTTCTGCCCTGTCCTCCTTTTATCCTTATTTTCCCATTGGTGGAGATAAAATGGGAAAAGAAAAAAGTAAGAGGAAACCAAATGTTCAAACTGCTGAATAAGCTGCAAGCAGTTCCCCTCTGAGACCTGTAATCAAAAAAGGGATTTAATAGTCCCCATCCAGTCCTTCTCTGCCTGCATTTGGAAATTGTGGTTATACCACCAGAGGCACATGTCACAGTGAGGCATATCAATCCTAAAATGCCCTCCTCTGCTGGGAATGCAGGATGGGCTTATCCATCTTCATCAAAATAAATCAAGAGCCTTTGTAAAGAAGATTTCCAGCCATCGGTCACCACATTGCCTGGAAGCTGCAATTTAGGAAGAAAAATGTGATTAAACTTCTCTCAGTTTCTGATATGGGGGTATGTGGCAGAGTGTTTAAAGCTGTAGAGTTACACACGGCCTGACAATGCCTGGAGGGAATGCTGTGTGCTCCCACAGGAGAGGCTATAAAGCCAATTCAGCTACTCCCCTGCTCATTGTATTAGCATTTGGTGAATTTAACTGAGCCAACGTCACTAACAGGGATCAGAGGCTACTCAGCAGTGGTAGCCAGGACCTGGGAAGGCTGGGAAAGCTGGGAAAGCCTCCTGGGCTGTTCCTTTCATGGCATCAGGGTGAGATGTCAGGGTGGAAGAGGAGCTGAAGGAGACATCACAGCTCTGATCCATTATTGAGATGTTGTGACTTTGGAGATGAAACTGCCCAGAGAAAATAAGGTTTCCTTGGATTAGGGCAGCTCTCTGGAGCTGTCTGGAGCAGCTGTTTGAGCACCACTAAGAGAAAAGGAACAAACTCCTGTAGGGCACTGTGGAGGCTGAGACCAAGCAAGGAAAAGCTGTGATGTTCCTGCCAGGAAAAAGAGCTTGAGTCTGGCTGCCAGCTCCTCACCCAGGAAACATCTGGCTCACACCAACCTGGCTGAATCCTGTCCAGTGATGAGAGATGCTTCATCCGGGTTTGAACAGACAGGTGTCTGCTGAGGGAAGCAGGAGCTGCTCTTGAAATGGAAAATGTAAACCCCCTCCTTCCAAATTAATGTAGTTTTGGAATTAAGGGGTTCTCAGGGATAGATGTGGGAGTAGGAATAACAGTTCTTTACAGGAAAATTAAAAATACAAATGGAATAGGACCAAAAAAAGAAAACAACCCTGCCAGAGTGAGAGCAGTGCCTGTCCCCTGTGTGTCAGGGTGGGGGCACAGCCCCATCCCAGGGGGGCTCAGCCCTCCTGCAGTGCCAGCTGTGGCTCTGCTGCAGCAGGATCCTGCACAAGGGGGGAGTGTCCCTGCAGGGCTGATCCAATTCCACCATCCCATGGGGAGATGCTGCGCCCAGGGCAGGAGCCAAGCATTCCTACCTGGATACAATCTGCCCTGGAACAGCACAGCAGCCTTTGCCCCCTGCATTCCCAGAGGAGCAGCTTTCTCCTGCCCTGCATTCCCAGAGGGAGAGCAGGCCCATCTCCAGCAGCCCTGGAGCTGCAGAGGAAAACTCCCCCCTTGTGCAGGATCCTGCTGCAGCAGAGCCACAGCTGGCACTGCAGGAGGGCTGAGCCCCCATGGGATGGGGCTGTGCCCCCAGCCTGACACACAGGGACAGGCACTGCTCTGGCTCTGGCAGTAGGTTTTTTTTTTTTTTTGTACTATTGCATTTATATTTTTAATTTTCCTACTAAAGAACTGTTATTCCTATTCCCATATCTTTTCCTGAGAGCCCCTAAATTTCAAAATCCTAATAATTCAGAGCTGGGGGTTTACATTCTCTATTTCTAGGGAGGCTCCTGCCTTCCTCAGCAGACACCTGTCTGTTCAAACCAAGACAACAGGACATTCATTTATCTCTGTTTTCTCACCAAGAGGGTTGAGGGGAAAGTGTAGATACAAAGCTGAGCAGTGTTCTGCAGATTCTAGGGACAGGTACTATGACAAATGCACGAGGCTCATTCAGATGGAAAGTGCTGCCTGTAGAGATGCTGTCACAGCGATGGATGAGTGCATTGCCTGATCCTCTTTCCCACTTGTTGTGGAGTGCCAGGGTTATCACACTTCCAGTCACAAGGTTTGGGCTTTTTTCCATCTCTGCTACCCCTTTTTGGCTATGTTAGCAACCCTGGGGCCCCTCTGAATTTCCCCACATTTCCAGGAATCACTAAAGATCAAAATCTCAGTGCCAGTTTTGGCATTTTGGGGGCAGCTGAAGACTGAAAGTAGATGAAAAGATGAAATCTGAATGTGCTAAGTGGCACCATGGAACCAACCTGGTGTCTTGTCCTTCTCAGAAGTTTGCTGTGGGTAAATTTGAGTGGGATTTTGAGGAGGAATTCTTCCCTGTGAGGCCCTGGCACAGGGTGCCCAGAGAAGCTGTGGCTGCCCCTGGATCCCTGGAAGTGTCCAAGGCCAGGCTGGATGGGGATTGGAGCACCCTGGGACAGTGGAAGGTGTCCCTGCCATGGCAAGAGGTAGAATCAGATTTTAAAGGTCCCTTCCAACCCAAACTCCTTGAGGGCTCTATGATTTCCCTCAATGGATCTGAGTGCAGACTGCACTAAAATGTGCTTGAAAACAATTTAAATTTGCAGCCCAAGTTCAGCCATCGCTGCTGAAAACACCAGGGAAGCAGCAGATGCAGCAGTGGATTTTTCAGGCTTCTGGATCTTACTGCATTCCCCAGATTGGCACAGCAGCACAGAGAGTTCAAGCAATCCCTCGGAGAAAAAAGAGTCTCTCAAACAAAGAGGGGAAAAGCGAATGTTTGCTTAAAATGCTAAACATATCCTAATTAGTAAATAAAGTGTAATTCAATTACGGCTTAAAAATTCCTGCCTGACACTGTTATGCCACTTGTGATATTTGTGTAGTAGGAGAGATGAAAAAGCCCCATGAAAATCAATGCAAAAGGAAATAAAGATTTAGATTAAAAATGGAGATTCAGATTCAACTCTTTCTTTGAAGATCCTTTGCAATCAGCAGAAATTAAATCTCCCCAAATGTAATAAAATTCAGTTTCCCAAAAGCAGGGTTTTTTTACAGGTAGGAGCTTAAGCATGGACACAGAGCAACAAACCCTCTTTTATTAAAACAAATATAAAATGACATGAATTTATTGAAGACAATTGTGGGAACAGCACCCAACCTTCACCTCTGGAAAGCAGATCCCCAGAACTCTTCACAGCACTGACTTATCTCAGTTTGTATAAGCCAGGCTGTTAATCATTTATTTGATTCCGTTTTCTGATCTGTGTCCAAGGAAAGTCTGTGGCTCAGTTTTCACTCCTGAACCTTTTACCCCTTGCTGACCATTTTTTCTGCTGACACTATTGAAGCCAAGGGGAGGTGTCTATTTTCTCTTATTTGTGCTCCAGTGTGTCGCTCTCTGAAGCTCTGGTGAATTAATAAATGTACTGCCAATCTTAAGATACCCCATGGTGGTCATGGGGCACAGCATGGCCTTGGTGAGAGCTTCTCCTCCACAGACAACATAAAGTCCATTTATATCTCTCCAGGTAAATTTTTGCCCCTCATTGCTGGGAGGAAAATCAGAATCCTTATTGTCTCAGGTTAGATGTGGCTGGGGATTTGTATTCTATTTTCCATCTGTCAGAGGTGGGGCAGTTATCTCTGTCCATGGGGCAGTTTTCTTTCTCTCTCCCACAGCCCATCCTCCCTCCAGCAGATCTCTGCTGTCCATGGCCAGTGAGTGTCCCTGCAGGGCTGATCAAATTCCACCATCCCATGGGGAGATGCTGCGCCCAGGGCAGGAGCCAAGCATTCCTACCTGGATACAATCTGCCCTGGAACAGCACAGCAGCCTTTGCCCCCTGCATTCCCAGAGGAGCAGCTTTCTCCTGCCCTGCATTCCCAGAGGGAGAGCAGGCCCATCTCCAGCAGCCCTGCAGCTGCAGAGGAAAACTCCCCCCTTGTGCAGGATCCTGCTGCAGCAGAGCCACAGCTGGCACTGCAGGAGGGCTGAGCCCCCCTGGGATGGGGCTGTGCCCCCACCCTGACACACTGGGGACAGGCACTGCTCTCCCTCTGGCAGGGTTTTTGGGGTTTTTTTTGGTCCTATTGCATTTATATTTTTGATTTTCCTACTAAAGAACTGTTATTCCTATTCCCATATCTTTGCCTGAGAGCTCCTTAATTTCAAAATCATAATAATGTTACCTGTCTTTTCAAACCAAGACATTTGTGGTTATTGGAAATAGGTCATGCTGGAAGGAGTGGTCAGAGGACATTGATTGTGTGTGACCTGAAAGAGGGGAAATTTAGGGTAAATGTTAGAAAGTAGTTCTCCCCTGTGAGTGTGGTGAGGCCTTAGCAGAGGTTGCCCAGAGAAGTTATGTCAGTTCCATCCCTGGAAGTGTCCAAGGCCAGGTTGGATGGGGCTTGGAGCAACCCGGGAGAGTGGAGGGTGCCCTGTAGATTAAAAGTGAATTAAGTTCTCTCCTAATCCAAACCATTCCCTTCTGTAACTTCATGACCAGGGTTAGGCAGTGCTTTCCTCCATGGATTCTCAGCCTGTGGGAGTGTGAGAGTCTGTCTGAAATATCCCTCATCTGCCTCACAACTCTCATTGAGGGACCTCTAAAGAAAAGACCCCCCTTGTCCAAAGGCCTCTGGCTCTGTAAGCCAAAGGGCTCAGAGACCTGAGAGCATCGCTAAGCTGCTGCTGTCACAGGTGTGTGTGTTCTGCTGCATGCTACACTGCGCTCCAGGAGAAGAAAAAGGACATTCTGACCTTTTTGCAACAATAGCTCTGGGATTTTCCTCCCCCAGTTCTTGGCCTGGCTGGACTTCTCCTGAGTTTTAGGGGTGGTCCCTCAAAGAAGACCCCTCTTGTCTGTTTGCACCCACCGTGACAGACAAACTGAGATGTAGGAAGCCAGCTCACCAGAGAAAAAGCCAAGACATGAAATCCCCATGTGAAAGGCCTTTTTCACACTCTCCAAGGACTGGGACTGAAGCCCCCAGCCCGGGGGAGGTGTGTGGGGGAAAGTGAGCCAACCAAAGCGAGATGGATGTTGCAGGTGCGGGCAATGAACCACAAAAACAATGGCTCTCACCCACTGAGATATGGACTGTGTGTGCCCTTCTTCCAAATACCATTTTTTCCCCCAATACAATAGATTCAGTTTCAAAATCATTCCCTTCCCCCATGGAAAAGGTGTGTCATTGGAATCCAGATGAGCTGCACCTCTGAGATCTCCCCAGACATGAACTGGTGAACCTCATCGGCTGGACACCGAAGGACTGCACGGTTCCACTTTTGGCAGCTATATACCCTTTTCCTATTCCTCCCTCTTTTCCTTGTTTTTCTCTCTTTTCCCAATCCTTCCCCAACACATTTTTGCTGTGGTCATTTCAATAAAAGTGCATTTGTGTTGATTATCCCTGCAAACCCCCTCGTACCGTGTCGGTTCTTTGCACCCTGAGATCCCCCACAAACCATCACAAAACCCATCTGAAAGGAGGGTTCGTGACAGGGAGGCACTCCTGAAGGTTTCTCCCACACCTGCACTTCCCCATCTGTGTACAACAAATTGCTGTGACACCATTCTGACAGTGTGGCACTTGTTCTGCAACACCACAGGCTGGGCAGGACTGGCAGGACAGGCAGGAGGAGCACATCCAGCCCTGGATTTGTGTGCTGCCATTTATTTGGGCCACATCTCCTCCCCAAGGGGTCCTGATGCCTCAGGTGATGCTTTGTGCTGCAGTGGGAAGGGAAGCACTGAACAAACCACAGGAGTTCCTAAATTAACTTCTCTCACATCCTTTCCAGGGGTTTTTCTCCTCCTGTTTCAGTCCACGTTGGACTCCACGTCTTAAGGGTTTTATTATTTATGAGTTGTTCTCAGCTGAAGGGAGGCAGATCATGTTTTATTGATGTCCTTTCAGATTGAACACAGGCTGGGTGGCTCTTGGAGCATTTCTAGTCCCTCCACTTTGGCAGGGCTTGCAAGGCTTGTACCAGCCCTCCCCATTGCAGAAAATCCTGCAGATTTCCAGAGTTTTACGTGGAAGTTACAATCAAGACATTTGGTTTTTAAGGAAAAGAAGCCCAAAAACCACAAAAACCAAAGACATTTTTCCCTCCTTTTTTTTTTTTTTTTTTATAGAAGCTGATAAATACACAGACATAAAAAAGGAAGATTAAAAAATGACAAAAATAAGTGACCTCAATTTGTCACAGATCCTTTTGACTCCCCAATTTTTGTGTGTGTGCTGTTACACCACACGTGATCTTTGACTTTGCATGTCTAATGTGTTACTCCCCCACCTTTAACCAAAGGAACAATTGGCAAATCGGGGGGAAAAAGCACTGGGAGATTCCCTTGGGCATTTTGGGCTTTAAGAACATTTTGTAAAAGCAGTTGTAAACTCAGGTACTTGCTTTGTACCTTGTCTTTATAAAAGTGGGGCCACTGCTCTGGCTGTCTTAAGCAAGAAATGGTGAAATGTGTAATAGAACAGCTCCAAAATATTCCAACTGCTCCAGTTTCTTTGAGGCTGCTGCATGGCTGATACACAGAATTACAGGCATATATTTTGTGCTTATTAACATGCAGAAAGCAGCAGCTTCTGCTCTTTTCCTTGGAATCCTGCTCTCCAAGCAAACCAAGCAAGCTGCACACACCTGCAGTGGGAAGCTCCAGGCTCCCAGAATTCCCAGGCAGGAGCAGCAGGATCTGGTGGCACACAGGGAATTCCTGTGCTGCAGATGCTGTCCTTGGGGACAGGCACTGCCTGCAAACCCACAGTGCTAAGGGGAGAATAAATCCCATTTCCTGGGAAATTTGCAGCACTGGGAGCTGCCTTCCTGGTTTGTTTTTTTGCAGACTGACAGCAGAAGTTGAGCATGCAGATGGTGTGCCTGTAGCTGCCCTAGGTTTTGGCAGGGAAGTCTGGACAAGAGAGGAGAATTATCCATCCCAGGGCTGGATAATTCCCAGTGGCTGGATGTGTGGGATGACCCTAGGACAGTGGGCACCTCCAGGGTTTTGGAATTTCACCTCTGAACAGGGGAAGAATGTGGCCAAAACTATCATCCTGGAAGAACAGAAGGGGGAATCTCATTAATGTCTTTTTTCCTGGTTTTGCTGTGCCTCATCCCAGCCCTGCTTTTTACGGAGTCAAGGATGGGATTGCTCAGCATGGGCTCACATCTAGGGAAGGTCCCCAAAGTCTTTGCAGTGCATGGATGAGAGAGTAAGAGCTGTGGGCAGCAGATTTTTGCTCAGGGTTATTCCCTGGGGAAGGTGACAAAATTCCTGGCAGGTCCTGATGCCTTGTGCAGGCTGAGCTAGAACAGAGGCTGGGCAGAGCTAAAGAATAAAGCAGGGATTTATCCAAAGGATCTCCTCCATGGATCCACCTTGGGCAGTACCAGAGCCCAGCCAGGGCTGCACCCAAGATGAACCAAAATGGCCCCAAAATGCCCGGCCGGGCACGGGGTCTCTCCCTGGGATCAGCTCTGCTCCATTTGCACCTTGCAGTTCATTGTCCCATCCCAGCTTCAGCCCCTGCAGTCCCACCCTGCTTGTTTTTCTCTCTGCAGCCCACGGGGTTTGTGCTCCTGGCCTGAGATTTGGCTCATTTGTCCTTGGTGCCCAGCTGGAGCAGGAATTGTTTTGTCTCCCTGCTCTGTGCACAGAGCTCAGCATCCCCTGATGTGAAGCTCAGACCCACACACTAAAGCAGCACAGAATCTGAAAAATATAAAATCTGAAACCTGAGGCATCATTTCCCACCAGCCTGGAGCAGCTGGAGGTCAGTGTTAGAGGGAGTGGAAAGGTGGTGCAGTACAGCCAGATATCAGACCTTCCTCCAGATGCTCTGCCTGACCCAAAATATCAGCTCTGTGGGGCAAAGCAGATTAAAAAAGTCTCCATCCAGAGCTTGGCCTCATCCTGGGCACAGCTCCAGCAGAAGGAACTGTTCAGGGAGCTGGGAGTGCCTCAGGAGGGCTGGTGTTTCTCCAAACCAAGCTTCCCCTCTTGGCTCCTGCAAGGACAAAGCTCTCTGGTCCCTGCTGCTGTGGATCTGTCCAGTCCCAGGTGTTGAAGGAGAACTGGTCTGACCCTGGCCCTCAGAGAGGGTGGCACCTCAGCCTGGCCCCTGGGCCACCAGAGCCACAGCTGAGCTGCCCACGGTGCCAGCAGTGCTGGGAAGGGCACAGAGGAGCTTGAGAAAGTGGGACTGAATCACGGAATCATGGAATATTCAGGATGGAAAGAACCTTAAAGCCCATCCAGTTCCATAGGCAGGGACACCTCCCACTGTCCCAGGCTGCTCCAAGCCCCGTCCAGCCTGGCCTTGGGCACTTCCAGGGATCCAGGGGCAGCCACAGCTGCTCTGGGCACTCTGTGTCAGCCCTCCCCACCCTCACAGAGAAGATTTTCTCCCTAATATCCCCTCTAAATCTCCTTCCTTCAGCTTAAATTCATCGTGGTTAAAACTGAGCAATGGTGCTTACAGCTCCTCCCTCTCCCTATGGCCACCTGTCCTTCATCCCAAAATACATCTTGGAAGACACATCCTCTTGGAAGACACATTAGAAGATCTTCTAATCTCAGGTCAGGAGGGTTTCACGCTCACTGCTGAGAAACCAGCTCTGGGATTAGGAAGATAACCCACCTGCCCAACTCCCTGCCTGTTTCTGTGGCTCTCTAAGCTCCTCGTGCCTCCAGGAGGTCCCTCCTTAGAAGGAGTTTGCAGTTCCAACCCGAGGCTCCTCTGACACTCTCCAGTCCAGGGAAGGTTGATCTCCTGGAGGGGAGCCTGCCTTTGTGCTGAGCTGTGGAGAAAATCCCTGGCTGTGTTAAAAGCTGGAGTTTGTATGAAGCAAGCCCAGCTCTGGGATTTTCCCAAACACACCCAGCACTCGCTCTGACTTTGATCAGACAAGTCATCTCAGGAGGGTGTTTACTCTTTTTTATCTTGGGTTAGGGCTCAAATGTCTTTGGTGGGCATCTTCAAAAGCTGGCCTGGCCCCAGCTGCCGTGCAGATAACAACGAGCTGCTCTTTGAAGCTGGGATCTGTGTGCCTGGTGTGTCCTTTGTGGCACTGAGCATCCTTGCTTTGGCATCAAGGACCCCTCTGCCTCTGTTAAATTTCCTGTCAGACGTGAAGCTGTATCCCTCTGACTGGAAACAAGAGAGACTGAACAGCTCGGACAAGGAAAGCCCACAAAAAGGAAGAGGAAACTGGGGCTCATTATTTTGTGTCCTGATTTTTGGCTGGGACAGAGTGAATTTTCTCCCTGGCAGCTGCTACAGAGCTGTGTTTTGGATTGAGCATGAGGATAATGTTGATACCACACTGATTTTCTGGTTGTTGCTAAACTGTGCTCACCATAACTCAAGGAATTTTCAGTGTCTGCCTGGAAGGACAATAAGCCATTAGAACGTATTTGGTGTAAATATTTGTTGTATGTCTCGGGGTCTCTAGCTGCTCACAGTGACCCTGAGATGTGCTAGAGAGTCTCTTTTCCCAGCCTGGCCCTCAAAGAAGGAGTCAGGGCTCTTCATTTCTCGGTCTCAAGGTTGTTTATTGTTCCTTATCTATAAAATTCTTTCTCCTGACCTGCCGAGATCCACTCAGTAACACAGTCCAGGGCATTCTGCCTGCCCCCAGGGCAGTGTTATCTCTTTATACTAAAAATCTACATGTACAATATTTGCAATTACTTCCCAAAACCTATCACCTATGTCAGACAGTGAGCTTCTACTCTAAACCAATCCAAAAGTACCAACATCACCCAGAAGATGGATGCTAGGAAGAAGAAGGAGAAAGGCAGGACACACCCAGATTCCTCCATCTTGCCCCCGGACCCCCATTCTAAAAACCCCAAAAATCTGTTTTTCACCCTGTGATAAATTTACTATCATTTTACTTAACTGTCATGGCTTGCAGATCTTCATATAAAGGTTGAAATTGTTTTTTCCAAGGGCTAAATCAAAGGCACAGGTGTCTGTGCCAAGGTGTCTGAGCCCCCTGGGCAGGGTCTCGAGCCCTCCAGGGCAGCCAGAGGGATTTCCTGAGTTCCCACAATTATATAAATTGAAAAATTGCTGGTCCCCAAGTTTATTAGTCTGCTCTCAGAGGTGTTGTGCTGGATCTTGGAGCTGTGCTGTGTGACACTTGCAGGGTGTGTTCCCTGTTGTGCTGTTTGTCACCTCTGGGAAATGGGATAAGGTTATCCCATCATTGACTTTGTAGCACTGACAGGATGGAATTGCTGGTTGTGGAAATAATCTGGTGTTTGTGCTCATTATTCCCATCCAGACTTTGTGAGCCATCTGTTGGTACTTACTGATTCTTATGTGTTGAATATTCAAGCCATCATGTTCCCATTGCTGTAACTTCTGAATGTGATCCAGGCCTTCAGCTTGAGCAACCATTTCAGAATTCCAGGCAGAGATCTGCCCCAGGGCTGGATAATTCCCAGTGGCAGGATGTGTGGGATGGGTCTAGAACAGCGGGCACCTCCAGGGTTTTGGAATTTCACCTCTGAACGAGTGCAAAATCCGGCCAAAATTATTATCCTGCAAGAATAGAAGGGGCTACCCCATTAATGCCTTTTTCCTGAGGTATTTTGGTGTCTCTCTGGGGTGGGATAAATGGCCAGGCTTCCTGTTTGCATAATTTTAAGGTTCTGCAGAGCTCTTACCAGGAACAGCTGTGACCTGCTTCCCCACACCTCCTTCCAAACAATTTCTGGTTTTCCAGAGCCCTTTTCACACTTGTTCTTTCTCCACAGACGGAGCTGGATTAAGAAAAAACATCTCCTGGATGCCCTTTATCCATTCCTGATGGTGCAGGCCATGCCCTTATCCTGCCAGAGCTCATCCAGCCCATCCTGTAGTAGTTCTGTGGCACCAGTGCCACCCCCTGTAGTTGTGGGGCAGCACCTCGTAGGATTTTGGATCCTCTGTATGTGGAAAGAAGGAAAAGTGTGAGCATCGTGTGAAGAGCTCCGTGTTCAAGTATGGCCAGCAGAAATGTCCATCATCCCAACCTGAAAATGCTTCAGTTCTGAAGAATCCAGGCCTAAACCCCTGCAGGCATCAGCCAGCACAGCTCCAGGGGTTCCTCCCTGAGGTTCTTAGTGGTGCCCCCACGTTTTCACTGAAGGAGGTGCTCCAGTTTCAGTTTTGGAGAAGGATGAAGGGTGTGGAGAGTGGATGACGTGGCAGAGGGAAATCACAGACTCATGGAGTTGCAGGATGGTTTGGGTTGGAAGGGACCTTTCAGATCATCTTATTCCAAATCCATGCAGGAGTACCTTCCACCGTCCCAGGTTGCTCCAAGCCCCATCCAGGCTGGCCTTGGACACTTCCAGGGATCCAGGGGCAGCCACAGCTTCTCTGTGCCAGGGCCTCAGGGAGGAATTTCTTCCTAATATCTCATCCAAACCTTCCTTCCTTCAGCTTAAAGTCATTTCCCTAGTCCTGTTAACTCCCTATTAGAGTTAATTACAAGTTAAGTCCCATCCCAGCTTTAGCCCCTGCAGTCCCACCCTGCTTGTTTTTCTCTCTCCAGCCCACGGGGTTTGTGCTCCTGGCCTGAGATTTGGCTCATTTGTCCTTGGTGCCCAGCTGGAGCAGGAATTGTTTTGTCTCCCTGCTCTGTGCACAGAGCTCACCATCCCCTGATGTGAAGCTCAGACCCACACACTAAAGCAGCACAGAGTCTGAAAAAGTGATTTTTCCAAACCTGCCTTCCTTCAGCTTAAAGTTATTTCCCCTGTCCTATCTCTCCACACCCTTGTAAAATGTCCTTCTCCATCAGTCCTACCATGATGGGGTTAATAACTTATTTGTGATCCTTCAGCCATGCAAAAAGGGCAATTTTTTTTTTTTTTTACCAGCCAGATATTGGAAGATTTTGAACAAATCCTCATAAATCTTAAATGCTGATAAAGAACTCTACTCAAGCACTCTTAGAGCTGCGAGGAGCTGAGCTGGGTCCTCGTTCTCTGTGAGATTCTCTGCTCCTCCTGTGCCAGAGCTGCAGGCAAGGCACCATGCATTGGTGATTCTGAGCATCTGGGAGGGTGACCCAGTTACTGCACAGGATCTGTCAGTGGAGAGCTGCACACAGCTCAGACCTGCCTGCAGCTAATTAGTATTTCCTTTGTAACTTCCTAAGGAGCTGGGCAGAGGGGGATATGTTGAAGAATGTATTGAAAAAATAAGTGTTTATGCAGCTTGCAGTAGTTTTAATTTCAAGCCTGGCCAGGGTCCTTTCTGCCTGCACTTTGGGGCTGAACTTGTAAAACCCAAAACATATCTGTCTCTCTAACTATCCACACATAGAAAAAGGCAGGAATACATCTGGAAAATACATCTGGAAAATCTGTCAAGCTTGGAGTGCCAGCATGTAATTAACAAAGCAATCAATCTGGAGCATAACAGACTGAGCTGCTCTGACTGTCAGTGAAGAGAGCTGTTCAACCTTTTGTGGGCTAGAAAAGTAGTGGATATTTATATGTCTATATCTATATCTATATCTATATCTATATCTATATCTATATCTATATCTATATCTATATCATCTATATAAATACATATCTTTATATATCTATATATACATATTAAATTGCAATTATATAATATATGTTATAGTAATTCTAGAATTAATTTATGTGTGTTTGTATGTGTATATGTGTGTGTGGGTGTGGGGTGTGTGTATATATATGTGTGTGTATATATATGTGTACATATAAAAAAATATTTCCAGTGGTGGAAATATATATATATATGTGTGTAAATAAATATAAATATAAATATAAATATAAATATAAATATAAATATAAATATAAATATAAATATAAATATAAATATAAATATAAATATAAATATAAATATAAATATAAATATAAATATAAATATAAATATAAATATTTCCAGTGGTGGAAATATCCACTGTCAAGCTGATTTGTACTAAGGAATGCATGAATTTTAAGCCCAGGCTTGACAGACCAGTTCTGGGAAGAGCCAAGAGCTGTGAGTTCCCATATTGTTGATGTCAGTGCTGTGCACAGCTGGTTTCTCCTGCTGCAGTTGAACTGTCAGGGCCAGGGTGCACCATGAAGGAGGATTTGTAGATCTGCTGTTTGAAAATAAGAGGAGTGAGAGTTTATCTACCCAACCCCTTGGTTCTGCACCCCAGAAGGGATTTGCTCATGGAGAAGGTCCTGGGAGGGGGTCAGGGTTGAGCAGCTGAACGTAAGCCCAGGTGTGCCCAGGTGTGCCCAGGTGTGCCCAGGTGGCCAAGAAGGCCACTGGCACCTGGCTTGGATGGCCAGTAGGGCCAGGGCAGGGATGGTCCCTCTGTGCTGGGCACTGCTGGGGTTTGGAGCAGCCTGGGATGGTGGGAGGTGTCCCTGCCCATGGCATGGGGTGGGAATGAGGGCATCCTTAGGGTCCCTTCCTACCCAAACCACTCTGGGATTCTGTGATTTATCCAGGATTTCTGTCCAGTTTGGGTAACCAGCAAAGAGGAGCTGATAATTCTGCACTTGGATGGGTGGTTGTTGGTTTTTCTGGGTCTGGACCGAAGGCACTTGAGACAGCAGTTCATGCTCACACTCAGGTGTTTATTATTCCTTATCAGTGAAACAGTCTCACTGCTGGGAGTTCAGCAGCTTTTCATTAGAAGGCACAAAATGCCCAACAATCTCTTGTTCCAAGGCCTTTTAAGACTAAACTGTCCAATTAAGAACTGACACCTGGATTATTTTCCCTTTTAACCCAATAACTGATCCCACAGAGCTGCAATGTGGATTTTTCTGTCCAATTACAAAACATCACCCAAACCCATGGAGAAGAAGAAGGTAAAGAAGAACAACCTGCCTCCCCCCTAAAACCTCCATCTTTCTTCATATTTATTTCTATATTCTAAGACCCCAAACTCTAAGTTTTCCACCCTGTGATATCACACACTTCTAACCAACTCCACACCCACAATCCCAGGGCTATCCATCAATTTTGGAAGCCTTCTCCACATCCTCAGGTCAAATGCAGTGTTCTCTTGTGGGTCTGTGCCTTTAATCACAGAAAGTTTAAAATTCTCAGCATCCAGGATTCCTACAGGTGATGTTAATTAATGGTGTCTTCCCTGGAAGGATCAAAAAAGACACAAAAAGGTGCAAGGAGCACAGCCCAGGAGAAATTCTGCCTCTCAGAGGAGACACCACCCCAGAGACTGAATTTCTAACAGCCATTGCCACCAAAAAGCTATTTCTCAGAAGGAAAATGGGCATTTGGCTGAATTCTCCCTCAAAAAAATTACACTAAGGGCCACAAGAGTCTTGACACAGACTTCTGGCTGCTGCAACTTTTGCTGCAGTGTGGAAATTCTCGCTGCTAAATAGAGATAAAATTGAAAACACCTTTCTGTGGAAATGTCAAGATTTTAGTGATTTATTTCTGTGGAGTATATTTGTGCTCCATTTCCGGTTTTGAATCATCCAGTTTGCTCAGAAAAACTCTTCTCCTCTTCTGGATACTGGATCTTAGGGAAAAGAGTCTCCTCTGCAATTTTTTCTAGGCTGAAAAGAGTGTGATGAAAAACTAGGCAACATTTTACAGTTAAAACTTCTTTTTTCCATGGGAGACATTCAGATTTAGAGGCCAGAAGGTTTATTCTTCTGGTTTAATAATAAAACAGAATGTTTATTGCTGGTATTTTCAATTCATTTGTGTAGAAATGGGACAAACAACAATTTTGAAACACACTTGTATTGCTTCTTTTCCTGCTTTTCAGAACTAAATTTTTCACCTTGTGGATTTGAATGGAATTTTGAATTTTTAATGGTGCCATTTGAGGAAAAAGCCCTTCACTTTACTTTACTTTAATCCCTTAAAGAAAACATTTGAAGCCGACACTGAGATTATTATTTACCTCCAAACTATGCTTTTGCACCATTTATTACTTTTTGTTCTTTTTTATTTTTTTCCCTAAAGAATGGGGTTTGTTTTATCCTGAAATTATTTTTTTTTCTCTCTGATTTATGCACAAGCTGAGAAAGCAACGCTCTTGGAGCTCTATTAATAAGTGCTGTGAGAGGCCGTGGGCTGCAGCTGATGAAAAGCTACAGCATAAGTACAAATCTATATTATTCTATATATTTATTAAATAAAAGGGATGTTTTTTTTCCCCCTCTTCTGACTTGTGCTGCTGCATTTACATGGGAAAGTGGCATATTTTTCTTTAGGTGCTAGAAACTTCTGTCTGAAGACACAACCATAAACTTGCTTTTCCCTGCTGAAAACTGAATTTCCTCCTGCTGGAGTTAAGAGGGAAAATAAGTCTGGGAGGGGTTTTGCCTGCCAAAGATACATGCAAACCTTTTTTAAGGTTCTGCATTCCCTGGAGTTTCTGGGGTGAAGGGATTTTAGGACATAAAATGGAATTTTGCTGATGTCACTGTGTTTGTAGTTGGGTCTGGAATGTTTCGTTTTTTGGGGTTTTTTTTTTTTAGCCATGATGTCAACATGGACAAAACCCTAATTTGGGCAGCTGGGGCTGTTAATTTTCCTGATGGGCATAAGGGACATCCTTTAGGGGAACAGGAAATGGTCCCTGTCCTATGGTGACTCCTAAGGACACCTGGGCAAAGACTGGGAAGGCGCTGGTGGGATGCCAAAACTGTAACAAAAGCTTTTCTAAGGGCTTAAAGAGTTTGGGTGAGCCTGGGACAGTGCTTGGTTGCTGGTGAAGATGTTTCTGGAGAGTTTCCCCTTTTATTTTATTTTTTTTTCCCCTCAGGTCAGACTTCTGCAATGCACTAACCTGTTTTGGAGGACTTTGTAGCTTGGAAAAGAAGGGTTTGCTTCCAGTGACAGCACAGACCATATTTGGAGAGAGATCTGGTGTTAACCCCCTTTTTCAGAGTGTAAAGTATTCCATGGTTCCAAGGTGGTGGCCATGCCCATGAGGATGCTGCCTGCAGGTGAGAACCAGGTGTGAATTAAAACCCTCCCAGGTTTTCCAAGGCTTGGAAGGCTGGGTTGTCAAACCATCAATGGATTCACTCTGAGGATTATTTCCAATGGTGCTGATTCCCTGAATTCAAGGAGCAGTAGATTGCTCTGTACCTTTTTCCCTACCAAAAAAATCACTTGCAAAATTCAGCCCAATTCCATAGCAGCTGGATTGGTTATTTCATCACAAAAGAGTCATGACAATGCTTAATCATGGACAGCAGGATATTTACAAAAACATAAAAAATGAGACTTTTTTCAGTGAATAATAGAGGGCAAGGATACATAGGAAATTATTCTGCCTTTCTTTAAATATGTACTTGAAAGAATCAGCTTTATCCCAGCTCCTTCAGCGTTCATTTTTTTAGGGGGAAATCAGGGTTTTGCTCAGGTTTCTTGACTACAGAACTGTTTCTAACACTTGCATATTGATGCCTGCAGCACTGCAAATTTAATAGATGCACCTCATTTGCATAAATCATTTAAGAGCACAGCTCCATGGGGGAACAGAGAAAAAATTAGCCTCAATATTTGATCCAAATCCTAATGAGGCCAATGGAGAGACTCAGCAGGGCCCTCCCACACCATTCCTGCCTCAGCTGGGAAGCCCAGTGGCTGCTGTGGCTGCATTGGGGTGGCAAAAGTGCAGTTTTTTATTCTCACCTCTGACTTTTGGGTGACCTTTAATTATCTGAGCTGTTTCTCCATGTCTGTCATTCCTCTGTCTGATAAAAGAGAAAACTCTTAAAGAGATTCTTGGAAAATGATTTGGGGTTGGTCCCCAATACATCAGATTTGTTAATTTATCCTGAAACTGGGGTTTTCAAAATTAATGCTTAACCCTTGCTGGCTGCAGTCAGGTGCTGATAAAAGCCCAGACTATTTCAGGCAGAGGTATTTCAGCTGCCTCATTCCAAATTAATTTTGAGGCCTGCAGGACACAGTAATCTGCCATAGAAATTTGCTCCCAATTTCATGGAGAAGGTCTTTGTAAAGGCACTTGTTCTGCTGTTGGCAACATGTTCAACCTACAAGACAAACACAGATCTTCTGGATTTGATCTCTGGGATCTTTTCTGACCTTAGAAATTATGTGATTCTCTGTAGGTTTCCATTCAGCTCCCATCCTTGCCCAGCCTGGTAAATTTGCCATGCTGGGGAACTGTTTGCTGGCTTGGGGTCCCTGTGAACAGCCAGGAAGAATCTGGGAAGTGTCTCTGTGGGAAAAGCCCTCATGAGGCTGAAACCTTGATCCCAGGCTAAAACCTTGATCCCAGGCTAAAACCTTGATCCCAGGCTGAAACCTTGATCCCAGGCTAAAACCTTCATTCCAGGCTAAAACCTTGATCCCACTCTAAAACCTGCAGGCTACAACTTGAATGCCCTGGTGTGATTTAACTGCCAGGCTTGGAACTTGACAGCTGGATGGAAGTTGATTAATGATTACAAATATTTGAGTAAAAACATATCAAGAGAGGTTTTAGACATTTTTTTTTCTTTTGAGTGAGCACTTTTTTGAGGTCAAGACAAGTATTTCCATTCATTTTTCTGACTGCTGGATGGAGCCCTCACCGTGCTGACCCAACCTTTAAGGCATATCCAAGACAGAAGTGCAGTTTCGTGAAAACCATCTGCTGGAGTTAAAAGTAACTGGATGGGGGCAGTCTCATGCTGCTTCATTGTTGATCAGCACCTAAACCAGCCCAAAAAAATCTCATTTAGAGGTCCAGTCATAGAGCACAGAGTATTTATTTGGAGTAGAGACACTCAGCTGAGTGGTTTTGAAGCACAGGAGAAAATAAACCTTGCTCTTTCCCCAGGCACACGTTATTCCACTTTCACCACCACAGTTAAAATCCCATTCCTCCCCTCTGCCAAAATTTTTTTTTGGCCATGAAAGTCTGAGAAAAGAAAAGGGGCAGTACAGGAAACACTGCAGAGATCCCAAATTATTCCTGTTCTGGACCACTTCCTGGACATGGATCTGTTGTTTTCCCCTGAGTGGAGGTTAGAAACTGGCCCCACAAATCTGCCTGAAGTTTCAGCCTGCAAATATGCCCCAAACATTTTTATAAATATAAAAATGTACATTATGCTCGCCTCATTTCCCTGTTTTCCTCACAAACAGAACAATTTGGGCTGGGCATGCCTTTCCACCCTGTTTTTCCTCTCAGGATTGTTTTGATAGGGAGTGTGTTTCTGGAATGGTTGAGCAGGTTCTAGTGGCAGGGGCATTTCCCTTCCTTCATCTTGCAATCTGTTGGAAAGATTCCAGCCCCGTTCCCCAATTTTTATGGGTAATTGCCCACTGCAGTTGCATTTCAAAAGCACTTTTAAAACTGCAGAGCCAAACCTTCAGAAGTTGGGCAACACTGGTGGGGCTTGGGCAATCCCAAAGAGAAGGATAAGGGGAAAAATCCTCTCCCACCTGCCTGCTCATGCTGCCCCCGAGGTGAAACCTCAATAAACAAGTTACAAACCAGACCAATTCATTCACATGGCTTGTCTGCCTTGAGGAGAGACTCACAGAAAAGAGGAATTACAGAGGGCTGGAATGAGTCACTGCACTGCCTGCAAGGCTGAAGGGAGCTGGCATCACTGAGCCTGTGAAATATTTGCTGCTAAAAGTAGATAATAGGAATATAAATATCTAAGCATCAATTTAAATATAAGCATAAATATGAAATAAGCATAAATATAGATATATTTCTTATAAATAAAACATAGAAATAGAAATATCCTATAAATTCAAAGCTGTACCACAAGGAGAACCTCCACGGTCACCTCATCAATCCTACATGGAGCAAAACATGAATTTTAATGCCCATTTCTGAAAAGTTTGGGGAGAGGAGAAAGAGAATCATGATCCATGGAGAGCAGGGGTTGCCCTGAGGTCAGGTTTGTTCCCTCATGACTGGTTTTGGTGGCACTTCAGACACCCTAAAGCCAGCTCAGAGATGCTGTTCATGCCATCCTGCTGCCCTAGCAATGCCCTTAAGACCTGTAAGGTCTGACAGTGCAAAGGGACCCAGAAAAAATGTGGAATAAATCCTAAGAATACAGCCAGCTACTGCAGTGGGTGAAATAGGTTTGGGATCCTTCTCTGCTGTTGAGGCATGCTGGAATGGCCCATTTCTATTTTATTAAACTCTGACTTTACAAAATGTTTATCAGCAATAACCCACACCACCTTCCCCCGTGAGACACTCCCAGAAATCCTTTGGGAATGTGCATTTATCCTCAGCACAAGGAGCATTGGAGCAGCATCACTACAGGATTGATCAATTTGAATGTCTGGAAATGTTCCCTAGCACTCTGTGTCCATAATTTCAATTGTTAACAGGACTGTCTATGTGGTTTAATCCAATTTGCAAACCTGGTATTAAGGTAGCAGGGTCACAGGGCAATGCACCAATGTCACTGTGGTCCTTCATGGAGACACAGAGTGGTTTGGGCTGGGAAAGACTTTAAGGATCATCCCATTCCACCCCTGCCATGGCAGGGACACCTTCCACCATCCCAGGCTGCTCCAAGCCCTGTCCAACCTGGCCTTGGATACTCCAGGGATCCAGGGGCAGCCACAGCTGCTCTGGGCACCCTGTGCCAGGGCCTCAGCACCCTCCCAGGGAGAATTTATTCCAAATATCTCATCTAAACCTGACCTCCTCAAATCAAAGCTATTTCCCCTTGTAAATGTGACAAAAGTCCAGAAAACTATCCTTGGACAAAAAGAGACTCTTTGCCACGTTGGCAGCAGGTGTTTTGGAGGAGGAGCTGTAGCACCTGAGTAAAAACCCTTCATTCTCTGATTATTTCTGCTCTACCAATACTCAGCTGCTCCTCAGGTTTAGTGCAGGGATGCAGCAGAGCTTCCAGAGCAGAAATCCCCCAGGGCTCTTCGAGGGAGGGCAGGAATGAATGCAGCCCCTCCTTTCCCACAGAGGGAGGCAGGCTGGTGCAGAGATGTGGAAAAAGCCCCTCTGAACCACATCCAAACCTGCTCCTCCTGCTGTGTCTCCATCATGGCAAAGCCCAGGGAAAAAGAGGGATTCAGGGAATTAAAGAGTGATTTGTGTTGGAAGGGAGCTTAGGGATCATTCCTGCAGTTAGGAACAGTTGCTTGAGGTATCATTCACAGGAAAGAAAAAGAAAGATTTTCCTTCATGCTGTGGAAACGGGGAATGGGAGAAGGACAATGAGTTAATATGCTTTGATCTCTCTTTCAAGTGCCTCCAACAGCTGCCAGGCCCTTCTCCCTCCTCCTTTTGGGCTCCCTGCCAGTGCACTGCACCTCTTGAGCAAGGAGAGAGCAGCTCCTCTGCATGTTAATGTCTTACAGCTCCTACAGGGGCCAGGCTGGGCCAGGACACACCTCTCACAGAGTGCTTTTGATTTCTGGCATGCAGAAAGGGCAACGTGCTGTGCAACCCTCTGGGACACTGTCATTATCACCCCTAATAATGAAGGCATGGGGCTATTTTCAGGATAGGAACAATTTATTGCTCAGATAAACATCGGGCTCAGAGGCTGTGAGATTTTAGAGGAGCAAGCAGTCGGCCCTAGCTCAAGAATATTCACAAGTTCTTTGTTACAAGACAATATAGAACCTTCTAACCCAATGGACAGTTGTGCCAGGGTTTATTTTGCTTTTCTAACCTATCACCTTTACCTCTCCTGCCTTGTGGATACTTTTATCCAGTGGGCTTCTGTCTCACATGCACAAATATGCTTCTATTATAGCTTCTAAACTCCTAGCTTACTCTGTACAAGCCTGTATCATAAACCCTTCACCATCTTATCAGTACAGTTTTTAACTTACTTAAGGCATGTTCCTATTTACAACTACAGAAACATCAGTTCATTATTTTACTGCTAAATATCTGTGTAGTGTATTTCTACATCAATCCAAGCTTCTGCCATGCCTGCAAACCAAACCCTCCCATGACTGTGGAAGTTTCTGTTTTCCTGATTCCCACAGGACACCCCCATGGTGCACCCACCCTGCACAAAGGCTGCAGCACAGCCTGCAGGAACATGCAAAGCTTCAGCACACGCTGCAAACACACCAGAGGCTGACAAAAATCCTCCAGGTGCCCTCTCTGCAGTTGAAAAATGCAATGAAAGTGCCTGGTCCTTACCTGTGTCTCACCTGTCACAGCTGCATCACAGATGTGGCACCTGAGCTGGCACTGCAGGAGCTCAGGTCATGGTGTTTGGTAAGGAAATGCTTTTGGTAAAAGGCAAAGATTGTCTGAGGTTCTGTTCTAAATCAGAGGGAGCTGTAGGGACCCCGTGCTTGTTCCCACCACCTGGGGTTTAGCTCCTTCTCTGATTCCAGCTGAGGAGTGCACTCTGGAAAAGCCATGGGCAGTTTGGCTGTGCAGTCTGTCCTTGTGCTAAACAGGATTTAGCTGAGCTCAACCTGTAGGCAAATCCTCTTCTGTACCAGAGAATTTCATTTTAGAGTAGAAAAGAATTATTCTGTCCCAAGCACACACACAGCAGGATTGTGTGCAGTGACTCCAGCATCCCAAAATCCCACCTGACCATCCTAGACATGGATTCCTGGAATGGTTTGGGTTGGAAAGGACCTCGAGGGTCACTCAGTTCCAACCCCCTGCCCATGGAGGGGGTTGGAATTAGGTGGTCTTTAAGGTCTTTTCCAACCCAAACCATTCTGTGACTCTATGAAAAACCACAATGGCATTGATACATTGACCTGTGACGCTGCTGACATAAAATCAGGTTTACAGATTGGATTTAACCCCCTGGACAGCCCTGTGAACAATTTAAATTATGTCCACAAAGTGCCAGGGAACATTTCCAGACACTCAGTTGATCACCTATATAGTGAAATTATTATAAACCCCCTTGGTGTTTCTTAGGCTTGTTTTTCTGCTGCTACTGCTGCCTGCATAAAAATGTGGTTACACAAGTTAAATAAATGAGCCTGATCACACCCCTGATCAGCTTGAGAAATTTCTCTCACAGTTACACCCAGTAAAACAAAGCTATTTTAGGACAAGAAAAATTCAGAAGGAATGAGTTTGAGGGGCTCATGAGGCTTTGCAAATCCGGTCCAAAACTTAAGGCCTTTAGGTAGCAGTGGCAATACTCTTACATGGTATGGACCAGGCATCTTTTTTCTTTAATTTCCCTGCTGGAAGCTTTCCAAATGGCTTATCATTGATGATTTTTATTCAAAACCACATAGTTGACAGAGATCATCTGCAGGGGTGGCACTAACTGGAGCTCTGGCTGAATTTGGCAATGATGGCACTGGCAGCTCAAAAGAACATTTTGGCCAAGTTGAAGCTTCAAAGCTCTCAGCAGGTTTCCCCATTCTTGGTTTTGATCCTGGAATGGTCAAAACAGGGAAGCTTGTCATAAAATATTAACCACAGACCTGTCTGGATGGAGAGGTGACAGCAGGCAGAGAGATCTCCCTGGTGTGACCCACACAAGGAGATGTGGAGATCTCCATCCAGGGACAAATTCCTCTTCTCCAACAGGCTGTGTTAACAGAAAATTCCCCTTCCCTGGAAGTGCCCAAGGCCAGGCAGGGCTTGGAGCAGCCTGAGATAGTGTCCCTGCCCATGGCAGGTGGTGGAATGGATGATTTTTAAGGTCCCATCCAACCCAAAACATTCTGGAATTCTGGGATTCTCAGAATGAGCCTGTGGCCAATGCCGTAATTCAGCATATTTTTATCAATCTTTGTGGTGCTGCAAAGTCCTCCTTGGGCATTTTGTCTTGTCTGCACCCCTAATTCCAACCCTCATCTTGCTCAATTAGCACAAGTCATTCTCTGGAGGATAATTCTGTGGTTCTATGGCAGGACTTCCTGCAGCAGAGGTCCTCCTCTGCTTGTCAAGCTCTTCTTTCTCTGCTTTAATTCACCTTCTAGGCAGAGAAAAAATTCACAATTGAATGCTTTTATTTCAACAAAACTTACCAATTTAGCCCATTTCAGTGAAAGAAAAAGAATGGCTTTGCCTGTCTCAGTGTACTGAGGTCATCCCAGTGTCATTGGATCAGAAGGCTTCATTATTAAAAGATATAAATGAATTAATAAAGAAGCCTTCAAATGCCCCTTTGCAACTGTTCCAGGGGTAAGAGTGCTGTGTTTCTCAAGGTAAACCAGGTGTGGCACAGAGCTCAGGAAAATTAAAAACACACACACACAAAACCCAGCCTCCCCTATGAAAAGCTGCCTGATATGTTTTCACATGAGGTTGTATTAACCAAGCTGCCACGACTCAGACAAATGGTCTCATTTGTTCAGATTTTGCACAGAAAACAACACTGGTCTGGCCAGTCAGCAGAAATGATGGTGTCTGGAGGAGGACAAATCAAACCAGCTTTTTGCCTCAAACACAGAGCCACTCATGGTTTTTTGGGGTGGTGAATGGAGATCTGTGAATGCCTCTTCAATGCCTTGTTTCTCTGTGGTTTTTGCTTGGTAGACGAAAATCAGGCATTCCCCAAAGATGCTGTGAGGAGCTGTCCTGGGGTAAAGGAGATATGATTGCAGCAAGACAACAAGGTCAGGGGGATGAGTGAGAACAGGGACAAAAAGAGGTGAAATGCATTTGGCCTTTTTTAAACTTTGATTGCAAATTTGCTCTGTACTTGAGATCCTTTGTAATTCTTTTTTGCATTGGATTTCAAGCTTAGCTCTACCAGCAGCTGTGAGTCAGCCACTCCTTCCTACCACTGGCTCGAGCCTTTAACAGCACTCCTTGAATTTCTGCATGGTCTAGAAGCTGCTCTAAATCCCACCAGTGGCTGGGAAACTAAATCTCAATTTCCTGATTTCCAGTTGGATTTTTTTGGGGGGAGGGTTTGTGAAAGCCAGTATGGAAAATGTGACTTTTTCCTCCAGAGTCAGAAAGTTTCTCTGTGAGGACACAAGCTGTCCTAATTTCTCTTAGGGTCAGAGAAAATGAGTCTTTCACCTTTCTATTTAGGGCACTGGTGAGGTTGTTGAGTCAGCTTCTTCCTCAGCAAGATCATCTTTTCCTACTTTTGCTTCCCTTAGACATCCTACAATGTGGATGCTGAGAGTCTGGTCAGAAAAAGAATCAGATAAACTTTCCCAGACTGTGAAGTTTTAGGAAGTTTCAGAGAAAAAAATTAAAACAATTCCCAATCTTTACAACTAGTGTTTTTAAACATGTTGTTTTCTTGTAAGATGTTTACAAGAAGGGTGTTATTCCTAATTATATCCCATATTCAATAGAGTGAAGAGTGTTAATTAAGGACCAATCAGGTCCAGCTTTATTGTAATTGTCTATAAAAAATGTGTAGTGTCTAATAAACTTCACATTTACCTTCTGACTTAGAGTCCATATGTCACTTTATTCACCCTTCCTCAGTAAAACAGCGACACTACAACTCCATGGACAACTTGCAGCTACTGTGATGTATTTTTGGAGCCCAAAGCTAATTTGGGGAAGCATCATCAGCACCAACACAGGCTGCTGTGAGGAGAAGGAGCAGCAGGGAAAAGCAAGAGAGGATTCTGGCCATTTTTAAAATTCAAAGCCGTTGAGGTGGATGACCCTTTTGCATACCACGTTTCCAGATGGCATGAGGAACTGAGCCAGGACAAAAACTCCCAGCAGCAAACCCTTCTTCTTGCATGAAGTTCTTGGTGCTTTGATGGTTGGTGTTTGCAAGGTCACCCTGTGTGGGAGCAGCCCCTTCCCTCCCCTTTGTGCCGTCTCCCGTGGTCGTGGGCAGTGACGTAACGTGCAAAAGCGTTGACATCCTCCTGGAGAGCAAGAAACTGGAAATACAACATGGGGAAAATGTGATTCCAGTCAAGTCACTGAAGTGCTTTGATAAAAAAAAGCAAAGATATCAGATAAATGCATTCCTAAGTCACCAGGGAGGGATGAAGTGTCACTATAGGACATGAAAGAACACACACGCGCACACCGCTGTTCTCAATGTGAAGAAAAGGGAAGTTTATTTTCTGACTCCAACATTATAGATTTCCAAAAGTGACAGTGGATTGGAGGGTGACAGTGCCACCTCTCCAATGACACTGGACAAAACAACAGCCCATCAAATTTCTCTTCTTCCATAAAAGAATGCAAAACAATGAGTTGATTAGAGAAAGTGTGTGAGAAAGTTCGCTACAAAAATGTCAACATCAGAAGGCTTAGAAAATATTAAAAAATAAGAGCGACAATGAAGTGCTCTGAAAACCACATTGGGTAATGGAATGATCTAATTCCCTATGATATCCAGTGGTTCTGTTGCTGTCAGTTGCCTTTTACAGACATTTAGAAAGTGCAGGGAAACAGTTTTGAACCTTCCTGAAGGAGCTGAAAGCAGGCTCTTCATGTGCAGGAAGAGGGAGGCAGTGGAGAAGGTGGAGGAAAGCAGGAGCTGTGTGAACATCCTGAAGGCCACAGATCTTGGCTCCATCTTCAGCTACAGCCTCGTTTCTCCCACAGTGGCAGCTTTATCCAGAGCTGTTTTTTTTAAGTTTGGGATCTTGGAAGCCATAATGTTGCCTTTGGACTGCACTGGCTCGCCCAAAACTGTCCCAAACAATAAATTAAAATTTAGATCATTAGATTTTGCAGCCAAAGAAAAAAAAGGCTCCTTGTTTTGTAGTACTTACAGTAAAAAAAAAAAAAAAAATCACAATGTGCAACAGTGGGTGAATTGTCCTGGCCTGGCATCAGACATTGCCACTGCTAACAACTCCAGCTGAGACTGCCCCAAGGAATCCTTTATTCAAGGAAAGAAATGGGCACTTTGGGTGAGGTTTTCAACTGCCCAAAAACAGGCTTGGAGAGCTGTAGCAGATGCTGTGGGGCTTGAAAAGAGAGTAGGTTTAGATTGGATATCATTAAGGAATTCTTCCCTGGGAGGGTGGGGAGGCACAGGGTGCCCAGAGAAGCTGTGGCTGCCCCTGGATCCCTGGAAGTGTCCAAGGCCAGTTTGGGCAGAATTTGGAGCAGTCTGGGACAGTGGAAGGTGTCCCTGCCATGGCAGGGGTTGGAATGAGATGAACTTTGAGGTCCCTTCCACCCAAACCATTCTGCGATTCCATGGTATTGACAAAGTCTCCCATGATTATAAAGGAGATTCACTGTAAAAATGCAACCCAGGAAATGAAAACATGATTTCAACTTGAACAGATTCATGGCAAAGTGGAAAAAACCGGCCTGAGAAGTTTTTCTGAGCTGGTTTCATGGCTGAGCTGGTTTTTGTAGCCACAAAATGAAGCTGTGGAGAAATGCCTCGATGTAATCGTGCATTGGGGAAGAGACAGAGTCAGCAGAGAGCAACACACACCTCTTGTCACACGTGCAGGATAAATGGAACAAGCAAAGGTCTGATCTGTTACTGCTCCCATCTGGAGGGTAAACCTGACATTTCTATCTGCCAATAGCAATTTATTGTGAAGCAGAGCTGCTGGGAAGGTTTCCTTGTGCTAAATCAACCAGCAGGAGAAATGAACCTTGTGTTACAACCAAATAAGAAGCTTAATCACAGCCTACATGTCTGGCTGCATAAATAATTCAAATACATACAGCTGCAATTTCAATATATTAAACCCCTACCTCCCAAACAGCCCTGTGAAAAACAAAAATTAATATTCCATTAGTAAAGAAATGGAATCAATTGAAGTTCAGGTTTGTTCTCATTTTGTCTTTGGGGAAGAAAGAACTTTTTACAACCCACAAGGAAAATAACTGTATTAGTGATCATCTGGGGGTTATTCTCTCCCAGTTCATCTCTTTCCTGAAGCCACAGTCAAATTCTCTCTGTTGAACCAACAGTGCCCCAAAAAATTATTCCAGTCACTGAACCAAGGTCATGAGTCTTAGGTGTATTACTGGAGGTAGAAAATGTTTTCTCTACTTTTTTTAAAAGCTCTGAATTTATATTTTTCTTACAAATGGGAACATTCACTAATTGCTAATGTAGTAAAGATAATTATGTTCTTAACAACAGCAGTGTCCTTTTGGTGACAAGTGTTTTCCAATACTGTAATATGCAAGGTTTCCATACACATTGCTCACCAAAAAATTCTTGTTATAAGAATTTGATTTCAGTATTAACTTAGAGCAGAAGCAAAGCCCAGTTATTTCTATGAGGAGAGAGTAGTGGATATCCTGTGATGTGTACAGGTTTTTCAAACAAAACTATAATTGTTGTCACTTTCCTCCCCCAGCTTGAAGGGAAATGGGTTTGTGCAACATCTTCTTCATCACACCTTTTTTACTGGGGTTGTTTCCCACATCTTTCTTCACAAGAACTTGTTAGCAATTTTTGTATTCACTAATCTGACAGGAACCAGAGCAGCTCTGTCTCAGAAGGCCAAGGACAGCTGTGGATGCTGCTGATCCATCCATTCCTTGGATGTCCAGTTGTAGCCCTGGATACTGAGAATTTCAGATTTCTGTGCTGCCAGGCACTGACCCCCCAGAGAACATTGCATTGACCTGAGGCCATGGAGAAGCTTCCAGAATGGAATGACAGAACTGGGATTGGGGTGTGGAGTTTGGATAGAAGTGTGTGATATCACAGGGTGGGAAACTCAGAGTTTAAGGGTTAGATATGGTAATGGATATAAAGCCAGAGGGAGGTTTAGAGTGGAGGCTGCTCCTTCTTCTTCATCTTCTTCTCCTTCCTCTTCACCTCCCTCTCCATGGGTTTGGGTGGTTTTGTGTAATTGGATAAAAAAGTCCCCATTGCAGCCATGGGTGGTTGGTTATTGGGTTAAAAGTGAAAATAATTGAGGTGTCATTTCTTAATTGGACAGTTGATCCTTCAAAGGCCTTGGAGAGAGAGAGATGGGGCTGCATTTTTAGTTTGTGAGAGTGAAGTGCTGCAGAGCTCAGGGTTTGTGAGGCTGTGACAGAGATAAGAACTGATAAACATCTGAGTCTGAACATGAAACACCGTCTCGAGTGCTTTCAATCCCCACCCTGACCAAGGCAGAAAAGAAGATAAAGACCTGACAGTCCAGGTCTCCTTAGCAGCACCTCTGTAGTCATCACCTCAGACCTTTGCAGAAAAGTTCACACCCATCAGGAGTCTCTAAATTCCTCCTTTATGGTTTCCATGCAATGCATTCAGCAAGAGGAGGACTTTGTGCAGTGCACATTTTGCCCCTCTCAAGGAGAAAAATTGGAAATTTCAGTGTCTTCTCTGTCTTTTAGTTCCCAAAGTCTTAAATCAGACAACCCAGGGTTATTTAAATATATTTAAATTGAGAATAAATTTGTCTGCTGCACCTGCACAGATGAATTTCCCCCTAAACTGAATTAACTACATTGACAAGAACTCCCTAGAAATGAGTTCAAATGAGTGGCTCTGGCATTAATAGCTGCTTAATTGACACTTAAAACCCCTTTCTCCCAGAAAATCAATGCTAAAATAACAAATATGTAAAAATAAAATAACAATTCTCTTTGTGTTTACAAAGCTGACAATAGTTTTTCACATCCTGTCCCATCTAGCAGAGGGAAACCAGCATTGCTCCATGTGCAATGAAATGCAGTTTTTCAGCTTCTCTCTGTAGAGACACCTTGTTTTTCTGGAGACAAACATTGGGTGGAAGGTTTTTCCACATTCTAGGGCTAAATTCTGCCTGTGGGATCTATTCCTAAGATTTCTGTGAGGAATTTGTGCTCACCCTACTAAGATTGGGTGAGGAAAGAAAACTTTAGGTCAGAACAGCTTTAAATGGGGGTTCAGAATTAACATTAACAGGAATTCAGAATAAAGGAAATTTTCATTGTCCTCCTCACCAAGCTGTGCAGTGAGGACTCTCATTTATCTTCATTGCTGAAGTGCTTCAAACCTGTGTGTTTGAAGCAGCCTGCACTTCTCCAGCACCCTTCCAGCCCTTGGCTCCTCAAGGACTTTTTTACCTCCTGACAAAAGATGTATTCCAGCTATGTGTGTGGGACCCCATCTCAAAAGCTCCCTGGAAATTTCTTTCTTGCTGGAGAAATTTCTGCTTTAATCTTTGCCTTAATGACACCTAAAATGCTTTCACCTTGTGAACAGACCATAGCACTTGATGTTGAATCTGAAGAATTTCACTCTTGTTCAAGGCTTGGGCAGCTTCCAGAGCTGGCATATTACTATGGATGTGAGCAGCTCTCCAAAGAACATTGCATTAATTTACATTTTGCACTGTAATTAGATGGGATTTGAATGATGAGAGTTGCTGAGTTCTATACATGGTGTTTTGATGTTAGAAAAGGTGCTCGTTGACTCTTGCTGCTCCTGAGCTCCACAGAACAACCCTTGTGTTTCTCACCTGCCACGAGAATTATGTGTATTATAACTACAGACAAATAAATCATTGTGTACATAGAAAAAATGAGCTGATACAGCTGGGTATTAAATGCCAGAATGGTTTGGGTTGGAAGGGGCCTTAAAAACCACCTTGTTCCACCCTGCTGTCATGGGCAGGGACGCCTTCCACTAGAGCAGGTTGTCCAAAGCCAGGACTCAGTCCTGATCTGAATTGTTGCCCTCACTTTATTTAGTTGCCCTGACTAAGATGAGTCAGTGGGAGGGAGGCAGAGCCATCCTCCTTTTTTTCAAGTTCTTTCGAGTTTTTCCTTTCCTTTCCTTTCCTTTCCTTTCCTTTCCTTTCCTTTCCTTTCCTTTCCTTTCCTTTCCTTTCCTTTCCTTTCCTTTCCTTTCCTTTCCTTTCCTTTCCTTTCCTTTCCTTTCCTTTCCTTTCCTTTCCTTTCCTTTCCTTTCCTTTCCTTTCCTTTCCTTTCCTTTCCTTTCCTTTCCTTTCCTTTCCTTTCCTTTCCTTTCCTTTCCTTTCCTTTCCTTTCCTTTCCTTTCCTTTCCTTTCCTTTCCTTTCCTTTCCTTTCCTTTCCTTTCCTTTCCTTTCCTTTCCTTTCCTTTCCTTTCCTTTCCTTTCCTTTCCTTTCCTTTCCTTTCCTTTTTCCCCTTTCCCCTTTCCCCTTTCCCCTTTCCCCTTTCCCCTTTCCCCTTTCCCCTTTCCCCTTTCCCCTTTCCCTTCTGAAGTGAAATGTTCCTCTTCGTATCACAATAAAATTTCTATTCAAAAGGTATTTTTATGATTCTCTTTTCAGGGAAAAAAAAAAAAAACAACAAACCCATAGGATGTCTAATTTAACATTTTGTTCAAAATAAAGCTCAGTCACTTCTGTCTGGGTTCCTTTCCCTTTCCTTTCCCTTTCCCCCAGCAGCCAAACAAATGCAATCAGCCTTAATCACTGATCCAGCTGATGAATTCCAAATCTTTCCTTGGAGATGGGGGAGCTGCTGAGAGCCCAGAATTCAGTTGTACTCTATAATTTTGATTCCAAGCTTTATCCTTGCCCAGTTCTGGCCAAAATTACAGCAATTGTCTCAGAAACTGAGGGTTCCTGCCCAGAAATGGAAGCAGGGGGAGGATAAAACCATCCAGTCTTCTCCAAATCAGGTAATTTGCAAACAGATCCTTGGAATGTGAGCATCACCAGCTGGGAAAGGGCTGAGTTCAGACCCAGCCAAGAGGGACCATCTCCCATCGTGGACCAACATGTTTGGAATTATCTCAAAAGCCAGAGAATTCCTGGAGCCCCCTGTTTGAACTCCTACCATGAACTAAATAGGACATGAGGAGAGCTGGAATTTAGTGGCCAACTAGATCACACTTGATGGGAACTACTTGATGGGATGGAATGAAAACCTTCATGCATTCCAACCCAAAAATCACATTACACACATAAATCTATTCCATGTAATAAATTCTTTCATCACTGCCAACTGAGGTCATATTTCTACCTGATCCTCATGGTTTTTTTAGCTGGGAGCAGAGAGGACATTATGAAATATTATGGATTTTAATGGCTTTATGCCAAAGAGCTCAGGATTAAGTGGCTGATAAGGAACAGCCATTAAATTAGGTATCCCAGAGCAATAAATCTGTAAGAGCTGGGGGAGGCAGATTCTTGGCAGCAGTGCCCAACTCAGTGTTGGGGTCTTGCTGCTGATATTTTACTTCCTTTTAAAATAAGTTTCACAAGTGGATTCAGGTTAAAAAATGTCAATTGGGTGCAGTCAGTTTTCAGGAGAGAAAGACAAATCTGTGGGTGTTGTTTCAACCCTAGCTTATTTCACATCAAATATTGGAATCCCTGTGCTTTAAAAGCCACTTCCTTCATTTGGACCTGATATTAAGTGACAGAATTCCTGTTAGTCACCCAGAACACCTAATTATCAAGGTATTGAAGTTCTGAGTTGAATTAATTGTCCCATCCCTGGAAATGTTGGATGGGGCTTGGAGCAACTTGTTCTGTGGAAGATATCTGTCCTAGATTGCAAGGCAGTATGTATTCTATTTGCCATCTGTTAGAGGTGGGGCAGTTATCTTCTGTTCATTGGGCAGTTTTCTTTATCTCTTCCACAAACCAATCCTCCCTCTGGGGAGACACCTGCTGTTAATGGGCCATTGAATGTCACTGCATGGCTGATAAAAACTACAGCATCCCATCGTGGGATGCCCTGCCCAGAGGGAGGAGCCAAGCATTCCTACCTGGATATAATCTCAGTTTTTTGGGACACCAGAGCAGCCTTTCCACTGGATTCCCAGAGGAACAGCTGCCTTTTCCACTGGATCTTCAGAGGAAGAATACACCCTTCTACAGGATCCCTGCTCCAACAGAACCACCCCTGACACTGCAGGAGGGCTGCAGCCACAATTCCAATGGGACTGCTACCAACACCTGACCCACAGGGTATCATGTTGAGTTCTAACTCCATCAGTGGCTTTTCTTTTGTATTTTGGTTTGGATTTTTTTCCCTTTTCCTAATAAATTGTATTTCTAACTTGAAGTCTCTCACTGGTTTTGCTTTCAAACCGGAACAGTGTGCCTGGCCATTGCAGGGGGTGGAACAAAATGAGCTTTGGGGTCTCTTCCAACCCAAACCATTCTGTGATTTTATGATTCCTCTTATGGACAGCAAAATATGCTTTAGAGTGTCCTGTCTTCTCCAACAAGCACATCAAATCACAGGTTTACAAGCCAAATGTTCTCCTTTCTTTTTTCCTCCCTCTACCTCAGTCATTGTACAATAATTATGTAGATTTGGGCTGCAAACCAAGGGCAGGGGTGATTGATGTTGGCTGGTTTCAGCATCCCAAGTTACTTCCTGTACCCTTAGGCCATGTGTGGGGAGGATTCAAGGTGTTGATCTAGACTGGGAGGAGTGGAGATGTTTCCAAGGGGTGAGGTTTAATCCGTATTGATTTGTGGGCATGGACTCTGGGAGAGGTTTAGATCCATAAAAAGGGATCTGTTGCCATGTACAGGAAACTTTTGCCTCTCTGGTCTTTGGATGCAAGGCCAGTTTAGTTCTGAGCTTTCCACACCTGGACCAGTGCCTGACCGGAGTCCCCACCCCTGGAGGTGTCCAAGGAAGCGCTGGAGGTGGCACTCAGTGCTCTGGGCTGGTGACAAGAGGGGGATCAATCACAGGTTGGACTCAGAGGGCTTTTCCAGTGTCACTGTCATATTTTCTGAAAAATCCCTTCAACAGGATTTCTTCTCCTGGGAAGATGAGAAGCCTCAGAGAAAAAACAGTGTTATCTCATTTGCTTCTCCCTGTTTTGCTGCTTTGGAATGTGGTCTGGAGATTGTTTACCAACAGTTCATGATTTGATTGGTTTCATGTGAATTGTTTTTACTTAATGACCAATCACAGCCAGCTGTGTCAGACTCTGAGGGGGTCAGTCACGAGTTTTCATCATCATTCTTGTTAAGCCTTCTGTCTGTATCCTTTCTCAATAGTATAGATTTAGTACAGCATAATATAATATAATATAATATAATATAATATAATATAATATAATATAATATAATATAATATAATATAATATAATATAATATAATATAATATAATATAATATAATATAATATAATATAATATAATATAATATAATATAATATAATATAATATGCCTTCTAAGAACATAGAGTCAGATTCACTCATCTCTCACCTTGTCTTGGGGACCCCTGCAAATACCACGTCCCAGCCTCAGTGATCCTGTGATTCTGTGACCTGGGAAATGGCCATTTTAGATGGCATTGCCACTCACCTGCCTTTGCTCTTATGATCCAACACAGGAGGAAGTGTATAGGGATAAAATGTTTTTAAAATCATGGGATATTCAGGGGAGTCAGAAAAAGTTTGGGCCTGGTAGGCCCTGGGAAAATGTTAGACTTTACTGGATCATGCAAAACTATACCTGTATAATCATTTAATGACTACGATAAGTGATATGATTGTTTGGAAATTGGATATAATTATTGTTTAATCGTAACAAGAATCATGAGAAACGATGTTTGGGGGGTTTGATGGAAATGACAAAGATCCATGCTTGGATGAAATCAATGAATGTAATAGAACAATATAAGTTTGATAATTAATATGCAGTTGTATAATGATAAAGGTATAAAAATATATTCATCCCAAACCCATGTTGGAGTCAGATTTGGGTGTGTACCCCTGACACCCAGAGCTCTCAATAAAGCACCTGCATATAATCATTCTGTGATTATGAGTTCCTGAATGCTAACAAGTGCACAAGGAGTTCTACAGGAGGAATGATTTCCCTGTGAGCACTGTCAGTGTCAGAAGAGGTTTTTAGGCTTTCAGGAAGTGTTACAGCTGTGACACCATGCCCAGGCTCTTTGTGACACTTGTCCTTGGAATCTCAGGACAACCCAACTTATCTCTGAGCAGAGGACAGCCAAATTCCCTCTGTGGATCGTGCTGAGGCACAGTTCAGTTTATATCCCAGTGTGAGGGTGTAGATACAGCCAACTGCATATGGGGTGAAGATGATTTAACCACTAGGATTGATCCACTACATGGGAAATTGCTTTAATGTCATGGAGTGGAGATCACAAAATTCCTCATCCTGGTATTTTGCCATGGAAACCACGGGGGGATCAAAGGAAGAGGGTGTCATTTGCCATCTTTAAACATGGTTCTTTCTAATAGAGAAAGATGCTTTTGCAGTCATGAAAACTCAGCTTACACAGAGAGGCCCTAAAAGCCAAGCTCAAAAACCTTTCAGAGGTTGTGATTGCATGTTCCATTGAATTCAGAATAATGGTGTGTGCCTAAGAAAAGCCATGCCTGGCTCTTTGCCAGCCAGGAAGGACACACAGGATGCACAGCTGGGACCAAAGAGGGTTGGACTGATTTTTTTTTTCTTTTCCAGACTTCTCAGATGACCTTCATCAAACCCACTTACATTAATTTCTGAGCAGAGATTTGAGTTCCACATGGGGAAGATGTTTTTTGGCAGGATGGGATTATCCTCACCTCTACAGACGCAGAATAAATGTAAGTGGCTGGTTTTCCCTTTCCTCAGAAATCAGGGGAACAAGCTGTTTTCCTGATTTCTGGCTTAACCCACAGAGAGATCCAGTGGAAGTCAGTACAAAGAGCTTCACTTCTGAGAACAGCCCAGAGCATCAGATCCCTTGATTTTAAATGAAAATGGTTAATCCATGCAGAAAGAGGGACCAATATAGCCAAGACTGTCATTTCCAGTTGTAGGTTTGGCCTTTATCAGCAGTGTCAGCACTGGGTGTAAATCAGTTTAAGGAGGGGGTGAGTGGCCAAACTGGCCCTGTGGACATGGAAAAGCTCACTGACCTCTTGTTGAGACCTATTTTTCACTGCCTGATATTTGTGTGCATCAAATAATGCCTTTGATATGAACAATTATGGTTCACTTGTGGTCGCCTGCCAGGCTTTTCTCCAGCACAGAGGAAGGCTCGTGCTTTGTTCTGAGCAATAAAGATGTTTGCTGGAGGATATTCCAGAAACAATCAGCACATCTGTATTTGTGTGGGAGGGTTGTAGGTTCCTGTGAATGCAGGAATCATCTCACACCTGTGGATCGTGACAAAATCGTGACAAAATTATGGACAGGGTGTTCGTGATTTCAGGGTTGTCACCTCCACACATCAGTCCTGCCTCCAAAGCTCCATCCATGCCCCCAGCTCGTGCAGTGGAGGAGGTTTTGGGGTCCATTATGTGGGATTTGTTACTGGTTCTTCTACTGGCACAGATATTCTCAAATAAGGTCTCCTCAGAACTCCCATCTGCTGCTCCCTGTTCCCTGCAAGGACTAAATGGCCTTTAAAGGTCCCTTCCAATGTTAATGTTTCTGTGATTCTCTGATTTTAAGAGTGATTTGGTCTATCTGATTAAACTTTACAAGTATGAGGTCATTACACTTAATTCTAAGCAAGAACCTCCCCAGCTCACAACTTCCTTCTTAGTTTTCCTTCTCTGTGTCTTCTCCAGGACTGTGAGGAATGAATTAAAATATCAGGTGGAACATCTCAGACACGATATCTTCACAATGGTTTTATTGCTTGTTTTCAGCAGTGTCAACCACAGAGAAGAACCCCCTCTGAAGCAAGGAGGTGAACCAAATACAGAGGGGAAAAAAAAAAAAAAAAGAAATAAAAATAGCCATTTCATTGTTTCATTGCATATGTACAGAGTCAGACCAAAAATAAATAACACCAGGCAAAAGGCCATGGAACAAGGCAGAGATTTCACCTGTGCTGAGCAAGCAGGCCTGTTCTTGCTGGCATGGAGGAGACATCACAAGCACCTGGTAGAGAGAAGCCCACAGAGACAGAGATTCTCTGCTCACAGCCAGTGCCCATCACCCTCTGCTGCCAAAGCCTATTTACAGGAGGGCAGAGCAGAGGTGTTCACAGCTGGAGTGAGAAGGGTCAGTTGCCACCAGCTGCTGACCCACAGCTTGAGGTGTTTGAAACAGGCTCTGAAAAATGCACTTTTGAGTTCAAAACTGCCTTTTTGAACTCGATTTATCATCACCGTCACCCGAGTATCAAAAATGTGGTGTTTATTTTTTTTTTTCTTTTTAAATGTGCTATTCGGATTTCCTCTATGTACAAATGTACAATATCCACAAAACTTGGGTATAAAACACTGGTGCTCTGCTGCTGCCAGTGTGTGTGTCCTCAGAACACAAGTGGGCATTATTTTCCTTACAGACCTGTGGCCTCCAGTCCCAAATGTTTGCTTTCTTCCCTGTGATTTCACAGTATTCTAGAAATAACCAGAATTTCAAACCCAGGGCTCTTCAGCACAGCATCATGCAAGTTAGGAAGAGGTGGAAAAGATGATCTGTGCTCCCAAGAAACTCCTGATTAAAAGCCATATTTTCATCTGCACAGGTCTCCAGGGGAAATAACAAGGTCAGTCACTGAAATTAAACCTCATCAGACTGAAGTGCAAATATTTGGTTTAGAGAGGGGATGAAAAGCTGACTGACTGAAGGGAAATTGATTGAAATCCACATTTTGGGACATCCACCTGCTAGTCTGGGACTCGAATTTTTTCCTTTTTGCAGCAGTTTAGTGCCTGAGTGATGCCAGCAGAGTCCTTCTGGATAGATGTGGGTGTTAGTGAGCCCCTGCTCTTTGAGGTTCATCTCCAGTGAAGCAGCTTTGTGGTGCTGGCCCCACCAGCACCAGGGTGGGAAAAGTGCAAATTTGCATTGTGAGCCAGGGAATTCAGGACTGCAGTCCCTGTCCCCAGGAGTTTGGCACATTAATGGTTGCGGAGATGCCATGGGAAGAAGCCCAAGGCTGGGAGGGAACCTGGGCTGTGCCAAACACCCAGTGGGACACAGAAGGAGGAATGTTTTATGTGTTCTTTCCTGTTACAGCTGCATTCACCTGCCAGAGAAGGGACATTGCTTCTGGTCCACCTGTGCTTCCACAGGCCATTTATCAAAGCAAGATGTACCTGTGTGGTCAGAATAAAATAAGATTCATGGAGACACACACTGGCACTTCCCAGTTGGAGAGATTCCCTTTTAGTCTGAAATTATTTTGTATTTCCTTTCCCCATATTTTCTTTCCCCTTGTTTAAACCCTGGGGTGAAGCTGGAAGGAATGGAGACAAAAAAAATCCCCCCAAACCCCTTTAATCCCTGCCATGGAGCCAAGTGGTGTTCATTCACTCCTGAGCTTTCTGGGGAACTTCATTTTGCTTTTGAAAAACTGCCATCAATCTTTCATTAATCAGCAGGTGCATTTCTCTCTGAAAGCATTTCCATCAGATTGGAGCAGAGATTTGGGTTTAATCCCTCTGCCCTGTGGCACAGACATGACCCTCATTGCTTTTGAGATGAACAGGAACCCAGTGGGATATAAAGAAAAAAGGAAATTTGGTGATTAGTTCACGTATAAAATATCTTTTCTCCACCAACACCTTCCTGGAGAGAAACATAACTTGTTTCATAGCAAAAAAAAAAAAAAACAAACAAGCCAAAAATAAAACAAAATGCTCAAATCTTTCATCTTCTGGCCTTTCTCCTTTTTGATTCCACAACTGCAGTAATGCTGCTGCTCCTGCATACATAACTGATTTTAAAAACTTGTTTGACTTTATTGCCCCTAAAATTCTGCAATTTCATTTCTAAACCCTAAACATGGTCATATTCTCATTTCTTGCTGTTTGTGAGAGGGTCACAAAGCAACACAGGTCCCAGCTGAACAGAAATATCTCCAGTCTAATGTTAGCATTGAACCTGCTACCTCTAGACCTTGACAATAATTAATTGTTTATATTTTAATTGTTCTATACTCATTAATAAATAATTCAATCACTGAAGTATAGAACAGGAAGGGCTTACTCTATCCCTGATGTAAAAAGGGAGTAAACAGCTCCAGAATGAAGAAGAAGGAATTATTTTGAAGGCCAATCCCAGTTTAATGCTGGTGTAATTCAGGAGTCACTGCAGTGAGCTGACTGGTGCAAGCAGGATCAGAATTTGCTTTATTTCTATAAAGAGTTTTGGAGCCCAAATTCATGATCCTCAAACACATCTGTGCCTTTGGACAGAGGCAGAAGAAGCTTTCACAGAATTCCCAGAATGACCAGGTTGGAAGAGACCTTCAAGGCCATCCAGTCCAACCCAGCCCCAACAGCTCAACTCAGCCCTGGCACCCAGTGCCACATCCAGGCTTTGTTAAACACACCCAGGGATGGGGACTCCACCATTCCAGAACTTTATCACTCTTTCTGGGAATAACTTTTCCCTGCTATCCAACCTGTATTTCCCTTGGTGCAGCTGGAGGCTGTGTGCTCTGGTTGTGTCAGTGCTGCTGCAGACAGAGCCCAGCCCAGCTGAGCACAGGCACCTTTCAGGAGCTGCAGAGTGATGAGGGCAGCCCTGAGTCTCCTTTCCTCCTTTAACACCTTTTAAGAGGCACATCTCTGGTCTCTGATGCAGCAATGGATGCAATTGCCCTGCTGGGGTCAGTTTTGGGGTCAGGCTGGAGCTGGGGGAGCAGCAAAAGTGCTGAGCTCTGTTCTGTGCTCTGTGTGGGGCCAGGCTGTGGGGCCAGGACAGCTCTCTCCACGTTGTCATCTGCAGTGAAGTCCTTGAATTCCATTTTATTGATGAGCTGGATGAAATACAGAGTGGAGCTGGCCAAGTTACGGAGCCAAATTCCTGCACTAAGCCAGTCAAAGAGGGCCCAATCCCAATGTCATCATTCACTTGATTGCTCACATCCCCAGAGTGAAAAGACTTCTCTCTTTTTAAACTGATTTCACCCCCAGCTCCTCTGTTTTCCTGGAACACAGCTGGGCTGGCAGCTCTGCCTTGCTGACATTGCCATGCCTGTCGCAGCAGGTCCATTCAGCACGTTCATTTAATCCCTCAAACACCCTTGACAGCAGAAAGGAGGCATGGCTGGATGCTCAGTAATGAAATAATTGTGAGTAGGATGCCTGGGGGCACAGCCCTGGCATGCTGATGTACTCCACATTTTTGAAGGAGCCCCCTCAGCTTAGGAAACATCCCATCTTCAGGGTCCTGTGCAGAACAGCCTGGTGGGGAATGTGACAGGCTGCAGAGAGCCTGTGGTGAGGGTAAATAACCAGCTGGGGTTTTTCTCTGTCACATCTCCAAAAGGCAAACCTTTCCTGGCAGTCTTTGGCATATGGCTGGTGCTGGCATGGGTTAGCACAGGGCTGGAACACAAGAAAAGCTGCAAACACACAAATTTCCTCCTGCAAATGGAGAGGGAGCACAGGGAGAGGAAAAGGAAGGTGAAGACCAGAAGGAAAATGCTCAGTGTGTCTCAGAGCTGGTGGCTCACAGGCTTTCCCCCAGCAAAGCTGCCTGGAACAGATGGGAAGGGATTCCCTCACATCCCACAAAGGAGGCTGCTGGCAGTGGTGCTGCACTTCTGCTCTACAGCTCTGTGCTTCAGTTCCTCTGCTGCTTGCCTGGGACCTGAAATTGCAGTTCATACTTCAATGGATGTATTCCCAAGACTGGGCAGTGCTCCTCTGCAGCCCATCAGTTTTGTTGGGTATAAACATTTACCATGACAGATGAACAGGGGGAATGGCTTTGCAGCCTAAAGGATCCAATCTTTCCCAGATTGACATCTTTGCTTCAAAACTTTGAACCAGTGAGACAAAGCATTTTACACCAAGTGGAAGAACTTGGAAGCTGAGACAGAATTTTCTTTTGCTTCTTCTGGGCTTCCTTGCAGTTAGTCATTCGCCTGGAAAAATGCAGGTCAAATCCTTGCTTTGAACCAGGCACAGCAGCAGAACTGGTGGTACTGGTGGGATTTCTCCAGTATTTCCTGGGTGAGTCCTAATCCAGGTCCCAAAATGCTCAGCAGAGCAACACAAGCACCAAACACAAAGAGAATCACAAAATATCCTGAGTTAGAAGGGACCCACAAGGATCATCAAGTCCAACTCCTGGTCCTGCACAGGACAACCCCAAAAACCACAGCAAGTGCCTGAGTGCATCATCCAAACTCTTCTTGAGCTCTGACCAGGACCACTTCAAAGGTTCTTGCCTCTGAGAACCTTGTGGATTTCAATGGGATATTGTTTGAGGGGTGTCAAGGAATCAGGGCTTCAATGCAAGAAAAGTGGAGAAATCTTGAGCATCCTCTTGTTTTCTCTGCCTTTTGGGAATCAGGGAGCTGCATTTTGATGATCTTATGGCACATCAGAGTTGGATCCTCACTGTTGATGTGGGCTCAGTGCACAGTAGCCATAACAAAGCTGCCTCACACCTGGCCAGCCTGGGATCACCAGCACAGTAATTCCAGGAATTTTCATGTCCTCCTATCTTCTGAGGACCTACAGGCTGGGTAGCCATGGCTGCACTGTGACAGGATCTGAGCTGGCTCCCTGCAAACTCAGGACTGCAAGTTTGCCCTGGGTAGATCACAGCTCCTCGTGGCCCTTTACTGACTCCAGCCCCCACGCTGTTCTCAGTCCCAGAGCTGGAGAAATCCTTTGGGAGCACCCAGCTCAGCTGATAGCAGACTCTGGGAGTGGTTATAGCATGGAACACCGCCCTGTCAGGGCTCAGAAAGGAGCTGGATCTGCCAGTCTCCTCCTGTGCTTTGTGTGGTTTGGTGGCACCCTTTGCTTAAGGCCAACAACCCCCCAACCCCACCAGGCTGCAGGTGCTTCCCTCCATTGAACATTCATTTCACTGTGGAGAAATAAAGCAGGTAAGTCGAGCTCTCTGAGCTCTAAAAGAGGAGCCCACCTCCCTCTCCAGTGCCTGTGTTGGTGACCCAGACACTCCTTTTAGTAGGATGGCAGCAGCTGAATTGCTGAGGGTACACATGAGCTGGGCAGGGATTTCCCACCCTCAGCATAAAACATTTTCAACCCCACTTGTTCCAGTTGAGTGGGACACAAACATGAGCATCTGTATCCCTGTATTTTCTGTCTTCTGACTGAGTTTGGGACTGTGGGGCTGCCTCGAATGAGCAGGACAGGGCTTTAGCATTTCTCCTTTGCCTCTCCACCACAAAAACAAGAATTAAAAAAAACCCTACTCCCTTGGTTTTAATGGGATCCATGTGCATTCTTCAAATAGGAATTGCCCCTGTGTGGAAACTAATAGGCCTTCAGAAAAGAGGTAAAATGCACACAACACATCTTAAATATCTAACAATGCCTTCATATAGGATGAAAGCTCCCCAGAAAAGCTGAAGAAGAAATCTATTTAATAGCTCCTTCCCTCCTGCCTCCCTCCTGGAGTGCCAGTTGTATGCTGAGAACAACCTTGTCCTGATGAAAGCAATTTAACCTGCTGCTGTGACTCTAATTTTTTTTCATCTGGAGAGTGGCTCCTTATGGCAGCTCTGATTCAATTAAGGATTACAGGGCCCTATATTTCCCTTTCCTGACAGTGTGTGCTAAGCAAGTGCAAATGAATTACAGCCCAATTATTTTCCCCTGATCCCTAATGATCCTGGGTGCATCCATGCACCGAAATCTATGGGACAACTTAAAGAGAATGAAAAAACACAGCCGTGCTCTGCTTTTGGCATCTGGCCCTGGTTTTTATACATGCAAATCGAGTTTCCTGTTCATGGAACACAACCAAGCAAAACACCATGTCACCAACACAGTGCAGAGAAGGTCCTCATGCCGGTCCTTCTCAGTGATCTGCTCTTCCACAGGGTTTCTGGAAAGTTTCTGCTCCCAAGGATGGTGGGGAAATAGCAGAACACACTGGGGCATCCTCTGAGGGGCTCTCCTGGTGCTGCAGCTTCATCTCCACCCATGTAAAACGTGGGGGCCATGTGCTGGCCTCTCCCTTCCTGCTCATTTTCCTCCTGTCCCTTCTACCCATGTCCCCAGCACCATCTTGGTGCTGTATCATCACCTGTTATCCACAGGAATTTTGGCACATTCATATGTTTGGTGATTTTTTTTCCTGCTTCCTGCTTCTGTCTCTCCTTTACTGGCTCATTAAAAAAAAAAAAAGAAAAAAAGTGCAATTTGTCTGTTTGAGAGATGCCAGTTCTGTAAAGACACTGAGGCTCTCCCTCCCTTACCCCCAGTACTTCATTATTTATGACACACCAGCATCTCCCAGGCTGTCCTCAAGCAACTTGGACAGTTCCTCAGAGCTATCAACCCCTGAGGGCTTGAAACTGAAGAGTGAAAGGCCTGAAAAGAGGAAGAGCAAAAGTGTTTCTCTGCCTCTTGGCTTGTCCGATCTCATCCTGGATGCCAGCGGCTTTTCCAGTTGCGTGTCCTCCGTTGGCTCATGTGGAGCAGGTCATTTCACAGGGGTTTGTCATGGGATCACCGATTCCCAGGGATCCTCGTGTCTCAGTTTTGGATGCTCAGTGCCTGGGGAGCCTCTCACACCAGGGAGAACTCGGCCTGGAAGCCGGAGCAGCGGCGCGTCTTTGGCGAGCACTTGGTCAGCATGGAGATCTGGGTGCTGAAGTTGGTGCCGTTGCTGCCCAGGGAAGGGTGGTGGTACTTCATGTCCGAGCCCAGGAACCGCTCCAGGTGCCACCTGCGCCACTTCCTCTTGAGCTCAGCCTGCACCTGGGCGTGGGACAGACAGAAAAGGCAGCACAGGGCATCACTTGATGTTGTTCATAGAATGACCAGGTTGGAAGAGACGTTCAAGGTCATCGAGTCAGCCCAGCCCCAACAGCTCAACTCAGCCCTGGCACCCAGTGCCACATTCAGGCTTTGTTAAACACACCCAGGGATGGGGACTGCACCACCTCCCCGGGCAGAACATTCCAGAACTTTATCACTCTTCCTGTGAAAAACTTTTTCCTAATACCCAACCTAAACTTCCCTTGCTGCCGCTTGAGGCTGTGTGTGGCCACATTCCTCCTCACGGAGAAAAGCAAGGCACAACTTCCCAAGGATATTTCTGGGAATCACAGCGAGCAACCTCAAAACAGCAAAAACCAATTCTTATCTCAATTGCTGCTCCTCTTGTTGTTCACAAGTGGAATGCCTTGTTTACATAAAGGGAATTGGTAATTGGATTCTGGTGTGTTTTGATTCATTGGCCAATTAAATCCAGGTGTGTGTGGGGGGGATTGTTGGCTGACAGTCACAAGATTCTGTGAAGTTGATTTGAGTGCTTGTGCAGATTCAGTTTAGATGTAATGTAATATAGTGTAGAATAATATAGTAAAATAAAGTAAATAATTAGCCTTCTGATATCAGTGGAGTTCTCCTCATCATTTCTCCCTCCCACGGGGGTCATTTTGATTTCAGATAACTGTGTGCTCTGGTTGTGTCAGTGCTGCTGCAGACAGAGCCCAGCCCAGCTGAGCACAGGCACCTTTCAGGAGCTGTGAGAGTGATGAGGGCAGCCCTGAGTCTCCTTTTCTCCAGGCTGAGCACCCCCAGCTCCCTCAGGGCTCCTCTCAGGGTTTGTGTTCCCAGCCCCTCTCCAGCCTCGCTGTCCCCTCTGGATGTGCTCAGTGTCCCAAGGTCCTTCCCAAGCTGAGGGGCCAGAGCTGGGCACAGCACTCCAGGTGTGACCCCAGCAGTGCCCAGGGCAGGGCAGAGTGACCTCCCTGCTCCTGTGGCCGCTCCATTCCTGCCCCAGGCCAGGAGCCATCGCCTCCTTGGCCCCCAGGGCACTCTGCTGGCTCATGGTCAGTCTCTGCTGGCCGGTGCCCCCAGGTCCCTTTGTGCCACTGCCCAACCACACCATCCCCAGCCTATTCTGACCTGATTGTGTGAACAGCCTTGGGTAACCCACTTACCCCAGGGGCAAGAATTACTTTATAAAGGTCACTTCATACTTCTGTAAAGGCCACTGAACTTGGCTTGGCCAGAAATTTTAACCACATAAAGGGATGTTCCAGTCAGTAAATTACTGGAGCAGAAATCTCTGAACTTCATCAGAAAGAATATTCTTACTGATACAGTCAAGGTGCCAGACTACTTAACTTCAATGACAACACTTGGTGAGTATAATTAAGATGCTTTTTTTTCCACTGCCCTGGTTTTGGTCCAAATAGAAAGGATTTAACTACAGCTTGTTTGTAAAGCTGTCAATACAGCTGTGCTTTTTTTTGACAGAAGCTGCTTGATGCTGCTCAGAGTGTTTACAGAAATAACCTGGTCTATGTCGTCCCAATTCAAATCCTGAACAAACCTGACCACTGTCCTTGTCCCCTTCTGCAGCCCTCCAGTGCAAATTTTTAGGTAACAACATGAATTAGAAGGAACAGCTGTGTCTGAAGGGCTCTGGGAAAAACAAACACAGGAACAGCACAATGCCAGGATGAGAGTGCCAGGACTAAAATGTGGGCAAGTCAAGATTATTCCTGCAAGGCAGAAACACGTTCACCTGCACTGCTGTGTGCAGTCACACCAATGCCTGTGCTGGTTTTGGCAGTGGATGTGATCCTGGAGGGGATTCCTGGAGGCACTGAGCATCAACAGGGCTTAGGTGGGATTTATCCTGCCCTGCTGAAGGTGGTGCTTTGGGATCAGGGATTGTGCAAGTTCACACAGGAGCTCTGCTGATGCTGTCTCATGAGGAGAGGATGGGCTCAGCAGCAACGCTGCAGTGCAAGCACGAGTCGTGATGTGTTTATTAATTATTGTTACTAATTGTGCTGAAAACTGTCAGGCAAATGGTTAAATTGCTTTCCTGGAGAGAGAGGTGTGATTTGGATGCTTCCCCCCAATATTGTAACACCAGAATCAGGAATGGGACACTTCTCAATGCACTCTCCACATGCATTCATTCTGTCCTAGCTGCAAACATTAACCAAAAACCCTGATGGTCTGGTCTTACCTCTCCATTGAGAAAGCAGTACAGAACAGCCACCACAAATCCCTGGGGAAAGGAGAAAACAGGATTTTAGCACTACAGACAAGGGCAGAGTGTAGATCCATTCAGCTCCCAAAGGAGAGATCACACAACCACAGAATTGCTCAGATTGGAAAAGACCTCTAAGGTCATCAAGCCCAACCATTCCCCCAGCACAGCCAAGTCCACCGCTGCCCCATGCCCCCAAGTGCCACATCTGCACAGTTTTTGAACCCTTCCAGATGCCAGATGTGCAGTGATGATGATGCAGACAGGGATGTTAATCATAATTCACCACTGAATGAAACTTGCTGCTCAGAGCCCCATCCACCCTGCCCTTGGCCACATCAATAATACAAAATCTGAACTGAGGTGTTTATTTTACTCCCTTTAGTATGAAAAAACACAGACATGCCAATGTACAGAGGAACATTTTCTTTTCATTTCCTAAAATGAGGGAAGAGAATCTCCTTCTGGAAGGCAAAATATAAATTCATCTTTCATCCTGGCTAGGCTGGAGTGAGTAGATTTCCCACAAAGGTACAAGAGCAGTGTGGGGCATATCCAGAAGAAAACCATGTACAGCTCTTTGCATTTGTCCCTGGTGACAGACCTGGTGACCCAAATGGTGGCTTACCTGGAATGACCCAACCACGAGCTCAAAGACCAGCTTCACTTCTGCTTTGAAATTGTCAGGGAAGAAAGCAAACATGATGTAGTGAATGCCAAAGAGAGGGATCAGCAGCAGAGTGGACTTGGCCAACCTCCTGTTGGAAAGACAAACATGAGGCATGAGGGGAGAGGGAAGAGGGTAAGAAGCTGAGGAATCCTGCAGCTGAGCCCTGAAATAAACCCTGAAAATTTATTATTTCTCCTTGTCCCACAGACTGCAGATGGCTGGTGATTTCAGACCTGGTGGCACCATAAAATGTGACATTTTTATTCCCAGTAGCTCCACTGGAGGTATTTCTTTCTCCCTCCTCTCTTCTTCCCCTCCCACCAGAGATCTTTTTTTCATCTCCACAAGCTAAATCATCATCTACCAATGTCTTTGTTTGCCTGGGATTTCTGAAAATTACAGCTTCTGGGAGAGAAATGGTATGTTTAGCTTGGAATAATGACAGGCTACTGCACAATGAATGTCTCCAAAGGAGGGGGATGAACAGTATTAGTGCTTAATGGCATCATGCTGGGTAATCAGGGGTCTAATTAGGAAGAGATGACAATGTATTAAGTGTAATCATTATTAAAAAGTAGCTGGCAGAAAGAAAATGAAATCAAGGGTCTAAGGATGCTTGTGGGTGTTTTGTCTCCCTTGGTCACTCGTATCTTGTGACATCTCCCCCTCTCTCAGAGGCTTCTGGAGGAAATAAAGCTAAGGCTGGGATGTTGGAAATATTCATTTTCCACCTGCAACCCCTCCACCTCCAAAACCTCATCAGGCTCAGACCTCTCAGACCATCCTCATTTATTTGGCACCTGCAGGAGCTGGTGGGAGGCTGATGTGGCAGCTTTGTGCAGAGGATGCTCATCCCTGTGCCTGCCAGAGCTCCTCTGTAGCTCTCCCTGGGCCTGGCCCAGAGACAGCTCAACATTAAGGCTGTGATTGGAGGCTGTGGCTCATCCCAGGCAAAATGAAAGCCTGCAGGAAGATGAGGAACTTTACAGGAATTTGCCTTTCCCACCTCCCTCCCTGGCAGGCACATCCCTGCTCATAGGGATCCAAAGTCGGAGTTCTCTGAGGAACATCAGCTTAGAGGAGGAGATGTGATGCTACCTTTGTGTCCCACATTGACACAGATGCTGTTTGCAGCCTCCAGTGGATTAGAAAATTTCATCTTATTATTGCAGACAACATTGGGGCCTTAATTACAATATTTTCCCTCCTGGCTGAACTGTGGTGATGGAAAGAACATTAATGACAAAACTTGAGCCCCCTCCTCCAATCTGCACACCTCACCCCAGTCTCTTGCTCCCAACACTGAGCTTCACCAGATACTGAGTTTTAGATTTTATTTTGGCATCAAGGCAAGGACTCTGTGATTTTTAAAAGACTCCACCACCTAAACACTGCACTCAGGAAAATCATCACCCAGTCCCGGTGTAATTTCTCCCAGGAAGCTCAAGCCTGGCTGTGCTGGAGGCAGAATTGCTTGGGGAATTGTCTGAAACTGGTTAAATCTGCTGGATTCTCAAAACCCTCATTACTCTGATTCCCAGCACATCCCAGACCTCCCCTCTCTGACAGATACACGTGGTGACAGGTAATTTTGGGAGAGCAGGTGTCCATTAACCTGCATGGAACCTGCTCCTGTCCTTGGGACTGGGCAAGACTGGACCAACATTTCAGTCACGCTCCTTGAAATCATAATGGAAGAGTTACTCAGAGGACTTTAATGACAATATTGATCCACAGATATGGAGAGAATGGGGAGATGAATTTTGCTCAAGTTTTCTGTCGCAGAAGACAAATTCTATTTGCCTGAAATTTTGCTGTCCCATTCTTGCACATGTCCCTGTCATTTCCAGAAACCTGTTTAGGGAGACTTGTTTTTAGAGCTTCCAGTACAGTTCCCTGTCTGCAGCATTAATGAGGGAGTCAGCAGCACACCTGAACTTCCAGCCTGCAGCTAAATTCAGACCTTTTGCAGTTGAGCAATGCTGTCAGCATGTCAGCAGGCTTTGTTTGTAGAAAATAAACAATATAGAACACACATGAGAAGGAGGGAGAAATGCAAATGAGCTATCCAGGATGCTGTTCATTTAAAACAGATTTGTCTCAGATTTGGCAGGAGGAATGCACACAGAATCACAGAGGCATTAGGTTGGGAAAGACCTCCCAGCTGTGCCTGATCCCCACCTTGTCCCCAGCCCAGGGCTCTGAGTGCCACATCCAGGCCTTCCCTTGGACACCTCCAGGGATGGGGAGCCCACAACCTCCCTGGGCAGCTCCTTCCAATGCTTCACAACCCTTCTGCTGAAGGAATTCCTCCTGATGTCCAACCTGAACCTCTCCAGGCACAACTTAAGGCCATTTCCTCTCATTCTGTCACTTGTTGCCTGGGAGAAGAGCCCAGTCCCCATCTGGCTCCGACCTCCTTTCAGGGAGTTGTGGAAAGCAACAGGATCACCCTGAGCCTTCTCCAGGCTAAACACCCCTAGTTCCCTCAACATTTCAGCAGAAGTTTTTTGCTAAGAACTGTTGGGCCCAGCAGTCAAACCCCAGAAGTCTCCACAGATTTCTGTCTGAAAGTAAAAATCTTAGGACCATGCTGAGAACTTGCCTTGGTGGGGCCCAGCCTTGAGTTTCAGACAATTAATATTTGTTTCCAAAGGAAAGTGGGGTGTCTTGTACCTGCTGCAGTGAATTCAGTCAACAGGGTTTTCCAGATGTGGCTGGTGGCCAGGTGCCACTGTACAAGGGGACAAGTGTCCCATAGGTTTTCTGTGTCCTGGGTGACCTGGGGGACAGGTCCATGCAAGTATTGGGAGTGTCCTAAAGCACCTCATGTGGCTTGGAAACCTAAAATTCTAGGGCCAGGTTGGAAAGAGCTCTGAGCAACCTGGGATAGAGGAAGGTGTCCCTCCCTACGGCAGGGGTTTGGAAGTGGAGGAGCTTTAAGGTCCCTCCCAACCCAAAATGTTGTGGGATTCTATGATTTTGTGAAGTGAGCAACTGATTAATTCCCTAATGGAACTGAGCCATCTTTCCAGGTGGCGAAGGGAGGTGAGGACCTGTGGATGCCAGGATCAGTTGTCCTTCAGCAGAACCCCCTGTTGAGCAGGTCAGTGAGGGGAGCTCTGTGTTTTACCAACATGCCCTACGTTTGTTTACAAGGCAAAAAGAGCTTTCCTGGCAGCTCCACCTCACTGGAAAATGTATTCTGAACCCAGAGCCCAGCGTGACCTCTGAGATAATCTGGGCATAACTCATCAGGTGCACGTTGGCAGCACTTCTGCTGAGGTGAACAGGAGCCAGCAGTGCCAGGACACTGCTCAGTACTAGAAATTATTTAAATATGCTGATTTAATCTCTGCACCTGCTGCAAACCTGGGGTGCAAAGATAAAATTCCCAATTGGAAATCCAGAAGGGCAGGTGGTAGAAAGCACAGGGTCTGGTAATGTAGGTGTGTTGTGATGACAGAAAAATAGGTAATTGGCTTTGGCTGCTGCCGGGAAAATTAGGGTAAAAAAACTGGCATTTCCTTTCATAAATCTGAGAATCTCTCGAGGCAGATGAAATGAATAATTCACCATCACCAGAGAGAAAGTCTCAGTGCTGTGGCTGGGCAGGATTTAAGGAACATATTGTTACTTTTTTCCATCCTGCAGGAAGATGAACTGAGATTTTTCAGGGTACCCAAAAGCACAGCTCCCTCAGAAGACAAAGATTTACAAGCAGTGACCATGTAGACACTGGACTCTCTTCTTTTAATTCTTTTCTAGGAAACATTTAATAAATATCCGGAGCAGAGCCAGAACAGTGGGAAGAGTCAAAAATAACCTTGTCTGGACTTTTATTTTATTTGCATTGAAGCCAGAATAAATCTATGATAGACATTTCTTTTACTCTTAAAATACTGCAGCTGAGACCAGCCTTGGCCATTGAGAGACATTGATCTCTCTGGCATCTTGTTCATTATATAAAGCCCCATTAAGGTCAAACTCATATCCCTGGAATAAAAGTATTAAGTCAACTAAAACTTCTAAGGCAGTGATCCTTCTCAACAGCAAAGAGAAATGTATTGAGTTAATCCAGTCTTGTTTAGAGATCTCTTTTAGGATAAGGAAAATTTGTCACAGATCCCACTGAATGGTAAATTTCTAGATCTTTCCTTCTTTAAATCTGAGGGTCAGGAAAAAAAGGCTCTGTACTGTGGAGATCAACATTTTGTTTTCAATCAGGGTCCTTCTGCCTTCAGAATCCAATAAATATTAAATATTCAAAGAAAAATTATATTTGGCTTCATGATCATTATTATTACTCTCATTTCTTCATCATTAATCCTTGTTGAAATCCCTCTCACCTGCCACAAACTGACATAAAACCTGCCCAGCTCTTTTAGGAAATGCTCCATTTCCTGATTTTTAATCTGCTTTAAGCAATTAAAATTAATTGATTTTGATCAGTGCAGACAGATGCAATCATGATACAAGATACAATAATGAACTATCAAGCAGCCAGGCAGGTTTCCCAAAAAACCACTTTTAGGATAGGCTTGGAAAAGTTTGGGACTTACGAATATTGGCTGGTTTCATTGTGCCCAACATCTGGGGAATGCAGCTTCTGGACTAAGATACGGATGATGCAGATGAAGAGGATGAAGTTCACCTGTGGAGATGGGAAGAGAGGGGTAAAACATCAGCATTTTCCTCCAGGGAAAAGAGCCCATCACTAGAGGGGAACCCCTCTCACTGGAATGGTTTTTGCCATGGAAGGAGCTGCCGTTTAACAAGCCATGAGCAGAGAGCCCCTCTCAGGGGCGGGGAGCACATGGAAAACCGACACAGGATGGCATCTTGGGCCTGACATCAGCCTGCTTGGGACTTCGTGTCATACATCCCAAGTATGATGATGTCAAGCCCAACGAGCACAGCTCCGCACGACGTCCTGCTGCGCGCGCGCGGAGGAGCCGCGGCGCCCGGCGGCTCGCGAGGCGGTGGCATGGGGCCAGCTGCTGAGCGTGGTGAGCCAGGGAAACCAAACCAAAGCACGAAGCAGGATCCACTCCAGCGGGCCTCTGCTCAATCCTATTTGATGCCGTAGGATTTAGGCTTTTTGTTTTTCAGATCCTGTACTGCTTTAGGGTATAGGTCTACAACTCCATAGCCTACCAGCTGCTGTTCTCCCGTCTTATTCAGACAAAACAATTCCTCTCTAAGCCTGAAACTCAGGGACACCTGACTGTCTCAGGCCCTGAAAAGTATAAACAAAAATGAGAAAACTGGGGGTATATGACTTCATTACCTGAAGCTGTACTTGGAGGATTTGATGCCTCGGGTTTTAGCTTTTCATTTTTTTTCAGATTCTGTGCTGCTTTAGTGTGTGGGTCTGGGTTTCGTATTAGGGGATGGTGAGCTCTCTTCACAAAGTAGGGAGACAAAACAGTTCCTTCTCTAGCTGGGCACCAAGGACTAATGATCCAAATCTCAGCCCAAGAGCATAAACAATGTGGGGTGAAGAGAGGAAAAAAAAGGAGGATGGGACTTTATGGGCTGGAGCTGTGGTTGGACAATTAACTCCAATATGCAAATGGACCAGAATTTATGAAAATGTGAGATCTTGTGACCAAGCCCTCTTTTACTTCCATCTTGGAGGCATCCGGGCAGAGCCCTGACTCTGGCTCCAGTACTGCCAGGGTGTGGCCTTTGAAGGCTCTTCAGTAAATATCCTCTTTGTTCCCCTTAACTCTGTATAGCCTCTGTTCTAGCTGTTTAAGGCATCAGTATAACCTCTGGTCTGTAAATGGACCAAACTTATAGCTGCATGAAAAACTCATGGCCATCATCCATCCTGGGTGTAGCCCCTCTCAGAGGTTTCTGACTGCCCAAGGTGAACCTATTGAAGGTTCACTTTTATTCTCTTAATCTTGTCTAGCCTGTTTTAGGTAGCCACTCCAAGGCATCATATTGGCCATGTCCTGTCTTGTGCAGCAAGGGATAGACCTCACCAGGGCAGTGGGGAATGTTCCCTCCTGGGATGTTAGACCAGAGCAGCCTGGCTGATACCCCGATTTTAGGTGGTTCTTTTCACCCCAAAATCTCACAGTGCTCTACCAATGTACCCAAGCAATGCGAACCCTATTTAATAGCAAAGGTGTAGAGCTAGGAATGGGAATGTCCTGATGGCATGAACTGAATGAAAATCTGCTTCTTTCAAGGTCCTCTCTGTTGAGTCATCCTGTTACTCATGCAACACAGACAACAGAAAAGCAATGACAGATTTCTGGGGATTAGTTCAGTTTTAGTTTGGCACACAACCCCTTTCTTTATCCTTTCATGGTCAGTGAATGTGCAAATGATTCTAGTTTTTAGAGGCTCAGCAACTGGAAGGGATTGTGTTAAACCAGCCAATCTGATTCCCTGCAAAAATAGATGATAAGATTTCTTCCAGCAATTCCTACACTTATCACAACAATAGAATAAAACAGACTGAAGCCCGACTCTCAAATAGACAGTCTTTCTTCAAAGCCTATGAGTGATTGGATATTCATTGCATTTCTTGGTTATGATGCATTGCTTAATCACTTCTTACCTTTCCTGAGCAATTTATCATAGTTTCTGTTTGTATTTACTTCCTTAAAAAATGGTTTGCATGTCTAATTTGGTGGGAAGTGAAATTTATTAGTCCCAACCAGCATTATCTAGATCAACTACACTAATGATCATTGATAACACACAGGCTGCTGCAAGGAAGGCAAGAGTGGAGCAATTAAATTCTGACTGTGTTGGCTTGGAGAGGTCAAGAGCAAACATGGAATGGAGTGTAATGTATGGGCTTGGCATAACCTTGGAATTCCATGGCAGAAAATACAGGAATCAGGATACTGGAGAAGGTGCTTAAAGTATTTTTTATCCCTAGAGTATGATGACCATACTCTATGATCATAGAGTAAGGTGATCAATGTGTTCCCCGTGCTTAACACCTTGTACACAAGATATATCTCATGTATCATAAAGATCTTATAGATCTTGTCTATGTATTTCTTCCTTGTACACAAGATATTTCTCATGTACCTCAAAGGTCTTACAGATCTTGTATATCTATTTCTTCCTCACACTGAGATATCAGCTGTATTCCCGTGGATTTGGAGGGAATGCTGCATTGGCCCCTGGAGAAACCTGCTGTTCATCAGCCAGTGGCCATCATGCCCTTCCTTTAGGACAGATTTATAGGATATCTGCTGAGGGAAAATCAGGAACTGCTGGGTAAATTCTGTTTGGCAATGAGGAAAAGATTTATTGGCCAAAAGAAAGACCCATTGATCTGAGGAGAATAAAAGGGTGTATTTTTTGACTGAAATCTTATCTCAGGAAAGGGAAAATGCTATCTATAGCTTTCCAGGATGATATAAATATTTGGAAATGTGTCATCTAAGTACTCTATTTCTTTCCAGTGACGTAAACAGAGCAAGATGTCATTATTGAAACTTTCAGTCTGGAATTCCTGCATGATAAATGCCACAGAAAAAAAAAAAATAGTCTTCTTGTAAAAGTCATAATGTACATGGAATAAGAAGAATGTCTAAGGAAAGATTTTTGTTTAAAGAGATAAATTTGATTTATTTCTGTTGTATTTTTTTTTTCTTCCCTTCCCACATCCTTGACTTCATTTAAGAAAACTCAAAACTAAGTTTAACTCCAGTTCATTTGATTTTAAGGCTTGGATCCAGGCCCAACAGAGCAATGTTCAACAAGGATGGAAGGGCCCAGAGTTCCTGAGAAGTGTCCTGGTTTCTATGGTCAGGATTGATCATATCCAGAGAATGAAAATAAAATAAATGAAAATAAAACACTTCTGATGATTTTTCTGGAAATTAGCCAAACTCCTCTAGAACTTACTCCAAGAATATGCAGCTAGAATGCAACTCTGTACTGCATGCAAGAGGCAAATTCCTGAGGGAAGTCATCTGTTCCCTTTTTATCTAAGTGGAAATTCATGGTGGGACTCATGTTAATTTGCAGTGTTGACATCTACAACTGAACAAGTCATCCTGGTCAGCTCAGAGAAACAAAACCCCCCCTAGCACGGGTCATCTGATGGAATTCACTGATTCCTGGGGCAAAATGAGCCTTTCCTGGATGTCCAACCACATTCCTCCACCTCCCATGGCCACCCCACCAAGGAGATGGAGGTGGTCAAAGCTACATCAACTCAGCTCCACCCTGGTGCCCTGCTCACTGAAATTCCTCCTGTGGTCAAGGCTGCAGGTGAGGGTGTTTATCTGGAGGAGGAATTCCCTCATCTTAAAGCAAATGTTCAGTGTGCAGTGGGGTTTTACCTGGCAGTGCATTTTCCATGGACATTTACAGGACACTTCTCAACACCCCTTCACCCCTCCCCAGTTAGGACTAAAGATGGCTTTGCAGCCAGCAGAACGTGCTGATACTTTACCAAAATAGACACCAAAATAGGAGTTTTAATGATCCACCAGAATGGGGATTCCACTATTTCCTCCCAGCACCTAAAAAGAAACAAAGCCAGACTTAAAACATCAAGCGCAGCAAGCAAGCGGGGCTGTCACCTTCTCAGCTTTCCCTAAAAGCTAAGTTTTGCTAGGCTGGGTTGTGTGAAGAGGACTAAACCTCATGTGTGTGGACTGGGAATGGACAAAACTTGCTTTGCAATGGCTGTGAGCACTGGTAGGTACCAAATATCCCTGAGGTAATTTTTTCCCCTTGGCCATGGAATGTTAGGCAGGGTGAACGAGGGGGAGGATGGTGATTTTTCTTAATTTCTCCTACACTGAGCTCTGCTGCAGGGAAATGCTATTGCAACCATGAAAATTGATCAAAATTTATGAAAAGATTCATCAGGGTTCCAGTGCTCTCCACCAGCCTGGATGGAGGGGGTTTGAAAAGCACAGAGCAATTGGCACCAACAGAAAAAAAAATAAAAAATCACATCTTTCTGAAAAAAATACCAGCCAGTGGTGGGGTTAGTCCCACAAATCCAGCAAACTGCACCTGAACTATGGATGGAGTTAGGAAAGTTAAAAAGGGTCCAGGGTGGGATTTATTTCATCCTGAAGCCAGAGCTGCCTGCACACACCACCCCTCACCCGGGACTGCATTTTAAAGCCAACCAGGAAATGAGAGGAAAGGACTGATGTAGGAATCCCTGATATTTCTTGGGACACCTTTATCTGCACAGCCAGGTGACAGAAGGTGCATTTTTAGGAAAGCATTCATGGAAATTGGGCTGCTTTCATGTAAAAATAGCTTCTTGGAGCCTACTGCAGACAATTTCCCCCAGATTCAGCTCCTCTAATTCCAAATATTGGCAGTGAAGGCTGTAGGAGATGAAGAGAGGCACTTTTAGAGCACAGTTCCTGAGACCTATTGTAAGCATCAACTTTAGGATGATAAAAATTGCACTCTGTGGACTACACTGACTAAATCTGCCCTAACTCTACAAGGAGATGAAGCAAATTTCTCACATACAGATGCTTCCAGTTAGGTGTGTGCTGCCCTCTCATTTAGAATTCAAGTGGCCCTAATTTTGTCTAGTGCGCTTCATTTTTGAAATAAATTGAGACAGTCTGAATGAAGGTCACTTTCACTTGGAGTTAGAATGTTTAAATAAAGTCTTAGTGTTGTTTAACCAATCTTACCTAATTAGGGTTTATTTAATCTGGATTAATTTCCTGTAATTTTTCTCTGCAGGTAATGGAAAAAAAAAATCTGTGTTAGGTATTAATATATTCTGTAAATTCATTTTCTGTTTTACTCAGCACAGAAAATGCAAAGATTTCTGTATTTTCATTAAGAATTTTTGGAGCTGAATGGGAATATATAGTAAGAAAAACTGGTATCCAGAATGGTTAAATGCTCCTGTCTCTGTCTCATTGTAGAGGCTATTTATTAACAGACTAAATAAGGTCAGCTTTATGCAGATAGAGTGAAACCATAAAGGAAGTGAGTAGCCCTCAGGAAATGTGCTGGCATGACTATAAATCAAAAATGCAGTGAGAAATCTGAGCTGCTTCTCATAGTGAAAAAGGGGCAAACCAGGACACATTTGGAGGGGAAGAATGCATGGGAGAAAATGGATTTAACTCCAGGATGCAAATGCAAGAAGTGAGGGAATGCAAACTGAGGACAGAATAAGCACTTGATTCTGCATCTCTCTGGGGTGTTTTCCCATAAAACCCTTTCCAATTACTGCAGTCTGACCACTTGAATAAAAGCAAGAATGAGGATTTCAGGATCAAATCCTCTTTGCTTGCTCATATCCTTGGATAACTCTGGTGTCTGCCTCATTTTCTTAGCTAAATTCTGTCTGCTTCTTATACAAAATATCAAAGGCTGCTGCTAGGTTAAAAGGGATGAAGAATTAGATCCTAAAATCTGCTTGATAAAAAAACAATAAAAAAAAGAATTTTCAGCCTTTTCCTGTGGGAGAGAATTGGGTGTGTTTATAATTTCCCTGCTGCATGTTTAGGGTCAATTCTGCAGGGTGCAAAGCTCTGCTCTGAGCACGGGGACAAATGCAGCCATCAAGGTCTGCTCACAAATTCCCTGCAAATATCCTGACCAAGGCACTGGGAAGTAAAGAGGGGGGTGTTTGGCCTAAAATGATTTTTCAGGGAGACCTTGGAGCGTTTCCTGGCTCCTGGTGGCAGGGGAGAGGTGCTGCTGCTGCTGGATTTTGGGTTGCTAAGGCTGCAGGGCTTTCCTTGGTCATATAAAGGGTTTACAGAGGAAAATATAACTGATATAATTTTCCTTATAAAGGAAATAGAACTGAGTGCACAGGCTTACCCAACATCGAAAAAGTAAATCCTGACAATTGTCCAGGCAGTGATGAACACGGAGGGGGCACCTGAGGAGAGAAGAGATGGTGTTGCTGTCAGAAATCATGATCAAGTGGTTACCTGATTTCATTACCAGATTATTTAAAATCTGCCTCATTTCTCAGGGCTCTTCTCCCTTGCTCCCCACCTCTCCTGAGTGACTGAGGGGATGCCTTCCCTCAGGGGTGGGAAAATCCTTCACATTTTCAACCCTCACATGCCAAACAGGCAATGCTGCCTTTCCCTCCCTGTGGCCATGCAAGCTCTCTGGAACTGCTCCCAGCAGGCTGAAATTCCTGTTGCAGTGCCTGGAAAAACCTTCCAGGAGTGAAATGCAAGGAATAGGAATCACTTGGGCCACCTACAGAGCAGACTCCTGTCCCTTGGGAGGTCACCACAGGCTGTCCTGAACATCAAGGGGCAGAACTGTGTGTTCCTCACACACAGGTCATCCAGCTACGTTAAATGTTTGATTTAGAACAATAAGAATGAAATATCCCTGGGCTCTTTTGCCCTTTAAGGCAGCCTGGAGTGCCAGGTTCACACACAACTGTCTGTAGTTGGCCAGGTGAAGCTGCCTCTGCTCCTCACTCCATGATCTGCCACGTTTGGGTGGTCTCGTCCTTGTGCTGGCTCTTTTATCTTTGACTGGATTTAAGTTGGAAATACTCATAGGAGGACACATCTCTGCTCTGTGTTACTCACAGCTTGTGTACCCTTTATTCCCAGTGATTTCTGAGTGCAATGGTACTAAAACCAGTAAAAACTGTAATTAGTGCATCCAAATTATTAATTCATGCGTAATCCATTCCAGATCCATCCCTGATGCTCTTGCAAATGATGGATGACTGAAAGGCCAAAAGTTCCCTCCAGCACTTGCCATGTACTGGAATTGCCCTTCTGCACACAAACAACCTCAGGACACATTGAGTGCAAGAAATTTCCTTTGATTTAAATCATTACCTTCATGCATTTTTCTTTAAAACCTGCCAGCTCTCCATGCTGCAATAAAGAATATCTGGAGCACAAGGTGAGTTTAACAAAGGTAAGACCTGCTCCCATCATCCCTCCTTCTGCCCAGAGCATGGAGAACCATCCTGCTTTGCAGTGTGAAGCCAAGCATAGCTCCTGCCACTTTCAGTGGAAGTTACTCCATGGATAATTGAGCAAATCCTGAATCCTGCCATGTCCCTGGACATGGCACAACTTTATTTTACCTTTTCTTCTTAAGATTCTTCCCTGCTCTTATTATTTCTCTGTTTCAGCTATGGAGAGCAGGCAGTAGAAAGTTATTTGCTTACTTAAATATAAATCTTCAACTAAATGGCATGAAAGGGGAAAAATTATCTGTTTCCTTTTTGGATAAATAAAAGAAGTTGATCTGGTAGGATTAATTTGCATAAGTCGCCAATGCAGTTGTGAGTTACTTTGTGAAGAGCTTAATTCTCTCTTCCTTACCATTTTTCTAATTTTTTTTTTTGCTTATTTTTATTTTATTTTATTTTATTTTATTTTATTTTATTTTATTTTATTTTATTTTATTTTATTTAAAAATATTTTTAAAATTTTATTTTCATTATATGATTTTAATTTAATTTAATTTGATGCATCTGAGACTGGATTTGCATGAAGGCTGGAGAAATCACCAATGCATGAGCAGAAGGTTATCAGCATTAGCACACAGGTGATGGGATCTCAGGGCAGCTGGCTGGCCTGAATTCAGTGTCTGGTTCAGTCCAGGAGTTCTGCTTTGCTGGGATCCATCCTTACAAGGTCAATCCATGATATCAAATTTGGAATTCCTGCCCAATATCCAATCTAAATCTACTCTCTGTCAGTCTGAAGCCATTCCCTGTGTCCTGTCCCTCCATCCCTTGTCCCCAGTCCCTCTCCAGCTCTCCTGGAGCCCTTCAGGCCCTGGAAGGGCTCTGAGCTCTCCCTGGATGTTTCCCTTCTCCAGGTGAACATTCCCAGCTCTCTCAGCCTGGCTCCAGAGCCAGCCCTGGAGCAGCTCTGTGACCTCCTCTGGAGTTGCTCCAGCTGCTCCACAACCTTTTTATTTTGGGGACCCCATGGCTGGCTGCATCTCTGCAGGTGGGATGTCAGATGAGGAGAGCAGAGGGACGGAATCACCTCCCTCAGCCTGCTGGTCACATTACTTTTGAGGCAGCCCAGGACACAGTTGGGTTTTTGGGCACGTTTTGAACTCATGTCCAGCCTCTCATCCACCAACCACCCCAGAACCTTCCTGGGACTTAGGGAGGCTGGATGCTGTCGACAACATCTGTCCTAGGGTGACATTAGGATGCTTGTATCCCCATTGGTGTGCTCTGTTTATGCTGGATATTCTGTTCTGTGCCTTCAAGACTGGCTCTGAAGGGTGAATGTTTTGTTTTGGTTTCTGATCAGCCGCTCCCCCACAGCTGGCAGCACACAGAGACAGGGCAGTACAAAGTGCTGCTTTTGCTTTTTGCCTGGCTTTTGGCTTTGCTCCTGCTTTTTGCTTCTGCTCATCAGTTAGTTTAGCTAAGCAATCAGAATTTTTCCCTGGACTGTTTTTCCTTTCCCTTTCTTGGAACCACTCAAGCCTGCTCTGGACTGGGACCTGGGACACCAAGAGTTTGCACCCTGTGGCTACAGCAGCCATCCCCAGCACCAGAGGGACTGATAACAGAGTGACCACCCCCAAGAGAGACTTTCTGAATTTGTCATCTTTTTCAGAGTGGTGAAAGACTGTTGTCACCTGGTATTGTTCATTCTGTGTGCTGGGGGATGCTGTACCTGGTAAATAAACAGGTTCTTTCCACTTCTCTCCCAGGAATTCTTCCTGAACCGGTTGGGGTGAGGGGCCCTGTGGGTTTTCTTTCTGGAGGAGCCCCCTTTGGAGGTTTTCTCCCAAATTTGCCCTAAACCAGGACAACATCTCTGCCCCACCTGAGTGCCCAGGTATCTGTGCTAAATTCCTGCTGAAAGCACCAGCCAGGACCCCCTCCTGGAGGAGATGCGTACCCCAGCCGATCAGGATGTACCACCAGAAGTATTTCCTCTCGGAGAAGAAGGAGATGACCAGCAGGGTGTGAAGGTACAACCCCTCCACCAGCAGCCAGAAGAAGTTGGCCATGACACAGTACTGGAAGAAAACCATCATGGCCTTGCAGCCCACCTGGAAGAGAAGAAATGAGCAGAGGTGAACTGTTGGAGCCCTGGCTGCTGAGAATTTCAGATTTCTGTGCTGCCAGGCACTGACCCCCCAGAGAACACTGCATTGACCTGAGGCCGTGGAGAAGCTTCCAGAATGGAATGACAGAACTGGGATTGTGGGTGTGGAGTTTGGATAGAAGTGTGTGATATCACAGGGTGGGAAACTCAGAGTTTAAGGGTTTAGAATGTAGTAATATATATATAAAGCAAGATGGGGGTTTTAAAGCAGAAGTTAGTCCTTCTTCTTCACCTTCTTCTTCATGAGTTTAAGTAGATAAAAAAATAAGTATTAGATAAAAAAAATCTGCATTACAGACCACGAGTAGTAAGTTATTAAGCTAAAAGTAAAAAAAAACTTGTGTCATTTCTTAATTAGACAATTTATCCTTTAAAAAACCTTATAAAGAAAAAGATACAGCTCAATTTTTAACTTAATAGAAAGTATTATAAAAGTCACCCTTTATGAGACTGTAATGTAAATAAGAACTAATAAACATCTGAGTCAAAACAAGGAATACCATCTCACACATTTAAACCCATCCTTAACAAAAAAAAAAAAAATCCACATAGTGGTGCCCTGTGTTAGGAACTGCAGCACATTCCCACAGGAAAGAAATTTCCACCAAATTACCAGTGACCTTTGCTCTGGGTGTATCTTTGGGATTGTTTTGTGCAGCACCTGATTCCTTATGGAATGAATTCTGTGGTGAAAAAAGTCTACAAGAAGTCACTCCTCTTCAGGAAAAGAAGCACTGGGATGTGTATTTTTCAATAAAGGACAGGCAGGAGAAGCAGGGCAAGCACACAAAAGCACGCACAGCTTTCATTGCTCTGGAAGGCGAGAGATTTGAAAAGGGAAGGTGAATTGTTTACCTTCAGGAAATGAATAATTAAACACAGTAACTTCCTGTGTGGAGACTTCACTGCAGCTCAGGTAATGGGAATAGTTCCCTTAGCAAAGAAATAAATACAAATGGAAATTTCTGCCACTTGGCACCCACTGCATCATCACACATCCTCCAGGTGTTGTCAGCAATTGCCCTGCTGCTTTCAGTGGGTCTGCTTTGGTGACACCCTGCATTTTCTGGAGCAAGTGTTTGCTCTCATCCCCTGCTTGGTGGCACTTCCCTGGTGTCCTGCACGTGTAGAATGTTTAATTGAGAGCAAAAATTTTAATTTAGAGCACCAGTGACAAGACCCCATTTTCCCCTCTACTCCTCTCCAGCTGAAAGCAGTTGCTATGAAACACTGGCTAAAAGGAGAAGTGTGGAAAGAGTTTTTTCAATGCCACCTGTTTTGGGGGGACTGTCCCCACGCTCACCCCTAAAGCCATGAGTGTGTGACCCTGGGAACCCTGCTGGGCTCCTGATAACCAACTTCTGTGCACATCAGCTCCCTCCTGTGAGGCACAGCATAGACACAGACTTGCTGAGGGGTGCTGATGGGGGAAGGTGGAGGCAGAGCAGGAGGTGAACTCCCTTCCAACTCAGAGTATTCTGTGTGTCACTTCAGGGACTGCCTGAAGGAGGGAAGGTGGCACAGGGCTGGGCTGGCAAAGCTGGGGATGAGGCAACCTCATCCCAATAGCATCACTGTGGAACTCACATTCTCTGAGAAATCCCTTCGCCCTGGATTTTCCTCCTGGGAAGCTGAGAAATATCCCAGAAAAAGGAAAACAACTCTTATCTCATTTGCTTCTCCTGTGTTGTGCTCATGTGGAATGTGTTTGGAGATTGTTCACCCACAGGTGATTGTTCCATTGCATTCTGCTGGGAGTTGTTTTCACTCTTTGGCCAATCAGGGCCAACCTGTGTCAGGACTCTGGAAAGAGTCAGGAGTTTTCATCATTATCTTTTTAGCATTCTGTAAGTATCCTTTCTGTGTTCTTTAGTATAGTTTAGTGTAGTATTCTTTAATATAATATAGTATCAGAAATGAATAAATTAGCCTTCTGAGCACATGGAGTCAGATCCATCATTCCTGCCTTCGTCAGGGATCTCAGCAAACACAATACATCACCACACTTTTGGTTTCTCTCTGACTTCATGTGCACGTGGCTGTGTGACATTGCCAGCCCTCCTTCCTTTCCCCCAAAGCCTGAGTGCCTGCTTGGTGTGTCTGCAGCCAGCAGGGATCTGTGTGTGGGTGAATTTCTTCAAGGTTTCCCTCTGTGGGTGTTTGGCCCTAATGCAGCAGCTCCCAGGTGAGACAGGAGGTTTGAGGGGGCAGATCTGGTGCATCTCAACCACCTGCCTGTAAAACAAGGGTTTCCTGTGGGGATTGTGCACCAGGGGATCCCTTCTGGATGGTTGCACTGAACTCAGGGCAGAGGCAGGAGGCTGGAGCACAGCACAAGGGGCAGCAAGGCTTCACAGAACAAGGGAAGGCTGCTCGCAAACACTGCACGTGGTTTCTGCCCAGCAGAAGAGGAAAGGAAATCCCTCAGGAAGGCATTTCCAGCCTGACTTGGCAGAGTTATTGCTGTACAGAGAGAAAGCTGTGCTGAACTCGAGCAGTGGCAGCAGAAATCGCAGATCCAAATCCATCCCCTCCTCTCCCAGCACTGGCAAACATCAGTTTTGTGGCAGTCTCTGACCCTAATTCCTCCCTTAAAGGAGTGGTGGCTTGTCACAAAGCTGAGGTGGATCACGGTTAGCAGCTGGATCTGATAAGCTGTGAGGTCTTTCCAATCTTAATAATTCTATAATTTTTATTTATTTATTTATTTTATGGTTGTATTTCTCCATGAACATGGGCAGCAGCTAGATTTTGGCGACTTCTCTGCAGCAGATCAACTCTTTGCTCCTTGCTGAGGGATATTTGCTTATTTGATCATTTCCTACTACTCTTGGAATTTTTGGTTTTCCCTGGAGAAAAGACCATTTTGTGCAGCATTTTGAGCGCATGGCAGTAATGTCTTGCAGCCAGGGATCCTCTGTGGCACTGGAACAGAGCTGGATGCACTGTCCTGTCCATAAAATCAAATCATAACATTTTTCCACTGCCTGGCCTTGCTACTGTTGCCTAAAGTGGGTAAGTTTAATGGAGATATTTCTAAGAGAGGTGCAGTTTGATTGTTGATGATCCAATTGATCCTGTTTGACAGTGGCACATTTGGAAAACAGCTCTTCCTGGCTTTTGGGAGACCTTATTCCTTGCAGCACTTGGTAATAGGTCTCCACCTTCCTGACTGATTAAATTCAGCCTCAGAGAGGCTGGTTTAATGGTGGGGAATAAAATCCTCTTTTATGTAAGTTATCTTACCCTTTAGATGACAGGCACAGGGCAGAGATGAGCCATTACATCTCTAGAATTTATTTTTTTTCCATAAAGAGCAGAGCTCACCATGTGTCACTGTTGAAAGAGTAACATGGGCTATTTTTAGAACAGACATTTTCAAGAGAAAAAAAGCTGAATTGCATCACTGCTTTTGTTACTCTCTCTTCTTCCACAGGCTCATTTACAGATTATTTCCTTGTCTTTCCTCAGGGATCTTGCTCTGCTCATGTCCACAGCAGATGTGGCAGTGAGATGGTTTTTCCCTTAGTTTTGTGGCTCCTCTCTTGTTCCTCTCTTTAGAGCTGCATCAGGGATGTGCCATTTGCTTTTCCCATGAAAACCCCTCCCTTTCCACATGTGTTTCCAATGGCTGAACTCTGGGAAGGACTCTGCCTCCAGCCAACAAGGCATTGGGCTCTTGACCCCTCCTGACAAACTCTTGGACCCCAACACATTTGTGCTTCTCTGCCAATTCCAGACAGTCAATAAGAAAATTTAATTTTGATTATTGTAAAAGTTTGCTTGAGGGTGGGGCCTGTCTCAGACCTGCTCGAGGGCTTTAAAGAGTAAGAACCAAAGAGAAGGGACACAAGGATGGGGACAAAAAGGCTGAGAAACAACCCTGCCAGGCTTCTTCCTTGTGCCCAGTAGCACATTTTATTTTTGGGTAATGTCAGCCCTGAGAAAATATCTTTATTTTCATTTTTTAGGTGGGTCAGCTGGTCACTACACCAGTTTTATGACCCACCTATAAAAGTACAGATGCTGGAGGCAGTAATTAGCTCAGAGCTGAATCTGCACTAAATATACATTTATCATTCTCCTCAGAGGCAGTAACTCATCCATAGCTCCTGAAATTTGTCAGTCTGGACTTTTATTATCCTGGAGTCCTACTGTAAATCCAGCACTGCAAAGGCCACCACCAAAATGTGTCCCCAAGAAAAAGAAAGAGAAAGAAAAAGAGAAAGAAAAATAGAGAAAAAAAGAAAACAAAAATGAAAAAGAAAAAGAAACTAACTTATGCTAACTTAGGCTTAGCACACCCAACCTGTTGTGTAACGACAGCAAAAAAGCAAGTTAAAAACAAACAAGCCACTGCCTGGCAAAAAGCCATCACTTTAATTTCTTCCCTCAGTTTAATTGCAGCTGCAGACCAGGTTCAAACAGGTGGGCTATAAAAAAGCCCACAAAGTTTATGTTTGATAATCAAAGTGAATTGTCTTCAAAAGCTCAAATGAGGAAACTCCTCCTAAATCATTTGGGTGCCTTTGACTCCTTCCCTCCCTCCCTATCACAGGCTGTGACAAGCAGAGAATTTCCAACAATAAATTGTGGGTGGCTCTGCAGGTTTTCCTGGGAGATACACAGAAATTTGGGATGTTAAGAACAATATCTATGACTGAAGAAATGTGATTGAAGAAATTCTTAAAAGGCCATCTTGACAGAAGCAAAGGGGCTCACGATGGAAGCACGTGGACTCCAGTCTGAAAGTCTCTGTGAGAGCAATTTACGAGCTATCAGGACTTATGAAAAATAAAAGACCTTCATGGGAATAGTAATCTTATGTCTTGATGATGAACCTTTCAGAGGCTTCAACTCTAAGTGTAAAAATGTATTATTAACAGTACAGGCAGATCAATTTAATTGGATTCATGGTCACTGCCTGCCTCAGGCACAGGAAGAAGAGGTCCCAAACCCACATTTTCCCTGTTAACTTCCTGCTCTCCACCCATGGTACCCCAGAAACATTATGCAAGAGCACTCTACAGCCTTGCCAGTGGCTAATTAATTCCATTTATCTTAACCTGCTCTCTTTCAGGTCACAATCCATTACATTTTTATACACCCATCATTGCCCCAAGAGCATGCCCTGCCATACTTGCCTCATGTCAGCTGTCATTGGGCAATTTATGAAGCCATTATAACCTGGATTTGTGTCTGGGCTTGTGGATTTGTTACCACTTCATAAAGCAGAAATGCCATTCCCAGAGGGATGAGCTGGGCTGTACAGCCTGACCCAGGCACACCCCCCTGCCTCAGCCAGATAAGACTGTCCTGCTCCCATCAAAACTGTGCAGCAATGGAGACATCAGGAAGAAGCTTTTGGATCAGTTTCTATCTATTTCTATTTCTATTTCTATTTCTATTTCTATTTCTATTTCTATTTCTATTTCTATTTCTATTTCTATTTCAATCCTATTTCTATTTCTAATTTCTATTTCTATTTCTATTTCTATTTCTATTTCTATTTCTATTTCTTTCTATTTCTATTATTTCTATTTCTTTTCTGTGCCTCTTCTAACTGCAATAAAGGTTGGACCACTGATGAACCTGCATTGTATCCCTCATTAGGGAATTATTTCTGCAGAAAGAGCTCAATCCAAAGTCATATGAAATCCAAAGTCCCAAGACTTAACTTAAAGCTGATGTAAACTTGGTTTTTCTCTGTGCTTTCACCTCCTCAGTGCCAGCTGAAAATGGCAAGGGATTTATAAAGACAGAGTCCCAGAATGTTTTGGGTTGGAAACCTTAAATATCAACCAGTGCCACCCCCTGCCATGGGCAGGGACACCTCTCACTGTCCCAGGGTGCTCCAAGCCCTGTCCAACCTGGCTTTGGACACTTCCAGGGATGAGGTGAGGATTTACAAGGAAATTACATGAGACAGCCTCTATTCCATGTGCAAAGCATGTCAGGGGCAGATCCTGCAGTGATTAAAATAAATGGAGTTGCACCAGTAAATTTTGTATTAAAACAAATTGAGTTGCACCAGTGAATTTTGTATTAAGATAAATGGAGTTCCACCTGTAAATGTTGTAATAAAATAAATGGAGTTGTACCACTTTACACTGATGAAAAATGTGGTGCACATGGCTGCTCTTCATACCTTGCCCACTTCCCATGCAGGCTTCCTCAAATCCAACACTGGATTCAGGATTCAGGAAGAAACCCCTTTGTCTGCTTTCCCTCACACAAGAAGCAACTTTAAGTCCCATGACTGTGATCCTCAAGGCTATTTAAGAATTTCTCTTTGCTGATTTTAACAGGGGTTATGTAACTGTCAGTCTTGAAGGACTCAGCCTTTCTATTTTGTCTCTTAGGAATTCCTGTTTGATTTTTGGGAGCTGTCTTGTGAGTGTTTCTGAGATGCTGATTAGCTCTGGCTGGTCTAACCTGGGTGTCAGATGACTCAGAGTTGAGTTCAGGTGTAAAAATAGAACTATCTTGGTAAATGGGTTAACTGTGCCTGTTTTGTGCTCATCAATCACAGGATAAAGGCACTCATGAGCACATCTGCAGTGGTAAGCCAAGTCAACCACAAGGCAGCAACTAAAAAGAGCAGGTGATCAGGGTTTTAATAAAGTCCTTCCTCACATTTATCCCATTTTCCCTCTTTTTTGGTGTGTTGGTGCCAGCCCATGACAGTGGCACTGCTGTGTCCAGGAGTACAGAATCACTCAAGTAAAGAAAATTCCTCCTCCAGAGCTCTGCCAGTCTGACTTTCATTCCTGGGTGATTTCCTTCTGCCTCCATTCCTGGGTTTTTTCCTTCTGCCTCCATTCCTGGGTTATTTCCTTCTGCCTCCATTCCTGGGTTTTTTCCTTCTGCCTCCATTCCTGGGTTTTTTCCTTCTGCCTCCATTCCTGGGTTATTTCCTTCTGCCTCCATTCCTGGGTTTTTTCCTTCTGCCTTCATTCCTGGGTTATTTCCTTCTGCCTCCATTCCTGGGTTTTTTCCTTCTGCCTTCATTCCTGGGCTATTTCCTTCTGCCTCCCTTCCTTCCCTTTGCTTCCTTTCTGTTGTTTTGCATGATTTACAGGACCTTTTTCGAGGGCTTGTTTGGGGTTTTTTTTGTTTTGTTTTGTTCTTTTTTCTCCCTCCCCTCTGTTTTGCTGTAAACCTTAGATTGTAGCAGTGATCATCAGATATCACCCAAGGAAACAGCTGACTCTCTAATATTTGTTTTGCTTTAACACAAATGCATAAAAAACCTTCTGCTGTTCCATTTCTCCATCAGCCTTCAAATCATGGTGCTCCCACATGGATCTGAGTAGCCTCATTGCTGGAAATGAAAATGTATCTGTCTTCAACTTCCATAAATAAAATTCATTTAGGGGCCTGTAGCTGTTATCAGTTTGTCCTGAGGGAATTAAAATAAAAAGGCACCAATTTTTCACTCTGAAAATATGAGATATGCATGTAAATTCTCAACTGCTGAACTCCCACTCTCCTTTGCAAAGACTAATTTTTGCGTTGGAAATTTTTTGTTTTACTGGAATAATACAAAAGGGAAAAGATAAATGATGTGATCTCCCTTGGCTGTATCTCCAGCAAGGGCAAGCTTGCAGAGCTCAGAAAAAAATGTCAGCCTAAATTTAATCTGTAGAATCTGATCTTTGTTTACAGCAAACTGTTGGCTTTGTCTTCAGCAGGGCTGGAAATGTAAGTGGTTCATCATTATTATGCCATCCAGATATGACAGTAATGAAACTATATCAAAACCTATCCCTAAACCAATAAAAAATTAAATAAAACAACTATTGAAGTGTTCAGTTCAATCCTTCTACCACATTTGTTGTTTTGACTGTTGTTTTTTTTACAGGGTGTTCCCCAGGGAAAGAAAGGAAAGGGGAAGATAAATTGTGGAAATGCTAAGAGAGAAGGGCACTAAACCAAAGGAAATGAGGGAGAAAAACTAAAACTTCTAAGGAGGTCTCTTGAGTCTGGCAGGAAAACAAAACCAAACCAAACAAAACAAAAACAGAAAAAAATGAAGGCAAATCCAGACTGTAAAATGGTGCAATTTTTCAACACCATGAACAATTTACAGATGTAACAAAACCACGTGTGGTGTGAGTTTTCCATCAGAAATGACCAATTAGTGAGACAGAACATAACCTGGGTGAGTCAAAACCAATACTGAGGAAGCTGAATTGAAGAATTATTGAAGAAGTCAGGGTGGGTGGTTCCACAGAGCCCTCTGAGCTCATCATCTCCACATCCAAGTGCTTAAAGCACCAGCTGACAAACACACTCCAGCAGATGCCTGCTTTTAATCCATTTAAGCCAACAGGATGATTCAGTTACATATAATTACAATTAAAAAGCTACAGAAGTACTTTATGAGAGAGAAGGATGAAGTGGGTTTGATCTCCTCATGGTACCTTGAGCACAATGTTGTGTCTGTGCATGGCCACACACCCCTCTGGAAAATTCCCTGCAGGGTTTGGTTTCTTAATGGAAAATCTCACCAAAATCCACTTTTGGAAGAGGTCAGTCTAAGGATTCCCCATGAGCTATGAGCTTTAGCATAAGTCTCTGTTAATTTGGTGAGAGTTCTTCTCTATTTGACTTCTTATAGTCTGCATTGTGAATCTGTTAAGATTGTGGTGGTAATATATTTGCAGTCATAAGGTACTAGATCATAATTACTAAAAGGGGTTTTTGATAGTAGGGAGAGCTTAAGCTACTCTCTTTAATTGTTTCTCTCAAGTCTTTAATTATGTCATGTGCCAGTGGTACGTAACTGGGATTTGTATTTTGCTTGCTGTATTTTATTGGTATGGCAATTATTTGTGTTGATGTAATGTCAAAATCTCCTTCCTTTCATGTTATTTTTTTCTAATCTCTGCTTAATTGGTAGCATTTGGAATGTCTCTTGAAGGATCCTTTGTATTATTATTATTTGAGTTGACTCTTGGAAGATGAGGAAATGGGACTAATTCTCTGTTTCTATTCTGTGGGTTTGTGTCTTGCAAAGATGCTCCTTCTTCAGGCTTTGAGGCTGTATTCCTTCCTTCATTAATTGTGCCTAGACACAAATCCAACAGACTGGGACACCTGGGAGGAGGAGGAGTGAGGGACATTTACAAAGACACCAGTGCTGAGTTTCCTTGGAGTGGGAAAAGGGGCCTTGTGCAGGTTTTGGGTTTAAAGATCATTTAAACCTGCTCCATTTAGTCATAAAAACAAGCCCTGCTTGTCAGCTCATGGCTCTGCCCAATGAAAACAGGTTGATTTTTTCACCCAAGCAACAAGACTTTTCTTTCCTCCAGGAGTGAGTTTATCCATAAAGTGGGACCAAGGACCACACACCACTCTGCAAACATCACCCAGTGCTGGCTCACACCATCACTCAGTGATGCTCATCACATATATTTTATATTTTGGCTGCACTGGCCCTGAAATGCTTACAGCCACATTCTCAGGCACTGTGGCCCATAGAAATGCTCAATAAATTATTTTTCAGGGTGTTTGTTCATGTTGAACTCAGTATCAATCCAATTCTCTTTGAGTTTAAAGTGGTGGAGAGTTAACACCACACCTGCAGTGTCCCAAACTAGGTAAAATGAAGTAAAAATGCAGTAAAGCCTATTAAAAAAGGGGTTTTTTGATTACACATACAACTTTCTGTGTTGGAGTTCCTACTTGATTGACACATTGACACATTTGCTGGTTAATGTATTTTTGTGTGGCTGGAGCCCAAAATATAATTTAAAGTCTTCTTACTGCAGCAGGTAATATCAAATTGAGGACTTTGGTGCCTTCATCAGAAATGCTGGGAAAGGTTTCTATTCATCTGTTCTGTCTTTACCCTTTCATTCCCTAAAGGAACCAAGTGTGGGGTTTCTCTTTGAATGAAACACTTTTATTGCTTTGGGTTTGCCCTGTTGTAAACCAGAGTAGCAGTGAGAGCATTCAGCAAATTGTTTGTTCAAATCTCTCCCCAGACTGAACGAGCTCAAGGCCACATCCATTACACACACAGCCTTCAGTGAATTGTGTATAAAATCCTGACTATATGAATTAGTACCAGGTCTCCCAAGTCAAGCTTTATCCTGCAAGTTCAAAGCACAAACTTAGCTCAAGCCAACCTAACCTAACCCAACCAACCCCACAGGAATACAGTGGATTTTATAACAATTTTTCCTAACAAGATGAATGTCAGGAGAGGCATTTTGTATCAGTGTTTTTAGACTGTGACCTAAAAAGTTGTCCAAAATGCTGGTTCAAGACTGCAAGGGGTATGCTCAGCCTAATGTGATGGAGACAGGTTTGTCCCACATAAATTTATAACTGGTGTGTATCATCCAGCCATTCACCCTGAGCTGGCAATTAACTCAAAAATCTTCTGATGGGGAGAAACATAAAAATGTTGTAGCCATGGGGCTACCTGAAAGTGCAGGTATTCTGTATTCTGTGGGAAAATTCTGTGTTTACACCCAGAAATGTTTCTGCATGGATGAGAAGCAAACATTTTTCACTCAGCTCTCTGCAGCTGTGCCTCAGTCCTGATGCAGCAGAATCCAGTGCAAACTCCCACAGGGATGAGAGGCTGGTTCACACTCTGGCCTCTCCTGGCTTGGCTGATCTGCCAATTGGCATTGACAATTAATCTGTGGCAATTGATTCCTGTTTCCATGTCTTTATACCCGTTCATGGACCTTCCCAAAAAAATCCCATTCCAAGAATTCAGATCCTAGTGAATCACAGAGAGGAAGGAGCAGACAGGGAAAGGAATCATGCTGCACACAGTTCTTGGGAAAAGCTGAGAGGAGGCTGCTCTGGGTTTCAACTCAGACTTGCTCAAGCAGAAAGGTCATTATACCAGCAGGGACAGGACTCAGGGTAAGGATACAGGAAAGCCAGCAAGCAAGGAAGAAATTGGGTGGATGGAAAAGAAAAGAGAATCTTTTTTTCTGGTGGTGTAAGGCATTAAAAAAATTCCAGAGGTACCAGAAAGCAGTTCATCTAATGCTCTGAATTTACTATGGAGGGTGCCTGGTTTTCTTCTTTTTTTTTTTTTTTTTTTTTTCCTGAATAACTTCTGGTCACATCTTTTCATTTTGGTGATTTCAATTTCCTTCCTAAATTTATTCATGACTGGTGTCCTCTTACGTCAGCGTGGCCTTTAGATAAACAGCCCTTCTCCCTCCTTAATGTTTGCTCCAGCTGATAACACTGAGTTTGAAAGGTAAAAAAATAACCCAACTCCTTTATTCCCCTTATTTATCATCCCAGTAGGGAAATCTCACAGTTGCAGACAGCGAGCGTGGGATACTGCTTCAGATGAAAAATGGATGATGATGTCTGCACAGAGATTTCCTGCTTAAAGTCCTGCAGGGATCTGGTCACTGGAGCCCAGAGAATCACCCACACGCAGGGGCCTTCTCCCAAAGGACTGAACAGCATTCCAGACTCCAGGGAACAGATTAATTAGAGCCCACTATCTGTGGATGCACATAACACACACAGCTCATGTGGAAATTCTTACCCCACAGATAGCTAAAATTAGTTATGTGAGTATAGATCTGACTCCTATCCTCATGGAAGGAAAAGGTTTTATTGATTTCCTAATCACCTTTGATCAGGATATCCAAGAAGTTAGCATGTGGTTGGGAGATGGACACAGGACTGACAGGAGCCCCACAGTCCTGTACAGCCTCACTCGGGGGTTTGGTGTGATAAAATCCTTAATGTTTGAAAACACCTCTAAGACCATCAAGTCCAACTTCAGAAAGGACCAGACATAAAATATAAATATATACATTTTGGACTCTGATAGTCAATTTATTCCTTCTCCATATAAGTCAAATGGCAGCATTCATGGATTTTTTTTTTCCTTTCAAATGAGAAGAGGATTTGAATTCTTCCCAAAGTACCACCTCACATGCATTTGCAAGGTAATTTTTGGTGCATAGCTTAAGAGGGGCAACAAAATGAGGTGGAAATTTCGAGGCTACTTACTGAACTCACGAAGCAGTGCTCAGACTCCCCACTTTCAAACAGGATGACATCCTTGATGAAGACTGCAATGGCTCTCATGATGAAGGACATGAAGAGGTGCATGTGAATGTAATTTCGAGTACAGTGTAGTTTTCTGTTGGGAAGAAATTAAATTTTTCTGAATAGCAAACCTTCTCAAAAGCATTATGTTTATATTTACACATTTTTCTACTAAGACATAGAGTCCCAATTAAACATTAGAAACCCTGAGACAGGCGACAGGCTCTGGTCTGATGAACATCACCACAAATCCACTTAAGCCTCCTTAATTCCACAGGTTGTGGCAATCCATGTATCTGCAGCAGTACTGCTGCTTTTTCAATCCTCAGAAAAACAGGAAAAAACACAGGATGACAGAAAACAGGTCCATCCCACTGCTCTCTACTGGAAAAGAAATGTTTTTGACTGAGCAGACTGTGCTCATGATAAAGGGCTTTTTTCTGCAGAATGTTTCTGCTGCAATAATTCTTTTCAAAGTGAAATGTCTTTTCAAGCAGGCAAATAAATTCTTAGCATCTGTTCCCAGAATTAACACATATTACAGACTTTCTGGAATAACATGAACTATATTTTCACTTAAAAATTACTGGTTGTTAATGATACTGAGAACTACACCAGAGTTTTTCTATCCCTTGCCTGCTAATATTTTGAAGATGAATTCTGATCAAAGGGGACATTTTTTTTCAAGAGAGACTTTACAAAGTGAAAGGCCTAATAATCTGGAAATGGGTGCTTTGTACAGACACCAGAACCACACCAGACCTCACTCAGCAGCACAATGAAATTACCACTGGGCACTGGCAGAGGATGTGCTGCTAATCTCTGATGATGACAAAATAACGGGGCTGAGCTGAGTCCTCTGTGCCTGCAGGCCAAGGCAAGCCAAGCTAAGCTGTTTCCCACCAAGGAAAAACAGGATCCTCAAAGGTTTCACCAGCCTGGCTGGCACCTTGTACCTTGTGGAGGTTGTTGGCATGTGTCTGATTGACTCCTCCATTGTAAGAGGAGGGGAGAGAGCACTTGGGAGAAGTGCCAAGTTCTGAAGGGTGAGGCCAGCCTTGGTGTGAGTTGCCCTAGAGAATGTGCTCTGTCTTACATGAGGAGATGGAGCCTCATCCAATGGGTTCTTCCATCTCAGCTTTTTGCTGATCTCCCTCTACAGAAATGCATTTATAACAGATTACATATATGCAGACATCTTCATTGGAGGCACCCAAATTTAGATACCTGAATCTACTGCAAAAAAATAGAGAGCAAAAATTTATCCATTTGCTGCAATCTGGGATTCCAGTGCCTCTTGGTGGGCTGCAGACTATCTGCCCATCCATCCATGAGGCCCTGGGTCTCCTGCAGGCCCTGAATCCCATCTGCCACACTTGTGCACATCAAGGACACCAGCAAGTTAAAATGGTCCTGGGTGTCTCTGTCTTGCCATAGAGTGACAGCAGGAAGTGTTTTTGGAAAGGACTTTGGGGGGAAACAGGCTTTCCAGAGAAACTGTGGATGTTCCATCCCTAGAAGTGTCCAAGGCCAGGTTGGATGGGGCTTGGAACAACCTGGGATAGTGGAAGATGTCCCTGCCCAGGGGATGGAATGAGATGATCATTAAGGTCGCTTCCAACCCAAACCATTGGGGGATTGTGTGATCCTGGATATTTTTGGGTGCAATTTTGGATACCATTTTGAATACCACTTTAGGTAGAAATTCCCTGGTGTCCATATACAGGACTCTATGGACTGTAACCCTCTAAGAGAGATCCATCATAGAGCAATCTGCCTTTGGTGAGATGAATCCACCCAAATAACTGGATTTGGGTTACAACTCCCACACAAACGTGACAAATCACACACCAAAACACAGTGACACTGAAAGATGGAAGAACCTTCCTCCCCTATCCAAGACAGACTGACAGAAATCTTGGGCATCTTCTTGTAACACTCAAAACCTGCACAGCTGTCCCCCTGTTCTTCTAAGTTCTTCTAAGCTTCTGATGTTTACATTCTTGTAATGAAGATTCTCACACACTTTTCTGTACAGAATTATTGTTTTACATTCTTTTATGGAGGAGGAGAATTTGATGGACTGTTGGTTTGTCCAGTATCATTGGAGAGGTGGCACTTTCATCTTCTAATCTATTGTCAATTTTGAAAATCTATAAATGTTGGAGTCAGAAATTAAACTTCCTGTCGCTATAGGACACAAAACAACACAAGTGCACACACCACTGCTCTCAAGGTGAGGAAAAAGGGAAGTTTATTTTCTGACTCCAACATTTATAGGTTTCCAAAAGTGACAGTGGATTGGAGGATGACAGTGCCACCTCTCCAATGACACTGGACAAACCAACAGCCCATCAAATTTCTCCTCCTCCAGAAAGGAACACGAAACAATGAGTTATTTACAGAAAGCAGGTGAGAAAGTTTGCTACAAGAATGTAAGCATCAGAAAGCTTAGAAAATCTTTAAAAATCAAGGTGACAACTTCCTTCTCTTTCCCTTGGAGGTTCCAGCGTGCGTGTCGTTTTATTTCGTGTCCTGTAGTGACACACAGCCAGTAAATCACCAGCCTTTGAGCCCCTTCCTGAGCCTTTTTTTGTTGGCAGCCTTACCTGAAGAGACACAGGATGATCATGGCAGCCGTGAGGGCGATGAGGGACAGCGTGTGTCCGATGGTGTAGCCGGTCTTGACCGTTCCATAGAACGCCGTTTGCTGGTGAGAAAGAAGGAAAACAGAGCTTTCAAAGAGGTCCAAAAAAATCCTAAATGCAGCATCACTGACTGCTGGGACAAGGAAATCTTCCTTCTCCATTCTCTTAGACACCTCTGAGTCCTTCACCCTTTAAAATCCTGTCCAGAAGCGCACGTGACTCAAACACCGCCAGTGTGAGTGTGGAGAACTCATCTGGTTTCAGCAGGGCTTTGGACCACTCCAAACCCGGGTTAAAGTTACACAAGGGAAAGGTTCCTGCTGGAAGGAGGCTGATTTGACACCTGCTCCAGCCTGAAACCTCGTGGAACAGGAGCGATCAATGTTCAGCTAAACAGTGCACGACACCGGGTCTGATGTGGTGAGAGAAGTGAGATTAATTTTATTAAGGAGGTCTGGGGGCAGAACTGTCTGGGAAATTGGTTTGCTTTTGTGGGATTTACACTGTTGTTTAGGCAAGTAAAAGGTTCTCACTGTTTTCTCAGAAATATGGGTTAAGTTGGAAATTGGTTCATCGTTTTTCTCTTTGACAGCACACAGAGGGAATCTCTGAGCATGGCACACCAAAGGGCTTGGATCCAACAGGGAATCCCAGCCTGAATAAAATGGGCAAATAAGCTCCCAGCCTAAAAAAAAAAGGGCAAATAAGCTCTCCAAAGCTCTCTAGCTACACTCAAAATCAACAGCTTTCAATTTCCAGCTTAAAAAAAAAAAAAAGAAGAAGAAGAAAAAATGAAGAGGTAAAATTATTTAGGCATGTATCAATTAAAAACTCTGCCCTCCTTGTCACCATCTTCTATAAACAACCCAAACAACCAAAACCACAAAGAGCAGGTTAGGCAGAAAATCTAAACCCAACCTTGTTTGGAGAAATACTCTTCCATAACACCGAGAGTTGACATTTTTATGTGCTATTTTCACAGGCTTTGACAAGTATTTGGTACTTTACAGAAGCAGGGAGGCTGGGATGAGTTGCAATCCTTTAGCATTTGCACAAGCCAGCTTGGAGAGGGGTTAAAACAAGAGAGATAACACTGGTCATATCTTTGGTTTTCAGAGATAACACTGGTCATATCTTTCATATCTTTGACCACAGATCTCAGAGGTGATTGAAGCACGTGTCCTTCCAGCCTCATTACTGAGAGCTTTGGGTCACTCTGAATGGATAATTCAAGGGTTTCAGGAGAATTTATCTGCCTGGTCTTGCCCAGGTAAAGCTCTGCAGGTGGGGCCTCACCTGAGGAGGGAAGAAGGGCAGAATCCCTCCTTTCCCTGCTGCCCAGGCTGTGGGATCAGCCCAGGATACAATTGGATTTCTGGGCTACATGTGCACATGGTCAGCATGTGTCCAGCCTCTCATCCACCAGCACCCCCAAGAGAAAGTCTTCTTGCCAGCCTTCCTGGAGTTTGGGATCCCAAAGGCAGCTCTGACTTTTCTAATTAAAGCAGTCAATCTCCCTCATGTTTAATCTTTCTCTATTATCTCTGTTTTTGATGGCACCAGGGCAGAACTGTTCCAGGAAAGACTTGGCCAGGAGAAGGAAGGAGCTCATGGCAGGGGACTGTAGGAGGAAGAGTTTGTCCCACACTTCATTTAGGAGAACAAAGTAGGCCCTTCTGCCTCTCAGAGTTATTCCCAGGAGTAAGTTACACACAGAAGGTTCTTGGTGTTATTCAACAAGCAATTCCCTGCTTTCCCCCCCCATATTTTATGGTGACTAATCCTTCTTGTGCAGAGAGGGATGGTTCTGCATGCAGCTTTAATGCAGGATGTGGGGTCATCTCTGCTCTGGAAACTGCACATAACAGCTTCTCACTCTTCACTGCACTTGCTAATGACAGTTGGTTCCTATTTCAGAGATATCAAAGCAGAGAATTTGACCCAAGATCATAAATGGAATTGAAATTTCACTCAGGGTCCAGATTATAAAATATTCTTATTAGAAAAGAAAGGGATGTAGATAAGTGAAGGCAATGCATGCCAGGATGCCTGACTGCCTTATAGAATGAAATCAGACAACTTCATCATTGTCTCTTTGACTTCTAAAAGCTTCTGCTTAATTTAACAGGAGTGTGATAATAACAATTATTCTAAGTAGATGCTAAATTGGTTTCTATTCAGTAACCTCAACATTTGTCCTTTGGTTGACAATGGGAAACATTTACAATTTTGAGAGAAAAAGAAGAGAAATACTGATGTGAAGTCTTTCAGGAGCCAAGTGTTTTGGGGTTCATGTCATCCAGCCCAAAGTCATCGAGGTTCCCTTGAGAGTAAGTGAAAAGAAATTTCTTTGGAGAGAAATGTGGGCTGAAATGACCTCTGGAGGAGTCTCTTTATTTCACCATTTTCAGGCAGAACCTACAGAGACCCGGTGCTGGAACCCTGGATACTGAGAATTTAAGACTTTCTGTGTTGAAAGGCACAGATCTTCAAGAGAACACTATATTTGACCTGAATCCACAGAAAGCTTCCAAACTTGATTAATAACACAAAGATTATGAGCGTATAGTTTAAATAGAAGTGTGTAACATCACATAGAAAACTTAGTGTTTAAAGTTTTAGAATATAGTAATATATATAAGGCAAGATAGAAGTTTTAAAGCAGTAGCTAATCCTTCTTCTTCATCTTCCTCTTCATGAGTTTTTTATACTAGTAGTAGTACTCTTCAAGTAGTATTTTATAATTAGAAAAGTCCACATTGCATAACACAACTAGGTAGTTATTACATTAAAAATAAAAATAATGTAAGTATCACTTCTTAGTTAGATAGTTTTTCCTTAAAAGACCTTACAGAGTTAAATACAAAGCCATTTTGTAACTTATTAGTGAAATACTGTAAAACTCACAACTTATAAGACTACAATAAAAACAAGAACTAATAAACATCTGAATGCAAACACAAAATACCATCTCTACGCATTTAATCCCAACCATGACCAAAGGAAAAAAAAAAACCAACAAAAAACCAAAAAACCACAATAGCCCTGGGGTGGCCCCTCTGAGCAGATGGAAACACAGCAGGGAGAAGAGCATCACATCTGACAGAGGAGCAGGATAACAAACCCACTCCCCATTTGCTAATGCACCACTTTTAAAGGTCAGCTTGGAGAAGGGCTCATCATCCCTGCATGGACCCCAAGAGCAGCACTTTGGTGCCTATATCATCTACTGCTTTAGGGACTGCCAGAATTCACAGCTAAAACCTCACACACTGCCCCTATTTATTTTTCATATTTTTTTCTTGCTGTTTCTGACCTGAGACCAAAAGTTCATGAAGTTTTTAACTCCTGGAAGCTTATCAGTCTTTTCTAGACCTCATGTCCTGTACAGCCTGCTGGATTTTTTCTGCTCCCTTTACTTTTTGCTCCCCAAACTCACTGCCAATTCAACAATAAGAAAACAAAAATCTATTCTTCTTCACAGGCTGCTACTGCGTGTTCACCCCCTCAGCCACCTTTCACACAAATTGGACTTTAACAGCAAGAAAAAAAAACCTGTTGAAATCAAGGGAAAATAATTAAGAGCGAATTAAAAGAACACAATAGAAGTTCTCCTGGTAACACAGCACTCTGGCAACGCTGCAAGCTGCTGGGTGGCAGGAGCATGTCCCAGGAATTCCCAAATCCCCTGTGCAGCAGGGACACAAAGCAGAGCTCTGGTGGGGGTCCTTGCCCAGCAGAGCTGGAGCAGTGGTTTCTGCAGGCACACAGCTCTGAGGGACGGACACTTGGGGCTGTGAAGTGCTGGCTGACCCTGAAGGCACACCAAGGCTCTCTTCAGCACAGCCCTCGAGTTCTTTGTGCACCTCTGCCTTTGCTCTTTTCTGTTTTCTTTCCCACTCAGAGCTGGCTCAGATCCCCTGTTAACTCCTGGAGTGCCTTGGCAATGTGTGACAGTGCTCAGAGACCTCTCACCATATTTAGTCACTGAATCCCAGAATGGATTGGGTCAGAAGGGACCTTCAAAATCATCTCATTCCACTCCTGTCGTGGGCAGGAACACCTTCCACTACCCCAGGTTGCTCCAAGCCCTGTCCAACCTGGCCTTGGACACTTTCCAGAATGGGACAGTCACAGCTTCTGTGGGCAGCCTGTGCTGGGGCCTCACAGTGAGGAATTTTTTCCCAATATCTCATCTAAACCTGCCCTCCTTCAGCTTAACACCATTGCCCCTTGTCCCATCACTCCATGCTCTTGTGAAAAATTCCTCTCTAGCCTTTTTGTAAGCCCCCTTTAAATACTGGAAACACATACTAATTAATTATTGAGATTCCTATGTCCAACATTCATGAACACTGAGGTGTGTCTTAAACAGCAACAACAACAACAAAAAAAAAAAGCATGAGCAGAGGTTGAATATAAACACAGCAACCTATTATATAAAAATATAAATACTTCAACATGTGATTGCAGCCAAATCCAACTTTCCATGCCTAAGCTTTTTCTTGTTGACTGTGGGACTGCTTCAGGTGATAAGTTTAGATTAGATGCTGAACTTTGAGTTAGGTGAGGTGAATCTTGCTTCTAACATTTGTTATCCTCTTTAGACTTTACCCTTCATGTCTCAGCATGCAGCAAACCAGTAACAAACTCCTTCTTGTGGAACAACAATACTCTGCAGAGCTAATTATACCTAGGCCAGTGATTGCTAATTTATACACAAACAATATCCCAGAGAACTTTCATATTTTCTATCAAAATGTAGTAAAATTTTGAAAATGTGTGTTCCCTGCAGTGATGTAGCTATTTAGCTGGTTGAGATCTGCAGAGCAGCAAAATACAATTTTTATCTCTTTAGAGCTTTTTATGCTTATGTTGCCATAGAAAGACTGGAACCACCATATCTAATTAAGCATAAATATAAATGTGGAGGGCTTGCTTCAAAGTGAACTGTGGAAAATAAAACACCTAAAGTTATGTGGGCATCACAAAGACAATGGTCTGATCTTCTCAGGTCCTAGCATCCTGGAAATTTTGGATGTTCCATCCCTGGAAGTGCTCAAGGCCAGGTTAGAGCAGCCTGGTCTAGTGGAAGGTGTCCCTGCCTGTGACCGTGTTCACAGGGGTCCCAAGATGAGAGAAGAGACGAGAATCTTGACTCCATGTTTCAGGAGGCTTGATTTATTATTTTATGATATATATTACAATTAAACTATACTAAAAGAATAGCAGGATTTCATCAGAAGGCTGGCTAAGAATAGAAAAAGAATGATAACAAAGGTTTGTCTGGACAGCTGGACTGGGATTGGCCATTAATTAGAAACAACCACATGAGACCAATCCCAGATCCACCTGTTGCATCCCACAGCAGCAAACAATCATTGTTTGCATTTTGTTCCTGAGGCCTCTCAGCTTCTCAGGAGGAAAAATCCTAAGGAAAGGATTTTTCATAAAATATCATAGCTACACCTGTCCACAGCAGGTGGTGGAATGAGTGATCCTGAAGTTCCCCTCCATCCCAAGCCATTCCATAATTCTGTGAGTCTATGACATCAAAGGGAAGATAATTTCCTTGACCAAACATTTGAACTCTGCTTCCAAGGACGCTCAAGAGGATCCTTCCCTCTTGAGGAATCAGAGGGGGAATGGGAAAAGTTGGGCATGGGAGGATCATACAATTCTGATATTGATCTCTGTTAAATCTTGATGTCCACCTAAGTTTACAAACCTCTTCCCCTGGAGTGCTGTTGGAATCATATCCACAAGCTACAGCATAGGGTGCAGGGTACACATCTGACCAGCCCTGGCTTGTACAATTCCTGGTCACATTCCCTGGAAGAAACGGAAAAAAAAAAACATGATTAAAAAAAACCCCTTCAACTCACTGTTAAAACAACTTCTGCCTCTTGTGGTATAAATGCCAAAGCACAATTCTTGTAACACTTGGAGAAAAACTCTCATACTTTTTCCCTGTTATTAATTTTTCATATTACACAGAGCTCATAAATGGGAGTCATCTATTTTGTTTTAAAGTCCAGACCTCAGTAGAAAAGTACATTTTAATACAGAGGTGCACAGAAAACATCTCTTCCAGTGGTACCATGCTGCCAGTTGTACCCAGACCTTTGGTTCCTGGCACTGCACCAGTATTATTTGAATGTTTTATTGTCACATTGACTTTGTTCCTGGAAAATTTTTATCTAAACAGAGCAGTGAAGTATTTATGCCTTTCACTGTGCCTGTGAGAAACCAGGACAGGGATAGATAAAGGGCTCATTTCACACCATGCAGATAAGGCTGGGGGTCTGGGAATTGAATCCAGTCCTCCACACCCAGGCCTTGCCTACAACTGAGCCCTGGGCAAATGTGATTCCTGGGAAATGTACTGCACTCCTGTTTGTGAACAAAGCACTTCAAAATTTGGCTGTGAAGGGAGAAAATCCGCACACTGACAACCTGTCTTGCCTGTTTCAACTTGCGTACTCCAGGGCAGGAAGATTTCCTGGACTGTCAAGGTTGCTGAGTGCCTGGAGCCCCCTGACCAGCTAAAAAGAGCTTTAATTAACACAAGAACGTCTCACTCCCTCAGCCAAACTGTCAAAACTGAAGTTTGCATGGCTCTTTGGTACTCAGAACTGCCTGATCCATCCAGGACTGTGAGAGCAAAGCGCTTCTCACTTTGTAAAACATCTCTGCTCCCTGTCCCAGCTGGACCTCAAAGCCAGATAAGCTTAACCCAGCAAAAGGAGAGCCCAGCACTCAGGACAAGCCTTACCCCAAGAGGTTTGTAGGCTAAAAGGCCAGGAAATGGGTTTGTCAAAAAAATAATAAAGTAGAAGTGCACCCAACAGCACATTGCAAATTCCCCCAGCACCTTCCTGGCCACTAGTCTCCACTCTGCCCACCTCACTAAAATCCCATTATTGGGGCATTCCACTGGTGCCATTCACCTCACAAAACTGGAAAACTGGTCAATACACCAGAATGAACAAAGAGAAGTGAAACCTTGCTTCTTAAGGTGAAAAATTATACCAGTGAAGCTCAAAGAGCTTTGCAAACATTTCCAACAATAGAGCTCTTTGCACACAAGAGTAAGAAAACTCCTGCAAATGGGACCAAATCAGTTATGCAGCTGTGAGTCACAAAAATATTTGAGTATCACCTCCAGCAGTTTCTGACACTTGAGTCATCTGAGCATCTTCCCAACCACGGGCCTGTTCTGCACTGAGAACAATCCCCTGCCTGAAGTCACTTCTGCAATCCCTGTGACAGATGGATTTTGACCTTAAACTTGCCCCTCTAATCTGTCTTTGCAGCAGATCTGAATCTGGGAGGTTTGTAAAAGCAGGGCCCCCAATGCAGGGAAGAATGATGAGGAGGACTTCATTGATATCAGGAGGCTAATTAATTACTTCATTATACTGTTATTCTATGTTACATTACACTACATCTAAACTGAAACTGCACAAGCACTTAAGTCAACCAAATCTCCCAACAACTGTCAGGACACAGTTTGCAGAGATTGATCAAGAAAACAAAACACACACCAGAATCCAATCAGGCAAATTCCTTCAGGTAAGCAATCTTCCAACACATTCCACATGTTCCAAAACATAGGAGCAATAAATGAGATAAGAACTGTTTTGATCATTATTTTCTCTGCTTCTCTCAGGTTCAGAGACTGTGAATCCCACAGGGAGGGCTCTCAAGGGTGCTTTTCTTCACTTTCACAGCTGCTCCAGGAGCAGCAAGTCAGCCCAGCTCCATGGGCTGCTGTTCCAGGCTTTCCCTGCATGGCCACTGTTTGCAGTTCTTTCCACCAGGGTTCATATCAGGACCATAAAGGATCTTGTGCAAACAAATCAAGGACACGACTGTTTGGTACTTTCAGCTTTTTTGAGTTATGCAATTTCTGCTATTTCTTCTTTGTTACAATGGATCCCATTATCTGAACTTCACTGCTTTCCATTTCCTGCTCAAAACTCTGTTTGGGGATGGCTTAAGATTTCACGGTGGTTTTAAATCTTTGTTTCTTATTCTCAGTGAGTTAAGGTGTGTTTCTTTCAGCTTATTTTTCTCCTATTTCTTCTTTTGAATTGCACTTCCTCACAATTTTATGATTATTTAAAAACTCTCACCTCTCTCAATACTTTCAAAAATTGTCCCAATGCTTTAGCAGATGTGGAAACCAAGGTAGAGGGAAGAACAATGACGAAGCATCAGTGGGATTAAATAAATAATAATAAAAATTACTCTGATTTTAGGGAACCTCACTTCCCAGAGAAGGTTTTCTGCCACCCTTTGCAGTTCATGTCACTTTTAGACGTAGAAATTCTCACACAAGTTGTGACACAAGACAGCTTTCTAAAACCTCTCAGGTTCATCTGACATCTGAGAGGTACAAAAAGTACAAGGTGAGAAAACAAAGATTTGATAACGCTACAATTTACTTCAAATAATGGATGATGTTTCTCCTCAGACCAAATAGCATTCCTAATTACTACTATTTAAAATGTCACTTTCTATACTGAAAATGAGCATAGAATTTGGGAAAGTGCACCACAAGCTTAGCTTTCCTCTGAGGTTTACAGGTTCAGGTTAGACTGAGGCACCACAGATTTTTATGTTCCAGTGTCAAATCCCAGCTCTGCCACAGATCCCTGATGAAAATGAGATATTTTTTGTGGTCTCCCTGACACTTGTTTTTTCCAGACTTTGGTCATAAAGTCTAATTATTTGTCAATGGAAAGGCAAAATTTTCAGAAGTTGTATTTGCCATTTTCCAGAGCTGTTTCTCAGTAATTTGTGTAACAGGAGTTCTCCCTAAAATGAGCACCAATGGAGTACATTGAAATCTGGAGTACATTGAAAATGACAGCATCAGAAAACACAAACTTTCTGCACTTGGAATTTATCTCCAGCCTTTCAAAGTCCACTAGATTTCCCAAAAGTTCCCATTTCCTATCAGACTGGAGCTAAAATTTTCAAACTGTACTCCTGGAGATTTAATGAGAAAGGAGACCAGGGGTTTGTAACTACATGTAATTAGCAATGCAGAGTGGAGGAGATTCACTGAGAAATGGGAAGCATCCCAGTGCCAGCAGGTTTGTGCTCCAGACTCTCCTCTGTGTGGAGAAAGAAGAGGCAAGTCCCTGGTGAGAGCAGAGTCCCCTCATTCTCATGGTATTAGTTAAAGCCATGAATTAATCTGGGTTTCTTGTGGGGTTTTTATTTAATTTTATCAATCTTACCACTGTTTAAGTGGTATGACTGTTCCTGAAAGCAATAAGGTGAGGTTTTCCATTTTTAAAAAAATTGCAAAAGCCACAACTAACTCTCATTCATTTTAATAATAACCTCATAATGCCTTGCAAGAGCTCAGTGTCCTGCTTTCATAGCATCCCAGAATGGCTGAGGTTGGAAGGGACCTCTGGAGATCATCTGGCCCCAAACCCCTGCTCAGGTGTGGTCACCTAAAATTTAAGCATGACCAGATGCCTTTTGGATATTTTTGGAATCCTTCAAGGATGGAAGTGGCACAAGCAAATCTTGTCTCTGAGTTCAGAATCATGAAATCATCAAGGAATGATTTGGGTTGGAAGGGACCCTAAAGCCCAGTTCCAACCTCCCTGTCATGGGCAGGGAACCTCCCACGAGACCTCCTTCTTGGCACTGAGAGGAATTTCCTTCCATTTGATGTGATTTATTCATGACACAGCAGAAGAGGAGGGAGGAGTTTGTGGAACAGAGATAAAACCAGAACATTTTCTTTATCAAAGGTGTTTGATCTGGGTGGGAGTTAAACACTAAACAGATGAACTGAATAAATGCACAGAGCTGTTGTCTTGCTCTTCAGTTTTTTTTCTCCTACCTAATTTCTTTCTGCCTCTCATCTGTTTCAAACACACCTTTCAAACTCTGAGACGTGTCTGAAAGTTCATGTTACAGCTGAAGTTTTCCCTCTTTGATCTTCTTGGGAAAAACCCTCTTATTGGCTTTTAATGGGAGTTTGAATTCAGACAAAGAGATCTGAGGTCAATCATGGCTCAGGGGTCTTGGGTATTGCCCCCTCTTGCTTTCTTTGCCCTTTTCTGTAACAACTTCTAAAGCAGAGGGGAAGGTGTGCTCTGCCCAGCAATCAGTCCTGCTTCTCTAGCCTCATATTCCACGGACAAAAATCAATTTTTTCAAGCAGAAACTATTAAAGCAGTAACACTTCTATTATTTACCATTCCTGAGACACCGCTGAGCCCACTGGCACATCTCTATTTTCATTTTTATTATTGATCTGTCCCACTGTTCCTGGGAAACACTTGAAACTTACAGACAGCTTGCACTTAGCTGGATGCTGAAGTGCTTAGGCCTGGGAAAAACTTGTGGGGAAAGTCATGACAGGATAATTTTCCAATTTGCTTCCTCTGCCTCAGCAGTGGTCTCACAATATCATTCCTTCAGTGCAATTTCTGCCCATTGTTTAATGTTATTTTATATTTTTGTATTTCATAACTTCATGTCATAGTAGAACCTGTGGCATTGGGTCAGCACATCAAACAACACCAACTTAATTTTCTTCTTCTGCTGATTTTCACATCACCTGCCCTGCAGATATTGCTGCCACATGGCAGTGGCCTTAAACTTCCTGCATCCCCGTTTTTGTGGCAAAACTCAATTTTCCCTCATTTTCCTTTGCCCTTCCTGCACATTTCACTTCTAAGAATGAAGATCCTGATCCTTAATACAAATAATTCCCCCTTTCTTAACAATAACAGTGTTCCCCTTGATTAGGCACCTTTTGTAAACTGTTTGTTTTCTCATCCTGAAAGCAGAGCTGTCAAATTTTAGAATAAAATTCTCATTAGATCTTTTGATCCTGCAATTATAGGATTCCAGGAAACATTTAGGAGAAAAAGATGCACATTTTTGGGTAGAGGTGGAGGTGTAGCCCCAATCCTTCAGAGGAGTGGGGCACAAGCATTGTGACACCTCAAGTGCAACAAAATCATGGAATGATAGAATGGGTTAGGTTAGAAAAGCCCTCTAAGATCATCAAGTCCCATCATTAAACTCACACTACCAAGGCCACCATCAGACCATGTCCCCACATCCACACTTTTTTGAGAACTGCCAGGGATGGTGATGCTCTTTCTGAGCCTCCTTTTCTCCAGGTAATTTTGCCTTTCTAATATGAAGGCACATGTGGACACCTGAGCAGGTCGAAGGTTCTCAGTGAACTCCACAAAAACCACACTCAACTTCTTCGGTATTTTAATGACCATTGGAGCAAATAAGGAATGGGTAGGGTTCATTTTGGGGTTCTATAGGGAGGTGGTGTCTTCTTATCTGCTGCTCTCTGCTCCTCCCTATCCTCATTTTATTCAACTTTTGCTCCAGTTTCAGAAGAAATGCAGAACAAAATGTGTTCACGAAGGAGGGGAGAGGGGAAATAAATTTAGAACACCCGAGGAGAAAAAGGAGTTTGGCAAGCCCAAAACTCAGATGGATCTCACCTCTCTGAGTGGGATTCCAGAGCTTGGTTGTGCCCATCCCCACCCCCTTAGGTCAATTAATCTCAGAGCTGAAGCTTAAAAACTGTCAGTGCTAATTTAACTTGTGCATGGCGGACAATTTGCTTTTGGAGAAACTGTGAGACATAAATCCCCATTACAAATGCCATCTTCCACATATGGAAAGAGAGCTGGAACACTCTGGTCAAGGGGTGGAAAGCAATGCACTTTGATAATGAAAGGTGCCAAAAATATTTTCATCCATCTCCCTCACATGGCACTGATGAACGTCATGAAATAATGAAAACTTTCTGGATCTGTGAATGCCATAAAAAATTAATGTCAAATGACATCAGGACAGTTTAAGGTTTTGAAATGCCATGAGACATTTTATCCTTTATTAACCATGAGATGGGATATTAGTCATTTGAAGAGCTTATTCTCCACGAGGCAGGAAAATCACATTAACTCTTTGTTCCCTGGTATTTCACTCTTTTCCTGCTATAAACACATTAAAAAGATTTTCTCTGGCTCACAACTTGATAAAAGCTTTCCTGTTCCTGCAAAGGGATCAAAGAGTATGACACAAACATTACCCAGATGATTGAGTTTCTTGAAAGCTGCTCAATGACACTCACTGCTACAAAGGAAGACCTGCTTCACAACATTTAATGGCATTAATTTTGCAACATATCCTATAAAACAGGAGGCAATCTTCCCCTCCCTTTATTTTAGACCATAACTGCTTTCCCTGTTTGTTGATGGTTGTGTACAAAATGTCTGACTCAGAGAGAATCAAAGCTGCTGCTTCTGCTTTGGGAATGGCATCAGTTGTTCTGTTGGTGCTCTGCTGAGGTGGAATTCAATCCTCTTGGGAAGATGGGAAGACATTCCCATCTGCCAGAGCCACTCTGCAATATTTTGATTGCAAATGGAGAGAAATATGTGGTTTATGGATGGTATTAAACTCATCCTGGAGTGGGAATCTAAAAACCAGCTGAACTGCACCTTAAAGGAGCCGGTTCCTCATCTCTGACAATAAAAGCAGCTCAGAGATAGAGTCCTTGAGGTTTAAAAAGACCTCTAAGAACATCAAGTCCAACCATTAACCCAACACTGCCAGGTCCACACTAAACCACATTCCTATGTTTGAACACTTCCCTGGACAATGAATCCACCACTTCCCTGGGCAGCCTGTTCCACTGCTTGCCCTCTATATAGAATCAAATATACACAGTATTCTCCTCATCTCTCAGCTCTGGTGGGATGATGTACTAGAAGGCATTTTTAAGAGATTTTTCTTGGTGTTTTACTAACTCTGCTGGTATATAAAACCCAGTGAGTGACTGCTGTGCTCAGGGGGAGGGCAGAGAGCAGGAGCAGCAGGAAATTATTCCACACAACTGATCCTTGTCCTGCAAGATGTGATATCACAGCAGCTTCTGCCTCTTCTCCCTGGGTGTTGACACAGGAGTGATGAACTACCATGGAATTTTGGAAACAAGGAAGTCAGGGCTAGGATAGTGTGGGAGCCCTGGCTGCTGAGAATTTCAGATTTCTGTGCTGCCAGGCACTGACCCCCCAGAGAACACTGCATTGACCTGAGGCCGTGGAGAAGCTTCCAGAATGGAATGACAGAACTGGGATTGTGGGTGTGGAGTTTGGAATAGAAGTGTGTGATATCACAGGGTGGGAAACTCAGAGTTTAAGGGTTTAGAATATGGTAATGGATATAAAGCAAGATGGAGGTTTTAGAGTGGAGGCTGGTCCTTCTTCACCTTCACCTTCTCCTTCACTTTCATCTTCTTTTCCTTCACCTTCTTCTTCTTCACCTTCTTCTTTGTCTTTTTCTTCTTCTCCTTCTCCTTCTTCTCCTCCATGGGTTTGGGTGGTTTTGTGTAATTGGATAAAAAAGTCCCCATTGCAGCCATGGGTGGTTGGTTATTGGGTTAAAAGTAAAAATAATTGAGGTGTCATTTCTTAATCAGACAGTTGATCCTTCAAAGGTCTTGGAGAGAGAGATGAGGCTGCATTTTAGTTTGTTAGAGTAAAATGCTGCAGAACTCAGGGTTTGTGAGACTGTGACAGAGATAAGAACTGATAAACATCTGACTCCCAACAAGAAACACCATCTCACACATTTAATCCTGACCGTGGCAGAAAAAAAGAAGCCAAAAATCCTCAGGATAGGACTCCAGGGATTTTGAATTTCCCTTCTGTGCCTGCAAAGACTTTGGTGTGGCCTTGGGCAAGTCATGTAATCAGCATGTGCTGGTTAATGAGTGCAGTGCCCAGGCCAGTTAGACAGGGGTGATATTGTAGCCCTACCCCCATTCCTAATTTATCATGTGTGTTTGCACTACAAGGCTTTAAAAATGGAGGGTCAGCTCAATGCAGGATCTCCAATGCAAAAGAACTTAATTCTCTGTTAAGGCCTTCAAGGCTTCAGCAATAAAAATAGTGAAAAATAACTATAAACTACCAGGAAGCACAATCAGCCCTGCTGCTGCACAGCCCCTTGAGACCTGAGTTTTAAACCAAAGCTTCTCAGAACACTCTCAACAATGAGTTAAGCTACCTCCTCCATTACCCTCCCCTGCCCATTTCTTTGTCAGGTTAATTCCTTGGCCTGTGGTCAGATTTGTCATTCCAGCAGAAAAAAAACCAAAACAACTTTATTATGTCCAGGTCCATCTTGTTCATTTTCAGTCAGAGACTTAATTAATAATTGTACTAAACTGCTCATTTTGCACAACAAACACAACTGTCCCACAGGTTGATTCGATCTTCACTGCACAACATCCATGTTATTGGATTTCACCAGGAGCCATTTTTGCATCCCTGTGATCCACAGCAGCGCTGCTGCAAGTGCAGGGAGGATATTTTGATGTTTGGGAGCTCATGAATGGCTTGGAAAACTCCTTTAATTCATATCAAAACAGGATGACTCCCACAGCAAGGAGGAATGATGAGGAGGACTCCATTGATTTCAGGAGGCTAATTAATTACTTTATTATACTATGGTATTCTATATTATATTATGTTCTAGTGTGTTTTCTTTGTTTGGCAGGTTCCCTGTTTAATTTGTGGTTCTGTAATCCCCCTGTATTGTCCTCCCCCTGTCTTTGGAGTGGCACAGGCTCCCCATTTAGTATCTTGTGTTTCTAAAATTAGAGGTACTCCCTCATTGCCAATCAGTCCGGTAAGGTGTCAATCTTTTTGTTCGTCACCCAGCCACTCCCTATGAAGTTTTAATCCCCCACCTTCCCAGCTGTCAATCCCTCCTATGCCCTTCTCCCTAGAATCCCCCTTGCTCCCCCCTCCCACTGAGTGCCAATCCTGCCCACTCTTCTGGAGAATTCCCTGTCTGTGGTGGTGTTCACAGGGGTCCCAGGATGAGGGAAGAGAATCTTGACTCCATGTTTCAGAAGGCTGATTTATTATTTTGTTATATATATATATTATATTAAAACTATGCTGAAAGAATAGAAGACAGGATTTCATCAGAAGGCTTGCAAGGAAAGGAATGGAATGATAATAAAATCTTGTGACTGACCAGAGAGTCCAAAACAGCTGGACTGTGACTGGCCATTAATTAAAAACAACCACATAAGACAAATCACAGATGCACCTGTTGCATTCCCCAGCAGCAGATAATTATTGTTTACATTTCATTTCTGAGGCCTCTCAGCTTCTCAGGAGAAAAAATCCTAGTGAAAGGATTTTTCATAAAATACGTCTGTGACACCTATTATGTGTCCTTTAGAACCCTATTGGTTTACCCAATTTATTCCCCTCCCTAGTGCTCATTTATTAGTTCAAGTGTAAAATATCCCGCCTTCAACCCCTCCCCAGCCATACCCCTATGGTTTGCTACCCTAAACCCCTCCTCCTGAGAGGTGCTATAAAAGCTCTTGTTAGCCTTAGTCTTTGTCTTTGTGTGCTGGTCACGAAATAAAGCCACCCCAGTTTCACCCCAAGACCTGTGCTTCTGCCTTTTTGTTCCTGTGCTGAACCACTGCTGGGATTTGTGGAGTTTGTGAGGGGGATCTGTCACACCCCTGCTGTTGAACTCACCTGGCCAGGGCCTAATCCTCACTGCCACAATATTGCACTGTGTTACATTACATCTGCTCCAGATTGCAAGGCAAGATGGATTCTGTTCCCATCTGTATGGCAGTTGTCTGGTGTCTAGTGGGCAATTCTCCTTATCTCTCTCTCTGAGTGATCACAATCACTCCTCCCTCAGCAGGGGACATCTGCTGATAACAGCTATGGAATGTCACTGCATGGCTGATAAGAGCTACAGCATCCCATTGGGAGATGTGAGCCCAGAGGGAGGAGCCAAGCATTCCTACCCAGATATAATCTGGAGATTCTGACACACCAGCATAGTTTATCCACTGGATTCCCCAGAGGAGCAGCAGCTGCTTCTTCTTCCATGGATCTGCGGAGGAAGAATACACCCCTTTCCTACAGGACTCCCCTGCTCCAACAGAACCACCCCTGACACTCCAGGAGGACTGCAGCCCCTTTTCCAACTGGACTGCTACCAACACCCTGACCCACAGGGTGTCAGGTTGTGTTCTGACTCTGTCAGTGTTGTTCTAGTGTATTGCATTGTTTTATTTTATCCTTTTTTTTTTCCCCATCCTTATTAAAGAACTGTTATTTCCTGCATCCATATTTTTTGCCTGAGAACCCCTTAATTTAAAATTCATAGCAATTCGGAGGGGTGGGGAGGGTTTGCATTCTCCATTTCAGGGGAGACTCCTACCTTCCTTAGCAGGCACCTGTCTTTTCAAACCAAGACAACATCTAAACTGAATCTGCCAAGCTGTGTTACATTACATCTAAACTGAATCTGCCAAGCACTCCACTCTGCTCACCACTGCACTGAATCTCGTGACTGTCACCCAACAGTCCCGACACACACACACACACACACACTTGGCCCTGAGAGGCCAAGGAACAAAACACCATCACTCTGGGTAAACAATCTCCATGTTGCATTCTACTTTGGTGCAAACACAGGCACAGCAAATGAAATAAATATTGCTTTTCCTTTCTCTGCGGTTCAGAGAATGGGAAACCCATAAATATTCTTGGGAGGAATTGTGCCTCGCTTTTCTCTGTGAAGAGAAATGTGGCGACAGCCTCGTGCTGAGAGCTGGTTTCTGCCTCTTTTTGAGATGTTCCCCCCGTGGGATGCTGAGAAACCCCCCTGGGAGTGAAGCTGTGGAGCTGATTTGGGATTTGCTTACCCAGGTAGGAGGTCAGGAATCTGAAGTACTTGGGGCATGGCCGTACCACGACTTCTCCCACCTCTGCTTCGGGCCAGCACGTGATGTTGTCCCACTGCCTCCTGCAGCCTGGGGAAGAGACAAAAGCAGATGGTGGAGCACTCAGGGGTGCTGCATGCAGCAGAGCAGCTCTGCAAAGCTGTGTAGAGCCCCTCACCCCAGCTCAGGCACCTTTTGGAACGAAACCCCTCTGAATATTTCTTTTAAGCACGCAGCTTTTAGCTCCCCCAATCCTAAAATTCAGCACTGTAATTTTCCAGAAATCAGTATGGATAGAACAGCAGACAAGGGGAAAAAAAAAAAAAAGGCAAATCAGGCTTGATACAAGAACAGTGGCAGAAATTCCCAATTAAAAATCTCTCTTCCTTGCCCTTGTCACTCCCTGTTGCACCTGATCTGAACCTGTGAGATCTTGTCCCCTTCCTCCTGAGTTTCCCCCAATGCCATCATCTTTTCCTTCCCATTGCAGTGATTGTGCAGCTCTCACAGCAGGAAAGGGGCACAGATGACAATCAAGGAATCAAGGACCAATATACCAGAAACAGGTTTCTTCTTAAAAAGAAAAAAGGAACAAAACACTGCTGGAGGGTGAGCAGCGACAGTGCTGTGGCCAGGAGAGGATCCCTATGGAGGAGTGAGGGAAGGTGGCACAGCCAAGCTGGGAATGAAGGAATAACCAACACAGGGAGAAAACCCAGGGGTTTGTCAAAATGAGGCATTGCTGAAGATTTTCTGGGTAGGTTAAAAGATTTAGTGGAAAGAGAAAAATACCATGTCTTTTCCACAGATTTCTAATGTTTTGATTTTGCCCTTTTATTTCTCAAAAGGCATTAATAACACCTCATGCATGCTGCATTGTTGGATCATGTAACATTAATGCTGAAGCCAAAAAGGAGTTGGCAGGTTTGAATTTAAAAAAACCTAAAGGACTCAAACATATTTTTACATTGATATGTCACCATTTTAGAGTTCTTAGCAGAATTTTGACATTTTCCCCCCTGCTTTGTATTTCCAAGATCCAGGCACTTCAGTTGCTGCCTGGGTGAGATGGATGAGTTGTCAGCAGAGCTCCCTGTTTCCAGCACCTCTGCTCTCAGTTATTTGTCTATAATAAATGTTATTTAACATTTAACAGCCCATCAGATGGAAACACTCCCCCAAATGTGACTCACAGGCTGTTGAGGTCACCAGCCCCCCAGGAGAGAGTCTGGGGTGTGAGGAACAAAGTGGTGACAAAATGTTGAGGAAATAAATACTCCTCATGTGCCAGCAAAGGGAGCTATGAGAACCCCTGTCAGACTGCACTTGTTGGTAATTACACCCAAATTCCTCCCTTAAATCATCTTTTACTCCTTGAGCTAAGGAAAGGGCTGGTGTCATCACCAGGCAGATCTGTCTCAGATCAATAGAGAGCACACAGAAATGCTTTGAAGCTGTAAAAGAACCCTTAGCTGGCTTTTAAAGTGATTTTACAGGTTTTTCCTCCCCTCTTCTTTCACGGACAAACTGAATATTTCAAATAATGAAGTCCTGAGCTGAGTTTATCAGAGCCTGAAAAATGGAATAACTGATGTTATCTCCTTCAAGCAGAGCTCATTAAAAGTCAGGTTTCAGGTGCCCAGCTCAGGTCTCACAGCCTCACACTTATCTCCCACCAAACAGCCAGCAGCTCCAACAGTGTCAGGATATTAAAGATTCCATGGAAAATGATTCCATGGTGGAATATTTCACATTCTACAATCTTTTCCTCCACCAAGTGCAATAAATTAGAGTGCAGCCATTACCTCATGATGGGTTATAATACAAAATAAAAGCCATCTGATAGCATCAGATGGCTTTTTAAATGCCCTGAATTATGCACTCTGAGAGTTTTGGTGATTTGTATCTTTTTCTCTGTTGACATTTTTCAGCACCACCTGTGATGTGTGAAGAAAGCTTTTAGGTGCTCACTTTTGTATAAAAAGCTTTTTTTTTTTTTTTCCTGCTAAAAAGAAAATGAAACTGGCCTTGCAAGACACATAAAGTGTATTTTTACAAATTATTGCTTCTGTAAACACACCTTCTACCTGCCTGATAGCTCTTACCACACCAATCTTCCTCACTGCTGCCCCAGACATGCTGAAAATATTTCTGCCATAAATAAAGAAGGGCATGGAAAGCAGAACTCTGGCTGGCAGTGCCTGTCACCACAGGATCAGTGAATCTTGGAATGGTTTGGCTTGGAATGGACCCTAAAGATCATCTCATTCCAAATCCCTGCCACTGTCCCAGGCTGCTCCAAGCCCTGTCCAGCCTGGTCTTGGACATTTCCAGGATCCAAGGGCAGGCACAGCTTCTCTGGACACCCTGCTCTGAGAGGTCTGTGTCTTTCTTGGCTAATTTTCTGCAGTTTGAGAAAATCAGTAATTTTTAGTGAGTAGAAGAGAGTAACTGGAGTTTAAAGAATTGGAACAATTGAAGATTGATACCTGCAAAATGCTTTGCATGCACAGTCCGGTGCTGTAATAATCCCATCACAGGTCAAACTTTGTGCCCTTCCATCTAACCCAGCACACAGACAACATTCATCAAAGAACCTTCCAGAAAATGCTTTTCTTCCTCCCAAACCGATAGACTTAATCTTGGAAAACTGCAGGGATTGGGGGCTTGGCAGGCAAAAATCCATCTGAGGGCAGAAAGGGCTGCACTGTGCCTTGAAGGAAGGAAAACCCTCCCTTCCCTGTGGCATCACTTGGATGCAGCAAAGAGGACAAGTTTGGCCTGACCACATCTTGTTTGGGGATTGATTAGTGCTTCCCCATTAATAAATTAATGATCAATGTTGTGTTCTGCCATGCACTCAGTGTCTGCAGGGAGGTTACAAAGGTGTTTATCAATCCTCACCCAGTGCAGCAAGTGCCCCAATGAGTTAAAAACACATCTACTCTCCATTTCCATCAGGAGCACTGCTCTGCTCATGTGGCATTCCCTAAAACCAGGGGATACACACTGCCAGGGGCTGGGCTTTGCTTTGGGAAGGATCCCAGGTGAAGCTGGAGGAGCTGTATAAAAATAAGTGTGTGGCTTTTCCAGGTCAGCAGCACTTACCATCTCTGTGGGTGTCTCAGGTGCAGTCTTTAAAATCTTGTCATTATAAAAAAAACAAGCTTTAAAAAATTAAATAAATATTATTTAAAAGAAGAGGTGGGTTTTTTTCCCATTTTAATTATTTTAACAGTGACTCACACCCTCAGCTTTGCCCTGCCCTTCCTTGCCAGACCTTCAAGTGCTCTCTGGAGCTGAATATCTTCTCCTAAAGGGCTGCAGGGAGAAATCCTTCACTCCTCTAAAGAAGCTGGAGCTCAGATCCCTCTGCCCAGCAGCTCAGTCTTCCTCTCTGCAAGCCAAATACCCCAAGAGCTGCACCAGCCTCACCCAGAGCCCTCCTCCAAGAGGTTCTGGCTCAGAAGTAGCTGCAGACCAGTGACACAGCACTGGCTGCAGGGCATCTGGAGGCCCCAGCACACCTTTCCCACTGTCTCTGCTAAAAGTGGATCAGAGCTCTCATTTCCTCTCCCATTGAAAAGTTAATAAACAGAAAACAGGTCAATTTTCACACTGGTTTGCAGAACTGGCAGACTGGAGCATTAAAAAGCCATTTATTGGATTCATATCTACACTTACAGCAAATTGTGGTCAAAGCTTATCTAGGAAGCAGCAGAGAATAACTTTCCCTCATGAATAAACATGAATTCCAGAGCTTTGGCACGGCCCTGAGATGGGACTTGGTCTGGCTGAGGAAAGAGATGAATGGCAGCAGGCTGGTACCAGGCTCTCTCTGAAGCCAGGAAAACTCCCAGTGCAGGGAAAAACCCTTTCAGCACATCAGCCTTTCACTAAATCAAGGAATTATTAAGGTTGGAAAAGGCATCCAAGGGCATTGAGCCCAACCCCACCCACCAAATTCTCCCTGATGCTTGGGGTCACTCCAGGTTTTTTCTGAAAGACATTCCCTCACATTTTGCTCTTGGAATCCCTGCTCAGATGCAGGGCTGCCCATTTGACCCCTGGGGTATCTCAGGAGCTCTCAGCACCCTCAGGGATAACAGCAGGGCAAAGGCACAGCTCAGCAAAGCCAGGCTGAGCTATCCCAGGGCACCATCACAGCCTGCAATAAAATCTCATTTCCACTCCAATTTCATACCAGCAGGCAGTTCCCAAGCTGTCAGGACTGTAAACAGCCACGGGGGGACATTTATTGTCCCCATGGCAGGCCCAGCCTTGGTGCTCACCCTTGGCTTGCCTCATTAAAAGCATCTCATTACAGCCAATTATCACAGCATCAATCTCCCTGTCCCAGCTGAGCTCTGATCTCTCCCTGGCTGAAAGGAACAGACCCCAAAAGATGCCTGCAATAATCCATAACTCAGCACCACCCAGGCAGGTTGAATTAATCTCAGTGGATTTAATCTCACCATGAGCCCTGGGTCACTGCAGCCATCTCCAGAGATGCTGAGACCTCCCAAATGAGGGATGATTTTCTATTTAAAAGTTGTATGAAATAATACAAAATACCATAGATAGATTATTTTTCTCCCATAAATCTTGTAAATTAAATGCAATTGGATTTTGATTCTGAATCTAGGAAAATTTTCAAATTCACAACCTCCCGTGCCAAGGCATTGGTGTAAGTGTCCACTGATAGAAACATTCTATACATTTCTGAATTCACTTTGAATCTCTAAACAGCCACAGGGGGACATTTATTGTCCCCATGGCAGCCCCAGCCTTGGTGCTCACCCTTGGCTTGCCTCATTAAAAGCATCTCATTACAGTCAATTATCACAGCATCAATCTCCCTGTCCCAGCTGAGCTCTGATCTCTCCCTGACTGAAAGGAACAGACCCCAAAACATGGTGCCTGCAATAATCCATAACTCAGCACCACCCAGGCAATTTGAATTTAATCTCAGTGGATTTAATCTCACCATGAGCCCTGGGTCACTGCAGCCATCTCCACAGATGCTGAGACCTCCCAAATGAGGGATGATTTTCCATTTGAAAGTTGTATGAAATAATAAAAAATACCATAGATAGATTATTTTTCTCCCATAAATCTTGTAAATTAAATGCAATTGGATTTTGACTCTGGACCTAAGAAAATTTTTAGAATTCACAACCTCCTGTGCCAAGGCATTGGTCTAAGTATCCACTGACACAAAAATTCTATCCTTTTCTGGATTCACTTTGAACCTGCTCATTGCTGCTTTCACTAGAAATTGCTCAGTTCTTATACTAAGACAGAAATATTCACAGCCTAACCACAATATCCCTTTCCCTGGGGAGAAAACCCATAAAATCCTCTTTAACATCCCTCCTCAGGCATCTCATTTTCAAGCTGAAGTGTCCCAGCCTATTCAGCAGCTTCCACCATGGAAACAGCTCCCTATCATTTCTCCCCTGAATCTTTGGGGGGTTTAATTCTACTCCATCCTGCCCTGGGCTTGCCAGAGCAGAGTTTTACCCTATTTTTCTGTGACAGATTGGGTTTGGCTGGGGTTAGTTTGGCTCTGAGGTTTCACTAAATGCATCCCCCCTCCCTTCCCTGAAAAAGTCACTGCTGTGCCCTCCTGTCCCCAGTCCCACTCACACTCCAGCATCCTTTGGGCATGTCTCCTTCCCCCAGCTCCATCTCATCACATTTTTTATTTTTTATTTGTATCACCACTGACAGAATGCTCTGCAACAACCCCATCTGAGCTCCCCTTCCAGCTTTCCACAGCTTTGTGTTTAATTTGGGTATTTCTTGCCTGTTGTGCTGCCTGCTCTGCCTCCAGCCCTGCAGGCAGGATGTGTCAGAGAAGCCAAGCAGCTGGGGGAAAGCCACAACCCTGCCAGGGCTGTGACCCCTGGCATGCTGGCATCTCCTTCCCAGCACCCATGAGCTCTGCTGGTGCTCCTTTGCTCATCACTCACTGAGGGGTTTGCAGCTCCAGTGCAGCAGAAAAGCAATCACAGAGAGCAAAAAGGATCCCAAAATTCAGGATAAGTGAAAAGAGTTTGCTTTGGGCTTTGCCTCAATATCTGTGGCAAGTCTGTGATTTCATTTTTCCCACAAGCTGGACTTGATGATAAAGTTCTTTTCCACCTTAACAACTCCATGGTTCTATGACAAGGACACCATTAATTACTATAAAACTTGGTTTATACATCTGCAAGTAGAAGCTGTCTAAGCACTCCACAGGAATATATTAAAAAATTACTTTCTTCCTAAATGTTTGCAGAAATTTGGCCCAAAGACATAAAGAAGGAAGCCTCACCTTAAGGCCCCCAGACTGAATCAGTCTAATCAACATGAAAGAAATCACCAGTGACTGTTGCTGGAGGGTGATTTTTAAGCATGAGAATCCTGAGATTTTCCATCAACAACATCTATTGGGAAATAGTTTCATTTAAAAAAAAAAAAAAGTTTGTTATCTTTCAGCCTTTTTTAACCAACAAACTAAATAAACAGTCAACTTTTTTAATCCCTCCTTTTCATAAATCAATTTTGTGAGCAGAGCCCTTCTGCCTCACTCCAGAACATGTAAACTGAAAGAAAAGATCCAAGATTTAAGGAGGTTTACACAGGGTGTTGCCAAAACCATGACTTATCTCCTCGGCAGCCTCTAAACAAGATCTCCAGTGCTCTGGAACAGAGCAGGATTAAAGGATTGTTCCAGGGTTTCCTCACTCAAATCCCTCTGCTCTTCCAGGAGTTGTAGACAACTGGATTTATAGAAAATCAGACTTTGAATTTGGGGACCTTCCTAGATGGTTTTTCCCACATTGGCATCTCCAGAGAGAAATTAATAGCAAAGATGAGTGGTTCAACCTCTAGGGATGCTTTTCCCAGCTTCACTTTTGGTGTGTGCACTATTCCTCAGGTAGAAAGGGTGGACATCATCATGAAATTGCTCTGATAAAGTCAATATTAATAGAAAAACTAAAATAAAAGATGAGGAAGGAGAGTCTTTTTAACCAGGAATCTCATGGGATATGTGAGGGACAAACACAGGCTGCTGTCAGAAACAAAATCTCCGCATGGATTTAATCTGAGCTCCAGATTAATTTATTAATTTAACTATCCAGAGCTTTGAAAACACTTGGAACTTATTTTCCATGACACCAATGCCACTTCCTCTGTATTTCTAAAACCTCTGCATGGCTGTGTACATTTATCTACTATCCCATGTTTAAAAAAAAAGTAACCAAAACTTCTGCTGGCATTTAAGTGTGGCACATTCTCCAAACTAAAATGCTTTTTCCAACATGAATTTGTGTCCACTAAGTGGCTGCTAATCCTGACAAACCCTGGGACAGCTGTTCCCAAATCAAACAAACCCTGCTGCTTGTTAGAGAGCTTCCAGCCATGAGTCAGCAACAGCCAAACCAAGACAGAGCCTCCACCCCTGCTGTGTTTTAAGGCAGAAAAAAGATGTTGGAACATCTTAATATCTGTGGAAAGGTGAGGTCAAGGTGCAAAGCAGGGAGGAGTGATGAGGTGCTGAGTGGGGCTGTGCTGGAATTTCATCCTGGTTTTGATGGGTGGGTGGGTGGGTGGGTTCAGACAAGCAACTGAGGGACCACTGTTGGAAACATGGAATTGTTGAGATTGGAAAAACATTTTGTAGGCATTGAGGCCAAGAGTTAGCCCAGCATCACAGTGTTTACCACTAAATCACCAAAATTCAACTGGGAATTAGCAGTGCTCACTGGAGAGGTGGAGTTAAATCCAAGCACCTGGAGCTAAATCCCAATTTTCAGTGAGGCTGGGATTGCATTCCTCCCTTCTGAAATACAGAATCATGGAATAGTTTGGGTTGAAAGGGGCCTTTAAAGGACATCCTGTTCAAGCCCCTTGCCAGGATTTCACCTCAGCTGGCCAAATCCCCTCCAAGCCACTGAACACCAGCACAGAGATTTTCTGTGAAATGTGGGGGTTTTTCCCTCCATACCTGAGCTGCTCATTAAGATTTTAAATATTTAAATATCCCCTCATTTTAAATACTTTGACAACAGGCAGGACAATCTGAACAGGATTCATCACATCCTGAAAGAGCTGCCTACACCTGGCCAGAACACACCAGAGATACCCAAAACCAAGTGAAAATCCCTTGCCAAAAGTCATTCCCATGCCATGGCTGTCCATGGAGCAAGGATGGACAGAAGAAGAACCATTTTTAGGGAAAATTTTGCTGATTATTCTTTCCTCAGAAAGAAACTTCTGGTCTGGAAGGACAGCTTCAGCTTCAGGCTGGATCAGCCAACACCAAAATCTGGGGTTGGTTCTCAGGGTTCAGGCTGGTTTTACCCCTGTGACAACACTGCTCCTTCCTCATGTTTCAGGGGCCAGCTTTCACAGCAGGCTCTGCAAAAGTTCTCCTCTGAAAAACCCATGGCAGATTTCTTTATTTTGAGTTTCCAGGGAGTGGGTTCCACCTCTGTAAGGCTGCAGCATGAAGGTGTTTGGGAAGAGTCCCAGAGAAAGGAGGGAATGGTGAAGGAAGATCCTTTGGAAGGACCTGTCCTGTTGTGTATCGTGATCATTGCCAAAGAACTGGGAGAAAATTTCCTCATAAATAAAAGGGAGCTTGATTTTGGTACTGATCCTACAGGACAGTCTGGGATTTAAGGTCTTCAAGTCCCATGGCTGAATTTTCTACTGTTGTAGGGGAGGCGCCCCTGTCAAGGAATGGAGGGGACTGATGTCACATCTGGGAATTGCCCAGTGCTGCTGGTCTGAGCAAGAATGAAACTAAGAGACTCTTTGTATAACCTAGGCTGGAATAATAGGGAAAAAGTCAATTAAAAATTAATAAAAGAGAACATGGAAAAAAAGTCCAGCAGGTCCTTTTCCCTTTAGAGAGACCACCAAAATCAAACACATTTTAAACTGAGCTAAACTGGGGTTTTTGAGTATGTTGATAGAGGTTTGATTTAGAGTTTGATTTAGCAGATCAATAGCTGCCCTTTAATGCCATTCCTGTTGTGCCAGGATTTTTTAAGAGGCTGATGAATGTGGTACAAGACTTCTGAGAGCTCTACACAGCTCTGAAATGTCAGAATCACAGAATCTTTGAGGTTGGGAAAGACCCCCAAGGTCACCAAATCCAACCACCAGCCCAGCACCACCACGTTCACCACTGATGCACATCCTCGAGTGCCACATCCACAGATTTTCCCCATCCTAGTTTGGGCACTTTCTGGAATTTTTGAGCTGGATCAGCCTTCTCCAGCACCTGGAGAGCTGCTGATAACAAGATTGTCCCACAAATCCCACTGACACCTCATCTGCCCCAGGAGAGGAGGTGAGAATTCACTTGAACTTTTCCAAGCAAGGAACTATTAATTATTTCTTATCTTGCTGCACTATAAACAGATGGTGATGAATAAACAGGCTCCTAATTTAAACTTCATCAATGTTTTTTTCCAGCTTGATTTTTAATTTCCATATGTTCACTGCTTCTCCTCCCATCAAACTTGACTTGACTTCTTTAGGGGGGACTGACAGAGACTCCCCCCCCAGGCTCCAAATTTGGCTTTTTTAGCCAGCCTCCACTGTGGAACAGCAAAGGCAATATTCAGAGTTTAAACAACATGGGCCTGGGTTTTTTTCCATGTCACAGTGGTGATGATGAGCTTGCAGAACTCACCTCTACCTCACAAGTGTGAGGCATGTGCAAGTTAAGCAGATGTGAACAGGCACTGAGAGGGGGAATGCCACTATTTTTTCGCTGTGTTTTCTATTATTCTGGCTTTTTTTATTGGGTTTTATTCTGTTTCCAAGGCAGACAGGCTTAGAGAGCAAACAAAAAAGTGCAGTGTTGAAAGCACCAGGGGTATCAGGCCAGGTTGGATGGGGCTTGGAGCAACCTGGGATACTGGAAGGTGTTCTTACCCATGACAGGAGGTTGGAAGGAGATGATCTTTGAGGTGCCTTCCAACCCAAACCACTCCATGATTCTGTGATTCCATGAAGGCCATGCTCCCTGCACAGCTCTTGGTCTCCAGAGCTGCTCATCCCACCCAGGCACAAGTCCTGGTTCCTTATTCAGCTGTTATCCCTAAATAACTCTGCTGCTTCTGAAAGAGTATCTGATTGCAGAGCAAATTAATTAGCAATAATGGGATAAACAGATAATGAGCTGAGCCAGCCAACCTAGACCTGATTGATTTTCCTGCCTTTTCAAAAAAAGAGAGGGCTACTTCTTAAAATTTATTATCATTTAATTTGTGTGCTTCAGTTTAAGCTGAACTGTTTGTAATTACAACCATGGAGAAGAAAAGCCTTCTTAAAAAACAAAAAACACTTAATAAAAAAAAAAAAAAAAACCACAACAAATCAGAAATCCTCCTTTGTGCATGACATAAAAGAGGCAAGTGAAAGTCAGCAGGAAGCAGGGCAGTGGTGATTCCTGCCTTGCAGCCTTCAGGAGATCAAGAGAGAGGGATTTGCCTCTGTCTGTGAGTCTGGGAAGGAAATCCTGCTCTTCCAACCCTTGGGAGAACTTCCCTCCTGCTGCTCAGTGCATTGTCAGCTGAGCAGCCACTGTGTTGCACACACATGTCCTGGAAAAAGCACCTGGAGCTAAATCCCAATTTTCAGTGAGGCTGGGATTGTATTCCTCTGAAATACAGAATCATGGAATAGTTTGGGTTGAAAGGGGCCTTTAAAGGACATCTTGTTCAAGCCCCTTGCCAGGATTTCACCTCAGCTGGCCAAAAACCCTACAAGCAGTGAACACTAGCAGGGATTTTCTGTGAAATGTGGCTTTTTTCCCCTACATATCTGAGCTGCTCATTAAGATTTTAAATTTTTAAATATCCCCTCATTTCAAATATTTTGACCACAGGCAAACAGGATTCATCACATCCTGAAAGAGCTGCCTACACCTGGCCAGAACACCCCAGAGATACCCAAAACCAAGTGAAAATCCCTTGCCAAAAAGTCATTCCCATGCCATGGCCGTGTGTCCATGTGAATCTGGTCTTTGTCTACCTATTCCTGATTTGGATGGCAAGGAACCCACTCCTGTGGTGGGTCACATATTGCATTGGATGGCTCTGGCAGTGATTTCAGCATGGAAAGAACACCAGGGCAGAGCAGTGCCAGGCCAGATCTCACCAAATCCAGCCCCGTCCTGCAACACAACTGCACCCCACACACCCTTCCAGAAACTGGGCAAGCTCTGCCAGCAAATCCATAAAACTCTCCTTCCTGCAGGCCTGCAGAGAGGCTGCTGGGTGTCCTCTGATGGTAACAAACTCCCTCAAATGCCCAGACTTTGATCTTGGTGCTGTTTGGTTCTCCTCTGTACACACTGCCAGCTTCAACTGCTTTTCCCTATGGATTTCCCCCTGACTGAATCCTCTGCAGCCTTTTCTGTGCTGGAAAACAAACTAAATAAAGTTCTCCTCATCAGACTTAGGCAATATTTAGTGACCCCTGGGCTGTAGAATCACAGAATCATCAGGGTTGGAAAAGATCTTTAAAGTTATCAAGTCCAACTGTCAAACTTCCTAAAATATGGGTCAATCCACAGGTACTGAATCACACTCCTAAAATGGAACAGACTCACATGGATCATCTCCTTCCAACCCCCTACCATGGGCAGGACACCTTCCAGTACCCCAGGTTGCTCCAAGCCCCCTCCAACCTGGCTTTGGACACTTCCAGGGAGGGCAGAAATTTAATCTGAAAAGAAACCAGGATTTCATGCAGCCCCTGTGAGGAAGGGGTGGGTTTTTGAAGACAAAAAAGAAGAGGGTTTAGGAGGACATTGTTGTTTATCAGTGGAAATCTACCTGCTTAACTCCAGCCAGTGATCACCCTCAGCACCATCAAGTGCTCTTAAGAAGTGACTAATATGCCTGACACATCAAATTACAGCTGTGATTAAGCCCCTCTGATCAATACAATTGACAGTGGCTCCTAAACAAAGCTTTCTTTCCAGAATGTACCAGACACTGTGTTTATTTCCACTCTTTTGATTTGAAAGGATAACGAATCCCTCGTTAAACCTCAAGTGATTTTCCTTTTCCTGAAAAGCTGTGGGAAGTGCAGAAGGCAACACAACCAGCTGGCCATAAATCAAAGTTTAACACTGCAGACCACAGGAAGCCTCAATTTCTTTCTATCCTCCTGTTCTGGGGGATGGAGCTGGGTTAAAAATCATGTTAAAAATCAGAGTTTTGCTAGGATTTCTCCTTCCAGCAACACTCAGATGAAACAATCATCACCTTCACACAATCTCATATCATCACCTTCATGAGATTTCTCTCCAACAAACTCCCCCCTTGTCCCCACCCATCAAAGTTCAAAGTTTGATTTTTACAGCTCAGGCACATTTATTGAGTTACGGAGCCCCACTCCAGAAAAACGCCTCCTATGTCTTTCTTGTGCTCACATTCTGTGCACAGTCTGAAGGGCAAACACATCCTATGGAGGCACTTGGAAATTGTCTGTCCACATAACAGAGTTCTCCACACTCTCAGCCACAGCCCCCATTTCAGAGCCAGCAATTCTGCTTTTTCTGTTGCCTCCAGGACAGTTGTGAGTATCTGGATAATAAACCCAGCTACTGAGCTCCTAAATACCTGCTGATGTTTTGGGGTGAATGGATGCCAACTGCTTTCCACAAAGGAAGGGACCTTAAAATCATCTCCTTCCACCCCCATCCCATGGGCAGAGACACCTTCCACTGTCCCAGGTTGCTCCAAGCCCCATCCAGCCTGGCCTTGGGCACTTCCAGCAGCCACAGCTTCTCTGGAAACCTGTGCCAGGCCTCTCAGGAAGGAATTTCTTCCTAATATCCATCTAAACCTGCTCTCTTTCAGTTTGAAGCCATTCCCTGTCATTCCAGTTCCAGTATTGTTTCCATGGACAAAACTGTTTTCCTGTGCTTAAATCTGCAATTTCTGAATCAGTCCCATTCATCAGTAGTGACTGGTGGAGATTTATCCCAGTCCAATATTTCAGCATTCCATCAGGGAAAAAAAAAACCTCCAAAGGATTTCTATATACTTGCTTTGGGCATTAATGACTTCAGAATTGGGAAAAATACCTCCAATGGTTTACTTCTGTTATTATAGACAAAAAATAAAACCCAAACCAAACCAAAAAAAAAAAGTTTTGGATTGTACTTTCCAATGAGAAAAAATAATTTTGGAAAAGCAGAAAAAGTATTATCACTTCAACTATTTTAACTCCTTTTAATGTATTGTATTTAATTTAATTTCTTTAAATATCCATGAAAACAAAATTAAGCATTTAGCTGGCTTTTCAGATGAAGGTTTTTATCTACCCTGAGTTCTCCCTTTACTGGATTCCAGAAGAACACTTCTTCAAAAGACTCCATTTAAATGTACAGGGACACTTGAAACAGCTTCCAAATCAAAGACAACCATCCCTTAGTAGATAAAAGCTGGGGCCAAAAGCCTTCCTGGCATCCAGTGAAGCTCCTCCTGGGATCAGCTTGTCCCAGGATTCTGCTCCATCAGGACAGTCCTTCACTCTGTGGCCTGGCTGCAAACATTGCCAGGGGAGAGTTTCCTCTTCTACTTTTCCCACTTTTGGGAGGAGGGATGCAAATCTCAAGCAGGATTTCAGATTCATCTTCCCAGCCCTTTTCCCAGCAAAATGATCCCTTTCTGTTTGGATCCTGGCAGTCTCACCTGGGTCCCTACACACCTTTTACTGACTGGTAAATTGAAAGATGCATTAGGAGGGGGAGAGATTCGACTGGATGCCTTAATTTGGGGTTCTGACAGCTCTGCTGCAGGACAGGGTGGGATGGGATGGGGCAACACCAAAACCTTCCTCCTTTCCTGATCACTGAAGCAGGAAAAGGGTTAAGGAGACTGGAGACCCTTCCAGGGGGATTTCTCAGTGTGGTGAGTGCTCCATGAACAAGGAGAGGGTCTCAGCTGCCTGTCCCAACTCCAGGAATATTTCACAGCCTTGGAGCACCCTCTGCTTCACCATGAGGACAGGAGCAGGTTTGGCATAGGGAAGGGAGGGCAGCTCAATCAAAGGAGATGATCACCATGACTTCCCTTAGAGTGGTCCAAGACTTAGGAGAACTTCAGACTTTCAGCTCCCAAGGAAAAATTCCAGTTCAGAGAGGTGGACAGCTGTGATTAAACCCACTGAAACACCTCAGCTAGGCCTTCCCAGCCAAGGGAACCTGCAGAGCTGCTGGAACTCTTGGCTGACTTTGGAAGCACCAACTTCTCTCCCTCCTGAAGAGCAGCTGGAGGAATCCTTGCTCCAGCAGCAGAAGGGCTGGGAAACAGCCAGGACAAGGCAGGTGTGGGGGTGAGGGAGGTGTGTTTGCTGGCCAGGGAGGGACAGAAGTGTTGCCATACCTGAGGTCTGGTTGTCCCAGGTCAGCTCTGCCAGGCACTGGCTGCGCTCCTCCTCGATCTCCTGCATGATGCTGCACTCTGGCCGCGTGCTGGACGCCTGCAGGGAGGGCACAGAAGGTGACAGTGAGCAAAGCCCATCCTCAGGAAGGCACTCCTGGGGATTCATGGGGCAAGCTGGAGCTCCCCAGGACCACTGCACAGATGTGCACCCAGCCTTATTTTATGTTCACCCAAGAGGAGGGAGAACGACCCAGAGCTGCTGAAAAAAAAATCAGCATTTCTCTCCATTTCCTTAGGAAAAAACCCCACAACCTATTTTTTTCTGATGATCAGTACGATAATTCACTTGTGGGGAATTTTGGAAGGATTTGAGATGGGATCTCTGAGTTGGTTTTGATGATGCAGTTTATTTTTCTTATTTTCTACACAGGCAGGAAGGGTGAGCTCAGCTCACATCTTCACTGCATGGTTCAGAAGGTCACCAGACCCTCAGTTACAAGACCTTTTAAGGAGTTATTGACCAATAAAACACTGCCAACAAGGATATTTATGCTTTTGACCCAATCCTTAAATATTTAGTCTTATGGACTCATACTACAGTGTAAGCTTTCTTAGCCAGTTATGTTATGGCATGAACAAACTTAGCACAAACCTACAGTGCTGCATTCTAAACTCCTTGTTTACATCTGTAACTACTTTTATTTTTTCTATATCTTAAACTCTAAACTTCCCTTTACTTTGCTTAACATTGCTTTAAACTATAAATCCACATTCTTGTTTCTGTCACCTCAGTTTGGAAGCCTTTTCCAAGGTCTCAGATCAAATCCTGGGTTTAGTTCTAAGCTTTGGCTTACAGGCCCAAAGTTCTGAGAGTTCCTTGCATTTTGGGATTCCAACAGATCAGGAGCAATTCTGCTGCTCTATGCTCTGGAAACCCTGCCTGGCTAACCAGCACCACCAGCTATGTAGGGCAGGGCAGATTTAATATTTATGCCAGGAGCAGTGGGATCTGTGCTTCGTGGTTTATTCCCTGGCTCCTGGCTCTCACGCTAATTCAAAGCACAACAAACCCCAAATCAAATAAGAACAGAATCTCTGATGCAGATTAGGAGATCAAGGAGCTAAAAAAGCAGGAAATTCCCAGTGACAAGGCTTTTTCCCCTCAAGTGGTTTCTCCTCAGTCAGCCCTAATCAAGTTGTGTTTGTAATACAACAGTGGCCATAAACGTTCAGGTAATTAATTGTGGACTCCTCATAACATGCAATTCATTACCTGCCTCAATCACAAAACGTGGTTTTTAACTCCAAAAAAATGGAACTCACACATTTCTCAGTGTCCCCTTGTCACCAACACACTCTCAGCTTGGAGGGGACACCTTGACCATTGCTGTGGCCAGAAACTGAGGCTGCTCCCAACCCCAGCGCTTTTAAAGGGATTGCAAAGGGCATTCAACAGGGAGAAAACTTTTCAGAATTCCAGCTGCAAAGGGATGGAGAGAAGGGAATGATGTCAAGAGAGCCAAGCCTTGGCTTGAGTTCATCCTGTCCCTGTTAAATGTAATGTGGGAAAAAACATCAGTGGGGTGAACTTCAGGAACAGATCATGAGGACACAGGAGAAGTGATTGATTCAGTGTCCCCTCTTGAGAGTTTTGGGATAATCATATATTTTCATCAGAAATAAGCAGAGAAAATAAATTAAGGAAAGAAAAATAATTTCCTGTCTTGTTTCAAAATGCTTTGAGTTATTGCTCTGTTGATATATTTGCCAGTCAAGGTTTTCAGACAAAAAAAAAGTCCAGCAATCCTTTGAAGGAACAATTGTTTGATGTAAATTTGGGTTAAGATTATAAAATAATTTAACACATTAAATTAATCTCACCATTTCCTATTAACCTACCCTGCTATCTTCCCTGTTTCATGCCATGCCTGGTTTAGATTTTAATTTCCTTTAGGTTGGGAATGGGCCTTGATTAGTGGTGTATAAACAAATAATTGTGGTTTTCTAGTCAAATTAAAAATAAATAAAAATACAAACACCAGAAGAAGGGGAATCATTTGGAGTTGTCTTCATTCTCAAATATTTCTTTTCCCCAAAGGGAAACAGATCTTTGGAAATTTCATCTTGGCTCATCTGAAATACCATAGAGTTATTTTGTTTTGATTTACAGTTCTTCTTGCCATTTTATTTTAACCTTAAAAAAGCACAAGGGGAAGCGTGAGAGATTTGCAGAACACTTGCTGGAAAAATAAAGATTGAAATGTTTTCAAAACATTCTGACTTTTTCAAGGGGAAGTTTTAACCCTCTGGACTTAAACATTTGCCAAATTCATCTCACATCTATAAATACCTCTGGTTTTCACTTTATAAATTAATTCATACTACTCTAACTTTGATCAGGGCTGGCAGAGCACTCTATAGTTCTACAATATATGTGATTTTTTTTTTAGGCTGATTTTACACCCATTAGCAAGTACTTCAATGCCACTCCTTCCCTTCAGCAAAATCTCATGCCTGAGTTGGATAATTGTATATTCACCTCAATGGCCCAATATTTACTTCTGAGTAACTGGTTTTATCACCTTTAAAAACAAATGAGGTTCTGTTTTGAAAAGTGGGCTTGTGACAGGCTCAGGTAAATTTGATTATACATAGAATCTTTAAAATCTCTTTAAAATATTTTTTCTTTTTTTTTTTGCCATTCAATCCAAAAGAAAATGTATCTATGTTAGGCAAAACTCTGAAAAAAAAAAGAGTGGCCAGCAGCTAAGTACCAAAATAAAGAAGATCTTGGATTTTGTAGTGCTGGTGCTGACTTCTTGTGAGCTTTTAGGGAAGGTGGGTGCTCACAACGACCCCAGACAAAACTGCAGGTCGAGGGCAGAGGGGCTGGAAAGGTCCTGGGGTGATGGTGACAGAGCTGAACAGGAGCCCAGGTGGGCAGGAAGGGCAGTGGCACCTGGATTGGACAGGAGTTGGGTGCCCTGCAGGACCAGGGAGGGGACTGTCCCCTGTGCTGGGCACTGCTGAGGTCACACCACCAACCCTGGGGTCAGTGTTGGGCTCCTCATGACAAAAAGGACATTGAGGGGCTGGAGCGAGTCCAAGGAAGAGAATGGAGCTGGGGAAGGGTCTGGAGCACCAGGAGAGGCTGAGGGAGCTGGGAATGGGCTCAGCCTGGAGAAAAGGAGGCTCAGGGGGACCTTGTGGCTCTGCACAGCTACTGACAGGAGGGGACAGCCAGGCGTGGCTCTGCTCCCAAGTAACAAGCGACAGGACAAGAGGGAACGACTTCAATTAGCACCAGGGGATGTTTAGTTTGGATATTAGGGAAGATTTCTTCACTGAAGGGCCTGGCACAGGCTGCCCAGGGCAGTGGTTGAGTCACCATCCTCTGGAGATACTTAAAAGCCACGTAGATGTGGCCCTTGGGGACATGAGCTAGTGGTGGCCTTGGCAGTGCTGGGCTAATTACTCCTCCTGATGATCTTGGAGATCTTTCCCAACCTTAATGATTTTATGATCCCATAAAGAAAGAGCGGGAGGTATCTCAGCTTCTCTGTCAGTGGGACACATCATCCTCATTTTTAGCTGAGTCAGAGCTCTATGTTTAGTCTGACCTGATTTTTTCACCATTCCCCCAAGTCCACAGAGAGCAAGCAAACACCAGCTCTGAAGGCTTTCATCCCACTCCACTGCCTGTGGTTGGATGGCTTCAAACTTAAATACCCAGCACTCAGCTGGAAAAGGTCAGTGATGTGTGAATTTAATGTCCACAGACCTCTAACTCAATCAAGGTCAACAAAGAGATCCACGCTGGAGGACTTGGGAGTTTATGGCTCATTTTGCACATTAACTAAAGAAGTAAATAAATAACTCTATCACTCCTCCTTCCTCCTTCAGCCTCCTGAGTGATAAGAGCAATAACACATGTCACAGCAGTCACTGGTACAGGCTGACAAAGGCAGGTGGAATAAAAATAACTCAGAAGGATCACAGCTTTGGACATCATTAGGAAACAGAAAGTGTGGGGTTTTTGCTGGGGGGTCATCAGGGAACAAGTTCAGCTGCCTTAATTCCTCCCCAGGTGACAAAATGCTCATGGTTGGAAAGAGCCCTGAAGTGCTGTGAGTCCTGCCTGCCAAAGGGGATATTCCCTGGAGGAGGGGATAAGTAATTATCTTTCTTTGGGCTATTCCTCCTGGAAAAGTTGAATTAAACTTTACAGATAGCTTTGTACAAAGTCACTTTACTAATTCTCCATTTCTAGGCTGTTTTTTACTATGTTGTGTTCTGTTTGGGTTTTTTCCTGTGAAAAAGGCAGAGATTTTGGGCTTTGGCCTCTCTTTCACTGCAGTGGGCAGCTGGCCACACAGACAAAGGGCTGGGGAGCACATGAGTTCACTTTCCCCATCCAAAAAGTAAAGATAAAGCAAAAAGCATGACAAGCTCTGGTTAGCTCGTGTTAACATCAGAGGGTGAGCTGTAATGCAGTTTCTTGGGAATATCCATTGTGGGTGAGGCTGAAACAGGGTAACCACCCCCTCAAATCCCTCCTGGCATGCCCCAAACGCCCTGTAAAGCTGGGGTGGGTTTGTCAGGGGCTTTCCCACTCATACTCTGATGCCTGAGCAGAAAGATGAAGGGAATGTTTTTCTGGATGTGATTTCTTGCAGCCCTGAGCTCTGTAGCAGCTCTCACATAACAAGGAGTTGTAACCAAAGTCTTTATTAATGAGACTTTTCCTTCCCAACAGATCCCAGGAATTGTTAGAGGATTACTGTGCAGTCTGCTGCTGCAAATAAAGCCTTTGTGTACGCTCCTTAATTAAATACAATTCCAAAGATTGCCAAGACTGGAGGAGTTGCAGAAATGTTTAGTCTCATCTGCAGGGCCAGAATATCCAGGGGACACGTGGCAGCTCCTCAGAGACAGGTGGGAGTCACAGAAGAAGGGCTGTGAGCCTCAATGTGCCCCTTTCCCCTGATCCCAGGAGTGAGAAATGGATTTGTAGGGAATTCTCCGAGCCTGACAGAAGGCTCACAAAGTGTGTGCATCTGTGTGCAAACCTTGAGATAAAAAATACTGGTTTAGAAATACCATAGAATAAGACAGACAGCGTTGAGAGAGAAATGGAACTGCAAACAAGTTTCAAAAGATAACCTTACAAATAAGACTGGATACTTTGGAGAAATAGAACTATGGAAGATGCATTTTAGGGGGACCCACAAAGAATAATTTTAGATTATTTGCTTTAAAGCATTTTCATGGTGTGGCTAAAGCTGATAAGCCAAGAAACGCTTATAATGCATTATAATTTAAAAATAGTTAGCTTCTAATTATGTTAACATAAATTATAACATCTGTATTGTTTCACCCTTCACATAAAACTAAAAATAAAAGTTCTTTAAAACACCTCTCAATTACCCCATCTCCAAAGCAAAAAAAAAAACAAAAATATCCAACACTCAGGGTATTCCTGGGCCCACCTGGAGCTCACTGGATGGAGACCCCAGAGATGAGAAGCAGGGTGACCACAGTGACAACAGGATTTGGAGTCAAACAAAGGAGGAGTGGAACTGAAAAGTCTTCAGAGGATGCAATCCCACCCCTCACCCATTTCTGTTCAGCTCAGTGGATGAGGACACAGGGTCACCTCCAGTTCTGAGTGACAATTTCTCCCCATTCCCACCTTCCCAGAGCTTCTGTGAAAATAGGAGTGCAAAAAGGCAAGAGCAAGTTGCCTTCCAAGAGTTTCTGTAATTTGACTTCAGTCACTGCTCGAGGTGGAGATGAAGTTTCTTAACCCTTTCTCATGTGAACCACCAAGGAAATTAAAGATTTCAGCAGGCAGGTCTTATTTCAAGCATCAGAAATCGAACCTCCTCTGGCTTTCATCCATACTCTTTATTTGTAGGTGTACAGGACTGAATGAACTTCTCTCAAAACAGTCCTGGCTTTCATTTCTTCCCTAACTTCATTCAGCTCTGTCTTTAAACTAGATTTTCCGATTCTTTTTTGGTTTGTTTTTTTTTTTTTCCTTTTAAACATCCTCAGGAAAATAAAGCTTTATTCCTAAAACCCCTCTGAGTCAGCCAAAAAAAATACAGTGTAAAAGTGCAAGAATGAGAAAAGGAAGACACCAAGGATTTTTTTTTCCCCTATACTGATGGGTGACACAATTTCCAACAATAATGCTGTTAAAAGCTGCAAAAGCTCTGGTGGTCTGGAGGAAATAAAATTGTTTTTAAAAGGGAGTATTTATGAAGTATTATAATTATTTGCTCTTCTGAAGGAGCTTTGTGTAAGAATCCAAAACCATGTTACAAATGTCATGAAGTAAATTTTAAGTATCAGTAATATAGACAGAATAGGAGATAAATCCAAGTTTAAAACACCCCAAACCTCCTGTGTGCCTTTTGTAGGATCAGTCCGGGAGGATTTGCAAACCCAGTGATTTTTAAACAGAGAAAAGTTATTTTCTTTTGTGTTGTAAATAAATTTCTCTGTGACCAACCAGCAGTGAGGGACCACGGGCAGCAGCACATGTCCCTGGGAGACTTTGCCAAATAAAACAGACCCAGGCAAATTCCCAAATCTCCTGAGTCCCACTTAGCTGCTCAAACCACTCCACTTTATCTTCCTGCCAAACATAATCCTGCCAATGACAGATCCATCATGGGACAAGCAAAGCAGATGTCTTTTCCCAGCTCATCCAAGCAGGCCCTGTCAAACAAAGGCAACTTGGCCAAATCAATCCAGCAGCTTGGAGGCTCAGAGCCTCTTTTTAGCCCGATTGTCCCATTTCTGTGGAAGATCAGGGAAAAAGAGAGTTTTGCAAAAGGCTTGGAGAGCCCCAGAGAAATGGAAGACGAGCAGCTGTGTTCTTTAACTCCTTGGGGACAAGCTTGCAGATGCCTCTGCTGGGAAAGAAAAGAGATGAATTGGGGTTTTTAAGGAAGAAGAGAACCCTGGAATTTCAGTAATGACGCACAACTGCAAGAGAGGCAGCACCTGAGAGAATTCAAGTGAGCAGGACACAGCTCTGATGGCTGGGTAAGCACCTCAAATGATGAGCTGGAGTAGCCAAGGATGAGTTTCCTCTCCAGGAAGCTCAGAGGGAGGATCTGATTCCAAGCTGGAATAGAGGGATGCTACAACACTGGGATCAGCAGTGCTTAGATCTGCAATTAAAGTGCTGCAATATCCCTCATGGCTGAGGGAAAATAAGAGAGGAAGAACAATAATTATCCCAAAACAGGTAGGGACAGGAACAGAAAGGAGGGAAAGAAGTGGGCTCCACTACCTGGAGTGCAAATTATCTTGTAGCTTTCCCTGAACTACTGATTGTTGACTACTTTTAATTTCCTTTTCCCTTTGGTTTGAGGGAAGTCTGTTCTTTTTAATAAAAATGTTCCAAAATTTACCCATCAAACTACTTAAACCTTCTGGAAGAAATTCAACTCCAAAGCATCTGCTCAGTCAGTGACAGGAACAGCAGGAACACAAAAGAAAATGCAGAGCCAGGCCTGTCTGACCCCCAGGGCTCAGGAACAGGATTTGGGGATCTGTGGGCAAAAATCATGTGTTTGCAATGTAAACATCCACATCTGTCTTCACACTGATTATCCTACCTCACCTGAAGAGAGAAGCAGGAACTTTCAGGGCAGGAGTCACTCCAAACTGAAGGAACTCTCTAAAACAGGCAAAAAAGAAAACTTGCCCTGCACTGCTCTATCCAGGGAGCCTGAGGCTGGCTGGGTGGGTGCCTACTCTGCCACTATCTGAAGTTAAATGAGTCAAACCCCACAGACCTGGGCTGATCTAAACAGAATCATCCCCTCCAGACAGCCCCATCCTCCCCTGGAATCCCCCAAGAGCCTGTGGAGATGGAACCTGGCAGGATCCCTATAAAGGAGTTGAGTGAACACTTGGGAGTGCTCTAATTTGTTCACAGGCTGGGTTTTTATTCCAAGGTACAGCAACTTTGACATGCTGCTGTTCAGGAAAGGCCCTGGGCTCCAGCAGGATGTGCAGGTAAGCTGTTAATACTGTCCTGAATCCCTGCTCATCCAGCCCCGAGCAGCATCACCTCTTCACTGCTTTGCACAGGAAAAATGTTTCCCAATTCAGATGCAGGCTCAGAAGCCAATTCCTGATAGTCTGCATCCATCCATCCATCCATCCATCCATCCATCCGTCCATCAATCCGTCCATCCATCCATCCATCCATCCATCATCCATCCATCCATCATCCATCCATCATCCATCATCCATCCATCATCATCCATCCATCAATCCATCCATCAATCCATCATCCATCCATCATCATCCATCCATCAATCCATCCATCAATCCATCATCCATCCATCCATCAATCCATCAATCCATCAATCCATCATCCATCCATCAATCATCCATCCATCCTTCCATCCATCATCCATCCGTCCATCCATCCATCCCTCATCCATCATCCATCCCTCATCCATCCATCATCCATCCATCCTTCCATCCATCCATCATCCATCCATCCATCATCCATCCATCCATCCATCCATCATCCATCCATCATCCATCCGTCCATCATCCATCCGTCCATCATCCATCCATCCATCATCCATCCATCCATCCATCATCCATCCATCATCCATCCATCATCCATCCATCCATCATCCATCATCCATCCATCATCCATCCATCCATCCATCATCCATCCATCCATCCATCCATCCCTCCATCCATCATCCATCCATCCATCATCCATCCATCCATCATCCATCCATCATCCATCCATCCATCCATCCATCCATCCATCCATCCATCCATCCATCATCCATCCATCCATCCATCCATCCATCCATCCATCATCCATCCCTCATCCATCCGTCCATCATCCATCCCTCTATCCATCCATCCGTCCATCTGTCCCTGATTCTTTCCCTGGACAACCCCACAGGATCCCCACCCAGCCCTGCCTGCTCTCCACTCCGTCCATTCCAGCTCTGCCACCTAAGTCGTATTTCCCTCCTGAGCCCAGCCCTGATGTCACCCCCCAGCAGCTCCACCTGCCAGGACATTCAGCCCTGGAGCTGAACTCAGCTCTGGCCAGCTTCCCCAGAGAGATGGGAGGCTTTTTGGGTGGGGTATTGCAGGGGGGGTCCCAAATCCAGAGGAGTTGATTCTGGCAGGTTGTCCAGAAGAATCCTTAACCTGGCAAGTGGGAGTTCAGTGCAGAGCCTGGCACAAAATTAGAGCTTGATCTAAACCACAGGGAAGTCCCTGAGGTTTCTCTTCTCTGTCATTCCTCAGACCTCTCCCACTGCCTGGGATTGGTGTACACACATCACTTCCACAAAAGTTTTGGAAAACAGGAGCCCAGTGTGGTGGTGTCCACAGGGGTCCCAGGAAGAGGGAAGAGAAGAGGATCTGATTCCATGTTTCAGAAGGCTTGATTTATTATTTTATCATATATATTACATTAAAACTATACTAAAAGAATAGAAGAAAGGATTTCATCAGAAGGCTAGCAAAGAATAGGAAAGGAATGGAATGATAATAAAATTTTGTGAGTGACCAGAGAGTCTGGGACAGCTGGACTGTGATTGGCCATTAATTAGAGACAACCACATGACACCAATCACAGATGCACCTGTTGCATTCCACAGAAGCAGATAATCATTGTTTACATGTCATTTCTGAGGCTTCTCAGCTTCTTAGAAGGAAAAATCCTAAGGAAAGGATTGTCCAGAAAATGTGTCTGTGACACCCCAGAGGCCTCCTGCAAGGCTGGATATTGGGTATCACTTATAACCAGAGAGCTGGACAAAGCAAACTGGGCATCCTCCAGTTCTCAGAAAAGCTGCAGGGTCTTGGTTTGAGGAACAGCAGCTTTGGTCACAAACACAGGCAGCTCCTGCTAAGTTTTAGGGGAAGTGAAAGCCCTGAGAGTGTCTAGAAATCCAGTGTGAACCCAGAGTGAGCACACCACCAGGAAAGGAAGGGCTGGAGTGACGGACACCAGGCTTGCCCTGCATCCCTGCTGAGCTGGAATAAGAACCAACTTCACCTGCAGCTCTGGGGCAGTTTGGAGGGGAGGCAAATCCTGTCCACAGTTTCTCACTGTTTGTGTTTTTTTGTTGTTGTTTTTTTTCATGCACTCAGGTAAGGACAGCAAAGGGAAATGTTACAGGCCAGCTTTAAACTGAGAGAGAATAGGTTTTGATTGGATGTTAGGAAGTAAATGATTCACTGGTGAGGCCCTGGCACAGGCTGTCCAGGGAATTTGTGGCTGCCCCATCCCTGGAAGTGTTCAAGGCCAGATTGAATGGGGCTTGGAGCAGCCTGGGACAGTGGAAGGTTTAGTGTCAGTATCACATCCTGAAGAGCAACCAGGAGGAGACAGAAACAAGAAACAGAGAAAACAAGAAAAAGGGCATGCATAAAATAATCCTTCCTACGAGCTGTGTTATCCAGCAGTCACCACAGTGCCCTTCTAGAACACAGACTGGGATAAAATTTTAACCTTCTTGACTATCAGTACCTTCCACATCTTTTACCAAACCAACCTAAGAGAAATTCCAGGATGATTTTACTATTCTTACATCACTTCCATTCTAAGCTAGTGGCCCTAAACAGGGCTTGTTTGTGCCACTATTCAGAGCTTTCTGTGAAAATCCAGGTATGTTCCTGGAACAATCCATAAGCACGGCTCATTTCAAAGAATTCACTCTCAGAGGGCTGCTTCCCTACAAAGGGGAGCACAAAAAATACAAAGGTGCTGGCACAAGATGAGTTTGGTTCATTCAGACATTGGGCAAAAAAAGGAATGTTCCCTCTTTCAAATGGAGCAGAAGTGGCTCAGTCAAGGCTCTGGATGAGTACATTACTCATGGGTTTATTTTTGTCAGAGCCCTCTAGTGAATGGCTCCTCACAGATGGTCTGAAGCATCCAGGTGTGCCTTCCAGGAAGGAGGACATGCTGGGATGAGCTCTCAGCCTCAGGACAAAAGAAAAAGTCATTGTTTCTAAAAATGAGGGAGTCAAGAGTGTCCCAGAGGTTTGGAGCCACTCCAAGCTCAAGAGCTTCTCTGACAAAAAACAGGACAGGGCCACCTCTCCTCCCTTGGCTGAGGAGGGTGGGAAACAAAAGGACAAGTTATTTGTGAAACAGAGCAAGGTTAGGGCAACTCCAGGGAGCAACGCTGCCATGGGGAAAAAGGATTCACAAAAATGGGGAAAACCATGCAGAGAGCAAGCGAAGAGATCCTGACCTAAGGAATGTGCCTAAAAATGAGGGAGTCAAGAGTGCCCCAGAGGTTTGGAGCCACTCCAAGCTCAAGAGCTTCCCTCACAAAACTCAGAACAGGGCCATATCTCCTCTCTTGGCTGAGAGGGTGGGAAACAAAAGGACAAGTCATTTGTAAAGCAGAGCAAGGTTAGGACAACTACAGGGAGCAATGCTGCCATGGGGAAAAAGGATTCACAAAAATGGGGAAAACCATGCAGAGAGCAAGTGAAGAGATCCTGACCTAAGCCAGCAGAGGATGGACACATGGACAGAGCTGAATCAGAAGAACAGAACATGTTGGAGGACACTGATTGCCCAGGGATCTGCTAGAGGAGAGTTTTTAATTACATTTAATTTTGCCAGCTTTGAGGAAAGGCATTTTTGATAACCCTCCTGTGCCCAATGGCCAGTGCACATAGAGGACATCATGCATCTGAGCAGCTGCTGAAGAGGGACATCCCCATCAGGACTTGGCAGCCTGACTGCAGATTTTAGGAGGAATTTCACAGTCCTGGAGGAGTGAACATTACTGGACTCAGAAAACAAAACTATCAGCACTGCCTCTGCACAGTCCTGTGTGCAGGGCCAGTATGAAGACAGAAAATAAATCAAAATGTGGTTCCACTCCTGGTGCCTGAAAAGGGAGCTGAAGCCACAGGTTGGGCAGGTTGTAGTGTAAGCTTAAGAGCCTGAAATGGTGACAAACAGGACATGACACACAGGACATGACGCTCACCCACACTGTCTAAACCAGGCATGCACACAGCTCTTCCCCCTGAGGAGAGCACTGATGCCTCCCCAGCAGCCTGAGGGCCACATTTAATTCTTCTGACAGCTCCCACCAGCTTCCTGCTCACAGAGAGATGCTGTGACAGGGCTGCATCCCTGCCATCAACACTTCTGAGCACACAGCTGAGTGCCAGGTGGGACAGGTGATCCCAGGGAAGGGTCAGAGGATGGAAATATCCACGTTCCAAACCCAAACAAGCCCAGCAGCTTCCATGTTTTAAACACAGAATCATGGAATGGTTCAGGTTGGGAGGGACCTTGGAGATCATCTCATTCCACCCCTCTGCCATGGGCAGGACACCTTCCACTATCCCAGGCTGCTCCAAGTCTCATCCAACCTGCCCTTGGACATTCCCAGGGATGGGCCATGGTGAGCCTTGACCAGGGAAGTGATTTCCAATAGTTTTAAAGAAACAATCAAACCCTCTTGCTTCCCACAGGGGTTCACTGCCCCAGCTTGGCTGTTGGGTGAGAGCTTTGCTTCCCATCCATCCCCAAACAAAACCAACTTCCAGCACCCCCAAACTGTGCACCAGCTCATGGTGAACCTCATGTTCAGGTAGAAGATTAATTCTGCTTTATTCCCCCAGGAATTTCCTTTTGTAATTCCTTGCCTGCTAACAGCACAGACGGGGGAAAGAGATTAGAGGGAAGATGTTTCTGCTTTGTCTGGTTAAAAGGGAAAATATAGAAGAGCATAAATGACACAGAAAATGAGTGCTTGGATGACAAAACCAAATCTTTGTGGCACAGCATTGCCAGACCTCTCTCAGGTGATGCCACTGGCTGTAGATCTCAGTGTTTTACAAAGCTAGTGTCTCTAATGTCTTTTGACAGATGGAGAAACCAGAGCAGAAAACCCCAAAAAAAACCCCACATTAAACCAACCCAAAAAACCTCACAAGAACCTAAGGAAACCCCAAGCCACAGAAACCCCACCCAGAAACTCACAACAAAACTGTCAGTTGGTCTCTCTGCCTCCAAAATTTCCTTCCTCATAGAAGAAAAAAAAAATAGACAAAGCAGTAACAAACCCCCTCTAAGTACTTCACACTCTCTGTTCCCAGCATTTGAATGTCTCTAAAAGACCTTTCCATGTGCCAGTGTACATTGATATCCACATCTGGCAGAGAGATGAAATATTGCAATGTTCTCCTCAAAATACTCTGGTCTGCCAGCAAAGAGCCAACAGAAAAAGGGAGAATTTGTGTGGAAAAAGAAGTGGGAAAGAAAATAATTGGGTCCTTCTTCCATGGGAACAAGGGAAAGACTTCAAATCTCAATTTAGGAATTTTGGATATGAGGAAAACAACAGAGTAGGCAATTAGGAAGGTAAAACCTGAGATGGGCATCAGTGGTCAGGACACCTGGGAGGAGGATCTTGGAAAGAAAACAATGTTTAGAGCAGCAGGAGGAGCAGAAAACCTCTGAGCATTGCTAGAAGTCTCAGCTCTGGCTGTCAGGATCAACTCAGCTGAGCAGAAAATGCCTTTGAGCAACAGGGCTAAAAAGAGAACAGCAGGAAAAGAAACCAAGTGAGATTACTGTGCAAAGGGCTGAAATTCAAGAGAAAGCCAAATATAGCACCAAGAAAAGGAGAACTCACGTGGAGCCCCACCCCAGCTTCTGTTCACTGGCTTCTCCAAAGAACTGGAGGTGAAAATATAATTTTACTAATGCAAACTGGAATAGTTACACATGAAAATGATTTAGCTTGAATAATTGAGAACGACAACAGGGCTGGGTGTGAAGGGGTATGGAAACTGATGTGAGGTGGAAGCCACTCAGACAAGGAAAACGTGCTCAGATGGCAGGGTGGGGGTGGCACCATCTGGCTGAAAGTCAACAAAAGTAAAGCTTTTTTATTTGTAGGAAGGAGAGGAGGGGAAAAAGATCCAGACAGCTCTCAGCAGGTTAATCTGAGTTAAATACACAGGACTTTTGAACACGACTCAAAAGGAAGAGTGATGGGAAGTGGCAGCAAAGGGAGAGGGGAACAAAATGGAAAATGTGATTTATTGAAAGTAAATCACGGCAAGGTAACTTCTAGGTTTGTTTTATAAAGTAATTGTTTGGCTTGGGTTTTATTTTTGAGGGGGGGGAAGATGAAAGTCAGTGGATTTAAACTTTCCAAACCTCAGTAAAAAATCTGATTTTGTGCTGAAAGAAATGACTGCCATAACAATGGGCACAGGGATTAATAAAACTGGGGGGAAACTAAAGGAGATGGCCTGGTGAGGCTGTGAATTCCTCATCCCTGGAAGTGCCCCAGGCCAGGCTGGATGGGGTTTGGAGCAACCTGGGATGGTGGAAGGTGTCCCTGCCCATGGCAGGGGGTGGAATGAGCTGATTTTTAACCACTTGTGTGCCCACACCTGAAAATGGCCAATCCAGACCTGCCTAAGAATAAAGATGAGGCAAACACTGTTAAAAGGGGACAGAGAGGGGTAATTTAAAGGATGCTGATGGTGCCTTTAGAGTAATCAGCTCTTCATAGCCACCTCTTCCTTGCTTTAGCCACCCCTACCTGCCTGGCACCTTTTCCATCAGGAGCTGGATCTTTCCTGACTTTACCCCAGCATCCCTTGGTCACATCAAATCAGGACAGCAATAACCCTTGACAGCTTCCCAGAAACTGCAGCTCCTGCAGCAGGGCTACAATTCCCTGACTGGAAAGAGAAGGGGAAAATTAGGAAAAAAAAGGATTTTTTTTTTTAAGAGAAAAAAATATAGTAACTAAATTCAATTTAGGTTCTGAGGAAGAAAGCATGAAACTAAGGCAAAAAAAATTTCTGACTCCAAAACTCCTTAAGTGTGTAAAATCAATTAGTTGAGAGACAGGCAGCAGCAGGCTGAGCAGCAAGAACATCAGTGAGGAGCATGGGGAACATCTCCTTCCACAGCAGTCACCTCCAGAAGGGTGAGAGAGGAGGAAAGCAAAACTGCTGGGAAGAAATCAGCTTGTTATTTATACTACTTATGTTCCTTTTAAACACTGACTGTAACATGGGAGAGCAGAGGAAGAGGCTCTCAGGTGTCCCTGGGAGGTCTCCAGGATTTCAGCTCCCAAATGCCTTTCTGAGGTGGGGTGATTTCAGACTGACACTCAGCCCTTCTGTGGATGCTTAAAAAAAATATAAATAAATTCCCAGCCCTGCAAAAAGTCAGTAAAAAAGTGGCCATTTTTGCTGATGTGGCCTAGGAAACTCCTGACACAGGAGCTCCAGGCAGCTGAATGCAAGAGGCTGAGCCTCAAAAAACACTCAGCCCTCTCTTGGCGACACTGCCATTGTCACCCCTAAACACAACCAAGGTTCACCCAATTCTCCTCTCTGCTGGAAGTTCATCCAACAGAGCAGCAAAGTCTCCCAGGTGTGAGTTATCCCTTTCTCCACTGTTGAACAACCTCTCTCGCAGTAAATCTGGCCAAGGCATTGCCCCAGTCACCCCCCAGGAGAGGATGAAGCAGAGGCATCGTGGTGACCACAGCACAGGCAGTACCTGGTGCTGTCTGATCACTGAATTACAGAAAAATTGGCTGGCAGGGATCTCAGGAGGGCTGGACAGCCTTCAGCCTGAAGCTGGACTCACACCTATATCCCTCTTGCTCAGCCACAGGTTTCTCTACCCAAAAAACCCTCCAGCATGGAGATTGCACAACCTTCCTGGGTCATTTGTTTTGTTTTACCACCCTGGTAGTGCAGAAAGCTGCACTGTTTGTAGCTGCTCTCCAAGCACCTTCTGCCTGCAACCTCCTGTAGAACCTTGGGGTGAAAGAGGAGCCACATCTCCCTCTTTTTACACAGCAAATGTTCATCCACACAGCCAGGTGCTCCCCTTTTCACCTTCACAAACAGCAACCATGAGATTTGCATTGGCAGCCTGCTTGTGGCAAGGGAAAATTCTAAGACAAAATGAAGTCACAGAGGTTTTCAGTGATTTGGAAAGATTAGGCAGGATTGCACCCTGTTTCCAGGGAGCTGGCACAGTGCACACCCTGCTCCACCACTGAGAATGGCATTGTAGGAATGATTAGAAGCCTGGAAAATCTAGGATAAAAATAAATAATAATAAAAAAGCTGGGATAAAAAATATAAAGTTAGGATAAATAATAATAATAATAATAATAATAATAATAATAATAATAATAATAATAATAATAATAATAATAATAATAATAATAATAATAATAATAATAGTAATAAAGCTAGGATAAAAAATAAAAAAGTTAGGATAAAAAATAATAATAAAAAACCAAATTAAAAAAAGAGCCCATCTAAACTTAGAGAAAGCAAATGTGTAATCAATCACAACCAACAAGTGCCTCAACAATAAGATTTCTTCCCAAGAATGTCTATTTAATGTGGGGAGGAAAAAAGGGGTTAAATTCCAGGGACTGAACTGTCTAATGGGACACATGAGGATTAAAAGCAAAGCTGTGCTTGGGGATGGTTTAATAATGCCTGGCAGGACTGGCCAGAAGAGCCTTTCTGGAGGGTCTCTCCCAAATCATTTGGGTCTGTTTGTACTGCAGGTCCAAGGAAGAGCCTGATGGTTGGAGCTGTGCAGGTGGTAAAACTAAATTTCACAGAGGCAGACAGCTGAGCTCCACAGGTCCCTTCCAAACTCAGCTGACCTGGGTCTGCATGAAAATGATGTTGAGTTTGCCAGGAGTAAAGAGAGAAGGTGTAATTCTTGGGATTTTTCTTTTAACTATCAGAAAAAAAAAAAAACCAAAAAAAAACCCCAAAGATTAGGACAGTCCATAAGAGCCTGACTATTTTATCCCTGTTTAAAAGTAAGAAATCCCAGCAATGGTTTCTAAAACCTTTTGTCCCATCCTTTATCAGTGTGCCATTCCTGCACTCTCTCTGCTGACCATCAAAAAGCCTTGACCTATATTTTGAAACTCTAAATTTATGTGGCTGCAACTTCAGGCTTAAATTTGTAGTTCTGCCCTACCAAATCTGTGGTTCTAACCAGACTGGTTATGGAGCTTTTTTCCCCCTCCTGTTTTCTATTTGCAGAAGTTTTATCACATACTTAAAGACAAGTTGTGAGTTGTCCCTCAGTGTTTCATTTTCTAGAATAAACATCCCCAGTTCTTTCATTTTTTTTTTCTTCAACAGCATTTTTCAGACCTTTTATCATTCTTCTGGCCCTGCCTGGACTCCAGTTTCAAGAGTTTTTAGTCCAGAACAGATACATGTACTCCAGTTAAAAGTCTGTCAGGGATTATTTGCTTCTTTTTCTTTGGCCAAAACAAAAGTTTGGTTCCAGTTTATTGTTTATCTTACTTGCAGCCTGCCATAGGCAGCAGCCAGAAGTAAAAGGGGTTGTCTACGAGCCCAACCTCTGTAAAAATTAATTAAGACAAAAAACCAGAGAAATTCTGATTTTGCAGGTGGAAAAATGCATAAAGCTGGGGAGGACAAAAAGTTCTGTCAGGAACAGAAGCCTAGGGTAATTTTTCCAGGTCCCTTATCTGAGTCTTAGTGACATAACCACCTCCCAGCAAATTAAAATATCAGTGCACCAGATGAACTTTGTGTTGCAGAGTCACAGCTGAGCAGGGAAGATGAACTGCAAGGAATAACACCAACCCCAAGGAAAAAAGCAGGAAAAATCCCAGAAAAAGGCATCCCCCTCCATCCCTTCCTAAAGCAACAGCACATTTTCCAATAGCTTTTGGATATGTATTCATGTTGAAACAGAAGGGTAAAAATACAGCCTTGTCCTGCAAAATCAGCACCAAATGATAAAAATAGCACTTCTTAAAAAACAAACCCCAACATTTCCTCATTTTGGTCCTTCTCCCTTCACACAGCCCAGCAGCTCACATGCACATGAGTGAAGCTCACTGAGGACTACCCAGTTTCACAAATTCCTGGGAATTCCCTTTTTAATTAGGACTGTATTGTGCTCAAATATCAGGAAGCTTGGACATTGGAGGAATGAAAGCAATCAGGGAATCACAGAATCCGTCCTCTGTGGCTTTACTTTTCTCTGAGGGTTTGTACAGATGACAGGATCAGTCAGCTGTACAAACCAGACCTTGACATCATAGAATCATTTAGGTTGGAAAAGACCTTTCAGACCATTGAATCCAACCATTATTGAGTCCTCCATTAGTAAATTTGAGGACGACACTCAGCTGGGAGCACAGGTCCATCTGTTGGAAGGTAGGGCTCTGTAGAATGACCTGGAATGGTTGGATGGATGGGCAGAGCCCAATAAGATGAAGTTTAATAAATCCAAGTTCCAAGCCCTGCATTTTGGCCACAATAACTCCCTGCAATGTTACAGGCTGTCACAGCACATGGCACAGTTGAGACAGCCACAATGCACAGCATTCCAACACACAGCTTCAGGAGGCTTTCAGCATTCACCCAAACAGAGTAACAGCACACCACACCTCATCAGAAGGCTCCAGGCATTTGCCCATACACAGCTCCTGAAAGGTGCCTGTGCTCAGCTGGGCTGGGCTCTGTCTGCAGCAGCACTGACACAGCCAGAGCACACAGCCTCCAGCTGTGCCAAGGGAAATACAGGTTGGATAGCAGGGAAAAGTTTTTCCCAGAAAGAGTGATAAAGTTCTGGAATGTTCTGCCCAGGGAGGTGGTGCAGTCCCCATCCCTGGGTGTGTTTAACAAAGCCTGGATGTGGCACTGGGGGCCAGGGCTGAGTTGAGCTGTTGGGGTGGGTTGGACTCAATGGCCTTGAAGGTCTTTTCCAACCCAGTGATTCTCTGTGGTTCCGTGTGAGTAACCCAGCACTGTGAAATCCACCACCAAACCATGTCCCCATGGCACCTGAAGAGCAACCAGTGTAAGATCTTCACCTGCAATCTCCAGCCAGCAGCAATGTCCTGTCAGGATTTTAATTCAGGATGCAACTGGAAATGACACCTCCAAAGCCACATAAAAGATGACTCACAATGAATCCAGCCACGTTTACCCATTCAGGAAGGATAAATCTTGGGGCTCCAAAATGGTCTGGACTAGGCCATGGGTGAGGGGTGGAGCTGGCAGGGTTAAGGGTTGGGCTTGATGATCTTTGAGGTCTTTTCCAATCTAAACATTTCTACGATTCTGTGGATGCAGAGGTGAAATTGCACAAGCAGATTAAAAACCCCTTTAAAACTCCTTCTGCAACAGCTTGAGCTGCCATCAAAGCTTCTAATCACAAAATGCCTTAGAGGAAATAACCATAAAAAACATCCTAAAGGATTAAGGTGCTTCATTAAAGAATAAAAATAATAACGATTAAGAAATCCAGCCTCTCTTCCCTCCAGAGTCTGATCTTGAGCAGATTTTTCCTGGCCACATCACACACTCCTGGATATCCCAGATTTCCCACAGAAGGCATCCACAACAAGAACACTTCAAGCTTGGACACTTAACAAACATAGCCCAGAGAATTTTCTGAAACCATTAACTGACAAAACCCAGCCAAGTTCTTAAGCTGCCATCCATGCCCCATGAAGAGGAATATGTTCCATAAACACAGAGATATCTCCACAAACAGTGATACCAAACAGGAGATCCCCCTTTGCCCTGTTCTGCCTTTGTTCTGCTGACTGGAAGCTGAGTTTAATATACAGCACATTCTTTTTTTTTTTTTCCTCTGGTTTTATTAATTGTACCAAGTGTAAATCTGTTAATGAAACAACACTTAAATTGTTCATAATAACATTAAAACCACCCCCCTGTGAAATGAATGAGGTTCCTCTATCAGGTCCTCTCTGTGGGCTGTGGGAAATTTCCCTGTGCTGATTAGATTATTTATTAAAGTCAGGTTTGGAGTAAGCAATTGTTGTAGGGAATTGATCTCTGCTCTGTTGATCCTCTGCACCCTTCCAGGGAACTCCATCCCAACAATGCCATTAGGATGATGTTATCCAACTCCCACTGCCAAATTGCCATCTCTGACTTCCAGACAGCAACACCAGAATGCTGTAGGAGCCTATTAGAATATCTCTGCTGTTCCCCAAATGATGCTTCTTCAATAAAACCCATCTTCCTCTCACCATTTCTGCATCCTGACAAAAAACCTCCTTCTCCTGATGACCAGGCACCAGTTTGAGAGTGGGGGACCTCCTTCCCCTCCTCTTGGTTGTCCTTTTTATGAAATCATGGAATGGTTTGGGTTGGAAGGCACCTAAAAGCTCTTTTCATTCCAGCCCCTGCCACGGGCAGGGACATCTTCCACCTGACCAGGTTATTTTTTGCACACAGGTCATAGTTCTCCTGGAAGGAAGGGCCAGGCCACCAAAGACAAGAGGGTGATCCAAGCCAGGCACAGTTTCCCAATGGAAATTGTTAACTTGGAGTAAAAACTTTATCGTGGCTCAAGCATGAATTAAACAGGGGGGAATCGGAAGTGAAAATAAATAAGTGAACCAACAACCCAGTGTTTACTAAACTAAGGCAAACAGAGATGAAGAAATACAAACAAAGCAGCATGAAATTTAGAAGCATTATATGAGAGCCTGAAGACATCAGGAAAAGTCTGCAGCTGGAAAAGATAAGAGTTTAATGAGAAGTTAATATTTTTAGTTGTTTTGTTGTTTTTGTTGGTTTTTTGTTGTTTTTTTTAAATTTGATTTCTTTTTAGTTTGGTTTCCTTGGAGTATTTTGAGTTTGGAATTTTTTTTTTAACAAAAAAATTAACAGCAAACAACATTTTACAGACCATGCACTCCAGTAGAGGAAAGCTCAACATATAATAATTTTGATCTGCATTTGGAAAGCAGCAAGGCAACAGGAATGGCTCTGCTGATGACAGAGAAGCTTTTTCCAGCTCACTAGCAACAAAGGCAGATGTTAAACAGCATCCACGAGAGATAAACATTTAAAATTAGCAGGCTTGGACAACTTGCACCTAAGAGCATTTGTAAAAGCTGGCTGAGATCTGTTTGAACCCAGCCAAATGCAAAACCCGGGCTCGAGAAAGAACAGACTCAGCACAGCCCTCCAGTACAGCAGCCCAGATTTTGGAAAAGTGATGTGGCAGAGAATTTGGGGATGAAAAGAGGCAAATAACTCCACTTTAACTCCCAGAGTGTGCTGCTGGGAAAAGGCAAACACGAGTGTTTGCTGGATAAACTGAGCAGAGAGGAAGGACAAGAAGAAAATTCTCCTTTTTTACGCGGCACTGGAAGATCTGTCCCATGACACCACGTCAAGGATTTTAAAAGGCCAATAAAAACCAAGGGAGGGTGTGGAAAGGAAGCACAAAAGGAAGTAGAGGAGCTCTGCATCCTTCTGGATGCCCTCAGGTTATCTCAGTAGCCACTGGGAGCAGGTTCAGGCAACTTAACCAGGTGTTGAATGCGCTCAGAGCCCCTTTTGCTATCAGAAAATTCAATCTAGCAGAGTAAAGCGCATTGGGACATGAACTGAAAACCTCTGAAAATCCATAACCCTCTCCAGATTATCTCCAATAATAGCAAGGGCAGAGGAAATGTGTTGGGCTGCTCATCTGAGCCCCTTCAAAAGCAGAGTTCAGCAGAGCACGAGTCACATTTTATCAGAAGCAGGTGGTTGGACTCGTCTTACTGGTGGTAACTAGTGAAAATTAGCTGCTTTTAATAACTTGCCAAACAAAATAATCTGTCCTTCCCATCAGGGATTACTCTAATCTTAATATAGTTCCAACTGCACAGACTTCCTGGGTTTTGATGTCAGATTTTGGCCCAGGCACTGAGATGTTACATTTTCCTTGGACTTTCCCAAGTAGCTGTTGGCTTCCACTCATGAAAGCCCACTTGCTCTTGGTTGGGAAAAAAAACCCCACATTTAAATAAGGAAGTTTCAATAATGTTCTCAACTGCAAGAGGAGGAAATGCTGCTCAGATGTCCTTCAAAACTCCACTTCAGGGGCATTTCTCTTTGATTAACACCTTTGGGTTGGAGAAAGCCAGGTCAAGGTCTAACTACCCATGTCATGGAGCAAAAAGAGGCAAAGGAAAATCATATTGATCCTGCTGGAGCCACGGGTGCTGCCAGTTCCCAAAGTTTCATCAGAAAACTTGCATTATTTTCTTTTGTTTTTTTCCATATTCAGTACATCCTGGTGTAGTGGAAGATGCCCCTGCTGAGAGCAGCAGCTTGGAATGAGATGAGATCCCTTCCCACCAAAGTTATTCCATGATTCTGTGATCCCAGCCAAAAGAGGAGCAGCAGCAGCAGCCTTCAGGCCACCTTGGTGGCACAGAGAAGAAAGATGCCAAACCTTTGCAATCCAGCTGATAAATAAATGAGAAATTCCACTTTTATCTCTTTTTCTTTTTTCTCTGAATAATTTAATGATTTTTGCTGCTGGTTTTTCTGGTTTTTGGGGTTGCCAAAAGTGACCAGGAGCTATTGGTATTTCACCAGTGCAGACACTGACATGGAGCATGCAGGAATAGACAGAGAAATTGCACCCCAAGGCAGAATTCCTTTGCCTGAGGCTTGCTGCCCAAGTCCCAGGTGAAATTCTCAAGAGCTGGGAGAGCCCATGGTCCAAGAAAAAGTGTCTGAGGGACCTGTCCCCTCTGCAGCCTTCAGCTTCCTGAACTGGCACAAAGCCCTACCTGGGGGCAGATGAATCCAACATCAAAGCTCCAGTGACCACAAAAGCAGAGCTTGACATCTTAATCTGCAATCCACTCCCACCCTGGGGATGTTTTTACAGGACAAAAGGAGGATCTGATCCCGTTCTTGCTAAAAATGAAGAATGCCAGGAGCCTGCCTGTCCTCTGCATAACATCTCCCTCTGTTCCATGTGTGGGAGAAAGAAATCCATCTTGAAGGAAGGAAATGTCCTGCAATTCCAGGGAAGAGACACCACCTCTACTCTTTTTTTTTCTTGCTGTTTTCTGTTCTTCAAAGCAAGAACATCCATGTCATCAGTTCTGGGCTTGCTGGACCCCACAAACCCAGCCTGGGGCTGGGGACACAGTGAACTCTGGCTGCACCTGCCCCTCAGGAGCTCTCTGGATGTTACAAAAGAGAATGGATTGTGCAATCCCTGTGCCTGCAGATGTGCTGTGGGATCCCACTTTAACCCTCTTGCTATCTGTGAATGCTCCATTGTCATATTCACATTCTCTGATAAAATCCCTTCGCCCAGGATTTTTCTCCTGGGAAGCTGAGAAGCCTCAGAGAAAAGGAAAACAATTCTCATCTCATTTGCTTCTCCTGTGCTGTGCCCATGTGGAATGTGTTTGGAGATTGTTCACCCACAGGTGATTGTTCCATTGCATTCTGCTGGGAGTTGTTTTCACTCTTTGGCCAACCAGGGCCAAGCTGTGTCAGGACTCTGGAAAGAATCACCAGTTTTTAGTATTATCTTTTTAGCATTCTGTAAGTATCCTTGCTGTATTCTTTAGTAGAGTTTAGTATTGCATTTTTAAATATAATATAGGATCATAAAACAATAAATTAGCCTTCTGAGAACATGGAGTCAGATGCATCATTCCTCCCTGCCATGGGGCACCCCACAAATACAATGCCCCATCCCACAAAGGAGGTTTGCACTGCTCATGGTTTGTCAGACTCATTTGGGTCTTAACCTGGGAGCAGGGACCTAAAAATCATCTTCAGGGCTGGGATTTCACAACCCAATTGTTTGACTCTTCTGGCAGAGTTCAACCTTTTCCCTGGGGATCCTCAGAGCTGAAAATGCCTCTCGGTGGCACAAGATCACACTGCCATGGCAGAGGTTGGTCCAGCAAGGGAAGCTCTTCCAGACAAGAAGTTCAGGCTATTGCCAAGAGGAAAACCATGTTTAAGGTCAGGAGTCCTTCAGAAACTCTTCCCAGCTCCACAGACCAGCCCACCAGCCAGCCCAGTGAAAAATGAGAATTCTCTGTTCCACAGCCCGTGCTTAGCTCACTGCAGTGAACTTTGTGTTCACCATCATCTGGTTCCTACCATTAACTTCCCTTCACTGGGTTCCTGCCCCAAGGGGTTGCTTCCTGCCCAGAACATCCCATTCCCAGCCCTGCACACATTATTGAGGGCCAGTTTTTTGTAGATGAGAATTTATGGCACTTCTAAATCACAGCCAAACCAGCGCCAGGATCCAGCTGTGCCCCGTGCATCCATCACAGGTTTATCAGGCTGTGAGCATTTCTGGCACAAATTGGCTTCTCCAGGAGTGGAAATGCAGCTTTGCCCCTTAATTTCACTCCTAAATTCCCAGCTTCAGGGAATCACACAGAAGGGAATCACACACTCCTGCTCTCACCTGGCTGAAAGTCAAAGCCAGACACAGCTCCAAGCTTCAGCAAACTCCCATTCCTGCACTGCCAGGTAGATCCATAACTGCTTTGTTCCTGCTAAAGGTGGTCCTGCCTTGCTCAGTTTTGCCTGACAGGAAAATTGGCTTCTCCAAGTGTGGAAATGCAGCTTTGCCCCTTAATTTCACTCCTAAATTCCCAGTTTTGGGCTTCAGGGAATCACACAGAAGGCACAGCAGCAGCAGAACAGGGTGAGGAAAGAGAAGAAGCACCAAAGCATAAAATCAAAAGCTTGAAATCATTAGTACCTTTTTATGTGTGCTACTGTAAAGGCTGTTATTGCTGTAATTATAGCTGAGCTTACTGTCACTGCTAATGGATGTGCCTTCCATGCTCACAGGGCTGCAGGCAGGGAAGGAACCTTCTCCTTCCACAGCTCTCCCAAGCTGGGCATGGAGCCATCCCTCCACTGCTCCCAGCACGCCCAGAACCGAGACTTGCCAAGAGCTGGAGGAAAATCAAACTCAGGAACCCTGCCCCAGTGATTTACAGTGACACTCCAGACCACAGCTGTGGTTGTACAGCCTGGAAATATTCTTGTGGGTGAATAAACAAAATAAGTGAATAATTTTTTATTCTTTTTCTTTTTTTTTTTAATTCTGCAAGAGATTTCAGAATTCTGGGTTGAGTTTATAGAGATCACTTTGCTGTGTTTCTGCTCTTTTCTGTGTATCAGCCTTCTTCAGAGGGAGATTTGTGTCACTCATCTCCTTGGTGACATAAGTTAATATCAGACAGTTGTTTCTGGAGGTATTTGACAGCAGAATCTCGTGCCACAGCTAAACCTGGACCAGGTAAAGACTGAGCAATATAAAGATGTTATTTTGCTCCTTATTTTCTCCTAAGTGAACACACATCCCCTGGATTCAGCCTAGCACCAGATCCAGGCTTTGCTCCACAAAATTAAATACAGGATAGGAAATAGAGAGAAGTGCTCTCCTCAGCATCAAAGCACAGCAAAATGTGCAGATCTTCACTGAAAAGCCTTCATTTAAAAGCAAAAAATATCAAGGTTGGCTCCCCAGAGTGCAGCATCCCTCTGGGATGGCACCATGATCTCCTTAACACAGGGAATCAGAGCAAGGATGTCTTAAAGATGGGAGAGAAAAAAAAAAAAGAAAAAAAAATCATATTTCTTCCGAGAAGCAGAGAAATTATCCCTGCCCTGGGATCCAAGCCACTGAGGATTAAAACTCCTTGGAACAAGAAGACAATCACACTTTTTTTCTCCTTACACACAAAGCAATTTGCCTCTTCAATGGCATAAGAATTAAATCCAGCTGGAATGGCTTTTTAATTAAAATCATACTTTGCTTATCAGAGTGAGAGCACTTAGCTGATTACGAAGGGAACGTGGCAAACTCTGGCATCCCATTCCCTGTGCTAAACCCTGTGCAACCCTTTGCAGACTGCCCCAGCTGAGCTCTCCTCACCCCATCTGTGGGCCAGAAAAAGTCCTGTAGGACACACAGAGTCTCTGCAAAAGTTGAGACAAAAGCTCCTTCCCTGAATCTGCTGGAGTTCACTTTGCTGAATCCTGGGAATTTCCTAAGCTAAGAATCTCCATATATTTAATTTCATCTCCTTGGCTGGTTTTTTTATAGTCATAGACAGATGGTTCTCACTGTCCTGGAAGGGCCCTAAGGCCAAAGGCTGAGCCCATTCCTGGCAGGTTCCCCCCACTCCAATGGTTGGGGAGCCCTTTCTTCCCAAGCATCATCACCCACACCTGCTGCCAGATGGGGACCACAAAATTCCCAGCTCAGGAGGGGGACAAGGCAGGGTCACAGCTGCTCCAGGTGTCCCCTGAGGAACTCCCCACATCCCTGGGGGCACTGGGAGGTGCTGCCTGTGCCACATGTGGGTCTCAGCCCCCCGGGGCTGCTCCTGTCACAGCTTCCAGGAGCATTAATGGGGCACAGCCAGGCTCAGGTCAGCCCAGCTAAGCTGATTTATCCTGGCCAGGGTGGAGGCTGCAGGGCAGGATTTTCCCAAGCACAGCCAGGAGTTAAATTCCAAGGGCCCAATGAATGTGTGACCAAATTCCTGAGGGCTTTTATCTGCCTGTGTCCTTTGCCAGCTCCTTGGAGGGGAAGGGATGCTGGAGCTGAGGTCTCGGACTTTGAGCTGTTTCCAGTGATCCTTTGGGAATTCCCTTGAAATAGCCACAGGAGCTCAGCAGCACTTTCCTTACAGACAGAAAGGAGATCTGGTGCCACTTGCATCAGGAAAGACACAGGTTTTAGCTCCAGTAAAATTATTTCAGCCACAGGGTGCTGATTTAGGCTGAGTTAACCATCTTCAGGTGAAACCCAAGGACACGTGTGCTGCTCTTCATGTGCCTCCCACATAATGAAGAAAATGCAGCTTTTCCCTGGCACTCCTCCTGCCCTCTCCCTCCTGACACCCAGGAGTGCTGCCTTCCATCACACCACTTCAATGCCACCATTCTGCAGGGAAACAAAACAACAAAACCCACTGATAAACCCCACAGGAGACACCTGGTTGTGGCGTTGTGGGGTCCCCAGGATGAGGTGAGAGATGAGAATTTGACTCCATGTTCTCAGAAGGCTGATTATTATATTATATTATATTATATTATATCATATCATATTATATCATATCATATCATATCATATCATATCATATCATATCATATCATATCATATCATATCATATCATATTATATCATATCATATCATATCATATCATATCATATTATCTAAAACTATACTAAAGAAAGAGAAAGGATACATCTGAAGGCTAGACAAGAATGAATAATAAAAACCTGTGACAGACCAGAGAGTCCAACACAGCTGGCTGTGATTGGCCATTAATTAAAAACAATTCACATGTTTGGATAAACAATTCTCCAAATCACATTCCAGAGGAGCAAAACATGGAGAAGCTGAGGCTTCTCCTCTTGCCAGGAGAAGAAATCCTGGTGAAGGGATTTTTCAGAAAATATCATGGTGACACCTGATGTCAGTGGCCACAATTCCTCAGAATCCTAAATACTGTTAAACTCCAGACTTAGCCCAACATTGCATTTCTAAGCCTGAAAATGTTCTCCCCCAGTGAAGTCTGCTGCTGTAGAAGGGAGTTAGGGAACCCCAGACTCCCAGGCTCAATAGGATTGAAACTGATAGTTGTGATAGATTTTTCAAAAGTGAAACACTCCCTCTGTCTGATCTGTGGCACAGGTCATGATCCCTTCTCTGAGCTGGTCAGACTGACAGCCTGGGAATCAGGAAAGTGGCATTTCCCTCCTTCCCAGAAATGGCTCTGCTATCAAATAAAGATGTGGCCATCTTCTGCCCTAAAAAGAAAGTTTAAAAACAAGACTTTTTTCTTATTTATTCACCCCTCTGTTGAGAAAAGTAACTTAGGACTTCTGGACATATCCAGTCTCTTGATGGCAAGAAAAGGGGGAAAGGCTATTCTGTGTTTTTCTTCCTCATGAACTAAGAATGAAAATGATAAATCCCTTCACCCTCTCTCAACTTCACAAAATAACCCACCTTGGTGAGATTATTACTCAAGTGAAGGTTAGAGTTTTTGTTAAGGGAAAATATCTTTGGAAGGCAGAGTCAGCAAGGTCTAAAGTGAAGAGACCACTCACCAATCCTCATATCTTGGCCTTAAGATCAATAAAATCTCATTTCCCAGTAGCCACATGCCCCAGTCTCAGAGGGCAGCTCTGGTCACTCACTGATGAGCTCTGCAGAATTTTAATGGGTTCCCCACTGCAGACCTCACTGCTGGGGTACAAATTGAATTTTAGATTTCTCTCCCTCCTGCCCCTTGTAAGCAGCTCATGTCCCTGTGGGGCTGGAGGTGCTCACTGCATCTTTTCTGGTGAAAAGCACAATTTTTAATTTTGCTGTCATTATTTTAGCACAGTGTGAAGAGTCTGGGTGAGACTCTCTATTGCTCATACGAGGACAATCAAAAATATCAATCTCCCTCTCCATTCCAGTTATTTTACAGGAAATGGGCCACATCTGCTGGGTGAAACACCGTGCTGGGACTGTCACCCAACCCTGGTGTGACCACTGAGCACATGGCATGTGGCATCCTGATGGAAACCATTCCCTGGCTCTGCTCCCTGACAAAACACTTCTTTCCCTTCATGGCCACGGTCCCCAGGACACTTGGCTGGCCCAGGAAGGCCAGATGGATGGATGGATCCCTCAGAACAAGGGCGGTGTTGGCAGAGGGCAGTGAGCCCTGTCACACGTAGACCAAAGCTGTCCAGTTGGCTTTGAGCTTCTGCCACACTCACACATCCCCAGGAGGTGCACACACACTCACAAATTCCAAAATAAAGAGCCTAGAGGGAGATTGTGAAAAAAGGAATCATCACCCTGCCACCAGGGATCTGGCAAATCCACAGTACTGGTGGCACTGGGCTCTGAGGAGACACCACTGAAGTCTCCCAGTACTTAAAGGAGGTTTATAAAAAAGAGGGAGAACAATTCTTCACATGGGCAAATAGATATAGGGCAGGGGAAGGGTTCTAAACTAAGAGGAGAGATGTACTAGATGTCAAGAAGAAATTCTTCTCCTTGAAGGTGGGCAGGCCCTGGCACAGGGTGCCCAGAGCAGCTGTGGCTGTCCTGGATCCCTGGAAGTGCCCAAGGCCATGTTGGACAGGGCTTGGAGCAGCCTGGGACAGTGGAAGGTGTCCCTGCCATGGCAGGGGTGGGATGGGATGATGTTAATATCCTTTCCAAGCCAAACCATCCCATGACTCTGTGCTGACTACACAAACCCCTTGAAGATCCTGCCCATCCCTCAACAAACCACACTGGATTTCAATTTCTAAACCAGAAGAAATGTTCCTCTTTCCAGGATGACCTGTTCCCACCTCCTACTCTCACCTGGCTGAAAGCCAAACCCAGACACAGCTCCAAGCTTCACCGAGCTCCCATTCCTGCACTGCCAGGTAGATCCATACCTGCACTAATGCTTTGCTCCTGCTGAAGGTCCCTTGCTCCTGTCTCGCTCAGTTTTTCCTGGCAGGAGAGCAGGAGGGTGAGCACAGCACAGGGAACAGGATACATCTCACTCCCTCACTGCTGCAAACCCTCCCACACCCAGATAAATCCAGTCCCACTGAGTATAACACCCTCCTGCACCAGCACTGGATCTTTACTTTAGAATCATAAAACCCTTAAAGTTGGGAAAGGCCTCTGAGGTCACTGACCCAGCACTGCCACATCCACCACTAAACCATGGCCCCAGGCACCACCTTTACACATTTTTTGGACATTCAGGGAGGGAGATTCCACCACCAACAGGAGCAGCCTGTTCCAAAGCTTCACTACACGTTCAGAGAAGGAATTTTCCCTAACACTTCCATGAAGAAAAAGATACTTCCATTCCCCGATGTCACCACGAGTCCATGTCATCCCCATGACATCAATTAGCAATGCTAATCTACCCAAACATTAATTACAACGCCTTTAGGATGTAGGCAGGAAAAAAGTGAAAAGGAACAAGGCAAAAGTAAGTCTCATTTCAGGTTGGGTTTTAGGCGTTCAGCCACAAGACTACCCCCAGCAGAAAGTTCATTTTCAGAGTCTGGAACTGAGCTGAGCTTCCCAGCTTTATCCTGAGCTCTCCATCTGTGGCTGAATTTCTTGGTTCATCTCTTTCTCCTGCTGGTTTCCCCAGTGGATGCTGTTCCTTGCCTGTACTTTTCCCCAGGCTACTCTGCAAGGGAAATCAGCATTTCTTTCTAGGTCCATTGCTCTCTGACTGGTTGGGCTCTCCTCCCAGGGCTGCAATATATATTTAATACTTGTTTTCAGAGCTGACAGCCCAGGAAGTTTGAGTGGTGAACTAGCACAGGCAAGAAATCATTGTAAAGGAGAGGGGCATCAGCCTGCCAAACATTTTAATTCCCCTTCTGGAAAGAGAGATTTGAACTCTCAGCAGCCCCATAGTGGGGAAAGAAACAAGAATCAAAGACACAGTCACTGTTTGATGAGGATGATGATGGTGATGATGATAGTTTCACTGTGCAATAACAAATCTTGTCAGATCTGCAGCAGAGAGGAACATTGGGGGGGATACACGATCAGAGCAATTTGCAAAGGAAAAAAGAGTCAGTAAAAAAAAAAAGGCAGTACAGGAGAGAGAAGTGCACCTGGACTGCTCAGCATTCCCAGCACAGGGAATGTCCCTGGGAGTGCTGGAGCTTCTGGACATTGGTGATCCAGGTGGGACCAGCAGAGCCAGGGTATTCTATTGCTGGGAATGCCTCAACAAAGGCAGGAACGATGAATCTGACTCCATGTTCTCAGAAGGCTCATTTATCATTTTATGATACTATATTATATTAAAGAATGCTATAGTAAACTCTACTAAAGAATACAGAAGGGATACAGACAGAAGGCTAAAAAGATAATAATGAAAACTCCTGACTCTCTCCAGAGTCCCAACACAGCTTGGCCCTGATTGGCCAAAGAGTGAAAACAACTCCCAGCAGAATGCAATGGAACAATCACCTGTGGGTGAACAATCCCCAAACACATTCCACGTGAGCACAACACAGGAGAAGCAAATAAGATGAGAATTGTTTTCCTTTTTTTCTCTGAGGCTTCTCAGCTTCCCAGGAGAAAAATCCTGGGTGAAGGGATTTTTTCAGAGAATGTGAATGCCACACCAGGGCTCATCCCACACGAGGGATCCAGCTCAGAGTGAGATCTTTCCACAGTGGATCTCCCCAAGGGCTGTGCTTCCCAACCCTCTGCAGCTGGGCTCAGGACTCCTGCCCGTGGTCACCACAACCACCATCCTCTCCCTAATCCCATATCCTCAGGCAAATCCATGCTGGCATCACAGGTCCTGGCCGGACCCTGAGCTCTCCACCACAGCCTGCAGCAATCCCATGGATTCTTCTCCCTTCCCACTGAATCCTGATTTTAGAGGGTTAAGATTTTAGCTGAGGGTTAGAACCAGTTCATATTGAAGTTAGATACACAAACGATAGGTTAATGATTATTAGCTGCTTAAGCTAAAGCTAATTGTTACATTATGAGCTCATTTGTAGAAGAAAGTGGAGCAAGTGAACCGTTATAGGAACCATTATTGAAACCAGTTGAACAATGCCCAGCACCTTGACTCTGTGTCAATCCACCATGAACAAAGGGGCCTTGGATTGTGCCAGAGGGCCACAGAGACCTGACAAAGACTTTCCTGACTTCATCCCTGGGATCACTGACCCAATTCAAGACCAACCCAATTCGAGAGAAGAATTGCACAGGCATGAGGGACTAGTTGTTGGAACCCAAGAAATTCCTCTGACTGTCCTGGATGGCTCAAGCCCCTGCCTGGGGGGCTCAGAGACCTTGGCCCAGAGCCCAAGACCCCTGTGCCTCTGACCCACAGAAAAAGCAATTGCCAACCTTTATATGAAGAATTAAAAGTCAAGAGAGTTTAAGTAGAGAGTTTGTGACAGGGTGAAAAATAGATTTTTGAGGTTTTTCAAATGGGGGTTCAGGAGGCAAGATGGAGGAATCTGGGTGTGTCCTGTCTTTCTCCTTCTTAGCCTCCATCTTCTGCTGTGATGGTGGCACTTTTGGATTGGTGTAAGGTAGAACTCACTGTCTAACATAGGTGATGGGTATTGGGAAGTTATGGTAAATAATGTACATGTAGTGTTTAGTATAAAAAGATAAAACCACCCCAGGACAGGCAGTGTGCCTCAACCTGACCTGCCAGACAGACCTCGGTGGGTAAGAGAAAGAATGTTACAGATCAGAAATGATAAACAACTTTGAGAACGAGAACAAAAGAATTCTGACTCCTCCGTCAACTGCCGGGCTGGGAAGAAGAGGGTTGTACGTATCTCAGAGTCCCTCTGACCAGCAGAGATTCTGAGAACTAATAACTTCATTTTGATGCCCAGCAGGGATGGGAGGTGCTGGGGTTGGGCACGTGTATTATTTTTGGAAATAAATGGAAGGCAAAAATCCTTGTGCGGCGCGATCACGTGTTTCGGGGACGATCCCCACGGTGCTGCCTAATAAACACACCACTTTCTAATTTTCACTGGTTGGAGAGGCTTTGTCCGTGATTTCCAGTTTTGACTGTTCACCACCTCCCTTTCCAAAGAGCAGGGACAGTGCTGGTGAGTTACATGAGGGGTCCTCCCTTCAGGAAAACACCACCTTTCCTCAGGCCTTTGCTTTGCTCCTCTCCCACCACTCAATTGTGGATTTTGGAAGATGTCCCCTCAATAAATCTCTGCCTTTGTTTCACTTCTCTGCAACAACAACACTCAGCAAACAAATTCACCCAGACAACCAAAGCTTCAGCTTTGTAGCGGGGTTTAAAAAGATTTCCAGATATTTGCTTGGTCCCTTAAGGCTCAGGTCAAGTAGACCCAAGGCAGCGAGCTCCAACTCTAATTTCCTTTTCTGTCTACAAAACCATCAGGGCTTGGCTGACACACATTAACCACCAGACATGTCTGGCTCTGGGAACAGCTTTCCAGTGAAAGCAGCACAGCAAAAAGCTGGATTTTAAGAAAATGAATTTTACTTCATTAAATTTCATTTAAGAAAATGAATTTTACAGTTATGGTAAATAACTGAATACAGTTATTTACCAGAAATGCATGGTTAAAGTGGGAGCCCTATGCTGGCAGACAATTTAAGGAGACAGAAAAGTTGTTGATGTTATTTAATAGAATAAAATAATTCCTGTTATTTAATATAATAAATATTTATTTTAACAATTTAATATTTATTTTTATTTATTTAATAAATATTTTATATTTATTTAATAAATATTTAATATTTATTTTAATAGTCCTAATAGAATGAGGTAGCTTTAATTTTCTAACTTTAAAAGTTATCTTAAGAGTTGTTCCTATTATTTATTATAGTTATCATTTATTATATTAATAAATATTATTTATTATACTAGTTTAATGAATATAAAAGTTAAAATAATTATAAATATTATAATAAATAATATTATTAATAATACATAAATAGATTAAAATATTACCTTAACTTCCTCAAACATTAACTACTAATATATTAATTATATAAACAGTTAAAATAATTCTATTATAATAAATAATATTAATAATGATACATAAATATTTTAAAATATTACCTTAACTTCTTCAAATATTAACTACTAATATATTAATTATATAAATTCACAAATTCTTATAACAAAAAATATTCTTAAAGTATTTTTTTGAAAAATAAAAAATATTTATAAAATATTATTATAACCCCAACTCTGTAAGATCCAAATGAAAGCAACAGCTGAGGTGGAAGCACAAATACACACACCAATACCAGGAGTCCCTTCCTCATGGTGCATAAATTTAATTATAGTGTAGATCTCACACTTCTTCCAGAGCACCTTCAGCCTCTGGCAGACACCAATGGACCATCTCCAAAAGAAATAGGGAGCAAGATGGATGGATCTCTAAAAGCAACATCTCAAAGCAGAGTTTTATTAAGTGCTCTTCTAGTCGTGATTGACTGCTGATATATGACACAAGGTATTTTTTATTTGACTGACTAGCACAGCCAGAGGCAGAAAAAAAGCTTTTAAGGCTCTTTACCCCCTGGAAACACAGCGAGGAAATTTCCAGTGATGCATTTCATGGGTCTGCAAAAACTGTTCTGAGTTTTCTGTCAAGGTTGTTAATTACAGAAATAAAAATGAAAAAAGAGCAATTAGCCCCTGCAGAGACTAAACCAGCCAGGCAGGAGGAGCTGGGACCAGCAGCCCTTGGTGGGGATGTGAAGAGTTATCACTCCTGGGGCAGGTGGGAAGGAAATTGTGGCATGACATAAAAATCCACATCTCCACGGACTTTGGAGGGTTTAGTGCCCAGAAGAGCCAGGAATGTTAATTTGGGAGCTTGGCTGTAAATCTGAGCCTGTCAAGAAGGATGGGAGCAATGGTTTAGCCACAGGACACCCTCCTCAACCAGCACTGATTTCATCATTTTTGCTTCTATAGACAATATTTTATATTGTTCCCTCCACTATTTTAGTACTCTGCACCCTAATTTATCATTTTTACAGAAATTAAGTGTGCTTTTAACATCTGGGTATCCAAAACTTGGATAGACTTACAGATTTACAGGAAAAAAAAATCCAGTAGGATCATACATGAATCTAGGTATTCTACCTTCTTAGCAAGCACTGATTTGCAGGCTAAATCCACAGCAATGGCTTTATTCCTCTTTTGTCCCTCAGGAAGTATTGCTACACCTGAAAGCACACATTTTTATAAGCATAAATATATATACATATATATAAATGCCCATTTTCTTCCAATAGGAGCTGTTATTTCACTTGATAAAACCTTTCCTCATCTGTGCCTGTCATGAAGGATGGGAGCGATGGTTTAGCCACAGGACATCCTCCTAAACCAGCACTGATTTCATCATTTTTGCTTCTATAGACAATATTTTATATTGTTCCCCCACTATTTTAGTACTCTGCACCCTAATTTATCCTTTTTACAGAAATTAAGTGTGCTTTTAACATCTGGGTATCCAAAACTTGGATAGATTTACAGATTTACTGGAAAAAAAACCAATAAATCCAGTTGGATCATACATGAATCTAGGTATTCTACCTTCTTAGCAAGCACTGATTTTGAGGCTAAATCCACAGCAATGGCTTTATTCCTCTTTTGTCACTCAGGAAATATTGCTACACCTGAAAGCACACATTTTTATAAGCATAAATATATATACATATATATAAAAGCCCATTTTCTTCCAATAGGAGCTGTTATTTCACTTGATAAAACCTTTCCTCATCTGCATTGCACACAAAGAGGCAAAGATAAGCTTTTGATACACCCTGTGCTGGTGAATTCCCTGGAAAGGGAGGAGAGAGGGGGCCAAGGAGGAACAAAGCTTAATTTTGCTGGAGATGCTGCTGAAAACAAAACTGTTGGAACAATTCCTGCACCCAAACCACAAGGCATCACCTCCAGCAGGTGAAAAAACAAAAAAAAAAGCTTTGCACAGAGAAACTCTGCAAAAAACCAAACTGTCCAAGGAGAGTCAAGGAGCAAAGAGCAGAAAGGGTGGAAAATTTCCTTGAGGGGGATCATGGCTGAGACCCACATGGCTCTGCAGACATGTTTAATGTCATATTCCCCCCCAAAAAATGCACTCAGCCTTGCAATCAACATTTGAGCACATCAGAAATTCCTGGTGCAGTACTTGGCCTCCTCCTGGTGCCCTGGAAAGCTGGGAGCTCTCTCAGCAGCAGAGTTTTTCTCTGCTTCTGAGGATGTCAGGCAAAAAATCAACCTGTTCCTGTTGTGGAAACAGGCTGGAAAAGCCTAATTGTTCTTAAAAAGCAGGATAAAAATGGTAAAAACAGAGTAGATGGATGCTGATGTGGAAGGAAACAAGTGAAAAGTCCAATTGTTCTTAAAAAGCAGGGTGAAAATGGTAAAAAAACCAATAGATGGATGGAGGTGTGGAAGAAAACAAGTGAAAAGTCCAATTGTTCTTAAAAAGCAGGGTGAAAATGGTAAAAACCTCAACAGATGGATGGAGGTGTGGAAGGAAACAAGTGAAAAGTCCAATTTTCTTCAAAAGCAGAATGAAAATGATAAAAATCCAATAGATGGATGCAGATATGGAAGGAAACAGTTGAAAGCCTAATTGTTCTCAAAAAGCAGGATGAAAATGGTAAAAACAGAATAGATGGATGCAGATGTGGAAGGAAACAAGTGAAAAGCCCAACTGTTCTTAAAAAGAAAGATAAAATTGATTGAAAAAACCCAATAGATGGATGGAGGTGTGGAAGGCAACAAGTGAAAAGTCCAATTGTTCTTAAAAAGCAGGATGAAAATGATAAAAAAACCAATAGATGGATGCTGATGTGGAAGGAAATAAGTGAAAGCCTAATTGTTCTTAAAAATCAGGATGAAAATGGTAAAAACCTAATAGATGGATGGAGGTGTGGAAGGAAACAAGTGAAAAGTCCAACTGCTCTTAAAAAGCAGGATGAAAAAGGTAAAAAACCCAATAGATGGATGCAGATATGGAAGGAAACAGTTGAAAGCCTAATTGTTCTCAAAAAACAGGATGAAAATGGTAAAAACAGACAAGGTGGATGCAGATCTGGAAGGAAACAAGTGAAAAGCCCAACTGTTCTTAAAAAGAAAGATAAAATTGGCTAAAAAATCCCAATAGATGGATGGAGGTGTGGAAGGAAATAAGTGAAAGCCTAATTGTTCTTAAAAAGCAGGATGAAAATGGTAAAAACTCAATAGATGGAGGGAGGTGTGGAAGAAAGCAAGTGAAAAGTCCAACTGCTCTTAGAAAGCAGGATGAAAATGGTAAAAACAGAATAGATGGATGCTGATGTGGAAGGAAATAAGTGAAAGCCTAATTGTTCTTAAAAAGCAGGATGAAAATGATGAAAATCCCAATGGATGGATGCAGATGTGGAAGGAAACAAGTAAATGGACTCTTTTGCCATTTGCATTTTGCTTTGGGATGACCCCAGGGCAACAGGAAAACCCCAGGAGCCCTCAGGGAGGGGATCCCAAAACTCCATCACCCCTCCACAGAAGTCCCAGCACAAACCCAGCAAGGGGAGCAAAGCAGCCACATCATTCCTTGCTGAATTATCCCAAATTGCATGGGGAAAAAAGCGGCCAAAAAATGCCAGGCACAGCTCAGGGCTGAGCCCAGCCACTGATGGTGAGGAGGATGAAGTAACTTCAGCTTTTTAAACCAGGCACAGGTTTAATCTCCACTCAGGAAACTCCTGAGGGCAGTGAAAGGTGACTTTAAAAAAATGAAGAATAAAAAACTAAAAATAAAGAAGCAAGAATGCCACACATCCATGTGCAGGATGAACGAGTTCTCCTCTCCCCTGACAAATGGATGGGGTAGGAAATGTAACAATAATCACCACACTCACTTAAAATGAGAGGTGGATGTGGCAGAACAAAGGTGGCAGAGGTGTAAATCCCCAGCAGGGTTTTTGGATCCTGGCCATTTCTCAGCTGGGTGGATAAAAATGCTGAGGGTCAGCCTGGAGGCTGCTTTTTATTTTGGTGCAGAAGTGCAGAGCTGTATGTTATGTTATGTTCTTTTTTTCAGGGGTGGTGGTGATCACAAGCAGTGCATTTAATTTGATTTCATTTCCTTCCTGCCTGGCAAGGGGATGTGTGTTCCTCAAAGTCTGAGCTGCCACTTGGGAGAGATGAAATAAAACCTGGGCTTGGGTAAGGAATAAAGCAGGCTGCAGGGAAGAGCTCAGCATGGAGGAAATTTTTTTCCTTTTTTCTTTTTTCACTCTTACACTACACAAGAAACCAGTTTGAGGCTTAAGATCTCCAAAGAGAGGTGTCTGCCAAAGGAATGAAGTGCCACTGTACCTGTGCCAGGTGCAGAACGAGGTAACTTCAGTTTTGGGGTTCACAGCATCACAGGGTCCCAGAATCCTACAAAGGTTTGGGATAAGAGGGACCTCCCAGATCCTCTCCTTCCAACCCCACAGAGCATCTGCAGGGGCTTCCCTCTCTGCCAAGGGATGATGTGGGGATATTTTTCTATCCCTCCACTGGTCTGAGAGTGGTCAAGCAGCACTGACCCTGCCCTCACTGCTGACCCCACCGGAGCTCAGACCATCCTGGTCACTCAGAGACCCAAAATGCCAAAATTGGGGTGTCCTGATCTGCCAGGAGAATCCCACCTGCAAGGGAGATCCCAGGCTGAGCATCTGTGACAGCCAGTGACATCTGGGAGGGCCCCGGGGACACTGCTCAGATGTTGGTGGGGATGTTCCATATCACCAGGGATTAATTGAAACATCTGTTAAACACAGAATGCAGGCTGGAGCCTCAGATATGTCTGTTCAAAAGACACCCAATGGATTTCAGCTCTCAAAAGGAGACACCAGGTATTGACATTCTGCCCTCCAGACAAGAATTGTGTTTAAATAGATTTTTTTTTTTTTCCCCATAACTCTTGATGAGATGTCAGGGATGAGGATGGAAAAACCTGTGGAGCTGATGCAGGAGGAGGAACACCCCTGCTGAAAAAAAGAGCAGGATCATGGGGGTGGTGGCTCAGCAAAGCTGGGATCTCTGTATTCAATTCCTTTGGCCTCTTCTCCACTTTAAATCCATGCAAATCAACGGAGCCAGGCCATGACAGCCAGCAGGGTTTATCAAAACCACATCACCCACCCAGTTCTTAGTGAAACACAGCAAAAAATAACTCCACTTTGGTTCTGGGCTAGAAAACAATCACAATTCTGTGCAAACAGTGGCATTTAAATGCTAAGCAGAAGTGTAAATCTGCAGCTCCCAAGGCAAACAGTGAAATGGAGAGTTTGGGACTGCCCTGGTGGGGGGAGAAACGCACCTAATGCCGCTAATGGAGGAATTGAAAGCTGTCAATATCCACTGGTGCAGCTGACTGAAAAAGTGACTGTGTTAATTTAAAATACATCAGGGTCTCTAAAATTCCTGTAGAGGAACAGGGCTTTACATCCTGGAAATCCTACATCTATATATACATACATATCTATATATAGTATACACATCTATACAGATATATACACACACATTATATATATATTTATATACACATATATATGGGCATATATACACATATATTCACATGTATATATACACATATATATGGGCATATATATACACATACAAATTCATACACACACATATATATACAAATTTTTACACACACACACACCTATACCTCTACAAATAAATGCAAATATAAATGTAAATATAAATGTAAATATAAATACTATACATACATACACACACATATATATACATACACACATATATACATCTATACAGATGTATACACATACACATGTATATATATATTTATATACACATATATATGGGCATATATACACATATATTCACATATATACACACAGATATATGGGCATATATATATACACACATATATATTCATACACACATATATATACATATTTTTACACACCCATACATATATACCTCTACAAATAAATGTAAATATAAATGTAAATATAAATACTATACATACATACACACACACATATATACACACATATATACATCTATACAGATATATATCCATACACATGTATATATATATATATATACACATATATATGGGCATATATATACATATATTCACATATATACACACACAGATATACACAGATACATGGGCATATATATACATATATATTCATACACACACACATATATATATATTTACACACACATACATATATACCTCTACAAATAAATATAAATGTAAATATAAACATAAATGTAAATATAAACATAAATGTAAACGTAAATATAAATGAAATATAAATGTAAATATAAAATAAATATAAATATAAAACTATAAATAAATAAATACAAATACATATGTATATATATGTATATATGTATGTGTGTATATATATATATATATATATATATATATATATATATATATATATATATATATATATATATATATATGTATATATAACAGTCAGTGCTGGAGATAAGATCTGCCCCAATAAAGTGCCAGTGAAGCAGCACTAATGCAAGCTCTGCTCTGCTGCCTTGAGCAACCCGCAGCACACATCCCTGCTCACAGAAACCTCCCCAAATTCACTCCACAAACCGAGCAGCTCCAAATGGGGCTGCTGCCACCCCCCCATCCTCCAGCCAGGGCTGCCCTGACCTCGGGGCACTTCACTTGGGGCAGAAACAGCAGAGGCAAGGGCTGGAGGAGCAAGGAAATCTCACATCTGCTTGCTCCTCTGCACCTCACCTGCTTGCTCCCAGCAGGCCAGGCCTCGTTCACAGAGAATATTTATTTTTGTGCAGATTGGCAATTATTAATCAGAAGTGATTTGCTGTTATGGCTCTCCCCTCGTTGGGGATTATGTGTCAGGCAGAGCTGGTTCAAAGTGATTTGTGGCAAAGCCCCAGCCAAGGGGATGCTCCTAAAAAGATGAAGTTTTGGAGGGGAAAATATTTGTGCTGTGTAAAGAACATCCTCATCAGAGGGAAAGTTACTGGTTCATCCTCAGAAAGCTACATTTCTTAATTAAACTATTTATCCTTAAAAAAACTTATAAAAAAATACAACTCCATTTTTTTATTAAAATAAACTCCTATAAAGTTCACAATTTATAGAGCTAGAACAGAAATAAAAACTAATAAACATCTAAATCCAAACAAAAAAATACCATCTCACACTATTAATCCCAGCCCTAACAAAAAAAAAAAAAAAACAAAACTCAACCTGCACCTTTTCTATTACATCTTCAGGAGGTTTTAGTTTTTCTAGCAGTGCTAAGCAGCCTGGTATTGCCCCATTTAACAAATGAATGGATTTTATAATGATCCAAAGAGCATCCAATGGCTCTGGGAGCTCATCCCCTCCTCAAAAATCTCCTCAAAACCTCCCCTGGGCACTTCCTGAGTGCTCATGAATGAACTCTTCCTGTGTCAGAGTTCTGGATACTGAGAATTTTAGACTTTCTGTACTGACAGAAATGTACTTTTAGACTTTCTGTACTGACTAGTCCCCAGGAGAACACAGCATTTGGCCTGAAGCCATGGAAAAAACTTCCAAAATTGATTAATAACACTAAGATTACAGGTGTGTAGCTGATTAGACAAGTGTCATATCACAAAATACAAAACTTGGAGTTTAAAATTTTAGAATATAGCAATATATATATGGGACAAAATAGAAGTTTTAAAGCAGTAGCTAGTTCTTCTTCCTTACCCTCTTCTTCATGAGTTTGAGTAGTATTTTGTAATTAAACAGAAAAGTCTGCATGGCTGACTTAGAGAGATTAGTTATTAAGTTAAAAGTGAAAATAATTTGTGCCATTTCTTAATTAAATAGTTTAGCCTTAAAAAACCTTGTAGCCAAAGACTGTGAACCATTTTGTGCCTTGTTAGTAAAAGGCTCCAAAACTTCCTGCTGTGAGACTGTAACATAGATAAAAAATAATAAACACCTAAATAATAATAATAATAATAATAATAATAATAATAATAATAATAATAATAATAATAATAATAATAATAAATAAGCTAAACTAAGCTAATAATTATATAATAATAAATTATATCAATAATGGACTATCATCTCAAGCGCCTTCAATCCCAACCTCAGCAGAAGCAGAAAAAATCTGAGGAAAGGTGGAGGATGTGCCCAGGGAGGTGAATCAGCCCAGAGAAATCCCTGGGGCTCATTCTGCAAAAAGGAATGGGGACAAAAAGGCTGCTCAGGTGGGACCAGCCTTCTCCAGCCGTGCCCAGGACCTCCCTGCCATGGCAGGGCTGTGGAGCTCGGGGTGGATGCCACTGCATCACACCCCTGGCCCTCTCACAGACCCAAATATTTGGGTTTTCTGCCACTGCAGCCCCCTGAGATCTCATTTTCAGAGGCAAAAGCATCTCCCCTCTTGCTGAGGTCCCACCCAGCTGAAGCTGTGGGAGTTGGCACTTCTGGAGAACATCTGGGAGCGTGGAGAGGAGGGATTGTGGAGAAGCTGCACTCAGCAGCCACAGAGGGAAACCAGCACAGGAGGACAAACCCCTGCCTTGGCACAGGCCAGTCTGTGTGTCTGTCCATCCTGCTGGGTCACAGCTCCAGCTCCTCCTGCTCTGGGCTCTCCAGTCGCCTCCAGCTCCTTTTGTCTGTGCTTTTGGCCCCTGGCCTGGGGTTTTTTTCTTGGCTGCACTTCCTAGATTTTGATCCTTGCAAAGCTCTTTCCTCTTCTGTCCAACACAGAAGGGAGAAGGTTGATGAGAGCAGGGAGTGGGGCTATATTTAATCCCACAGCCTTTCCCAGGCATTGAAAAACCAGGAATGCATGTCCCCTGAGGCAGGGTGATGCAGCAGGGGAAGTGACAGCAGCTCAGAAGTGACACTGCCACGCTGGTGCTGACCTGGTCTGAGGGCAGGGCGTGACCTCCTGCATGCCTAAAACCCAGCTGAAACCTGCTCCCCACCAAAGCCTCACTTAGATTTGTTTTTTTTTATTTATTCTGCACAGATAATCGGAGCCCTTTCCTGAATTTCAGCCACTCAGGGTGTGACAAATCTCCTCCAAGTGCACTCAGGTCTGACTTAAAAAAAAGGTCATCAAATCTCAGGTCTCGCTGATCTCCACAGTGTCTGGCTGCCAAAAAATGGGACACTTGATGCTGAGCAGGGAGATCTCCCTCCTGTCCCTCTTGCCTCTGTTCCAAAAGATTTGTGTCTACATTCTAGCCCAAACACCAGAAAACTCCCAGTCCTCCCAGACTATCAGCATGTCATGTGGAAGAATGATTTTGACAAGTCACCAGTCTCTCCAGTTGTTTCTGCTGGAGACCATCTGGTAAAGGCAAAAACCTCTCTAATTTTTTTTTTTCTCCTTTTTTTTTCACCCTGAAAATGAATATAAACTCTGCAAGTTTGCCATTTCCAAGGCAGCCTCGCAGCTGAAACACCTCCCTCCTGACATAACCACTCACTCGGTCTCCACCTGCAATTTGCCAAATGTGCAGAGCATCCCCCTGTTCTGCATCCCCCGACTGCCCCGATGCCTCCTTGGAAAGCCAAGCGTGAGAGACAAAAACCCCTCTCCACAAAATCACTGCGAGAACAAGAACAAAACATTTTGTCAGCCTCAGGAGCCACCACGGGACAAAATGCAGCTCACCTGAATTTGCATTTTTATCCGGAGCAGCCCTCGGGCTCTCGCACCTCCCACTGAGGAGTTGGAACCAGAGGATTTTTAAAGTGCTACAAAAACGGGGGAAATGCGCCTCCACACCCAAAAATCACAACCCGGGCGGCTTTCCCTGTCCATGGTCCCACCTGCCTCCTGCTGCTGAGTGTCTGGTAAAAATCCCTCTTTAAATACACTTTTAAATACCTGGTGGACTCTCTGCTGTTACAGCCCATCCCAATTCCTGGCTGGCTGTGCGGAGTTTCCCTGCTGGAGACTGGAGACAAACCCCTGGGCTGCGGGGACAGTGTGATAATGATGGTGTAACACAGCTTTAAGTATTCCCTCTAGCACGTTTTTCCCCTCAAGATACTGTTCCCCGCCACTATTTTACAATTTTGCCTTTTTATGCCCTAAGTAAGAGCTCCCACAATATTATTCTTGCTGATTTATGTGTCCTCTCTGAAAACTTTATAGAGAGGCTTTCAGAGCTACTCACACACTGGGTTGGGCAACTGGTTCTCCTGAATAAAGTCAGTCATGCATTTATGCAAGCAAAAATGGAATAAATCATACACCCAGTGATGCACTCAGGGTTTGTGGCAAGGCCTTTGTTAAACACCTTGTTACTGCTAAAGGATCTTTGTGCTGGGTGCAGGAACTGGCCTGGAGGATTCCAGTGAGAACCTTGTGGTTGCTTTGTTTAAAGTATATTTATGTCACTTCACAGATTCTCAATCAATGACAGGAGGAAAGAGACACAGACACAGCTGAAGTGGTTGTCCCGATTTCTGTGGAGCTCAGATTTCACTGATTTTCCACACTGATCACATCTCCAGCACTTGGACTGATGAAGAATCAGATTTGAGCTGTTTTATTCTTTTCCATCACAAACCTACTTCAAGGCTGGAACAGAGCAAAGCTCTGAAGAAAAGCACAAATTACACCAGCTGGGCAGATTTGGCTAGCTCAAGGAGCTGGAAGTCTGAAGGCACGTGGAATCCACCAACTGCTTCAAATTATCCACATCTCATGTTCTAGACACACACTGGGAGAAAAAAAGTGCCTAATTTGTATCTCTTCAGGCCAAATTATCTTAATTACATCCCTAAAAACAACGCAGAAGAACCTAAAAGGGATTATTGTGCATTTACACCACATCCACACCACCATAAACACTTGAATTCCACCTTTTCCAAGCTGCCCTGGCAGGAGGGCAGGACTTTGGTGAGCACGGCCTGATGACCTCAGCAAATGATCTGCTCAATTCCCTCTTCTCCACAGAGGTGAAAGTTTATAACAGCAATTAGAAACCACATGGCTGCAAGAGTTTTATGGTGCTGAACTTGTTGATCAGCCACTTGTTCAGAGGTTTGTTTGGTTTTTTTTTTTCCCCCAAGGACGTACCAATAAAAATTATCACAATAAATTATACAAAACAAACCCAAACCAACCAAGCTCTGCTGAGCCATCACAGGTCCCAGAGCTGGGTTATGACTGCAGAGCTACTTTTGCTTTAAAAATCAGCACCAAATCCAAGGTTTAAGCTGAGAAACAAATCAGGGGTTTTCTCCAGCACTGAGGCAGTTCAGTATTAGTCACCTTGTAGATCAGTGCAGATAAGGAGCATGTGAATCTTTTTAACCCACCAGCGTGAACCAGATCCCAGGAACATTAACAACAACAACAGAATAATAAGAGGGTTGGAAAGGAAGCAGTTAGAGGATTGCACCCAGGCTCCTGCTGCCCCAAAGCTTTAGGGGTTTGTGCTTATTGATCCAGCCCAAGAGCATCACCCACAGCCTGATCCTGCCACCCCTTGCAGGGTGGATTTCAGCAGCCCTGTGACCTCACCCTCTGCAGGATCCGGCCCCAGAGGAGCCCCTCATGCCAACAGTCTTTAAAGAAATGGGAATTTTGCCAAGGGCTTCAGTGGAAGCAAGAGCTGGAGCAGCTCCAGCAGCCGATGAGAATGCTGCCCCCTTCTCCTTTCCCCTGCTCCAGCCCTGGACACTTGGGCTATTTTGGATCTTCCCTAAAGCAAGCTCTGTAGAATCCCAAGAACTGATTGTCTGGTCCTTTTTTTTAGTACTTTAATCTTTTTTCCCAACCTGTTCATCCTCTAAGAAAGTCTTTGGCAATGCAATAAGTGAGTGGCTCATGGCGACAGCCAAAAAAATATTACAATTCAGTTTGTACATTTGTTTCATTACATCTGTTTCATTCCTTGTGGGACAAGGAGAGAAGAAAGGGGAGAAGAAAGGGGAGACAAGTGATGCACTGACACATCTGGGTTAACTTCCACTCTCTGAGGCTCAGCTTGCTTGGTCTGACTCTTCTTTAAGACCAGGCTGGATGATGCTCTGAGCAACTGGTCTACTGAAAGCTGTCCTGCCCACAGGGCTTTGGAATCAGGTGCTGTTTAATTCCAACCATCCTACAGTTCTGTGGCGGTTCTGTGACCACAAGCACTGTCACCAGCCCAGCAGAGAAAACACAGATGACTCGCAATGGATGGTACAACCCAATTCTGGTGGGCAACCTCACCCAGCCCTACAGGATGTTGGGGAGTCAGCCTCACCTTCCCGAGAGAAAACAGCTGTGGGAGCAGGTTACACGTGAGAGGGAAACTAAGCCACAGCCAGCACCAAATCTCCCCCCCAACCCCAGGCTGCTAAATTAAAACCAGTCTCGCTCTAAATCAAACCCCGTGAGGAAACGAGCTGCGAGAACAAAGCGAAATCAGAGAACTGCAGACTCCCTGAATGGTCTGGGTTGGAAAGGACCTTAAAGATCCTCCAGTTCTAGCCCGTGCCATGGGCAGGGACACCTTTCCCTGGAGCGGGGAGCTGAGCTGAGCGTGCAGAAGCCGTGCCCTGTGCCTGCTGGCACGGAGGCTCAGCTCGGCTCGGCTCGCACGTGTGAGTCCGTGCGGGGCAGACGCAGCTCCAGGAGGAACAAACCCCCTTTGCTCAGCCTGCCCCGAGCCATCGCGGACCCGACAGCGGGGACATCACAGCCGGCAGGGCACGGCAGCCCGGACACATCCCCTGCTGCCGGCTCTGGAGCGCTGGAAAGCGGCGCTTTGCCCAACTTGGGGCAGCTGCAGGGGAGCCCATCGCAGAGCCCTCGGGGAGAGCTCATCCCGTCCATCCCGCTATCCCCAGCTGCGCGGCGGGCACTCAAGCACTCACCGAGCTCCCGAACAGAAACCAAAGCGAGCCGAGAGCCAGCAAACCTCACTGACAGCGAAACCCGGAGCCGCTCGTGGAACAAAACGTTAAAACCCCGGAGGGAATCCCGGCAGCGCAAAGGGATCCTCTCGCTCCCCAGGGGGACGCGCACCTGAACCTAAGGCGAGCCAAGCGCTCGCGATTTCCCGGCGCACGGGGAGAGGAGCAGATCCTCCCAAAGTTGCCCGAAGTTTGCCCGAGGCGTGCGGCGCTGCCCCGCTCGCTCTGTCTGTCTGTCTGTCGGTCACTCACCGCGGCCAGCAGGCAGCCCAGCAGCGGCACGGCGCCGCGCAGCCCCGAGCCCCGCATCCCGCCCGAGCCCCGCAGCATCCAGCGGGCACGGCGGCGGCAGGAGCGGGAGGAGGAGGAGGAGGCACACGAGGAGGAGGAGGAAGGAGGAGGAGGAGGCAGCGGCTCCGAGCCCGCTCCGCCGAGCGCCCGCACCGCCCCCGCCGCCTCCTGCGCGGGGCGGCTCCGGCACCGCCCCCGCCCGCCCAGGTACGGCCGGGCCCGGAGCCCCGGCTCCTTCCCCTTCCTTCCCTTCCTTCACACCCGCCTTTCCTTGACCTTTATTCATTTTCCCTTCCCTGTTTTTTTTTTTTTTCCGCTTCTTTCTCCCGTTTTTCCTTCTTGCCCTTCCTTTCTCCTTTCTTTCCTATTTCTCTTCTCATCCCCCCTCTTCCCTCCTTTTCATTTTTCCCCTTTACCTTTTTCCATTCTGTCATTTCTTTTTATTTCCTATTTCTTCTTTTTTCCCCTCTTCCTCTTCTCTTCCCCCTTTCTCTCCTATTTCCCACATTTCCTTTTTACCATTTCCCCCTTTCTCTTCCCTTTTTGCTTTGTCTCCCTTTTAATCTTTCTTTTACTTTCCCCCCTTCTGTCCCCTTTTTTCTTTCCCATTTCCCCTCGTTCTCTATTCCCCCCCCCTTTCCTTTTTCCCCTTTCCTTTCCTTTTTCCCCTTTCCTTTCCTTTTTCCCCTTTCCTTTCCTTTTTCCCCTTTCCTTTCCTTTTTCCCCTTTCCTTTCCTTTTTCCCCTTTCCTTTCCTTTTTCCCCTTTCCTTTCCTTTTTCCCCTTTCCTTTCCTTTTCCCCTTTCCTTTCCTTTTCCCCTTTCCTTTCCTTTCCTTTTCCCCTTTCCTTTCCTTTCCTTTCCTTTCCTTTCCTTTCCTTTCCTTTCCTTTCCTTTCCTTTCCTTTCCTTTCCTTTCCTTTCCTTTCCTTTCCTTTCCTTTCCTTTCCTTTTCCCCTTTCCTTTCCTTTCCTCTCCTTTTTCTAATTTCTCACATTTCCACTTTTGGGAATGGGACCCAGCAGTGGTGGGAAGGGAAAAGAATGATTGATTGAGGCATTTGGCTTCTTCTGAAATAACTGCTTGGTAAGAAGTGGTTAAATGGGCCAAAAATCCCAATTCAGTGATCTGTATGTATATTTTCCTCAGAAAAAGGCAGAGCAAGTCCATGCTGTAGGTCACTGACATGGAATTTCTGGATTTCTCAGATTGGAGGAACAGCTCAAGACCAGGCTGACCTTTATTTTTTAATAAAAACGTGGAAATCCTTCCCTTCTCCAGCACACTGGGCAGCATTTCATTTAATATTAAGGGCAATGCTCCTTTCAATTCAAGACAAGCCTCAGGTCTAAGCTTGCTTTAGTGTAGAAAGCCAAATAAGCCCTAGAAATAAAGGTAAAAATAAAAAAAAATAGTACCCTCCTTGCTGTTCCTTTCCCCCTAGCCCCACTAGATTTTCAAGCTCCAACAGATGGACAGATTTGTTGTTTTGTAAAGCACCTGCTGAAGAAAAAAAAACCCAAAATCCTCAAGGAAAGAAAACAAAATCCTCATATTTTGGAGGCTCCCTAATTCCAGGCTCTTCAATTTACTGACACAACCAAGAAAAATGCCATTTTTAGGGAAAAGGCTTAATGGTTAAAAATCCAAAGTTATATCTTTAGTTCTTGATTGCAAATCACTAAACCATCCATTTTTTAAAGCTAACCTGCAAAGGATGAGGTAAAAAAAAACAGTTTAGTATCTTTTCCCCCACTTTTCTGAAAAGATGTGAATTTATTGGCATTGAAAATATTTCCCCTCCCTTTTTTTTGCATTTCATATGAAAAATCACCATCCTCTCCCTTGTTTCTCATCATAGATCTGATGGTGGCCTATAAAAAAAGAGGGACCAGATGTTAATTACCTCAATTAGTTGTACAGAGGTTTATAAAGCTATATAAAGCTCAGTTTGGATCCCAAAATAACAGGGGCAGAGCTGATTAGCTGGTCACTGCATCCCCCCACTAATTACAGCCACTCTGGCTTTCATTATTTCATTTATTAATGCAGCCTGAATGCTTTCAAGCAGCTTGTTAAAGATAAATTTTGGGGGGAAGGAGGAGGGGAGCGAGGTATTGGTAGGTGCTGCCTTTTGGGCTCTTTGCAGAGAGTAAATCTGAAGGATTTGGGATTTTACAGGAAAAGTCTGGAGCACATTTTGCCCTGTGGACTGTGCTGGATCAAGGTCCAGCTCATGGAGTGTCCTGTGGGGTATGGAATTTTGGCAGAAAACCACCCTCTTGTGGTGCTGCTGGTCCTCAGGAATCAGAAGGGCTGGGTTTAATTCTTGATTAAAACCAATCAAGAATTGGTTATAATCTCTCAAGCCTGGTCCTGCTCCTCAAGAACTCCCACAGATTCACAAATAGTTTGCTTTCAACACCATAAATCTGCTTACATTCCATGAAGGAGGAGAGACACAGCCCTGAGCAAACAGAGCTATGTTCCCCTTCCCTTTTTCCCCTTTCTTCTTCATATTTAATTTTATCCAGGCTCCTGTACTATAATTTTTGGCCTTGCCAAAGAGTTGGAGCAATCACGTGTTACAGGTGGGGTTTTGTTGTCTGCATGTCATGTCTTCATTTGCATCCTTAGGAGTGTGGAAGTTAATATGCAAATGAGAATTAATGAGGGGTTTGGCTACTCTCAGTGAGAATTTACAGTGAATACAACAGGTAAAATAAACAGTTTGGTCTTCCTCCACCCTTCTGTGCCTCACTGGAACAACATCAGGCTGTGGGACCTCTGCCTCCCTGCAGGCATCATCCTGTTGTCACTCCTTGCTCTGGCCAGGTGCAAGATAAAAGAGGGGAAATCTCATGTTTTTCTCATCAATTCTTCTCCAAATCCAGATTACTCTCTAAAAAAATCTGATAATTCTTTACAAGTGAACACCCCAGCACTGGGAGAAATCTGCTTGTTTCATCCCAATCCCCAGATTTTACCCTGCCTGTATCAGTGAAATCACACTCCCTTCTCCACGTGGCTAAAGGCTTTTTCAGTGCAGGCTGAGAAGCCCCAACCTCTCTGGAGCCTGTGGAATGTCTTTGGCATCTTCTTTTTGCCCTCTTCTTATCCCTTTGTATCCTCTTTAAAACAAAATTTGGTGCCTGAAGAATTCAAAATGTCAGGTTTATGGCATGGCCTGGTGCTGGTCGTGGTTTAAACCCTCATTTTTGCCTTGTGTGGGTGGGAACAGGAGAATTCCCAGCTGAATTACTGAGATACTGCCATTCCAAGATGTATTTCCCCCAAAGCCTGGCTCTGTTTTGAGCTGCTGCAGTTCACTTCCATTTCTTCTCTGCTGGTGGGAACTTGGTGCTCACCTCACTGGGATTCCACCCAACACCTCCCTGCAGTTTTCCCTAAGTTTTGGGGCTGTGAGGGGAGGCTGGAAGGTGGCAGCTGCCTGGTGTTGAACAGCCTCTCAGCTAATGAGTTGATATTGCAGCCTAGAAAGTGATTAATTTTTTTCCCTTATCTCAGCTATGAACAATTTGAGAAAGCCTTGATCTAATTCCTAATTCCTCATCAGCAGCACAGTTAGCTCAGTGATCACTGTCCTGGGCTGCTGCATCTTCTCTGGGCCTGCCTTTCTTCATTACCATTATTTAACCCTCTCCCTCGAAGGTAATTAACATTTCTGCTGTGGCATCTTTCACAAAATGACTTCTCTCTCAGAGGGCTGCTTGGGGGAATGTCATCCAAATGCTAGAAATTTTGATGGGCACTAATGGCAGAGGTAAATAAAAGCAACCCTATTGTTTCCTGCCCCTGTTTTTTCTTTTTCTCTGTGCCTCTGGCAATCAGAAATGCAAAGACTAACAGCAGTGGTGTCTGGAAGGACAATATTTGAGGGCTGATTCATGCAGCAGTTTGCTGCAGGCTGGATTTGCTGTTCTGTGCCCTTGTTCCCCATTTAGCTTCCTCTCCAAAGCCAACACAATGCATCTGTTCTGCTTTCCACTGGGTGACTTGATTTGAATACAGCAATAGCACCACATCCCATAAACGAGCTGCAAAGTGAATTCCTGTGCATTATTTGCATCGGGGATTAGAGGCAGGCAAACACTGGCTGCGGTGTTTTGCAAACAGGACCATTCCATCCACCTACAGGACTTCATTATTTGCCAAATGGAGCACAAACCATTGGTGCTTTCCTGTGGTTTAAACCCCCTTTTTCAGCGAGGGGTGGAAAGACCAGAGTGGCCCTAGGGAAAATCTGAAGTGAGTTGACCACAAGCCAGCAGGGCTGAAAGCTCAGACTTTCTTCTCTTTCTGAAGTTTTCCCATGAAGTTCTGGAAGTCTCCACCTGTTTGATGACTAAAGCTGTCAGGGCAGCAGAGGTGGATGTGTCAGTGCAGAACATGAAGTATCTGAAGAGCAGGAGTGGGATATTTCAATTAAAAGGATCTACCTGATCCAAGCAGGCTAAAATCTTGTCCTTGATCTCTGGGGCAAGGGCAAATTATCCAGTTGCTGATGCTCACCTCACTCTGGAAGCTAAAGATAGCAATAATTACCTACCCAGCTCCCAGGAGAGCTGAGGATTAATTGCTTCATAGTACTCAACATTTATTTTCACACAATCAAAGCCACTGGGAGCAGAAAAAAATAAGCTTTGCAATTACTATTACAAATCCACAGGGGACTATCCACTCGCAAGATGCATGGATAAAACAGTTTTCTTTAAAATAATTAAAAAATAGCAATAATCTTACTTGTATTTGGGCAAAAAAAGAGAAAATCTTCTAGCTCAGGAAAAAAAAAAAATTAAAAAAACTATGCAAACAAACTACCAAGCAAGAACTTTCTCCAGACTGGGGATGGCAGGGATGGAATGAATTCAGGTGAGTAGCAAACCATGCATTATGAAAGCAGAGCTGTTTACACTGGGAACATTGCAGAGCTGCTCCAGGGCACACCACGTGCCCAAGGCACAGGGGAACAGGGCACCTCTCCCTCCTTTCTCCTTGGGGCTCTGCAGGGCCAAGGAGGACAGAGCAGGGGGCCAGGAGGTGGTGAGGGCACAAAGCTGCTCAGCATAGCTCCCAGCATGGCCACAACCACCTTTCTTAAAATCCCAGTGCCCAGCAGAGGCAGGTTGTGTCCCAGGTCATGGCCACGGTGCAGAAACATTTTACCCTCGCTACTGAGAGATTTTTATCTCCTCTAAGACTCACTGAGAGTGGTTTGGCAGCAGAAGAAGGCACAAGAAGCAGGGAAACCAACACGGTGATTGACACCAGAGATTACACAAGCTAAATAAAAGCTTGGGCTAAAACACGCTCCGGAGAGGGAGATAAAGCCTCCACCTTATCATTAGAGGATGTGACACAGCTGATGCTGCTGTGGAGGAGGCAGGAAATGGAACATTTTACACAGCGTGGCCAAATGCATCACAGAGCTGCTCTGCACGGAGAGGATTGGCTGCTGGTGTCCACAGAACCAGCCCCACTTTCTTCTGACTGGGTGATGGGAATCTCTGTTGTTAAAATAATGAACTGTTTTTAAGAGCTCAGCAAGAGGAATTTCTAGAATATGGTTAATTTTTGTGATGAATGTCGTGAGGCTTGGTATAAACTGACAAGTGCAATAAACAGTGAATAAAAAATTCAGGGCTCTTCCCAAGGTGTCTGCTTGGACTTGCTGGTGGCACTCAGGGACATGGTTTGTTGGTGGACTTGGTAGTGCTGGGTTGTTGCTTTGATTTTTTAAGATTTTCTAAGCTTTCTGATGTTTACATTCTTGTAGCAAACTTTCTCACACACTTTCTGAAAATAACTTATTGTTTTGCATTATTTTATAGAAGAAGAGAAATTTGATGGGCTGTTGGTTTGTCCAGTGTCATTGGACAGGTGGTGGTTTCACCCTCCAATCCACAGTCACTTTTAGAATACTATAAATGTTGGAGTCAGAAAATAAACTTCCCCTTTTCTTCACCTTGAGAGCAGGTGTGTGTGCTCGTGTGGTTTCGTGTCCTACAGTGACACTGGGTTAATGGTTGGACTCGAGCTTAGAGGTCTTTGCCAAGCTAAAAATTCCAAGATTCGGTAAATCTGTTGTTCTCCCAGATCCTATCTCTTATCCACCATGGACAAAAACCCCAGAACCTCTGAGACTGGATGTGCCTGATTCACTGAAACCAGTTTTGAGAAGGCTGAGCTGCCACATTCCCTTCAGGAAGGGTTAAGGAGGAAAGCCCACATTTCAGAAAGCAGCATGTTCATTGAATTCATGCTGTTAATGAGGATCTGCCTGATCCACCCAGCTGCTTTGTGCTCTGGGGCTGCTGGAGTCCTGAGGCATGAAAAGAGCCCTGGGGACAGTGGCTCTGATCTGTGCAGAGCCAGATGCTGGGAAAAAAGTGGAATAACAGAGAAAATGCTCAGCAAAGCATTTTTGGCCACACTGTGGAGCATGATCCTGTTTTTCAAACCTCCTGGCCTGAGTTGCCACTTTCTCTTTTCTAAACCAAATGAAAGGTGCAGGTGAGATCCAAAGCACTGGACATCCACCAGGACCCTCTTTGGGATTTATCAGTCACAAGAGTGAGTTTTTATCTTTTTTTTTTCCACTCCTCTTCTGAAATGAGCAGCAAGCTCAGGCTCCTTTCCTCTCTTGCCTGCAGAGAAGGAGACCTTTCATCTCAGCAGCCTTGTTCTGTTCAGCTCTGTCCAAGCCAGCTGCTCTCACACAGGGCTGGGCAGCCCTGCCCCATGCCTGGACCATGCCAGATTGTTCCTGCAAGCATCAGTCAGGAAAAAACCCACAAAAATCACAAGGCTAGGGTTCAAACGTGGTGATGGAGAAGGGAATAAAACCTCCTCTTCCCCTCAAACTCCCTCTTCCCCTCAAACTGAGGGATTTTTTTGCAGCTTGGTAAGAAAACACCTGAAGCCTAAAACTTCCTATTTGTCTATCATCTGGAATCTGATTGTTTCCACAGGATAAAGATTAAGTCAGAGGCTCTGTGTGTGGTTAGAGGGAAGGTATCTGCCTGTCTGAGGGCTCCCCTGTGAGCTCATTCCCCCACACCCCAAACAAACCAATGTCACTGTAAAGAATCAATTTCTGCCTCTGCCTGGTTGTGCTTTTGGCAGTCAGGGAACACTCCTTGTAAGATTATTGATTTTCCTCCTCTTTGTTTAGCTGGGGTATCCCTTGTTTCCAGCTCAAACCTGCTCTTCAAAATCCTCCTTGCACTAAGGAATGAGAGCAGCCCTGCCTTTCCCTTTTCACTCAGCCATAATCTCTCGGAGAGAAAGAATCCAAGCAGGTATTAGAGGGCTGGGAGTTCTTCCTCCAGCCCTCCTTGTTATGAATCAGATTTAAAGCAAGCCTTTCTGGCTGCTGCAGTTCATTTCTCTTGCTTGAACTGATGAATATCCCAGGATTCGTGCTGCTCATTTGATTCCCTTGCCTGATGCATTCCTTACATATCTGCTGCCTCCAGGACAGATTTGTGCAAGCAAATTAAGCATCCTCACTATATGTCAGCAAAACATTACATCCACTAATGGAGGGAAGTGTTATGTTCTAAGTCCTTTCAACACACATGAAAAATAAAACCCTGTTTCTTGGGGGGAATAAGAAATGACAGCACATTCTCCTGAATTAATGCTGTCTGGGAAGAATTTGTTGCACATAAATGTAATTTTCCAGATAATTTTGATATGTTTTTTTTTTTTCTCCCTTTCCCTGACAACTCTTCTTTCTTTGTAAGCAAAAGATAGTTTCATGCCCACAATCTGCCAGGCTGACTGTACAAAGCAGGGAAACCCTCTCCTAATCCAGACTAAATCGTGTTAGATTTAACAGGATTGACAACAACTGATTTTCCATGCTTCCCTTCAATTTCTGACTGTGCAAATGGCAAAATATCCCAAAAAGTCCCTTTTTCTTTTTCAGAATCAGAGGTGGGTGAGTGAATGAGCTGAACTGTGTGGCATTACCCTGATACCTGTGAATTGTGAGCCTCTCTGGGAAGTTTGGCACTGGATTTTTCAAGGGAAAAAGAGATTTTTAAACTGCAGATGCTGCTGTAGTCATCTAGAAAAGAAATCAGGCATATGAAACCACGCTTCCCAAGGAGAGCTAAACATTATCCAAGGGGATGCCATAACATAGGCAATAACTGAGGGAAGTGAAGCATTAGGCTTTTAGGGAAGATAATTGAATTTATTTATTGAGCTTTCCTGACATGCAGGCTCTGTGCTGGTGCCTCCTGTGTCACCTGGTGCCTCTGAAAGGGATTTCACAGAGAGGTGAGTGACCTTTCTGAAGGGCACAAGAGCTTGGGACTGGATTTTACCTCCGAGGTGCTGCCTTGAACTCGCTCCTCGCGTATCAAAGGCTTGGCACAGCCCCAGCCAAGTTCACCGGGGCTCAGCGAAGCTTTATTTGTTTTAACAGAAAATATGACCCTTGGCATTTGTAACATCAATCTTCTCCCTTATCTCTCTATTTACACTCAGCCCTCTGTGTTTTTACAGCGTCTTCTCCCCTGGCTCCCAGTCCCCTCGGCACAGGGCAGCTTTTCACGTTTGTGCCGCTGCCCTCGCTCTTTTGGGTCAGCAAACAAGAACTTTGGCTGGGGATGGCAAAGAGCAACCACTCCTGCTCCACAGCTCCACTCAGGGAGGGAGTGGCATCCGTGGGTTTATCTCCATTCAGAGATAGCCTGGGAGCTGGGCTGTGTGCACCTGGCAAAGGGAAAATTGTGGATGCCATGGGACAGAGAGAGAGAGAAACGGCCAAGCGTTATGAGAGTTTTTAGGGAATTGTAAGGATGTGATAACTTGTTAAGTATAAACAATCTGCAGGTGGTGTTTTTCTGCTTCACCTTTCTGTTCTTCTCAAAGATAGTGTGTGAGGAAGGTGCTTTTGTTAGTTAGCCAATCAAAAAGAATGTGTGGTATCACTCTATAAAAATCAGGCGGTTCTCTTGAATAAAGCTTCTTTTGCTCTTTCTACAATACTGCCTCCCCACTGCTCCTGTGTCATTCTTGGTGCAAGAGTGACAAAAATTATCCCAGTGCCAATGCTGAGGGCAGCACCAAGCATCAGGGAATGTGCTTGGGGGTTTTGGGGGGATTGGGGGGGTTTTTGCTCTCAGGCAGTTTTTTGGAGGCAGGTATTGTATTTGCAGGTTGCCCCGTGGCAGGAAGGAATGATGAATCTGACTCCATGTTCTCAGAAGGTTAATTTATTACTTTATGATACTGCATTATATTAAATAATACTATACAAAACTATACTGAAGAATACAGAAAGGATGCTTACAGAAGGCTAAAAAGATAATAATGAAAACTCGTGACTCTCTCCAGAGCGCCGACACAGCTTGGCCCTGATTGGCCAATAAGTCAAAATAATTTACAGCAGCATCCAATGGAACAATCACCTGTGGATAAACAATCTCCAAACTCATTCCACAGGTGAGCACAACACAGGAGAAGCAAATGAGATAAGAATTGTTTTCCTTTTCTCTGAGGCTTCTCAGCTTCCCAGAGGAAAAATCCTGGGCAAAGGGATTTTTCAGAAAATATGAATGCCACAGGCAGTAATATCAAGTACTTATAAAGCATGATCCCACTAAGGTGCTGTCACCTTCAGGCATTCACAGCAGGATTCCCAGGAGAAAATGGGGGTGATGAAGGTGTTTTCACTGGAGGAATGGGGTGATGGAGGTGTTTTCACTGTAAAACATTGCCAAGAGCAGCTGGGCTAGGAAACTGCCAGCGTCTGTCCCCTCTTTAATGGGAATAGTTCTCTGAGGGGGAATTTAGGCAGCTGTGCCACATCTCCCTCTGTCTGGGGAGGTGAGTGGGTTGGACTCGCTTCGCCGTGAGTCATCACCATCTTGTTTCACTGCAGCTTCACCAATTTTCATTTGTTTATTTGTGTGTTCCAGGCATATCTGATTGATGATGTGGCCCTGGAGTCTCACTGCACCAAAGCTCCTCTCATCAAAGTTTTCCAGCAGAAAGGGGTGAGACCACAGGACAAAGCATCAACCACGCAGATGGAATTTGCAAAACTGAAGATGTTCTTCTTTTACCATTTATTCATACTCGGGTCAAACTGAGGCTTTCTGTTATTGTGAATATCAAGGATGATTATAAAATATAGGCCTGTAATAAAGTCCAAGATGAAATTCAGTCTTTCAGTATATTTACAGGTGAGAAAATAATCATAATGACTTTAAACAATGCCAAGATAACAAGGAATCTCTGAACTGGGAGTTATAATCAGCTAAGGCTTCACTTTAGGAAATTTTCCACAATCAAGGGAAAAATCACTTCAGACTTGGTCTAGATTTCAGTTTACTCAAATCCTGTTGAAGCTGAGGAGGTTATATTGTCCAAATTTCAGTTTACTCAGATCTGTTGAAGTTGGGGATGGTTACAGTGTCCAAATTTCATTTTACTCAAATCTATTGAAACTGGGGAGGTTATAGTGTCTAAATTTCAGTTTACTCAAATCCTGTTAAGTTGGGGAAGTTATAGTCAGTGCTGAAAGCCAAATGTCTGTTAAAACTATTTCCTCTTTGGGGACTTATTCAGGGCTTTCCTGAACTGGCTCAAAACTATTCCAGAGCACATAATTAGGATTGTGTGTTAGAGCAACCATTTGGACCCAGAGTCAAACATGACATTAAGAGTGAGCAGGATGAGTTTCATTGCCAGACAGTCTCAGTGCCACCCACATTGATTTCCAGGGAAATTTATCATGGTGGAGATCTTTTGGGTTGATGAAGATAACAACATCCAGCGCTGCCCAATGTGCCAGCTGTGCCTTTCATGCTGTTGAAAGTTTGCTCTATTCCTGGACAGCAAAAGAGCCCTGCAATAAAAACCAGTATTTACATGTGATTCTTCAGCTGTGGCCCCAAAAGCAAACACACTTCCTGTCAGGAGCCAGCCAGTAAATAGTGAAGTGTTATCAGAGTGCACCCCAGTTTGCATCTTCAGATAATCTTCCAACTTTACTGGAGCCACCAATCCTTCTCCACATAAAACACTGCTCCTTTACACAGCCTCTTTGTTGGGCTTCTGGGTGGGATTTGTTTGCTTAACACAGGCAAAAGACAACGTTATTTGAGATTCTACCTCGCAGCCCTGTGAACCTGGCAAACAGGGATCTGCAAGATCTGCAGCACATCTGTGCTTTACAGGGTGGGAAGATGAGGCTGTGCAAGATGTGAGTGCTGTGTCAAAAGTATTCTTTCATATGGTGGTGGTTTTGAGCTGTGGAGCACCATGTTATAGGTGTTAATTTGTCTCAGGTCTTTAACAATCACTGGGAGTTAAATCACGTCCAGCTATGGAAAGATGGAGATAATCCTGATGAAAACATCTGAAAGAGGTTATGTGAACCCACTTCAAAAGTACCTTGTTTCTGTCCTTCAGCAGCAGCAGAGTTCAGGGCTGACAAGTTCAGGTGTAGAAGCCCAGAGTGTAAATATCTGGGGGAGGGATTTCACTGGAATTCAGGGTTTTGTTGTATCCAGCTGTGATTAGGTCAGCAGAAAACACACGTGGGACCCACTTGCCCTGGCTCCTTTCCCCTGGGCAGTGCCCTGATCGGGGAGAGCTCAGTCAGGGCTGGTGAGGTGTCCCCAGAGGTGCCCTGTGCTCTGGCTTTGGCCAGGTACCAGGTCATTCCAGGCACTAAAGTCACAGAATGAATGGAAATCCTGATGCTGGAATGCTCCCAGACTTTGTGCTATTGGGAGTTTCAGAGACAACCTGAGAAGCAGGACCCTGAATTCAAAGCTGGTGCAGTTCTTCAGCTCTTTCTGAGGCTGACCCCTCTGTTTGCCCTTCAGTTTGGTTCGATTTTGGATTATTTGTTCAAGCTGTAAAACTTTTTAAGTGCAATGGTTATACAAACAATAACAACCTGAGCTGAAATTATCTGCTTGGACTGAATTCTGTTTTGAGTTGGAAACGGGAGCAGTGACCTGTGGGCTCTTGCAAAGAATGGTTATCAGTTTGAGATCCAATTGCTACTTTGATTTTGGTACATAATTAAAAATTAAAAACTATCCTAAATGTTTAACCCCTTATATTCTGTTCATCTCCAAAGCTTATCAAGACTTCCTCATTCATCCACTGTTTAAAAAATGGGGAAAATAAAGCCAGATCGCTTTAAAAGTCCATAAGTTTCATTAGAAGGATTTTAAAAAATCCTTTTTTTCCCTACTCAGTGTTCTATTACCAATCACATTATGTAGGCAACCTGAAGAATATTTACAGAGGCTAAGCAATAAAACCTTTACACGCTCTGTACCCGTGAACCCCTTTCACATTTATCTCATATCAGTGGTAACATTTGCATAGATATGCTATGGAGAACTTGAGGCAGCTCTTCAGGCACGTCCTCTGCGTGGGTTTTAATGAATTCTGTGTGGCAAAATATTTTTAATATCCCTGAGTGACTTCCAGTGTGAGGAATTTTGAAAGAATTCGAGATGGGACTTCTGAGTTGCTTTAGATAGTGTGATTTATTTTTCTTATCTTCTACATAGGCAGGAAGGGTGAGTTCAGCTCACATCTTCACTGCATGGCCCAGAAAGTCCCAGGACCTTCAGTTTCAAAACTTTTAAAGGATTTATTGACCAATAAAACACTGCCAACAAGGGTATTTATGCTTTTGACCCAATCTTTAAATATTTAGTCTTACAGACCCATGCTACAGTGTGAGCTTTCTTAGCCAATGTCATGACACACAAACCTACAGTACTGCACTCTAAAACTTCTCATTACCTTTGTGAATACTTTTTTTTTTTCTATATCCTAAACTCTAAAACTCTACACTTTCCTCTAGTTAGCTTAACCTGTCTCTGCTTTAAACTATAAATCCACATTGTCCCTTCTAGCACCTCAGTTTGGGAGCTTTTTCCAAGGTCTCAGATCAAATCCTGGGTTTAATTCTAAGCTTTGTCTTACAGGCCCAAAGTTCTGAGAGTTCCCTGAGTTTCAGATTCCAGCATTCCAGCTCTGTTGTTCAACATGGTCACAATGCTCAGGGCTTGACTTCTGGCTAAATAATTATTGGTGTGGCACACCCAGGAGCACCGGGAGTGTGCTGGCCAGGGAATCCTGCCAGGCTGGGCTCCAGCACTGCAGGAAAACTTCAAATCCTTTGGATTTGCACAGAAGATGGTTTGAGGAAGGCACAGGCTGGAGCTGAAGGGAAGCTAAGCCATCCTGAAGGCACTGCCAGCATTCCAATGCTGGCTCTAATCAGCTCACTATTTATATCCCCAGGCAATTATTCATCAGGAGCTGCATCAGCAGACAAAAAAGATTGATTGCAGTAGAGGAACCAGGGAAACCTCACACCAGCAGCATGAGAAAGGAATCCAGAGCAGGGCCCAGACTTAAGGGAGCACAGATTTCCTCCTCAGAAGAAGATGTATTTCACACAGTGAGGGAAGCAGTTCCTGGAGGATGAGCCTGTTTTGATCTGAGCAGTGAGACTCTGATCTCCCTTGGCTGCCAAGCCCCTCCAAGTTCTGTCTGTCCTCAGAAGTGCAGTGCTGTGTAGAAATGTCTCCAAAGATAATTTGGGAGGTTGTGAGTAGATCAGGCTTCAAGCATGAGGGAAGCATGCAGCTCCTGGCAATTAATTAATTAATAAATTAACTGCCTGATTAACTTGGGTACATCACCATGATGACGTGATCAGTTTTCCTCTTATAGCGTATCTTGTCTGCCAATATTTTAGATATCTCTGACTGGGTTTGAGGTGGTTCTTTGGTTTGGTTTTTTTATTTGTTTGTTTGTTTTGGTTTTTGGTTTGTTGGTTTTTTTTGGTTTTTTTTTTTGCCATTTCAAACCAGCTGTGATCACAGAATCCTGGAATAGCTTAGGATGGAGGAGACCTTGAAGTTCATCTCATTCCAACCTTCCAGGGGCAGGAACACCTTCCACTATCCCAGCTTGCTCCAAGACCCGTCCAGCCTGGCCTTGGACACTTGCAGGGATCCAGGGTCAGCCACAGCTGCTCTGGGAAATCTGAGGCCTTGTATTGGCTTCAGATCCTTTTATGGGTTCATTAGGGGTGAAATGTGAGACATCACAGAAGATCACAGGATAAATGTTTGTAAATCTCTAAAGGAACAAGCCTAAATCCTTTTATCAGAACACCACTTGAAAATATCACCCCTCCACAGCCAGCTAAAATCCATTTTACTAATGGAGTTTCATTTGTGCCCTCAAAGTTAATGGGATGTCCTAAAATAACCCAATAATTGGGGTTATTTCCTCAAGGGTTGAGCAGTAATGTGCTGTAACACACAAGCCTTGTAAATTTGTTACTGAGGAGTCTTCAATGATTTTGACACAAAAATGTGTTCAATTTTTAAAGAGATTAAATCAAAAGGGGTACAAATATTCTGAATCCTTCATATTTTACCAAATCCACATCCACCCCATGACCAGAGGCAACTCCTTGTCACACTCCAGCTCACCATCCTCACAGGGAAGATTTTCTTCCTAATACCCAGTGCAGGATGCAGTGGAGAAAAGGGGAGAATCTCCTCTGTCAGTTTGCTGGTCACTCTTTTTTTGCTGCAGCCCAGAATTCAGTCTGTGAATCCACATTTCTGAGCCACTTCCACCAACACTCAATTAATTTTCTTCAGGGCTGCTCTCAAATCATTCTGATAAATGCCTGGTGGTTGTGGGGCCATCTTCAAATCCCCATTGCCATGGGGATTAACTAAACCCTAACCTATACTTATCACACTATAAAACAACAAATAAAACCAAAAAATACCCCCCAAAAATGAATCAACAACTACCCCAATCACTAATTACCCCAACCAATACCCCAACTACTCAAATGATATTTAAACCAAAGAAAACCACCAATTTCGTGCAGTGGTTTTGGTTTTTAAGTTGAGGTTTTTGTTAAGTTTGAGATTTTTTTGGTTAATGTATTATTGAGTGTGGTGGGTTTAATGTTGGTTAATTGTTAGTGTATTTATTTTTTGTTGTGAGGTTGGATTAGGAGAAAGGTAAAGTAAGTTTAAAATTTTAAAGGGTATAAAGAAAAAATTATTTACAGTAATTAAAAAAAAGAGCAATAAGAATTAGAATAGAAATTTTAGAATATTTTTTTTCTCTTTATAACTTTTGTTTTTCTAATGATAATGAAAAGAAATAAAATTTAAAATTTTTGTAGTTTACTATTTTTAGAATAGATTTTAAAAAATTTATTTAGGGAGAGAAGTTTTTTTTGTAATGTTATGGAAATGTTTTTATAAGGGAACAAATAGGTTTTTTGTGGGTTTTTATTTTTTTTATGAATAGTAGTTGTTTCGGGAAACTTGTAATTGTGAAGATTTATTTTTTTTTATAAATTTTTAACAGTTGTGTTTCTGGGTTATGTTAATTTATGGGATATTGTTTTATTTTCCTCTGGATGACAGTGACAGTGAAGTGTCAGCCTGTAACATCTCTAGAGGTTGATATATCCAAAGACAGGGGTCCTCTAACTGTGCAGAACCATTTACTACACAGGTAACTGGAAATTTATGGGTCACCACTAATCACATTTAATTCCCATCAATCCCCAGTGAAACCACTGGAATCACTGAGACTTTTTTCAGAAATGGAATGAATTTCAAAAATACAGACACTTTTTCATCAAAACCCCTATAAAATCAATCTTCCACTTCAGAATATAGCCCTAAGGCTTGAAGATGACTGAAATTACTTAAATGCAGAAAGAATCTTTAATTACATGCTCATTTGAGAGGAGGGATGTAAGACTGTGTCCCTGGATTAATTTTTCTGACTGCTTTAGTAGCCTTTGTGTAGAACATTCTCCTCTGATGGTGGACTTGAGCCATACATCCAACATGGAAATTTGCCTTGTGCAGAGACTCCATTTCAATTAAAGCTGTCTGAGTAAAATTGAGATAAAATGAATGATGGATGAAATCATGATCCATCCTTTGAGCTGTCTGTGACAGTGACAAGCCTGTGACAGACCCTTCCAGTTAGGAAAGACTTGTGGGAGACACACACTAGGATGCTCCACGGAGAGGGACAGCTCTTCATGTGATGAACATGGCCTCAGGTCAGATTTTCAATGTCACAGGGAATTTTAGGACCATGTCCTGTGATTCCAGCATGAAGTGGGACAGGTCTGGTTTGGTTGGCAGCAGAAGGAGCCTTGAAGCTGTCAGCTCTGGGGTAATTTAATCACATGGGTGCTTTCTTCCTAACCCCCATTTCTTGGTTGTTTTATCTCTGGAGCAGAGAATGTAAATCCTTCCCCCCCTCCCCAAAACCATTCATTATTTTTAAACCATAATATTTAACTCTGCATGTGCTTTTGAAATCTTGGGGTTTTCACACATTTAAGGGCCAGATGGGATCATTAGCTCACCCACCTTGATCTTTCATGAAGCCTGTGGGATGGGATTCACCTCAATGAATCAGTTATTTAAGGAATGAAGTTAGATCTGGAATACCTGTGCCAAAATGAGCTGTCTTCCCTCTGCTTCTTGTGCAGGTAATGGAGAGGGATCATTTCTTTCACAGGGTAATTCTTTCTTCCCTGTGATAGATTTGGGAATAGGATGTATAAATTACTGGGGCTGTGGCCTTCTCACAGTGGGTTCATCATCCAGCCTGAGGAATGTCAGCAGTTTGTGCCTGAAAGTGTCAAGAAATGGAGAATCTACTTCTTTTCTTTCTTGTGCTGCTGATTTATCAGCCTTGGTCTCAGAAACCAGACTCCAAAGGTGGGACTGGCTGGGCTGATATTACTTATAAGGGAATTTTGTGTAAGCAGCCCCGGGGAAGATACACAGCCTGCACCATGATGAATCCATCTCCATTCCCTGTTACTGGCTGCCTGATATCCCAAAAGGCTGAGTGAAGAGCAAAGAACTCCAGGATGAGGTGATAGCAATGACTGCTGACAGGGAAAGGTTTCTGCAAGGGCCAGAGGGAGGAGATGGATGTGGAGGGATGTGACAGATGAAGAGAAAATGAGTGTTGAGGAAAGGTTTGCTCAGAGAAATCAGGTTGTGGTGAGCTGACCTCAGCTAGACACCAGGTTCCCTCCAGAGTCACTCCATCATTCCCTTCCTCAGCTGGACAGGAGAGAGAAAATATGAGGAAAGGCTTTTGGGTCGATGTAAGGACAGGGGGAGATGTCTCAGTGGTTGCTGTCACAGGCAAAGCAGGCTTGACTTAGGAAAAAAGAATAATTTAATGTATTACCAATAAAATCAGAGCAGGGTAATGAGAAATGAAAACCAAATCATAAAACACCTTTCTCCTACCCCTCCCTTCTTCCCAGGCTCAACCTCACTCCTGAATTCTCTGGAGCTGGCTGGAATTGCCTCCTTCACACATGGGGGGAGCTGCTCACAGAAGCCACCCCTGAGGTCCCCTGTTACCAAAACGTGGCCTCCCAAAGCAATACACAGAAACACTCTGGTGCTAAAGCAGGACTGATAAAAGTGAATGATGACTAATTTAAAATCAGTAAAACCAAGCTTGTTTAATTGCAGGCAAAATAAATAACCTGAATAATTAATAATGAGGAGATAAAGCCCAGTATATGTTTTAGAGGGATAGTGCTTATCTGAGGTGGCTTTTGGGGATGACCATGTTCCACTGAAAATCAGTGGATAATAGGAGACATCTGCAGCAGTGTCAAACAGCACAAACAACAGCTTCAGAGTGAAACTGATGACAATGACCAGGTACAGACTAATGAAAATGTAGAAGAATTTGTATTTTCTCTGGCAGCTTCCTCTGAAAAATGCAGGATTCGCCAGTGCTTGAGCCAGACTTGCTGTGAAAATGATATTCTCTGCCACATTACAGTGCCAATGAAGATATTTTTATGACACATTTTTTTTACTAGACAAATAATTACACAAACAGGGAATTACCTGGGAATAGGTAAAGAATATATTTTCATGTCCTGATATACATTAATTCAGACACCAGGTCTAACCCTCCTCATTGCACAGTTAAATGGAAATAGAAACCCTAAACTCTGAGTCATGGGCTTTTCTCTCTTGATCAAAAAGTCTGTGGGATTTGTAACTCAGACGTTGAGTGCCTATAAGAGATGATCTGGTTAGATCCTTTAAGGATTTGTCTGAAATAATCCAAGTAGTTTGTAAAGGGTCGTGTAGTTAAATCCTTGTCCCTCACCCTAATCACTGTTTTTTTGGATATGGAATGAGATATAATCAACATTCATGAGGGTCAGGGTGGCCTGCAGATGAGTCAAGCTGTTATCCTCCCCCTGTCCAGCACTGCCGGGGTCACTCCTGATACCCTGGAGACATTCCTGCTCTCCCCACCCCTTCTAGGCCAAAAGAGATGTGAAAAAATAAAAGTGATTTGAAAAGGGCTACCAAAATGATCAGGGGCACAGCAAACATGCTGGCAACTGCCAGCTAGGAAATTCCCAATTTGTACTGATCCATGGGATTTTCCCACGCCCACCTGCACAGCTTTGTATTTTGTCACAGGGACACACCCTCAGGGAATAAAAAATAAAAAATAATTTTAAAAAAATGAAATCAAGAGGTTGGGGTTCTATTCCAAATCAGTTTGTGGTGGTTGTGTGGTTATGCAGAGTTACATGAGTCATATCCAGCACCATGATTTAAAGGAATGTTTCTCAAGCCTGGGTCTGGCTGGCATGGAGAAGGAATAGATTAAATCACATTTTGAAGTTCCTTTCATGCTTGTTTGTGTGATGCTGCATCCTGAACACTTGTCTTGGCACTTTTGTATTGCATTTGCTGAGAAATGCCCCAGCGAAGGCAGGAATGATGAATCTGACTCCATGTGCTCAGAAGGCTAATTTATTATTTTATGATCCTATATTATATTTAAAAATGCAATACTAAACTCTACTAAAGAATACAGCAAGGATACAGACAGAATGCTAAAAAGATAATAATGAAAACTGGTGACTCTTTCCAGAGCCCTGGCACAGCTTGGCCCTGATTGGCCAAAGAGTGAAAACAACTCCCAGCAGAATGCAATGGAACAATCACCTGTGGGTGAACAATCTCCAAACACATTCCACATGAGCACAGCACAGGAGAAGCAAATGAGATAAGAATTGTTTTCCTTTTTTTCTCTGAGGCTTACTCAGCTTCCCAGGAGAAAAATCCTGGGCAAAGGGATTTTTTCAGAGAATGTGAATGCCACACTTTTGATTCATCCTGGGTGTAGAGCAGCGATGCTCCCGCTGTCACAGCGTGCACTATTGATTTATCACGCTGAAGTGAGTACAACTGAAACAAGGAGATTCATTAAGAGAGACCATTTACGCCTCTGGACTCGATATGTTTTCAAAATTATACACTACAACCTCATTAGTGTCATGTTCTCATTCATGGATTCACCTGTCGAGCGACAAGAAAAGAAACAACAAGAGCAGAAAATTGATCCTTGGAGCTGGTGTCAGACTCCTTGGGAATTCAGCATTTGCCTCATCATTCTGGGATGCCAGGTGGATTCAATAAGTGCAGTGAAGCTCTAAAGTAGAAGTATTGATGGCTCAAACATTGAGGAAAGAGGATAAAAGGTACAGGATTACTCCAGCCCCTTCCTTAGAAGTACAGCAGCTGCCTTTGTGTCATTCCTCATATGCTCTCAGATAAAAAAAGAACACATTCTGATTATATTTGTAACAGTGTTTTGGTCTCATGATCCCTTGAATAACTCCCCATGAATTTTCCAAAAGGTAGTCACAAAGCCATTTTTCATTCCTCTTTAAGGGATGTATTTTCTTCAGGACACATGAGTAATCCTCTCTGATGTTGTCTGCCTTAGATCTCTTTTAGCACTGAAAACTACAAAAAGGTAAATTAAATGTATCCATTTAGATGCTTTTAATTGGCAGCCAATGTCAATTAGAAACTTTGGACTGGATTTACCCAAAGGGAATTGCTAAAAGATTTATGGAGAGAAGTGAGATTTTTACTGAAATGCCACTTTTTACTATTTTTCTGGGACAGTGTTTGTATGAAGTTGATAATTCCCATGTTCAAAGCAGAATCTCTTTCTTCCCTGTTTCATGATTTCCCTGGAATGTGCTCTAGACGCACTCTCCCCAAGACTGAGGTTTTAATGGTTTTAGAAAAACGTTCAGATGGGATAAAAGGTGTTGGGAGCACAAGGGCCTGTGGAGGTTCTGCTCCCAAATCACAGGAGCAGGTCCATGGATGCACAACCCCCCTGGATGTGAGCAGGAATCCTCACGGGAGGGTGGGTGCAGCAGCAGTGACAGCGGTGAAGATAAATTTGGAATACGAGGATGAGAGACACTCATAGCTCCAGACACCAACATCTGACTCAGCCTCTCTTGGGACATGTTGGGTGAATCCTGAAATGCGCCAGCTGAGCCAAATCCAGTAACATCACCTCTCCTCCAGCAGGAAGGATTCACAACTGGCCCAGAGGGTGGTGGTGGATGGTGCTGCACCCAGCTGGTGGCCGTCACCAGGGGTGTCCTCAGGGCTCTGTGCTGGGGCCAGCTCTGTTCAATATCTTTATTGATGACATGGATGAGGGATTGAGGCTTTCATCAGTAAATCTGCAGGTGACTGAGCTGGGAGCTGTGTCCATCTGCTGGAGGGTAGGATGGCTCTGCAGGGAGACCTGGAGTGGGTGGATGGATGGGCAGAGTCTAACAAGGTGAAGTTTAGTTAGTCCAAGCGCCCAGTCCTGCATTTTGGCCACAACAACCCCTGCAGTGCTCTGGGCTGGGGATGGTGTGGCTGGACAGTGGCACAAAGAGACCTGGGGACACCGGCCAGCAGAGACTGACCATGAGCCAGCAGAGTGCCCTGGGGGCCAAGGAGGCGATGGCTCCTGGCCTGGGGCAGGAATGGAGCGGCCACAGGAGCAGGGAGGTCACTGTGCCCTGCCCTGGGCACTGCTGGGGTCACACCTGGAGTGCTGTGCCCAGCTCTGGCCCCTCAGCCTGGGAAGGACCTTGGGACACTGAGCACATCCAGAGGGGACAGCGAGGCTGGAGAGGGGCTGGGAACACAAACCCTGAGAGGAGCCCTGAGGGAGCTGGGGGTGCTCAGCCTGCAGAAAAGGAGACTCAGGGCTGCCCTCAGCACTCTCACAGCTCCTGAAAGGTGCCTGTGCTCAGCTGGGCTGGGCTCTGTCTGCAGCAGCACTGACACAACCAGAGCACACAGCCTCCAGCTGCACCAAGGGAAATACAGGTTGGAGAGCAGGGAAAAGTTTTTCCCAGAAAGAGTGATAAAGTTCTGGAATGGCTGCCTGGGGAGGTGATGCAGTCCCCATCCCTGGGTGTGTTTAACAAAGCCTGGATGTGGCACTGGGTGCCAGGGCTGAGTTGAGCTGTTGGGGCTGGGTTGGACTCCATGGTCTTGAAGGTCTCTTTCAACCTGGCCATTCTGGGAATTCTGGGATTTATCCTGGAGTTGTTTTTGGGAAGGAGTGCCTGGGAGAAGCAGTTAAACTATTTAGGGGTTTCCCTTGGAAGGAGTCCTGGGGCTTTCAGCAGTGTTTTGGAATGTGGCAGTGCAGGCCTGTGTCTGCAGAGAGCTCTGGTATGGAGAACTGAGAGCTGCAGGATAGATCCAGGAGAAAATCCATGCAAGAGCTGCAGGACAGATGCAATAATTGCAGGATGTCACCTTGTAGGGTCCCTGTGGTTTTCCAGGGCAGCAGCCCTTCCATCTGTCCTGTCCACTCCAGCTCCAGGGCCAGCTCTGTCCCTGATGCCTTGGTGGCACTTATGGACTGCCCAGAAGGCTCTGTGTGCACATGCCAAGGTTTCCAGTGGAAAAGGCTGAAGATCAGCTCCTGACCTCCTCCCTGAAGTGATTTATGAGGGCTCCACTCCCGAACTTCACCCTGCAGTGATTTATGAGAGCTCAGCTCCTGAACTTCACCCTGGGCTGATTTATGAGAGCTCATACACTCACTTCCCCCAGCTCTGCTGGGAGGATAATCCCAGAGGAGTGACAGAGCTGGGAGTCTGGCTGGCAGCTCCCTGAGCCCTGGGGTAGAGTTTGGCTGAACTCAACTTTTCCATCTGCAGGATGGAGCTGATAATCCTCTTACCTGCCGAGAATGTTTTGTGCTGTCCTCCAGAGGAAAGCACGATGTGGGAGTGTCTGGTGCTGATGACCCAGTGAGTGTTTTGCAGACACATTTTTGGTCAGGCAGAGATGCTGCTTGGTGCTGATGACCCAGGGAGTGTTTTGCAGACACATTTTTGGTCAGGCAGAGATGCTGTTTGAAGCCTGTGCCAGCTGCCCTCTTGGGAAGAAGGAGGACAATGCGCATCAGTGTCATCTTTAGAGAGAAAAGACACCAAAAAGGGTGGAAGGAGGCACTGTCAGCAGAAGAAATTCACATTCTCAACCACCTGAAAGAGAAGACAATGTGCTTAACAACTGTTTGAAGAAATATAGATGATACAGCAACAAAGAGAACCAGGAAACCCAGCAGGGAGGCACTTGTTTTTTATTAGCTCCATCATCTGGGATGGGAATTGAACAACCTCCAAAAACAGCCAGGAAATGTAATTGCAGGGAGACACCATCAGTGGGCTTTAATAATGAGCTACTCATGGAAAGGGCTGCCCTGGAGGAGGAAGCTCAGGGCTGAGCTGAAGGTATTTAGCAGATGGTGAGGATTATTGTAATCCTTATCCAAAGCAGCAAATAGTTCATTCTGTTCTAACCAAACCAGAGGCCCAGGTAGAGTGGCCAGCCTGGAGGTGCAAATGGAAGGGATGTTATGGTAATGAAAGGGATGTTATGGTAATGGAAGGGATGTTATGGCAATGGAAGGGATGTTATGGTAATGGAAGGGACGTTATGGTAATGGAAGGGATGTTATGGCAATGGAAGGGACGTTATGGTAATGGAAGGGATGTTATGGCAATGGAAGGGATGTTATGGTAATGGAAGGGATGTTATGGCAATGGAAGGGATGTCATGGCAATGGAAGGGATGTCATGGTAATGGAAGGGATGTTATGGCAATGGAAGGGATGTTATGGTAATGGAAGGAATGTTATGGTAATGGAAGAGAAAAGAGGTGAGAAAAGCTTGAGAACTTCTGGGTTAGAGGTTCTGCAGGACAGAAGTTTTTTTTTTCATTTGCTGAAAAACCCAAGCCCCCTGAGGTTCACCCTCAGGTAGATCATTCATCCAGACAGCAAGTCAAAGGATAGAACCCTACAATGGTGTGGGTTGAAAGGAGTCTATTTTCACCCCACACCTTCCACTAGCCCATGCTCCTGCAAGCCCCATCCCACCTGGCCTTGGGCATGTCCAGGGATTCAGGGGCAGCCACAGCTTCTCTGGAAACCTGTGCTGGGGCCTCAGCACCTCCCAGGGAACAAATTCTTCCCAATATCCCATCTAACCCCGCATCTTTCTTGGGATGGTTATGGGGCTCTGTTAGGAGTCAACTGGCTTGACTCATAAAATCTAAAGATGATGTGTGGGCTGGCCCTAAAGGGCTATAAGGAGCACCATTACCATCAAAATTAATCACTTAATGCTGAAAACACTAACATTTAACTTCTGGGATGAGATTCTTGGGGTTTTTTTAGGGAGCCAGAGAATCCCTGCTTAAATTCTGTGGAATGCATACAAGATGAGTACATGGAGCAAGAAGTCTCATGTTTACACTCAGTCCTCTTTTTAGAGCTGTGGCTTTTTGGCTGGGAGGGTTCTTCAAGCTGTGATTTTTTTTAACCACTTTAGCTTTAGTATTTTGAAACGTAGTGGCGCTGCACATGAGCCAATTACATATTTTTTTACTTAACACTGGGCATAACCCACAGCAGACCTTAATGCCACTCAGTAGAAGGCTGGAATCAAATTTAGAGGCAAAAGGAATTTTTATTTGCCTCCTGAAACCAGCTGGGTGAAAGAAATCCTCTGCTGAGAAGCCATGGGAGCTCAAAGGGCATTTGGACACCGTTGGTGAAGATTTGTCACCTCCCTCCAGCTCATACTGGTGTTCTTAGTCCACCATGCTCAGCTATGGTCATTAACATGCAAAACACACGTGCTGCTTAATTATGAAGTGATATTTTGGATTATCATGCCCAGCTAGGAAAAGTCTACATTTGCTGCAAAGAAATCCATGGAGGGCATCAGCCCCGTGAGGGGAGAAAATGGAACATTGTGGAAGCTTTGCTGCAGCACAGCTGCTTTTCCCCATCACATTTTATTTGTTTGAGAAAGTTTGCAATCCCAAAATATACAGGGCAGGGAGGACTCATGTAAACACAAATCTGGGATAGCAGGAAAAAGGTGGCTTAGTGCTCTGAGGGCAGAAAACCTGGAAAATGGAACAGTGGTTAATGGTTATCTCCTGTGAAGGGGTCACAGGGTGAGGTTAAAAGGCTGAAGGTTTTGCAGTGTTTTTTAAGGATCTCTGCAGTGTGAGATCCAGGTTTTTTGGATTGGTCTCAAGTCTGATATAAATAAATGAGTTTGGAAAGTGAGCTGTGAAATCTCAGCTAATTCACAAACTGGCTTCTCTCAGCTGCAAAAACCTTAACCTGTGTCAGGATCCAGCCCATGGAGGATGTCAAAATACTCTGCTGGTGTTGAGTCCAATCCACCTTCATTTTTTACACTTTCAGATTTTTCTGAGGCTGGCACCAGCTGTTGGGACAAGCAGACAAGATGGGCAGGTTTGAGTTATTTTTATCCCTCAGCTGTTCAATCAGACTCTCATTTAGCAGCTCAATTCTGTGGATAATCTCAATGTAATTAGAAGGTTTAGGTAAAATTCAGAAATGTACTTAAAATTTTGATAATTGTTATTCTAGAATCAGCACCAGTTACAAGCACATAATTATTCTTGGTGTAGTACAAACTCATTATGGGATATAATTCTGGCCTATGTTGTTTGCAATAGAGCTAAAAATTTTCTTTTTGCAGAAACCTTGTTTCACACAGGATATTTTTTTTTATATCAATCAGTTAAAGAACTGGGGATGTTCCTGTACAGTTCACAATTTAAAAAAAATAACAAGCTGATACCTTTGAATAGTCTTATAATATTGCATTGGTGATTTTGAACAGACTGCTGTTAAAAAATTATTCTCCATTAAAGAGAATAATTAGGATGAGGGTTAATTAGGATGAATGAATTAGTTGCCACAAAATATTTTTCCCCTTTTTAGTTTATTAAGGAATTAAAGTTTCGGGGATTGACCCAAATAATTTCTTTTCCATATTTCTGGTGGGATTTTTTTTTGTCACTGCAAAGAAAACTAGATTTAGCTATTAAGTTGTGAAAAGCAAAGATGGAATGAGTGAGGGACTCAGGAAAACTCCCAGTAGCTTGAGGGAGAAGACAGAATTCCACTGTTTCCAGCCCTGTGTTCCACCACTGGATTATCCACCCTCCTTAAGACTTCTTGCATTCTCTAGCAATTAAATCTGTGGCTTGAAACAGATATCTTTCAATTAATAAAATTATTTTTATTTATTTTCCCCCTCCATAATTATTTATTTAGAATGAAACAGTTCTTAGGTGCTGCTCTCACAAAATGTTTGTGATCCGCCAGCACACCCCAGCCAAGGAATATTGATAAATTGTTTTCCCCACACTTCATCTTACTTATTTCACCTACCAGACATGTTTGTGTGCTCACTTCCTACTCTGGTGCTGCTCTATGCAGAAAAACCCCCAATAAATTAAAAGTATTTTAAGTGAGGGGGTAAAACCTATGAAAACATTATTATGGATCAGTGCCCAGTATCCTGTCCTCAGTACGTCTAAAGCACCTTCCCAGGGACAGGTGCTGGAATATGAGAGGTTTCCTTCACACAGTCTCCTAAATTCCCCCAGGATGGGGCTTGGGTGTGAATGAGGCCTGGAGAACATCCTGAGATGTGTTTGCCTGCTTTATGCATTTTCCTTTTCTAAATATCTCCACTCATTTTTTAACTTGCCTGACCTTTTGCTCCTTCAGAGAGTTCAACAGTTCCACATCCCTTTTTCTGCCAGCTCCTTTGTTTGCTTTGAGCTGGGCACTCACTGATTTGATTTGTTGTGAGGTAATTACTGCACAAGAACAGATTTTCTGCCTTTTCATCTTCTCAGCCACTGCTCACATCACTCTGGATTCTGCAGGTGTCCATCATCCCTTCCTCACTCATCCCACTGCCAGGCTGGATTCCAACCTGTCCTTTTGCTCCTTATTCCAATCCATGATGGATCATCCCTTCAGTGATGGATTTTCCATGAGGATTTTACAGAATTATTATAACGTGACCAGAACCACACACAATTTTCAAGATGTGAGGACATTACCCATAGAAAAATGCCTTCTATTTTCTTCTTCATTTCCCTAGAATATCTCAAATTTCATTTGCTTTTCTGACTGATACTTCTGCTGAATTGACATTTCCATAAGAGAATTGCTGGCCCAAGACCTCATTTTTCAGTGCTAGCAGCTGTGCCAGAGCCTGCCATCGTTCAATCCCTCACCAGCTCTCTTGGACCCCCTTTAGGGACTGGAAGGGGCTCTCAGGTCTCCTTGGAGCCTTCTCTTCTCCAGGATGAATAAACCCTTATATCCACAGGAGAGCTGGAGGCTCTGAATGGATTTGTTTGAATGCAGGTCCCAGGAGCCCCCAAATTTATATCAGGACCTGTTCTTTTATGACTTTTCTAAACATTTATCACAGCACTAGCGAGGGTGGAAAAAGGCTACCATGGGTTTTTAAAAGGAAAAACATCATTTAAATTAACAGCAAAATACATAGACCTTCAGCAAAAAAAATTATACATCTCACCCACTCACCTTAAAAAATACAAAACTAGCATTCAGTAGAGTCAATAAAAGTTAAATTTTCTTATGTGCAATCCACTGTTGGCTGGAGAACATGAACATTTCCAATAGATTTGCTCATTAAAATGAAGATATCTTTTGATAAAATACCATTTCCTGGGATTTCAATTCTTGCACAAAAAACCAGAAAGAAGTAAAGGCAGAATTCGTTGGAAATCCCCTTCCCTTCCCTTCCCTTCCCTTCCCTTCCCTTCCCTTCCCTTCCCTTCCCTTCCCTTCCCTTCCCTTCCCTTCCCTTCCCTTCCCTTCCCTTCCCTTCCCTTCCCTTCCCTTCCCTTCCCTTCCCTTCCCTTCCCTTCCCTTCCCTTCCCTTCCCTTCCCTTCCCTTCCCTTCCCTTCCCTTCCCTTCCCTTCCCTTCCCTTCCCTTCCCTTCCCTTCCCTTCCCTTCCCTTCCCTTCCCTTCCCTTCCCTTCCCATTTTTGCAATTTCAGCAGGGACAGCTGTGCAGAGATGTTGAGGGTGGTGGCCAAGGACTGATGTTCCAGGGTGACAGAGTTTTTACCAAATTCCTGGGATGGGTGAGGCCTCAGAAATGTCCCAGTTTCTGGTTAGATCAGTCACATTTGCCAGAACAGCTGTGGAGCACCAATGTAGAACGAAGAGTTGGAACTATGAATCCCCATCAGTTAAAAAAAATCCAATTTTAAATCCAGGAGTGGCGTGTTTAATCCCAAATTCTGGAAAGTCAGTGGTTTTAATTTCATAAACTAAACACGTATCCTAGTTGAAAAAACAAACTAAATCCAAAAAATCCTGGCCAATGCTAAAAATACAACCCCGTGCCTCGTGCAATGTGATTGTTACATTTCTGTTGATGCAATCAGTGTTGTTTATGTCCTTAAATCCCATAAACAATGGCCCAGCAGTAAAGACCAGGCCAAACCCAAATCATGGGTATGTTGGCAAGAGGCTGGAATGTTGGACACACAGACTCCTGGGGTGGAAAAAACCCAAGCCTAAACCAGAAATGGGGCTACAGGAGCAAACTGAGCACCCCACAGGCTGTGCTCCACAGGCTTGTTCAGTGGGAATGTTGTAGGGGGAATTGTTTTCCTCCTGTGGAACGCTGATTTAATGCACCACTGAGCTGATGGTCAGTTTGATGCCTTGTGCAGGCTGACCCAGAACAGAGACTGGACAGAGCTAAAGAATAAAGCAGGGATTTATTAACAGCCTCCATGGATGCACCTTGGGCAGCACCAGAGCCCAGCCAGGGCTGCACCCAAGATGAACCAAAATGGCCCCAAAATGCACGGCCGGGCACGGGGTCTCTCCCTGGGATCAGTTCTGCTCCATTTGCACCTTGCAGTTCATTGTCCCATCCCAGCTTTAGCCCCTGCAGTCCCACCCTGCTTGTTTTTCTCTCTCCAGCCCACGGGGTTTGTGCTCCTGGCCTGAGATTTGGCTCATTTGTCCTTGGTGCCCAGCTGGAGCAGGAATTGTTTTGTCTCCCTGCTCTGTGCACAGAGCTCAGCATCCCCTGATGTGAAGCCCAGACCCACACACTAAAGCAGCACAGAATGTGAAAAATATAAAAGCTAAACCTGAGGCATCAAGTTAATATCCTTAAATAAATCATCACCGAAGGCAGTGGGGGAATGCTGATTGCTTCCAGTCATAGCCTGGCCTCAGTACTTTTCCTTCCAGGTTCATTTGTTTTTATTAAATAGATGGATGTTCCCATGATCTGTGGGTTTGAGGGGGTTGCCCTCATGGACAGGCTTCAAAGCCTCCAGTAGATGATGGGAATTCAACCTTCAGCCCAGCCCGTGGTGATGGAGATTCTCACTGCGGTGTAGCCTTTGGATCCTGCACAGAAATGCTGATTTCAGCTCCTTATTCATTAATCTCATCAAAGGGAAACAGTGCTAAAGACTTCAGCTCATACATGGGAGAGGAAAAAAATTAGCTAAGGGTGGCTGAGCACTGGCAGAGCTGCTGGGCACCTGGTGATGGAGCAAAAGAGGGACTGAAGTTCACAATTCCAGGGAATTCTCTGTCTTGTTTAGGAACCAGGGCAGAACAGACAGATTTCAGGACTAGGATTTCAATGGTTCAATCAGTAGGGCAGGTGAAGGAGAGGTAAAATACTGATTTTAATGATGCCAGGATCAATTTCATCCAATATCAATGATGTTAGCAACAGTCTTACTTTAACCCAGCAATGTCATCAAATCTGAGATTACCTTGCAGTTATTAAATCCATCCTTTAATCTGATAAATTTAGTGTGAGGACACTACCAATGTACTCATAATCCCCATTTATCTCTCCACTATTGGTGGCTGTAGTGTTGAGTCTGAGATAGAATAAATGAAATCTGAGAAGCAAGATCAATAGCTTTGAGCAGCAATACCTGTCTGCCAGCTTCAGAGATGAGAGAAGGAAGAAGATATGTGTTGATGTTTCAAGAAAGTCAGAAACATTATCCACTGTGTCTTAAATCAGGTGGATTAGCTGAACTTAGAAAATTTAATAATTGGAATTTTGTTGTGGTGGTTAATTGTACCACATTGATAATATCCACAGCCAAGTGTTGGAAGTTGTCTCCCTTCATGGCTCCCAATGGATGGAAAATGTGTGTAAGGGATTATTAGTGGGATTTATTATGTACAGATACACCCCAAAATGTTGTTATCCCTCTGTGAGATGAGTCCCACCCAAATATGCTTTTGAAAAGGCATTAGCCTGATTGGGAGAAAAACAAAATTATTTTAAGTACTGTGAAGAAAAGGGATGGGGATGGCAAGTGGAAATGATTGGCTTCTCAAATCTGGGATTGCAAAGAGGGGAACCTGCCTCCAGTTCCTCATTTGACAACAAACTTCCTGGTTTGGGGAATCTGTGTCAGAGCAAAACACTGGAGGTGTTTAGATTGTTCTGACATCCTCAGAACCTCCACTTAGATACTCCCTCTTCATCCCAAAGTCCAGCTCTGTCAGAAAACCTCTAATTCACCTGGAAATACGTTCACAGAATGCATGAAAGCTGAGGCTTTGCTTCTTTTTGCCAGGGTCAGGATTAAATGTGCGACACGGAATTTCTTGTTGGGATTCAGATGTTTATCAGTTCTTATCTCTGTCACAGCCTCACAAACCCTGAGCTCTGCAGCACTTCAACAAACTAAAAATGGAGCCCCATCTCTCTCTCTACAAGGCCTTTGAAGGATCAACTGTCCAATTAAGAAATGACACCTCAGTTATTTTTACTTTTAACCCAATAACCAACCACCCATGGCTGCAATGGGGACTTTTTTATCTAATTACAAAAAACCACCCAAACCCATGGAGGAGAAGGTGAAGAATAAGAAGGAGGAGAAATTGAAGGAGAAGAAAGAGAAGAAGAAGGAGAAGGAGAAGGAGAAGAAGAAGAAGAAGAAGAAGAAGAAGAAGGAGGAGGAGGAGAAGAAGGAGAAGAAGGAGCAGCCTCCACCCTAAAACCTCCATCTTGCTTTATATCCATTACTATATTCTAAACCCTTCAACTCTGAGTTTCCCACCCTGTGGTATCACACACTTCTATCCAAACTCCACACCCACAATCCCAGTTCTGTCATTCCATTCTGGAAGCTTCTCCACAGCCTCAGGTCAATGCAGTGTTCTCTGGGGGGTCAGTGCCTGGCAGCACAGAAATCTGAAATGCTCAGCAGCCAGGGCTCCAATAGGGGAACAACATAAAAAATCCTGGGAAAAAAATTTGGTGAAGCCAGAGTCATTTATTTGAGGCTGTTTCCAGATTAATCAGTGGCTCTTACAGGTAAAACTCAAAAATCTACCCCTGGATAAGTGGAGCCTCCTGGCAATTGCAAGCCTGAGGCAGCGACTGCAATGAGGTGACACCAACCTTCAGCTGCATCAAAATCTCTGTGAAAGCTTCTGCCATGACAGGGCATACTGATAAGGAGTGAAAAATGGAGAAGGAAAATCAGAATTATCAATCTGGAGTATTAAACTGGAATGACTTTAAGAGGGGTTATCCAGACCTTATACTCACAGGTCTCATGTGATCTGTCAGGCCAAGATTAAAGTGTCAGTCCTGTTTTGAGGGTTGCTGAATATCCACAGTGCCCCAGCTACATTACTTTGAAACTCATAAATCTTTCTAAAGTATGTATTAAGGAAAAAGGGGATTTTCAAGGTTTTCATTGCTATGAGAGCAAATTTGGTGAATTTCTTTTCTTAGCACAGGAGAAAGAAGAGACTAAAAACAACCATTGTTCTATTTTTTTTTTGTTTGAAGTTAATTTCTACAATTTATTTTTTTCATATGCTAAGATAATGACAGTTTACAACAGATAGATACACAACATTTGAGTATAAATCAACTGGAAAAAATTAAATAACCTTTATTATTGACATAAAACTCAAGGATAAAAAATAATAAAAAATTGAAAGGATTGAGAGCAAGTCTAATGCACGAGATTTTTGAGTTTTACCTGTTAGAGCCACTGATTAATCTGGAAACAGCCTCAAATAAATGACTCTGGCTTCACCAAATCCTTGGGAGTTTTCAACAGAAAGGAAGGCAGAAGTGCTGTCACCATTCCCACAAATATGAAATGTCTGAGCAGAATCCATCAGCTGCTAAGGTGGAGGAGAACAATAAAGAATTTGTGACATCCAAAAGTTGCAAGGTTTTCTCTCACAAAGATTATACATTCAGGAAATTAGAATAACTCCTAAAATTCTGAATGAGCATTGATACTGATTACTGATTTTCACAGTCTGAATATAAAAAACCTACAAGGAAATAGAGCCATGAGTATGAGCCTGTGTTCAACTCAAGCTGGGAAACCCACAAATAGCATGCAATGATTTTCAGGAATTATGGCATCTCTATAACCAGGAAAATGCAATTAACTGAACCAAAAGATAGAAAGACAGAAAAGATAGAAAACAAACCATTCCCACTCTAAAATTGTCAGAGTAATTTTCAGAGTGAAGGCTCAATAGGGTTAACGAGAAATGAACACGAGAAATTAAGCAGGGGAAAAAAAAGGAGTTGTAAGAACATCACCAAGTTCAGGGCAAAAATCAGGACTGAGGAGGTTTGAAACAGCATTTTGACATACAAGACAATCTCTGGGATACAGTTTCAACTTCTAGTCCCATAAATAAACAAAGTGCATAAATAGTTGCATAAAAATAGTTTGGAGAAAAATAAAGCATAATTCCAGCCAGAGCTGGGTTCATTGGGGTGAAATGTGAGACATCACAGAAGACCATGGGACAAATATTTGCAAATCTCCAAAGGAACAAGCCCAAATCCTTTAATCAGAACACCTCTTGAAACCATTTTACTAATGGAGTTTCATTTGTGCCCTCAAAGTTAATGGGATGTCCTAAAATAACCCAATAATTGGGGTTATTTCCTCAAGGGTTGGGCAGTAATGTGCTGTAACACACAAGCCTTGTAAATTTGTTACTGAGGAGCCTTCAATGATTTTGACACAAAAATGTGTTCCATTTTTAAAGGGATTAAATCAAAAGGGGTACAAATATTCAGAATCCTTCATATTTTAACAAATCCACATCTCCCCCATAACTCCTTGTCACACTCAGGCAATGCTCCAGCTTGAACTTTTTGACCATATTAAGTCCTAGTGCCTGAAACAGTAGCAAAAACAGGAAGTTAAACTGGGAGAAGTGTCTGAAAATGTTCATGTTTATATGACTGATAGCAAAGTAGTAGCTGATTCATAGCTGCAGTTTTTATTTAAAAAGATACATTGAAATTGCACCCAAAAAAAGATGAATGGGAGGTGAAACGAAAAGTTTTCCTATGGTTTGTTCAAAACAATTTGGGGTGACCAAGAACTGTGTGGAAGTAAGAGTTTTTCTCCCCTCCCTATAGTTTTTATTTAAATAATCCTTAATTTTTATTCTCTTGTTCTTTTCTTTTGTGTGAGGAGAGGGGTTGGTTAATTAAAAAAAAATTTAAAAGCCGTGTCCCTCTTGAATTGTTGTAATTTCATTAAATTACAGCGCAGCCCTTTTCAGGTACAAATCAAAATCTCCTAACAAAAAGTTAGCAAACAAACAGATTCCCCTAAAATACCATTATGTTGTAATGAGGGAATTTTTGATTTGTGTTTTACCTTCAATCTTTACAAGGTCTATCATGAACCCACTTTAGCCTTCATGCACTTGGTTATTTTGGAGCTGAGTCTCACCTGCCAGACTTACCAGGATAAATTTAGCATAAGAATTAATTATTTTTGACTAAAAATCACCATCAGAAGAAAGATGACCACACGAGCTCCCCCACCAAGAACTGAGATGGATCCTTTCCCAGAACTCCTATCTGGTGCTTTTAGAGCAGCATGAGTTAAAATAACCACACAGAAATTTATTTACTACAGGAGTTTCAGAAACCTGGGACTGCTTTCAATATAATTCTGTGAAATAAGTGGAATTTCATCATTACAGCCTGTGAGACCTGTGAAATACGTGGCATTTGCACACAGACTTCTTAGAGTAGTGTTTAATATTGGTTTGGAATAAGCTCAGCATTGCATTTATTAAATAGCAGGGGAAATTATTAGGCCATTTTACCTTATTTTGTGCTCATTTGGTCTCAATAATTTGCTCTAGTACAATCTAAACTGAGGCACCTGAATAATCAGATCAAACAAGTAGGCCATAAATATCAACCAGTCAAAAAGAAAGGAAAGGAAGAATTTTTGACATCAGCTTTCCACGATAAGTTTTAAAAAAACTTGAACATTACTATTTATCCAGCTTTTAATATCACTGTGGAGGAAGATTCAGTTGGGTCCCAATGTGGCACTACTTGTTTAAGATGTCCAGGGAAAAGCAGAGAAAAATGTTAATTAGAGGAGAGCTTATTGAAATAAGATTTTCCTCTGTTTATTAACAGCCTAGAGGCTTAGAGGGGGGATATGCAGCAGACTTTTAATTAAACTGTTTACTTTTAAAGGGAATTTGCTAGAGTTCATCATAGTCAAGAATGTGTTAGTGGGACGATAAAATGGTAAGAGTGGAAAATGTCCATTTTGGCAGGAGTCAGAGGAGGAAAACAAAATAAAAAATAGTCGTGGTTGCAGTATGAATTCCCAGAATTCCCAGAATGACCAGGTAGGAAGAGACCTTCAAGGCCATTGAGTCCAACCCAGCCCCAACAGCTCAACTCAGCCCTGGCACCCAGTGCCACATCCAGGCTTTGTTAAACACACCCAGGGATGGGGACTGCACCACCTCCCTGGGCAGCCATTCCAGAACTTTATCACTCTTTCTGGGAAAAACTTTTCCCTGCTATCCAGCCTGTATTTCCCTTGGTGCAGCTGGAGGCTGTGTGCTCTGGTTGTGTCAGTGCTGCTGGAGAAAGAGCCCAACCCCCAGATGAGTACAAATTTTGGAATTTGTATTTGACCACACAATATCTGGGAAATTTCTTCAGGGTTATTAGAAAGAAACAAGAGGCAAATAAAGATTTAAAAACAAAACACAATCAAGACCAAGCCTGGCACATGAATATCTTGCATGGCCACATGGGTCCATGGCAGAATTATCCAGAATCACCCAGAGAAGGCAGATTTGGACAGGAACTGCCAGACTGGCAGAGGCAGTGCCCTTATTGCTCAGCTGATTGAGTTCATCCTTGGTATAAGGGTGGGGCATGGATCATCTCACCAGTTTAAGGCAGCTCTTCTAGGATCACCCTCCGAAGATGCTCATCTCTCTACCTTGACTTCAGAAGGAGCTGGAACATTTATAGGCTGAACAGGTATTTGCTTTCAGTATTGGAGAGGATGAATCCCATTTTGATGGACAGAGATTATTGTAACTGGGATATTTTCAGTGTGGGGTGATTTTTAATGAGTGCAATTACCTTCATGGAACTGTATGAAAACATCTGCACCACGGCAAGTCAGCTCATTCTGTAAGTAAAAGAAATACTGATGTTGAAGGCAGTATTTGTCTGGCCTATTCAGATATCAAGTTTAGCAAAAAAATTAATTCTCTTCTGTACTCTGCTGACTAAAGTTCTACTGGCTGCAAAGCCATCACTCTCCAGACCTTCAGGATGGCCAGAAAAATTCCTGCCTGGGGTGGTTTCAGTGACTCCCACGCTCAGACACCAGGGCTGGATGGGATGATGATGTATGAAAGCTCCTTACAGCCGAGCGCTTGCCAAAGACAATAATCACTTCTTTGGGCACTGAGGTTAATCAGGAGCGCCAGAAATCTGCTGAAGACTTTTTGTCAGTGCTCTGACAGAGGAGGAGCCCGAGGCAGCTCTCAGGCAGGAACCAGCACCATGGACAGGGGCAGCTCTGCTTCCCTTCCAAAACCCTGGCTGGCAGCAAATGCTCCTGACTTCAGGGATCTTGGGTTTATGGATTCACAGAATGGTTTGGGTGGGAATGGATCTTTAATACAATCTCATTCCACCCCCTGCCATGGGCATGGATATCTTCCAGTAGACCGGATTGTCCCAGACTCCATCCAATCCGGCCTTGGACACTTCCAGGGATCCAGGGGCAGCTTCTCGGGGTCTCCCCACCCTCACAGCCAAGAATTCCTCCCCAATACCCCATCTAACCTTGCCCTCTGTGATTTTATACCCATCCCCTCTTGTCAATCACCCCATGCCCTTGTCCAAAGTCCCTCTCTGAGTTTCTTGTAGCCCCTTTAGGTGCTAGAAGGATCTATTGCATTTATTCTAAATTTCTTTTAATTGGAAGATCTGAGTGGCACTCAGAAGTGTTGGCTGTAACATCTGCATTGTCTTAGCAGGAAATACAACAAAATCCCTGTTGTGCACAAGAAAAAAAAAAATAAAGACATACAAAACCTGCCTATTCCAAAAACCAAGTAACAACAGGGCATAATTACTCAGTATCACACAGGAAAATTAGAAAAGTGTTCTTTCATGCCTTTTATCCTCTAAGTTGTACCATTTTGGCCTTATCATGTTGTTCTTTTGTCATGAGCAATGTCAGTAAATAGAATTTTGATGCAATTGTTGGACTGCTGTTCACATCATCACTTCATCAAGTTACAAGGTCATAAAACAGGAGACTAAAGCTAATCAGCTGAGCAAACTCAGGTGACGTGACAACTGCCAGCTGAATTGTTTCACTATTTTGATTAGCAAATGCCTCAGGAGTAATATTGTATTTACAGGGAACATGAGAAAATGCCATTGTCACCTGCTTGTTTCCAGAATTGCCTGTTCCCATCTTGACTGTGAGATTTTTATGAGGATTTTTCCCTCCCCATGCTGTTAAGCATCAATTTGCTCAACTTTAATTTCTTCAGGAGAGAAACTGCATTTTGCTAAGAAACAGTGACAAGAAAAGGAGGAGGTGTCTGCCCACTTCTGTTTTGTGAACAGGGGAAATCGTGGATGTACCTCTGGGCATTACCAGGACAGGTCCCCTGCCTCCAATTCTCCTGTGGGGTTTGGGGTTTTTTTAATGTAATAATGCACCCAAAGTCTTTTTTGTAATTTTCATGCACAAATTCACTCCTCTCAATGCTAATGACCTTCATTAAGTGGTGACTGGTGTAAATAAGCTTAGGCTATTTAGGATAATGTGTGTTTCATAGGCCTGCTAGATGATAAAATTTCCTTATTATTGCAAAGTTTATTGCCTTTGCATTTTCTCCTGACATTTTAAGTGAAAAGGGGTAAATTTTAGAGGTTTCTCTGACTGATTTCACAGGTGATTACATTTCCAAGACTTCATGAGTCACCAGAGATTACCTTTTAGGCCTCTGGCAAGTATAAAATAAAATATTGTGCCTGCAAATCTCCATGACCTCTGCAAGTGAATCAGTTTACCTCCACTGATAAAACTGTACAGATTTTGTCCAGAGAAATTAAAAGATGTGCCAGATAAGAAATTCCAGGGGGCTGCAGGTTGGTTTGGATCCTGGGGTTTTGTGGTGCAGCTCTGTGGGCTGCTGGGTGCTGTTGACCTGTTGGTACCTGCATCCTCTAACCCTATAAAAGTGGGATCAAAGTAATGGAAAAACAGCATCTTCAGCCACAAACATTCTTCATCTTCTTCCTCACCCATGCTTTGATTGTTAGAGTCTCTTTTCAGGTGGGAGGCTCTCAGACTGTGCTCTGAGCAGCAGGGTTTCACATCAGAATCAGGTCTGGCAGCCCTGCTGTGGGCAGGAGGAAGGAAATTCCCTGTGCTTGTTACAAGTCCCATCCAGGAGTCTACACAGGTGCCTCGGTTTGAAAAGACAGGTTTCTGTTAGGGAAGGGAGGAGCCTCCCTGAAATGGAAAATGCAAACCCCCTCCCTCTGAATTATTGTAATTTTGATATTAAGAGACTCTCAGGCAAAGATATGGGAATGGGAATAACAGTTCTTGACTAGGAAAAATACAAATGCAATAGTACAAAAAAACACCACTGCCAGAGGGAGAGCAGTGCCTGTCCCCAGTGTGTCAGGGTGGGGGCACAGCCCCATCCCAGGGGGGCTCAGCCCTCCTGCAGTGCCAGCTGTGGCTCTGCTGCAGCAGGATCCTGCACAAGGGGGGAGTTTTCCTCTGCAGCTCCAGGGCTGCTGGAGATGGGCCTGCTCTCCCTCTGGGAATGCAGGGCAGGAGAAAGCTGCTCCTCTGGGAATGCAGGGGGCAAAGGCTGCTGTGCTGTTCCAGGGCAGATTGTATCCAGGTAGGAATGCTTGGCTCCTGCCCTGGGCGCAGCATCTCCCCATGGGATGGTGGAATTTGATCAGCCCTGCAGGGACACTCACTGGCCATGGACAGCAGAGATCTGCTGGAGGGAGGATGGGCTGTGGGAGAGATAAAGAAAACTGCCCCATGGACAGAGATAACTGCCCCACCTCTGATGGATGGTGATAGAACACACAGCCCCAGCCACATCTTGCATTTCCAACCTAAGGTAATGGGATACTTTGGTTCTGAACTACTCCATCAGTTTGGGCTCAGCCTCCTGTTCCAGAACTTCAGTGGGGTATAATAACACATTTCCTTTCTTAATTAATCAAATCAGTCCAGTTGAAGGAATGAGAGGCTCTGCAAGTGTCTAGAAATCTTTCTGGGGAAAAGAGATTGTGCTGGGGGACTTGAAGTGTCCCTGGGTTTGGATGACTGAGTTATTTTGGATCTTGGCATTGTTTAAATTCCCATTTTAAGTTCAAGATCATGTAGAGAACTCAGTATCTTGATGCCAAATGCAGTTATGAGAGAAAGGAGACCAGGAGGGAGATCAGAGAGTCCCAGAATATTTTGGATTGAAAGGGACCTTAAAGATCTCCTAATTCCAATCTCTTGCTGCGAGCAGGCACACCTCCCACTAGAGTTGCTGAGAGCTTGGTACCATTTTACTCCTTTTGCCTGTTTCATTTTTGGGGTTTATTCTACACAACAGTGAGTAGATTGTTCCTACATTGCCCATTACCTTCCTTCCAAAATGCAGAGACTTTACTTCATATTTTTATGAGATGCTGAGGCACAGACTCAAATATTATTGTCCTGTTCCTAACCACCTTCAGGGTCTTCCTGAGACTGGAACTCTACACAGTGACATATATAAAACTTCCAGCTGCTAACACAAAGCTCTTAAATGTCCCTTCAGGCCACGTGAACCTCTAGAGCTCAGGTCAGCTGTGATATTAATTGCCATTAACAGCACATTTGTCTCCTTGCATAATGCAGCTGTGGCATTAATTACCACTGGGGTTATGGGTCAGGCTTAGAAACCAGCTGTAAACTTGAAGTATTTGACCCCTTTTTTTCCATAAATCTCAAAATTTTCTCCTTATTGACTCAATTAACATTAAATTCAGCTGTTCACCTTTTTAGCTGGATCCTTCTTCCTCTGCATAATAAAGGGCAACAAAACATAGCCCAGTGTTATGGGAGATGAACAAGACACACTTTAAATTAAGAGTTTGCAGATGGGAAAACAAATAAACAGGAGGATTAAAAAATAGAACAAAAATCCCCACCAAATCCAAACTATTGCAACCAACAAATTTTCAGATGCAGCCAAAACACCCCAACCATTTATTAAGACTCAGCAACCCCAAGTCCCATGCACAGAGTGTCATTTTTCCCTGTGGGTGTGCTCAGAATGGGGATTTACAGTTTGGGCACACAGCACTGTGTGTAAGGATGGCTGTCCCTCAGTGAGTGTGTGACAAAGGCAGCTTGTTGGCTGCAATATATTCCCCTAACCATCCTGCTTTCAAAAATCTCTGACAATAAAATGGCCTTTCACCTTTCCAGGTGCAAACACACAGAACTGCCTGGTGCTCTCACTGCATCTTTCATCCCATTTTGTCCCAGTATCTGGGAGGAGGTGGAGAAGGAAGAGAGAATTTACAGGCTGCTTAAGAGATGCTGTAGTTTACTACTCTAGCTTTGGAGTAATGTATAAATATAAATATAAATATAAATATAAATATAAATATAAATATAAATATAAATATAAATATAAATATAAATATAAATATAAATTACATACATGAATGTATGTATGCATGTATTTTATATATCTATTTATAATTTGTTGTTGTCTCTCTAAAATCCCTCTGGCTTTACAAAGACACTGACTGCCTCAGATCACTGCCTCTAAAAGCCCCACTCCCAAATCTGATGCTAAAGAGTGACATTGAACAGCAGAGCAGAGGATCCATGGCTTGGCTCACATTCTTTAAAGAGGGTGGAAGGAATTAATTGGGACCATGAATTGTGCTTTGACTTGGACTTAAGTTTATTATTTGTGCCACAGGGTGGGTCAGAACATGTCTTCTTTTTATGTCCACCAGCAAACTTCTTACAGGCACAACTTGTATATTTTTTTTTAACAATTTGAACCGGTTTTTACAGAAACAAGTCAATGTAGCAGCCACTAAAGCAGCAGCACTCATAAAGATCCACTCAGGACGAAGGTTTACTGCTTTATTGAATATTAGCTCCTTTTAAGCTGCTGAAAGGCCAATTATATGTTACTGGTATGAGTTTAAATTTCCTAACAGAGTCATTTTCTGCTCTACAACCTGCAGCCTGTATTACAGTTTGAACAGCACCAGTTTATCTCTGCTGCTTACTCATTATTTCTTTTTCCCTTCTGTGGTGGTGTTTGCTGGGCTCCCAGGATGAGGGAGGAGATGAGAACCTTGACTCCATGTTTGTGAAGGCTGATTTATTATTTTATTACATATAATATGTTAAAAGAAAATGATATACTCAGACTAAACTAAAAGAAAAGAGAAAGGAGACAACAGAAGGCTGAAAGCAAAGGAAAGGAATGATAATAAAATCTTGTGACTGACCAGAGAGTCTGAATCAGCTGGACTGTGATTGACCATTTATTAAAAACAACCACATGAGACCAATCCCAGATCCACCTGTTGCATTCCACAGCAGCAGACAATCATTGTTTACATTTCATTTCTGAGGTCTCTCAGCTTCTCAGGAGGAAAATCCTAGCAAAAGGATTTTCCATAAAATATGTCTGTGACACCCTTCCTGCCCCACAAACACATCTCCAGCAGGCTCAGCCGGGTGCTGGCTGCTGAGGAGCGCCCTTAGTGCTGTTCCATGGGTGCTTTTGAAGGAGGGATATTTTCCTTGGCGTCACCTGGTGCCTGGTGGCTTTTTGAGACCCTCTCTGCCTCCCCGACGGCGACGCTCCTGACGCGCCAGCGCCGTGCTTGGCAAACAGCTGGAGCCACGAGAGGCAGGAGCTCTGAATGCCACAACCTTTCCACAATGAGAGCCCCCCTTCCTCCCAGGCATAAACCGCAGGAATGGCATTAGAGGAGCTCTTGGATCTGGAATGCAGATGGTACTTGGGAGGAAGAACACGAAGACGTTTTTAGAAAACTTCCATTGTAGGGAATTGTAAGAGCTGGAAAAATAAATACTTATATAGACACAAGACACAGGCTTTTATTGTTTTTTCTTTCCATAGCAGGAAGCAAACATTTATTCTGAGCTCAATCCCTGCTCTTAATACATAATCCCCAAACAGCTCTAGCGTCATTAAGAGTCGCAATAAAATGATTTTCCTTTTTAAATAGCCTGGCGTGGAATTTCAGGCTGAGCAGAAATAAAAGAGACAACTGGAAAACCAAACAGAAATTCAGGTACAAAACATTGCTAAGACAACAGACAGTTGTATTACGTGACTAAACTCCCACATGTGGAAGGAGCTACAGGCATTAGGTGATTCACTGTTTAGTGCTATATATTTGTATATATTTATGACCAAGAGATTGTTCTGCAGGCTTCTCTGTAATGAAAGCCAGGAAATTTTTACGTGGTGATTCTTAAAGAAACACCAATCCAACATTCTTACATGTTCAGCAGTGATGGTTGCTCTATCTCTCACCCTTCCCCTCTATATGAAGAGCTCCTCACTTTAGGTGGAGGAAGAAGAGGTAGGGATGATGAACAGACTTGTTTTTTCTCACTGCAGGGTACATTTCATATCAACTCCCATTATCCCCATCCTGTCACATGTTTTATTTCACATTTCACATTTTTCATTCTGTTTTAACTTTCTATTGCTGTACAGCCCAGCTGTTGTAGAGTTTGTTTTCCCTGTAAAAACTCTCAGCAAGACTGGTACCTACACAAGGATGGCCTGAACTCCATTTTAAAAAGGAATTATAAAATCCTAGGATGGGATTTTGTTGCCCAGCCCATCATCCAGTGCCACATTGAGGTTCCTTTAGAGCACTGTTCTTCAGTGGGCTCCACTTCATATTTGGGAGCCTGGTTCAGGAGTCTCAGGCATCCCCAGAAAGCTGAATCCTGTCCTTCTGGGACATGTATTTAACCCTGTCAGTTAAGAACTGTAAATTTAGGTTTCTAAACCTGCAGGATGATAAGAAAAAACAGGAGGTGAGCAAAATTGTGGATCAAGATATTGATCATGGATTAGGGAAAGCAAAAGCTGAACACACACAAGTACTGCAGAAAGAGGAATTTTTCTCCCCCATCTCTGGGGAGATCCCAGCTCTTCCTGGAGAGCAGAGCCTCTACAACAGTCACTTGAGGCACTGAGTGCCATAATCACCAACAAGCTTTTATTGCTGAGCACATCATTATAAAAACTGTGTGTGACAGAAAATGCAGTGGAAAATGAAATGCAGTGAGGAATGTAGGAATTAGGGAAAAAAGGAAAACAGCCAGATGCAAATATCCTGTGGAGATAGGCCCCTGGGTTTAGGCACTGACCTAAACTGGATTTAATTAGACTGACAACCTTGGATGTAACGTGAGTGACAGCAAAACAAATCAGTATAAAACCCAGTTTTTATAAAACCAGTACAAGCTCAGGCCACTGGGAGGTCAGAGCTGCCACTCTCCTCCTTTCACAAAACACTCGACCCATTCAACTCCTGGGGGTTGCACCAAATTATGTCCAGAGGTTCCTTTCAGCCCAAACTATTTTCTGATTCAAATTTCCCTCCCAGGCAAGCCAGTTTGCATTTCAAACAAAGATTCATTCCTTGACAGGAGATGGCTTCCAGGCAGGACTTTTTTCATCTGACACTGAAGAGGATTCCTGGAAATCAGGAAATGGAGCTGGATTTTCCACCCAAGATTCCCAGTGTGTTGATCCTCATCTGGATAACCAAGTTCTGCAAAGGGATCTGGGTCAATGACAACAATTTAAATAATTTTAAAAGAGAAGCTCATTAATTTCTTTGAGAAATGCATTCTTTTCACCACTGGTTGCCTAAATGTTTTAAAAAATATGATCTACAAAATCTTTCTGATACACGGTTGAGATTCAATAAATTACAATAACTTAACTTCAAATGAAAATCTTGCAAACATAAGACCCAGCTCGTTAGCATTCAACACAAATCTCTCATTCCAGTAAAAATCTGCCTTCCCATCTAGTTACAATTCTGTTTCTGCATTTAATGGGTTGAAGGGTAATTAGTATGGGGTGGGAGAAGCTGCATTCAGGCACAGCATTCTGAACCATCTCCCAATATCATGCAGGTGCTGTTTCCTGTAATTTCATTACTTACTGAAAGCCTTGTAAATTCATCTTTTAAAGCATCAGGGGAAGCTGCAACCTGATTTATCTGTTCTGATTAACTTCTACAATTAATAAAGATATTTCCACAGTTTAAACTCATCTATTCCAAACTCAGCCATGGGTCAGATTCAGAAAGATATTTATTTTTTATTTAATAACCACAAAGATTCTACGTTTAAAATTAATTAAAAACTTATGCAAGCAAAAATAAAAGAAAAAATATTTTATTTAATCTTTTAGTGTCAAGTTAAATCTTTGAGAGGTTTAGACAGTGCCTTTATTAGCATGCTTTAACTTTTGGTCAGGCTTGGATTGATCAGGGAGTTGGAGTATATGATCATTGAAGGCAAATACAAGGCCAAATATTTCTATTCTATTCTCTCCTACTTTTATATCTCATTCCTACCTGGTTAGCACTGACCTCTGGCAATGTAACCTATAAAATAAAGGCAGGTATTTACTGACCGAAGATGTGTTTGTGTGTGTGTGTAAAATGTGTTGGAATATGGAGAAAAAGTTCAATTCTACAGGAAATCCTGGCATAAAGGCAAGTCTTGGTCACTGGTATGATGTCATGCAATATTTTCTCTGTCCCAAAAATAGTCAGAAAGTGACAGCCAGCATTTATCATTTCAGCCAGTTCCAGAAAGTGCTACTTTAATCCTAGTATCAATCAATTTTTATAAAATGTTGAACAACATTTGCACAATCCCCTGTGATGTCTGCACTTATGGTTAAAAGGAGAACAGCCAATAAAACACATTTAATAAGTTGATTAAATAATTCAAAATTGTGCTTAGATAAAGCAGTGAACACATGAGCCACAATTCAATGGACTTAATGTCATCCATGACACTTCCTCCCCACTTTGCATCCTGCTCTGAACAATGAGATGTGCTCAAACAGATATTTATTTGTGATTTTTTTAATCACATCTCAACATAAGGTGTGAGGTCGTCATAATAACACAAAACTCCCATGGGAGTTTCACTAAGTGGAGAACAAAAGAGAAATGTGGGAGCTGTGCCCACAAGGGGAATGCCTTGGCAAAGGTGATGGAAAGACCAAAGGTGATGGGCTCAGACTCCTTTACCCCCTGAAATAGAGGGACATTCAAACTTTCAGAGAACAAAACATCCCAGGAAATGTGCAGCATCCCCAGGTGTGCTGCAGGAGAGAATTGCAAAGGTAAAAGGAACTGATCAAGTTGATGGGAACAAGGCTGGGGTTGCTCTGGGTTTGACTGGGCCCACTGGGGTCCATCCAGCCACCTGTGCACTCACCACTCATTCTGCAGGAAAAAGAAATGTTTTCCTGTGCAGAGAGAATACAGAGAAGAGAAGGAAATGGAGACCTGCTCAGAGGATGATTCAGTCTCCTGCCATCAGCACTAGCACAGCCCTCTCCTAAGCTGTTCAAGCTCCATCCTGAAAGGAGTTTACACTTTTACTGCAAATGGTATTTTAATCAATGTGTTGTCCCTGAACTTCATCACTTCCTGATGCCCAAGATTACTTTGACCTTGACTGAATGGCAGACAAATGTAGAAAACCAGTAAGGTTCACTCTTGTTGGAAGAATGTAAATGTTTTTTAGTGGTTACTCACAGCTGGGGCAGTCCTTGACCACGAGATTTTGAGAGGAGTGCACTGAAATCCATTTTACATCCTCAGCATTTAAATGCATGGGAGTTGTTGCTCTCCTTTTGTAAGGAAGCACTGCCTCTGTGTCACAGCTTTCTTTCAGCTGCGTTCATTTTCCTAATGAAGAGGAAAACCATGGAGGAAATCACATATTTCAATTTAAAACTTTCCATGCAGAGTCCATTCATTCAGGTACGCTATAAAATAAAACCCCATTCACATCACGCCCTCATTTTAACTTGCTGATGCAACCTGTGGGTCATCCTGCTGAATTTCATTTCTTAGCATTTTGAACTTTTGAAAGGAAATGTTTCACAGTGGCACCTCAGCATTTGCGTTGTGGTATGAACATTGTGAGCGCGTCATAAATCATGTTCCTTCCTTTCACACTGCAATGTCACAACAAAAGTGAAGGTTAAAGCTATCTTTCCGGAGCTCTAAGCACATTCAGACAACGAACAGAAAAAGAATCTAACAACCTTCACCCACTTTCAGTATAAACCATTCAGCTAAAACTCAGAGGAGGCAAAGGAGCTAAGTTCAATGGGCTACAGCTCAGTCTTTATGAAAATATTATTTTTAAAGCAAAGGAAAGGAGACTTTCAGACTTCTCGTGTGTGGGACAAGTGCTGGCACCAGAAAATGCAGAGCCTACAAGGAAGAGACACAGCATCAGGTCAAGGAGGAGTGCTGGAACTAATCCCACTGACCCAAAGGATGTATCCTCCAAATCCAGTAATCAGTGTCCTGCAGAACATCTCCCTTAAGCCTCAGCCTGTTTTCTGCGTGATAAAAAAAATCCCAAAAGTTTCCCCTTGCAATTTTGAGGAATGAAATGCTCACAGGGCTCTGACAGTCTGAATGTAGCCTGATTTTTCTAGCTGAACACATGTGGATGTACAGAAAACACTTCCCCTTGTCCCAGTTGCCCCTCAGTATATTTTTGTCTTGTTTTCCTCTTTCTAGGTGCTGTAAACTGCACTGTCTTTTCAGAACTTCCTTTTCTGTTTCTCTGACTAAAATCTAGTGCGTACAAAATTAAGTTATAGAAGGCTGCTTGGAGTCTTCCCCAAACATTTGTGCAGAATTTGCTTCCTGCTGGTTCTCATTTATGGCTGAGACTCCAGCTGGAGTTATTTAGCATAGCTGGGCTTTGCCATTCACTTGTATTTCACTGGTGGTTTTGGTCAGGATGAAAGAAGTTGGAATTATGGAATGGTTTGGGTTTAAGAGGATTTTAAAACTCATCCCATCCCACCCCTGCCATGGGCAGGGACACCTTCCACCATCCCAGGGTGATCCAAGCCCTGTCCAGCCTGGCCTTGGACACTTCCAAGGATCCAGGGGCAGCCACAGCTTCTCTGGGCACTGTGCTAGGGCCTCAGCACCCTCACAGGGAAGAATTTCTTCCCAAAATCCCATCTAACCCTGCCCTCTGTCAGTTTATAACCATTCCCCCTTTTCCTACCCACACAGCAATGCTTTCCACAAGAACTCCCTCTGCCCACAAATGTTATCCTGAATGTCAGGATAAAAAGCAGCTTGAAGTGCTTTTCTGTCCAGCTCCATTTCTTTGCATTGCTGCTGATCAGCTGGACCTAGGCAAGCTCAGTAAATGTTGGGATGTGGGCAAACACAGCCAAGGGAGACGTGTGTTGCTTTATTACCTTCCAGTGGCATTTGGAGCAAAACTGATCACAGCCCATGTAGAAACTGCCTTTCAGGGTCAGCAGCAATATTATGTGTGCAGCCTGGATGTGGTTCCTTGAAAATACCTGAATCAGCTCAGAAACCTGAATTTGGGAAGCCTGGGGAATGTTTGGTAACATTTCTGAGTCCTGGGCTGAGGGCAGGATGACCTCCTTGCCGTAACGACCCCTTCCCACAACTCCAGATTTCCTCCAGGGGCCACACCAGGCACCTCCAACCAGAAAAGGGTTTCTGTTGAGTGGATATACACAAACCTCCTGATACAGCACCCTGAAGGTGGGCTGGAGAAAAACTGAGTTCAAAGAAAGCAAGTCTGTAAAGGAAGGGTGGTCTCCTTTCATGATGGGATTGCCATATCTGTCTCCTTGTTGCTCAGCCCTGTTTTGTGAACAACTGTGACTCTATTCTTTCCTCTGTGCAGGAGACACAGCTTCAAGCACAGATTGGCCCCTTCTGGATTTGTTTGACAGCTCTGGTTATTCAGTCCTGGAAAGGGTTTGCAGAACATGAATGAATTGACGACACAAGTAGCACTCAGTTTTTCACAGGGATTATTTTGGTGTCTGAGAGATTCCAGTGTGACACATGGGTGAGTCTGCAGCAGCTGGACTCAGAACCCTGGAACATTCTTGAGACTGTCCAACATCCTCATAGAGATGTAGTTGTGGTGAAAGAGAATTTTCAAGATTAGGTATTTAAAAAGTATGAGTGAAAAGTACAAGAGAAAAATGCCATTAATGTCAGAAGTTTCCTGCTTTAGCCTTTGTTACTGATTACAGGGATCAGACATGAGGATGAAATCTCATTCCGGAATAAATTGCAGCCACAGAGAGACATTTCTTAAAATCTAATGTTGATTTCTCAGTGAGGTAAATACTTGGTATTGCCTGGAAAGTGGTATGATCTTGTTCACCTCCGTGAAGAATTAAAATGCTGAGATGAGAAAGGAGAATAGGGTTAAGAATGAATAAAAAATAGGAGATAAAACCAGCCAAACCCTTTTAGCACAGCTGATTTGATTTCCCTTTAAATTGGCATAGGTTTTCCTTGAAGAAGGATGAGATGGGACCATTCACTGTGATACATCTCCCTGCAAGAGCCATCCTTTAGACTTTGAATGAAAATCTGCTTAATGCTAACAAGATTCGAGTCCTTTATTTATTCCCAACACACAGAGGCAGGGGTCAGACTTGAAGGCCTGTGATGGTTTTATTTGCAGACTATTTTGCCTGATGCTGGTTACCTCTGACAGCATCTGCTCAGGCTGGGCTCATTCCTCTTGTCACAATTACACATGTGACAGGTGTGGGATGACACCACTAATGCCACTGCCCTTAAATCTTCTTGTCCTTCTGTGATGCAGAATCCCTGTCCCAGCTCCCAGCCGTATAAATCTGCAGGGTTTAATCAATCAGGAGCAATTTAATGCAGTCACTAAGCAGTCACAGCTCTGTAGTCAGTGACAAATGAAGCAAACACGCTGTCACCAAGCAGCACTGAGGCAGCCCTGCACCTTTAGGTGTGCAATGAGTTTCTCTGCAATTTTCCTCCCTGTTACACTCCAAAATCTGGAGCAGCTCCCTTGGCCTCTACCCTTTCACTCCAGGTCAGAACCTGTTGCAGTAAGGTAGAAAAATCATAAAGGCTTCATAAAATCAAGACTGCTCTTCTGGAATCAGTGGCTGGCCTTGTCAAAGCTGGCATTTTGCAAGTTCCCATGTGAAAGCAATCTTGGTATGAGCAGTTCATTTACATAACAATCTATTCCTGGGTGAAAAGCAAATTGCATCTGTATAAACTGTTTTTACACTGTTAGAAAAATGAAAACTATCTCTTGCAAACAACTTTTCCTGCATGTACACACTGAGTCTGAATGACCAATCAATACAGAATAACAGCTTGTTAATAACCAATAAAAGTAATTGGCAAGAAAGCTCCTGACCAATTGGAGTCCAACATGAGGTCTTAAAACTGTATAAAAGGGAGTTATGTGAATAAAGAAGGGGATTTTTCCACCTTGAAGAAAATGGAGTCTGTGTGATTTATTAAATGATTTATTCCCATAAGTAGCTCTGCATGGAGGCCTTGGATCCATGCAGGGATGTTGCTCCACTTGAGGCAGAAGATTGGAAAGCACTTCTTGCTTTTTTATTCTGTTTTTACTGTATAAAGGTCTTTCTAAAGAAAATATCACCCAGTTTGGGTTCTTTTAACACAGCACTACAGATGGTGCAGCTGCTGATTTTTGAGGGATGAAGCCATCTATGAGTGAAGGTCCGTGTAGATTCCAGCACGTGGTGAACAATTAATATCATAGAATCATAGAAAAAATGAGGTTGGGAAGACCTCCAAGATCATCCAGTCCAACCTTTGACCCACTTAGTCAATCACGAAATTTTGCCATTCTCACCCATCCCCACTGAGACTCTCAACCCTGAGGACAGAGTTTGGCTCTAGGTCTCCAAGCTGAGCCTGTTGAATTTTTCTTGAAGATGTTTTTTGGTGTCTTTATCTCCAAGGGGTCCCATCAACAGCAAGACTCAGAATTCAGGTTGTATACAGGGGCTGAACTCCTCTGTGTGTGAGATTTTGAGCTCAGCAAGATAAATACATTTTTTTTCCTTCTGAGAATTCTCTCAGGTCTAGGTTGACTGATGTGTTTCATTTAATTGTCACTTGGAGGACTTTGGATTGTGTAATTTATTTCTTCTAAAAGTGAAGAGAGGTTCCTTGCACTCTGTTTTACTATCAACTAAATGTTTGCTTGAGGGACTGCTCCAAAATAACTCCAGTGTGCAGGAGTTTACTACACATCACATCTCTAATGGGAAAAGCTGTTAGAGACTCAGTAATGTTTTGCTAGGTTCCAAACTCCCTCTTCAGGAATTATTGACATTCCTGACACTTGTGCTGAGCTGCCAGCTCACACTGTCAGTGCCTGAAGATCCCAGTGCTGAACATCCCTGAGTATTTCTGCTGATGCCTTTTGAGGCTCAGATTGAGGTGTGGTACCACTGGAACATCCTGATTCAGGCAGTTTCCCTTGTTAGCTAGGAAATGAAAGGCAAAAATTAAAAGATATAGAGGTATTTTTGCCTTTTTTGTTCCCTGGCCTGCTCTTTTCCATAGCTCTTAACTTAGATGTTAAGTAAAGACTTTAAATTATAAAGCTCTGTACAATTTCCATGTGAAATATGACAAAAATAGAATATTTATGAAAGAAAACACTAACAATTCACTTCTTCCCATCTCCTGTCAGCTTGGATTCACCACCCAAGGAGCACAGAGAAGCAAATAAGACAGCATTTTTGGGTGGAAAAGTCTTGATGCTCAGCATACAGTGGCACCTCCAGTTCTCAACACACTTCTCCCTGAGCTGCTGCCTGTTTTATTGAGCTCCCATATAAATGGTTCTTTTTCCTCTTCTGAATTGAAATGAATTTCACACCAGCCAGGTTTCATTACTTTGTTTATCCTTCAAAAACACTTGTGTATCTCAAACTCACAAAACATGTCTGATTTTGTTTGCAGATGATTTTTGCCTCCCGTGAAAAAAACCAAGAGAACATTTGGTTTGATTGCACTCATTTATTTGCCCATTAGTCTGTTTGTAGCTGTAATAAGAAAGCAAATGATTTCCACTGTATATTTTATTTATGGGATTTTTCTGAAGATTAAGCTGCAGAGCCTGATTCAAATGTTGGAAATTATGGAGCTGTGGCATCCAAGGACCTAATTGGAAGCATTGTGCGAAGGATTTTTCAGCTGCAGACCTTGGGTGCAGAGTCAGAGGAAGAATTTGAACTTCCTGCTCCTCCTCTCATTGCATTCAAAATCCAAGGTTGCTCAAATCCACACAGAACACCTTTGCCCATCCTTGTCTAACCCCAAAGCAGGTAGGATCCATCAGGAATGGAGACATGGAGAAAGGGGTGGGAGGGATGGAACACTCGGAGGAAAGACTGGGAGTATTCACCTGGAGAAGAGAAGGCTCTGGGGAGAGCTCAGAGCCCCTTCCAGGCCCTAAAGGGGCTCCAGGAGAGCTTGAGAGGGACCTGGGACAAGGGCATGGAGGGACAGGACAAGAGACAATGGTTTCAAACTGCAGGAGTGTCCGGCTCGGCTGTTGTCTGTCTCTGCCCAGACACGGTGAGATGGGTTCAAAGTCGGGCTCCAAAAGACGAGGCTGGACTCTCTGATTTTTGGTCTTCAAGGTTGTTTAATATTTCTTATCTACAAAGTTTTATCTCTGCCCAGCCAGGATCTGACCAGCAAGGCAGCCAAAGGCACTCTGACCACCCACGGGGCAGTCGTGTCTTTTTATAGTAAAAACTGCGTAAATCTTATTTACCTTTTGTCCCCAATACCTTTCACCCTTGTTGGCAAGTGTACCTTCACCAAGAACCAATCCACAAGTGCCTACATCACACAGAAAATGGAAGACGTGAAGAAGAAAGAAGAACCACGAGGCAGGCCCAAATTCCTCCATCTTGTCTCCATAACCTCCCCGTACCAAAACCTTTAAACCTGTTTCACCTTGCAAATATACTGTTTTTACACCATTTAAACCCCAGTGATTCTCATATCCTCATATGCAGGTGGCACATCCCTAGAATGACCAAAGTCAAGCCACCAGGCACTTTTGGCAATATTTCAAGACCTCTGAGGCCCCCAAGGTTTCTCTCGGTAGCTCTGGACATCAGGAGCGATGTGCTGAGTTCCCACACAGGGGAGTTGATTTAGATTAGGCATAAGGGAGAATTTTTTCACTTTAGGTGGTGAAACGCTGAAATGTTGTCCAGAGAGGTGGTGGATGCTCCATCCCTGGAAACATTGAAGGTCAGGTTGGACAAAGCTCTGAGAAGCCTGATCTAGTTGAAGATGTTCTAGGTGACCTTTTAATGTCCCTTCCAACCCAAACCATTCTATAATTTGATGTTTCTGTGATTCCAAACAAGCCATGCTGGATTGTTCACTTGTCTTTAAGTGAGTGCTGGATTTTGCACTCTCCAGTGGGCTGATGCCTCCTGGTTCAATGGTTTGTGAACCTTCCTTGTTGTCTCTGGGGATCTAAAGTGGAAGAAGTGGCAAAGCACTTCCAATTTAATAATCCCAGGATTCCATTCAGGATCTCCACTCAGAATTTTTCACACCAGCTAGGGAAGTGTTGTTAATTCTTTCCATTAATTGTAATTAATGACATTTAGCAGGTTTTGCAATTCTTTTACTTCCAGTATTTCTGAAGCTCAGAGTCCTCCTGTGTTACAAACTTCAACATTTATTGCCAACATCATGGGAGTACCTTATGGAGGAGTTTTTAGTAACAGGTTATATCCTGCCAGAGATGGAAGAAAAATGAGCTTGGATTGTTGTTTTTGAAGCAATGTTCTTTTTGTGAGTGTTCCTAATGATGCAGACATCAGATCCATTTCATAATTGTTTCTGCGTCCTGCTACGTGCAAGACACTTTAAAAAGTACTTTATTAGTATAAATGAAAGAAAAATCCTGGCTCATACTTCACTAAAACCTCTGTCTTGATGAGTCAGTGTGTTTCTTCCTTCCACCTCCAAGCAATTATTTTGATCTATGGAACAGCCTTGATGAATCAGATGGCTTCTTTTAGTTATAGAGAAATAACTTGCAAAGTTTTAAGGAAACAAATGACTTAGACTGAATTTCGTATTAAATACAAGAGAAAGTCTGGTAAACAGTGCTTGGCATGAGGTGCTCAGGCCCAGTGAAATCTAATCCACTCTCCATAGCTTTTCCCTGCCACACACAGAAGTTAAACAGAAGTGAATGCAAATGAAAACTGAAGTAAAACTGCTGACCTACATATCTGCTGCTACAGTGACAAGGAATACCCAGTCTGAATATTAAATAGTAATCAATGAAATTAAACTGTTTCCTGGGAGGATTTGTGAAGATCTTAGCTTTGGATTGAAGCCCTAGAATTAGTACTGCGGAGGGAACAGATCATGCTCACCTTAGCCACAGGTATTAATAGATTGTATCAGAATTTGGGGGTTGTATAAGACATTTTGGGGTTCATTGATGGGGGAAATTACATTTTTTACATGTACTTAATTTTCAGTTCCAGCCTTTTCTCTTAATGGAAAACCTCTGAGTTTACACACTTCATATGCAGATCTCCCTGTCCAGGATGGAGAGCTCAAAACTGGATTGAATAAAACCCTCAAACTTCTACTGCCCAATTCACTTGGTCTATTTTAGACACTTATTTTAGGACCTGTATGCCTTTGAACATCCTGATTAGATTTCCTCTACCTGAAAGGCAGCTTAGGAAACAATCCATTTATATTTAGGCAGATCAATCCTATGCTCCTATGCTGCCATTGCTTCTCTTTTTTTTCTTTTTTTTTTGTACTCTTTTATTTGCTACCGGTTGTTACATAACACTTTTTTCTTTCTTTTTAAAATAAGTTATGAGGTGGAGACAAACCTTTGGCTTCTGGGTTTGCACAGCCCTTGAGGACCCAAATAGCAAACCTTTGATCCTGGAGTCCAGAGTTTGGAGGCAGTGGTGCCTCTTTGGATCCAGATTGGTTAATTGAGGGTAAAGTCTCATCTTGCCCTGTTTCAGCAACGCCTCAGTGAAAGCTTCAGCTAAAGGTCACACGCACTCCCATCCTGTGCTCTGCACTCCTGAGATTGTTCTGCTGCTGGAATCTTTCATTGTAGACTGTAGGTAGACAAATCTTTCAGCTCACGCCACTTTCTGCTGGGGAGACTCCTCTTGGCGTTCAGGTGGAGGTGGGGAGGAACCTGCACTGGGCATCACTCACCCAGAACACACTTCCTGAGGGTAAACTTTGCTTTCACAGCAAGAAAAGCAGAACGTAAGCTGAGCAGAGAAAGCTGAACCTGCTCTCCTGCAATCCCTTTCTGCCCCAGAATAGCCGGAAAAAATGTTTCAGAGGAGGAAATTGCTGCCTCATTTTTTGGACAGTCTGAAAACTCTCCCAAGTATTCCTGGCAAGGCAATAAATAAAACCAGCAAAAATAAAAATCCCAAAGATCCAGATCTTTTTCCCTGTGTGGTGTGTGTGCTCCTTGAACAATGAGAAGATCACCAGGTCCATAGCTCGTGTTTCGGCCAGGCTGGGGTGGGTGTCTCACCTCCCAGTGCTCCACCAGTGACATCTACTGGTAAATGCCACCCTCGGCATCCCAGCAGTGGTGGGACCAGGCAGTGGGACCTGACGTGCTCCAGGCACCAGAGAACCACCACTGCTGGGAGGAGCAGCCATGGGAAGGGCTGGCTCAGTTATGAAACCTTCCCCATTCTTCAGGCCAGCACCGTCCCTGGATCACGGCCAAATTATGTTTTCCATTACTGGTTAATACTCAAAAGGGCACAATGCACATGTGGGAACAACTGCCTTGATGAATGTCAAATAAATCTGATTTAGTGCTGTAGTGCCTCTTGAGGAAGTGGAGTTTTGGGATCAGCCCCATCTTTAGCTCCATTGGTTTATTTTATTTATTTTCTGAGTTAAAACTGTTGTGCAAGTTGGTATTTTTATGACTCTTGCAAAAGGGGAAAATTTGCCTACTGGTTTCAGCCCACTATAAGCACGTGAACCTTGAATGAAATACATCCTGCTATTCAGTCAGCTGTCACAATTTCCAAAAGAGTCCCATTCCTAACTTCCAGGCTCTGCATGGTAAGCCACAACCATGGGATTTGTAAACACCTACAGAAACCACAAACAACTGCCCTGAAAAGAGGAATTTCTGAGTGTTTGCACGCAATGATGTTTTATATTTGGTCTCTGGTCCAACACATCAGTGAGTTAAACTTGTCCTTCCTGAACTTCAATCATCATTAGCATTCGGTTGAATTCCCTCCTCCAAAACAAATACAAAATAAATGACAAACATCAAGCTGAATTCTAAAGTTCAGCCATGGCTGTGCCCTTTAGCATTCACTGTTTGCAAACATTGCCCAACATCCAGGCCCTGTGAGATGAACTGGAGGTTGCTTGTTTGAAGCCATTGACCCATGCGAGGCGGCAGCCCTTTGTAGCCTCGCAGAAAGCCAAAAATAAAACCTGCTGTGTCCTACCCTGACAGGAAATGGTGCTTCTCTCTTTTGGTTTTTAGCATCCTGTGTCTTGGCCAAACAGAAGGGGCAGTTCACTAACTGGTAGAAGACACGTTTTTACAAAATATCTTTTTGCAAAACTATTCCACGGCCCAAATCTCAACGTTCGGCTTCTGTTTGTGCAACTCTTGGAATCAAAGAGTCCCAGAACATCCTGAGTTGGAAGGATCCACAAGGATCATTGAGTCCAACTCCTGGCCCTGCACAGACACCCCAACAATCCCACCCTGTGCATCCCTGGCAGTGTTGTCCAAACCCTCCTGGAGCTCTGGCAGCCTCGGGTGGGGCCATGCCCAACCACACTCTGGGGAAGAACTTTTTCCTGATTTCCAACCTAAACCTGTCCTGGAACTGCTTCAAGCCATTCCCTCGTGTCCTGTCACTGATCATCAAAGACAGGTGTTTTAGGTTTTTTTTTTATTGTAGGGTTTTACTTTTTAAGTCAATTATTTCTTTAAATGGAGTTAGAGGGAGATGGCAGGCAGTGTCCTTCCCTGAAAAACAGAGAGGAGGAGCTTTTGCCAATGACTCCAGGTGATCAACGCACATGGAACTGCTTCATCAGCAATGCAAATTATGATCAAAGAATCATAAAATGGTTTGGGCTAGAAGGGACCTTAAAAACCATCAAATTTCAATCCCTTGCCATGGGCAGGGACACCTCCCACTGTCCCAGGTTGCTCCAAGTCCCATCCAGCCTGGCCTTGGGCACTTCCAGGGATCCAGGGGCAGTTCTACAGACCTGATTTTAATCCAAGTGTGCTCTCAGGCTGAATTCTCCTGCCACAGCTTCTCTGGGCACCTGTGCCAGGGCCTCGACCCCCCCCCCCCCCCAACCAATAAATGGACACTTTAAAAAAATTTGTTGTAAATAAGAATTACTGGCTTTGCTGAGGGCGTTACTGTCTTTCCATCTGCACTAGAGACACATTTCTACATGGCTTTTCCTCACATTTCTGCATGGCTTTTGCTATGAAAAGCCAAAGGAACCCACTTCAACTGTTCCCATTGCAGGAGACCTTCTTGCTCCTGTTATTTCACCTTAGCACAAGTTCCCAGTGAAAAGTTGATGGATCAGATCTATTTCTGCTAAACCACGGGCACCACCGGGGTCATTGCAATGATCACACACCCCCATCTGACTTCTAGACATGCATTTAATTTCCTTAGATTCATGCTATAAAAATATTTCCCTTGTGGGCTGTGACACGGCCTTCACATTATATCAGATGCTTTTAGTTGGACAATTATCTGAATGCTTTTTAAAATGCTAATTATCTCCCAGGGCCACAGATGCACTCTACAGAGCCCAGAGAAGCTGTGGCTGAGCTGCTGTCGGGTGGATGCAGCACTGTGATTTAGAGATGGTTAAACTTAAGCAGGATGGACACGAGCTGCAGTTTCCATTTGGGCTGGGAGCAGGGAAATCTCCCTGCAGTGAATTCATTCCTCAGAGCAGATATGGCTTAAGGCTTTCCAGGCTGCATCCTGAGGCACTTCCAGAGTGAGCTGTGGGAGTTCACCAAATGGTCATTTCTAAATTTTCTGCAGAACAGCCTGACGTTTTACAGACCTGATTTAAATCCAAATGTGCTCCCAGGCTGAGTTGTCCTGCTGCAACTTGGATATTACTTACTCAGGGGCTTACAAGATGCTGTTGCCTGTTGAGATCCTGTAAATTCATAGTCACATCTATATTTTGGGTTGGTTTGGAGAATGAGAGAATTGTTCATTTGGGAAAACAAATGGAATAGAAAAATCATTTCTGCCAAGTAACCATAATTTCACTGGGCTTTAGCTGTCTGCAGCTGAGTTAGTCACAGTGCAGACACTTGGAATAACCCTGGAGAGAAAAAGGTTTATTTAGGCTATGATTGACATATTCTGGTGGAATGCTCCTCTCAAAGGGCTTTTTTGTTTCAACTGACTGAAGGGAAACAGTTCAGGTCTGGATGTCTGTATGACAAATATCTATATTTTGTCTACATCCCACGGTTCCTCATTTCTACATTATGCACTTCTTGGGGAAGAGGTTAACCTGCTCTGGACAACATGCACAGCCAGCTCCTCTAAACAATGTCAAAATTCCTACCCTGCTCTTAAGTACATGTATTTATATCACAAAAAAAAATTAAAATCTTTGTGGCACTCTTCTCTGCTTGCCTCATTTGGCTTTGTAGGCTTTGAGCCAGGTTTAACCACCCCAGTGTTTCCTCTGATGGTGCTTCCATCGAAATGGAATGGAGAACACAAGGTAAAACTCAGCACTTGGAAATCCCAATTTAATTAAAACAAAGAAGCTGGGCATTACCTAATGTGCCATGTTAGAAAGTCATTTAAGGGTTTAAATGTGAAATTCAGCTGGAAAACATAGCAGTGCTGCTCTTTGGCTAAATTTTGAACTCCTTACCTAATAATTATTCTTAAGAATATAAAACAAAGCCACCCAGAAAGCTTCCCTGGAGTCCTGGGAAGTTTAGTTGACTTGGGAGTTATTAGGAAGGGAGATAAATCTGATTTCCTTTAATTCTTTGAAAGTCTCTGGCAAATCTTCAATGTCTTTGAAATGCCAGGCAAATGTTGGTGCTTGGTTGTACATAACTAAGACATGCTCTTTCTCCCTTCCATTTATTTTCTCTAAAATAAAGACCTTTTTTGGGTCTAAAATAAGGATTATTTCTCTAAAATAAGGACTGAATGCAAAGCTTTCCCTATCTAAACTCAAGGACACTGAGGGGAGATTTTGGCAATATTTGAACCGTGGCATGGTTGATCATTTTCCTTCATAGTGGATTGCAAACAAAACTTTCCCCTTACATATTTTTCCATTCTCCTTAACAAAAATTTGAAAATCCACTCAGAATCAGGCTGACACCTGAAACCTGATGAAACCTGAAACCTCACATCCCTGATGTGAGCAAGGTAACTACCACAGTACCTCGTGCTGCAGTAAGAGATAAAGGTTCGTGGCTCTCTAGGGTGGAAATAATATTTATGAGGAAAAATAAAAGAGGAAATTAGAAATACAGGCTCTGTTAAACGGCTCTATAAAGGAAGAAGAACAAATCAGCAGGACTAAACAGGTGTGGAAACAACCACAAATTGCACCTGGGGGAAGTTGGTGACTTGTAATGATAGAACATTAAGAACATCATTTACATGGACTGTCTCTGGAAAGTGTTTCTTGTTGTCCCTTCTGTTGCCTGAGAACCTCCTGCTTGTTGAATGCTTAAGGGGAAATAAAAAGGACAAAATTTCTTCTAAGGAGGAATTGCCCTCGTGAGATGTAACATTTGAAGCACCACTGTTAGATGGTTATGGAATGTTTGTAACTTGTGCACAGTCTCATACTTCAATAAACCAGAAGAGTGAGGTTTATGCAACTCAAGTGGTGATTCATATCCCATTTTTTTTTTCAATGTTTAAATGTTAAGGACGCAGGTCTAAGTTGTTGTAAGCTCAGGAAGGTTCTGTTTATAGAAAATAGAGATAACACAGAAGAAGTTGCCTCCAGAAATAGATTCATTTGGTGACCATTTTTTTACTGTAATACATGGAGATGAATTCTCCTCTGGAGGTGTTGATTTGTCTCCACTGTTGCTGAAGGGAATCCATTCTGACCAGTTCAGACTTAAGCATTTGAAAATGAGAGTTTGAAGTCAGGTTGCATGAACATATTGATGTGATGATGTTATGATCCAAATGTAATTAGTGGAAAGGCAATACAGAGGATTGGCAAACTATGGAAAGGATGAAAGCACTGAATTTTTCAAAGAAAGCAGAAGTTAGATCATTACTATTAAAATCAAATTCTGCTTTAGCTCATTAAACAGACACATGAAAATAGGATGGTATTCTTTTAATCTGTGAATTATCAAGGATTTCTTTTCACAGTTTCTCATTTCTGCGCCTACAACTCAAGTGATTCCCAATTTCACAGGATCACAGAAGGATTTGGGTTGGAAAGGACCTTAAAGATCACCTTGTTTGAAATACTGCCATGGGCAGGAGCATCTTCCACTATCCCAGGTTGCTCCAAGCCTCATCCCTTTGAGTTTTGACATTACTCTGCTGACAACTCTTTGAGAATGGACTAGAGAGGAATGATCCTCAGTGTGTAATCATTTCACCAAGGCCACTTTTCCTTAATTTCTCATTAAACTCTCATAACAAACAGTGTTAGAAGCCCTATCAGTGCCACAGTACTTCTCCTCAATTTGATGTTTTTTTCTTTTTCACAAAATGCATAAGATCAGACGTCATTAAGATGATTTCTGCTTGATGAATCCACACTTGCCTGTTACTCATCTTTTTTGCAACCACGATGAGAGAGATTAAATTGTCATGTTTTATTCCCAAGGGATCCAGAGCCCTAAGGAGCACATGTATTTTCAAAAGCTGCTTAGTCATTGCAGAATGAAAGTCCCTCTGACTTTCAGCCAGACAAGTGTTCCCTGATCAAAGTGACCTGTGGATAGATTCTGAGCACACATTAGATGTTGGAAGGTGGGGGGACCATATGGCATTGGGGGCAATTTCAGCTGGTATCCAGTTAAACCAGCTGAAGAGTGTGGAACCACAAAGGTCTTTCCACATTATTTGGTTTTCTGAGCTTTGACAGTTTTAATAGTTTAAATAGCTTAATAATTTTAAATGTTCAGTTCTTTTGAAAAGCAAGACTAAAGCTCATGTTGGTGATGCAATTGAAAATTGATCTTGTAGTGAGTCTATATATTACCAAATATATAGACTCACTACAAGATAGTGAGATATCTACATCTATCTACATCTATCTATATTTATATATATCCTGTTTAATACTTATCTGTATCATCAATATATCTATCATCTATCTATATTTATATATATCCTGTTTAATACTTATCTGTATCATCTATATATCTATCATCTATCTATATCCATATAGATCAATATATGCACACCAAGTGTATCAATTCAGGAGAAAAGATCTGTATTAGTCAGGACTTCTGACAGTCTCTGTCAAGTTTTAATGGAAACTCTCACCCCTGAGTCATGACAAAGACTGGTGGTAGAGAAAACATCAATATTGCAGTGGAGATATTTACAGGAGCCATGGTCATGCCTTGGGACTGTGGTGTAGGAATAACCCAAACCATCACTCCTCACTTGTGCCCTTCTTACTTCAGAGAAAGAGCCCAAATGTTTTCTCCCTGTACTTTCTCAGATATACAATAGGAATCTGTAAATTCCACAAATTCCTGGTCATGCCCCATGGGAACATGGCAGGCCAGCCTAAAGAGCACTTAATCCCAGACAATGATACCAAAATAACTGATTTTTAATCTCTGGTATTACTCCAGCTGGATTTTCAACCCTTACAGCCCTATGCACCTTTTCCAAGAGTGGTTTCATGTTGGCATCTTGGCTGAGGAATGTCTTGGCTCTGTTCTCCTGCTTAATTTCAGCTCTTACAGTCAGTCAGTCAGAGTACTCCAGTCCTGTCTACATTTTTCTGCTCTACTGGTCATGACAACACTGACTGACAACCCAGTTAAGTCTGCCAAGGTAGGAATGGGCACAGGACTGAGCATGGAGGGAAAGATCCTTGCATGGCACATGGAATTTGGCCACTCCTTAATTACTTTGGATAAAAGGATCAGAAACTTCAGTTTGAATGTACAAAACATTTTAATTCTGTTTTTTTTCCAGGATTGTAGGCTATCTAGCATGCAGATTTTAAGAGCTTCTTATGAACACTGCAGCTTTTTGATCTTTTTTCTTATTTGTCTTATTTACTACTGAGTATTCTCTATCAAGGAAAGTCAGTGTTAAAAGACTTTCACTATAAGCAGATAAAATAATTTCCTGCAGTTAAATACAGCCAGAGAAAGACTGTCCAGCCTTGGATAAAATGGCTGTAGATCTCCAAAGGAGTTGGGCTAATGTGCTCCTTCCAGGAAAAGTACACTTTGGTTTCTGTTTCTTGAGGAAGAGGTTGGTTGGATGTTTGGGGTTTTTCCCTTCTGATTTTGTTTTTTTTGTACCTCTAGAGCCTGAAAATGAATGTTGGAATAGGGAACAAACAGCAAACATCAAACAGACTTGTGCTAAATCCCTAAATGCACTCTGCACTCATGATGGTCCAAATACCTGATGAGAGCAAAGGGGTCAGGGAAATGTCCCTCAGGAATTTCCACTGGATATCCAGTGCTCCCACATCCCAGCTTTTAGCTGTTCACAGTTTTAATGTCCAGCTGAAGCATTCTGTGCTCCATGCAAAATGATACAGGAGAAATGAACACCCAATTCACACCATCCTGTGTAAGATATATTTTATATTTCTCCCCTCTTATTATTGAGGTAATCTCATTCCACTTCCAGACTTCTGCTACTGAAACAATTGTATTTATTAGTTAATCAAACTCTATCTTAAAATTAACCAGCCTGGTTGGTGTCTTCAACCAGCTAAAAGCTTGGCTTGGAATATGTTCTGCTTAAAAACACTTAACTAAGTGTAGCCTAAATTTACTGGTGGCCAGTTTAAATCTGTTTATTCTTGTGCCAGAAATGTCTTTCTTGTCTTTTCACAATAATTAGGAAAAATTACTGACACAGTTGATGATTCTCCAGCTGAGAAATGGGACAACATGAAAGCACCAAGAGAGGTCTGAATGAAGCGTGTGTGTTGGTAAAGTCAATTTTCTTTTTGACTTGAGATTTTCTTTTATTCTGCTGGAGCCAATAATAAGATCATAAAAGGCAGAGCTAATCTTCCCTACTGCTTTGAAATTTTCACTTTAGGTTCAGTTTTCCTTTCTCTAAGGGAAGCCTTTCAGACACTAGGACTTTTTTTTTTTATCCTGTTAGTTTTGAATGTTTGTCATTCCACACATGGAATAGTTCCTTCTATGAATTACACAGATTCAGGGTGTCCATCTGAACAGCACTTGGAGAAGCCTCTTAGAAGGATTTCAAGAAGAAAGTGCCTTGTTCTTTCTTTATTCTGATGCTTCCACATTAATGCTGTTACAGAGGAAGTTAATTAAAGAGGAAGGGCTGGCAATGTATCTGAGATCTCGTTGCAGAGAACAATTGATGGGAGCAGATTTTCAGCAGATTTAAACTGTGGTAGCTCTCTGAAAAAGGAGATTTGACAATGTGGGTCAGCGGGCTCCAGGGACAAAATCCTCCTTTCAACTTGTTACAGACTGTGCAGTAATTAGAGTCCATGAGGAATGAATAAAATGTGTGTGCAAAGGATGATAACACTTGATATCAGTTTTGAGGAGTCATAAAAATTCTCCTTCTCCATTATTTTCTCTTTTCAGAGGAACGTGCTGAGATTATATTGAAATATCTTAATTCCTTGTAATAAGGGGGGAAAAAAGGCACTGAAGAAAAAAAAAACCTTTCAGAGCTGATTTTTACAGAAGACACATTTATTCTGAAGCAAAATCTACTCCATGCTTGGCATATTTAATAATTTAGAGATGTAGTCTAAACCAACCGAAGAAAAATAAATTTGCAATAAATTTAAGACAGGGATAAAGGTATAAAGTCATTTCAGATTATTTAATTTACCCTGAAATATAAATGTTAACTTTGTCTTTCCTGCAGAGCTTGTTATTTTCAAAGTTTCCTTTGCTAATTAGGGATTGTCAATCATTGAGACTCATGGAAAAATCCAAACAAGACAAAAAGAAATACTTGGAGTCTTTCAAAAAATAAATATACATGGCTTGAACTCCTGGAACTTGTCTTGTGCTGGTGCTCCAGGGCTCCACTTTGCCCATCAGCATTCCTGCCCAAAGATTTGCCTGCTGACATTTACATGAGGAGGTGGCATTTGCTTTTGGGGGATGCATTTGGTTGTCACATATTCTTTGCAGAAACTCTTTTCTGATGGGATGTAAAGGTCATTTCTGCAGAGCAGGGAGCATTTGTAAACTTCCTGAGAAATGATCTGGGCATGAGGCATTCACTGAATAGGAAGGATGTTGTTTGTCTGAAAACTGCCAGGTTTTCCTCTCACACGTTCCCCCACTTTTTCTGTTTCCTTTTTCCCCCTCGTTTCTTTGTATGAAAGCTGCAGGACTAAAATTTTTTCCAACAAAATAATTTCTGCATTCTGGTTCTGCAAAGTTTCTTTAAAAAATTATATATATATATATATATATATATATATATATATATATATATATATATATATATATATACATATATATATATATACATATATATATATATACATATATATATACATATACATATACATATATATATATATATATATATATATATATATATATATATATATATATATATATATATATATAAAAAAGTTAGAAAATTACAAATTAATTTTGTTTGTGAAAAGCCAATTATTCTGATTTAACCAGAGAAGCTATGGCTGCCCCATCCCTGGAAATGTCCAAGGCCAGCTTGGGCAGGACTTGGAGAATCCTGTCTAGGGTTGGCCTCTACAGACATCCAATGTCATTATAGATATTCCTGAGCATCCCAGCTGGCTCCAGCTGTCAACTCTTCTGGATGCTTGAAACACCTTAAAGGCATTTCAAACGAACCTATTAAAATTTGTATTGTAGATAATGAAGTTTAATTGCTCAGTTTGTGGTTATCTTGATAAGAACATATGTTTGTTTATACTGTTATATTGATATAAATATAAATATATTTAGGTATAGATTTATATATAAATATATCAATATATTTTATCTTTTTATGGGTTTATATTTACGTATTTATATAAAATCATGTTGATACCAATGAACTGTGCAATAAATGTTCAATACAGAAGGTCAGTAGCACCAATTGATCCTGAGAAGTCACTGAGCTCATCTCCAAGTCCCAACGTGTTTGTTTATTGAATCACTCTGTAAGCTCCACTAATTATATTGACTGGGGTTTTAATTCCTGTCATGAGAATATAAATGCCTCACCCACTTGGAGATATCTGCATCTATTGCCTAAATGCAAACACCCAAATCTCGAGCTGAATCTCCACCAAGGAGCCTTCCTTCCCTTCTATTCCCAGATAATTGAATGACCTGAGCTCTGGGTTACTGATTGAACTCACACTGCAATAGGTCCCTGTGTCAGATTTGACTTTTCAGGGTCACCTTATAAAGAGCTTTGCTGGTGCTGAGGCATGTAAGTTGAGAGTGACAAAAAACCCTAAAATTCTTCCTTAGAACTGACCTGGTGTTATGGTTTTGTATGGGAAACATTTAGGGTAGAAATGTAAAGCTTTTATTTCTTTACTGTTTTATTTCTTTACATTGTCAATGAGGAAAAAAAAAAAGTTGTGAGAAGAGCAAAAAGTGTTCTAAAAAACTTTATCCTAATTTTCATTACTCTTTCTTTTAATTACTGTTAATGATTTTTCTTTGCACCCTTTTAAAGTTTTAAGCCTACTTTGCCCTTCTCCTAATCCTACCTCACAGCAAGAAGTGAATACACTAATAATTAACCAACACTAAAACCCACCACGCTCATTAATATACCACGCAAAAAAATCTCAAAAGTAACAAAATCTCATATTAGCAAACCACTACACAAAATTAGTGTATCCACCCAGCTCCAAACTAAAACCACCACATCTGCAAAGACACCATTGTATTCCTGGCATACAGATAAAAAGTGTGAATTATTTATTCACTTCTGCCTTTGTATTTCTAAAGAAGCAATGGAGCAGATGCCAGCTGAGGACACACTGGTTTTTTGGGAGAGTTTGGGTTCCCATGTATAACTTCTACCCACCGACAGAAAGAAAAGTAACTCCAGCTCTTCTGGGACATTGTCCTGGCTGTTAAGATCTGTGTGTGTTCTGTCACCATCTGTCAGAGGTGGGGCAGTTATCTCTGTCCATGGGGCAGTTTTCTTTCTCTCTCCCACAGCCCATCCTCCCTCCAGCAGATCTCTGCTGTCCATGGCCACTGAGTGTCCCTGCAGGGCTGATCCAATTCCACCATCCCATGGGGAGATGCTGCGCCCAGGGCAGGAGCCAAGCATTCCTACCTGGATACAATCTGCCCTGGAACAGCCCAGCAGCCTTTGCCCCCTGCATTCCCAGAGGAGCAGCTTTCTCCTGCCCTGCATTCCCAGAGGGAGAGCAGGCCCATCTCCAGCAGCCCTGGAGCTGCAGAGGAAAACTCCCCCCTTGTGCAGGATCCTGCTGCAGCAGAGCCACAGCTGGCACTGCAGGAGGGCTGAGCCCCCCTGGGATGGGGCTGTGCCCCCACCCTGACACACTGGGGACAGGCACTGCTCTGGCTCTGGCAGGGGTTTGTTTGTATTATTGCATTTTCATTTTATTTTTATTTTTTCCCCAATAAAGAACTGTTATTCCTGCTCCCATATCTTTGCCTGAGATCCCCTTAATTTCAAAATTATAATGATTCAGAGGGAGGGGGTTTATATTTTCCATTTCAAGGGAGGTTCCTGCCTTCCTTAGCAGACACCTGTCTTTTCAAACCAAGACAGGCATCAATATCTCAGGCTTGAACCCCTGGAAGAGGTGATGAAAATGTTTTTCCTGATTGCTACAGAGCTGTACAGCTGTTGTCAAAAACTCAGTGTTTACACCTCCACATCCCAAAAGGGGCAAAACTCTTGGTCACTTTTATAAACTTGTCTTTTGGGAGAATCCAGAAAATCAGCTTTTGCTGTTGTCATGCAGAAGAAAGAAGAGCCATTTAGCAACAGACTGGTTCGAGATTAATCATAATTATTGCATCCCAGTCTGTGGAGAAATAAATTACAACACCACAATAAAGCTAAAACTGGCTGCTCATGGGGTAGAAAATCAGTCTGGTTTAGAGCAGGCGTAGAAATTATGGACTCCACAAAAATATCATTTGGTCCTCAGATAAACATTCTGAACCCCAGTGGTTATCCCATCTTCTACACAACGAAACTGAAGAGTATGAATCTTTGCATGTCAATTCTTACATATAGTTCCTGAGGTAATTTGGATGATTTCAGATGTCCTAAAGATTCTGAAAAGTCAGATTTTTTTTTTATCATGTAAATGAATTAAGAATGACCACTCAAATATCTGTTCTGGGAGGGCTCATTCCAGTCAGGTAGGTGTAATCTGATTATTATTTCCCATCCTCAAACTGCCTAGCTCACTTGGAATATGTATTCTTTCTAATATTTATTTTTTTATGTATTTTCTGCATTGTGTCCAAGGCTGTGTCCAATGTAATTAACAGCAGGTACATGTCTGATGCCAGAACACCTCCAGTTTTGCCCAAAAAGCATCATTCAGGAGGCATCAGAACTTTTGCAAACTATATTTGTCATATCATTAAGCAGTGAATGAATAGAAAAAAAGAAATTAGTAGAAGAACCAGGTAATGAATTTATAGCAATAAAAATTTTTCAGCTGTGGAATGAAATGTAAACAGAGGAATGGGAGGGATGGTCAGTTTAAAAGGTTTAAATGTGGAATCAATCCATTGTTAGACTGAACTGTTCTGAAAACTATTTTTTTAATTAGTTTTTTTAAGTAATTAAAAAAAGATAAAATTGAAACCTCCCAACAATTTCTGAAAATTATTTCTGTTACTGCTGCCTTGGAAACACCATTACAGATCCCCTAATTTTGTAGAATTTATACCAAGAGATTTTGTTTTCACTTATTTTCCATTCTGAAGCCAGAAAGACAGAACCAGATGAGTTGTTCAAGTTCCAGAAAGTAATCAAAACACCAGAAAGTGCTTTCAGAAGTTGGAGTATATTTGTTGTAATATTTGAGCCTACCCAAAAATTTATACTAAAAAATATCAATCTTTTAAAATGGGGTCATTATGAAATTCTCTGATTCTCCTTTCCCTCCGAGAGGATGAGATGGTCCTTGTTGGCAAAAAGAGACCCCAAGGAGAGCATCATCCTCCCACACACCAGGGTACAAACCTGGTAAATCTCAATTTCTTGATTTCTGATTCTGTTTGCTGGGCTTTTCTGGAAATTGAGTTTTGGGGAGGTTTACGTCCTTTTCTCATTTTTATTTATAAACAAGAAATATTTGTGGTTCACGTTGCTGTGTCATTGGCCTTACAATCCTTTTCTCAACAGTTTGTAAATATTTTCACTATTTTGACAGTTTCAGTATTGATAATGAGGTTTTTCTTATGGTGGAGAAAACAGGAGGTTGGAAAAAATATATCTGTAAAACTCTGCAGGAGTAAGATCCAAACCACACTAGAACAGGACTCAGCATCCTCTTGAATATCTTCTGCTGCTTCTTTATTTATTTATATTTTTTTTCTTTTCCTCACTTACAATTTTCAAAGCTGTCCCAAGCATCAACTCCACTCAAGGTTTGATAATGGAATTTCATATAATTTTATTCCTTTTTCCCTTTTGAATTTCCTTGGTGCTTTCTTTCCCTTTCCTTCTTTATCACTCTTCCAGAGGGTTAGGCTAAGCCATAATTTTATTTAGCTTTATTTATACCAAGTAATTTCCTTATTTTATTGTCTTTGCCACAAGGACTACAAGGGAGCCCTTACTTTTGTTTAATGTCAGCTAATTTGAACATGTCTTTTTACCTTTAGGCACAGAATCTTCAATATTTACCACAGATGCAACAACTCAGTTATGGGAGACATGGGAGGAAAAAAACAATTAACGCAAAGAGAAAATGGTAAAAGGATCAAGAAGGAAAGAGAAGACAATGGCTTGGAAGCCAATATAAATAATAATTATAAAGAAAAGCAGTAAAAGTCACTATAATGCAGATTTCCCAGTCAGCAGACAAACTGATCTGAATTTTTTTAACAAGAGATATGTGAGTTGTGAAGGAATGTGTGAGAGAGGCACATTTCAGTTTGGAAGCACAGTCAAGATTTTGATAATTAAATTTTTGTCACACTTGGCTTAATCATTCACTTCTGGTGTCAGCTGTACAGGCTGCCTTTCATTAAAAACAAATATTATCAGCACAGCATTGTTTTGTTGCACAAAAATAAAGAAAATGTCTTGTGTATGAGAATCTTTAAAATGAATATTTTTATTGTGAAAATGCAACCTGTGCAAGAAATGGGGACACAACTTTCAATGGGAGAAAGACCAAATTAAAAAAGTTTGCAATTTGGACAGAACTGAGTATTATTTTCCTTAAAGACTTCAGTTGGCTTTGGACTAAGACATGTGATTATCTGTCTGCACTGCTCCCAAGGCCTGGAAATTGAATACTCAGCATATTGCAGTTGAATGAACCTCGTTTAACTCGGGCAAAAAATACAAAAATCATATTTTATTAATGTGAATAGGAAGAGAGAAGAGGAGATACTTTTTTGTTGTTTGCTTTCTGTAGCTCTTTAAAGTCACATCCAGTCCCTAAAACTATGCCAGGTTTTTGCTGAGGGAGCATGTTTTTAATATTTGGTGATTGTTTTAAAAAAAAATGTTGTAGCTGCTGAAAATTAATAAAGCTTAACGTATTTTCCTCTTCATGGTTTCCAGTTTACAGCAGGAAGAATGACATAGAATGCAAAAGAAAAGAAAAAAAATTAAACAATATTTTTCCTGGCTACAATAAAAAGCTTATAATTGTAATCAGGGAGAACTTTGAAGGAAAAAAAAAAAAAACAAAAACATGGCAAGATATGAGTTGTTTATTGTATCAAAGGAAGGCAGGTGGAGACAGGCTGAACATCACCAGGTAAATTCCAGGAAGGATAAACTGTTCCAGGCAGTAAAGGCTGAGAAACACGTGGGCATCAACTGAAACTGGGAAGAAAATTTATATCCATCACAACACAGAGTTCCTGAAAAGACTCATAGGAGAGTGTGGAAAGTGGAAAAAGTTGTGTTGCTTTGAAGGATGAAGATGAGAGAGGAGCCGACAAGGAAGAGGGAGGGGGACTTGTTCCAACTACAGGTAGTGACAGGACAAGGGGGAATGGCCTGAAACTGATGGAGGGTAAATTTGGATGGCCTGAAACTGATGGAGGGTAAATTTGGATGGGATATTGGGAAGAAATTGCTCCCTGTGAGGATGCTGAGGCCCTGGCACAGGTGCCCAGAGAAGCTGTGGCTGCCCCTGGATCCCTGGAAGTGTCCAAGGCCAGGCTGGACAGGGCTTGGAGCAGCCTGGGACAGTGGAAGGTGTCCCTGCCCATGGCAGGAGGTGGAACTGGATGGATTTGAGGTTTCTTCCAACCCAAACCATTCTGTGAGTCAGTGATTCCCTGAATTACACTGCAAGGTGGGTGCTGAAGTTGAACACTGAGACATCAGATTATGCTCCAAGCTGGTGCTCCTAAGGCAAGATAAATTCCTTTTTCCCCCCTCCTTTTACCTCTGGATACTTAAACCAGTGACACAGGTTTTCTTTTTTTTCTTTTTTTTTGGCCAGACTGAATGAGTCACAGGATTAGAGGAGACTTTTCTTCTGTCTGTCTAAGATGAGCAAAGAAACTTCAGATAAGGAAATTTGGAATGGTGAACTCTCTTAGTGGCAACCACTTGTGATTTCAAGGACATGGGATCTTATGCTGCCTTCAGGAAATTATATTTCCACTTCAGTCCCCCATTCATCACGTTTTTAACATTAGCAATAGCCTTGGGAAAAACTTTCTTCAATGCTTTGAATGGGGACTGGGAATTAAGCACCACTCCCTGAAGATTGGAACAAAAGAACCTGTAGGGATCCTTCCAACCCCAGCCATTCTTTGATATGATTCTTGTCCCCTGCCCAAGACTGAGAGCAGCACTTAAATGCCATATAAGGTCAAGGACTTTGGAAACAAAGTCCCAGACAGGTTTATCTTAATTTCATTTACAGTAGCACAGAAATGATATCGCCTAAAGTAGGAGGCAGAAACCCAAGAACTTGAAACTTACTATTTGATCTGGCCATGCTAAAATGCCATTCCTCCTTCAGAGTAACACTTCAGAAACAGGACAAAAAGTGTAATTTAATAGCAAGAGGATAACAAATGTTATTAAAAATTAATTATTTTGCTCCTCCAACATGACACACATATTTCTGATGACCATAGAATCATAGAATGATCATGGAGTCATTGAATGGTTTGAATTGGAAAAGATAGTAAAGATCATCTCATTCCAACTCTGTCATGGGCAGGGATGCTTCCCACTATCTCAGGTTACTCCAAACCCTGTCCTTGGACACTTCCAGGGAGAGTGGCTGTCTGTCTCCACAGGTAGAAGATAGTGCCAAGATCTTTCCTGCAAAAGTTGGGATATGCACAGCAGGAAGAAATGACTGTGAGCAGAACAAAAATAACAGATCCAGAGCCTCGCCACTCCCCTGAGTAATTGCACCTGAGGGCTGTTAAACAAACTGCCAGAGCCTGTGCTGTATTTACCACCCTGTGATGTTTATAAAAGCAAGATAAGGAACGCTCCTGGACGTTATCATTGGGCCAAATATGAAGCAGACTTTAATCAGATGAGGTTTACTGCTTCCCTTCAGTGTCTGGAGAGCAGCTGGGGTTGTGCCTTTAAAGGGAATGAAGCTTCTGTCACTTCAACCCGCCTAGGAAATTACCATGTGTTGGAGAATGAGATGGAAGGGGCCTTTCAACCCATAAATGTTTCTCAGCATTTTGCAAAAAATGACTGGGGCATTTTAAGGGGTTTCACCTCTGCCCTGGTGTGTCCACAGCTGGATACCCATTGCCATGTGGCCATGAGCAGTGACCAGACCCAGTCCTGACCCTCTCACTGTCCCAGGGAATCACCCACACCAGGCATGGCCACAGCTCAGAGCTGCCACCAGTCTCCAAAATGCATCCTCTTTATGTATTATTCAAATACCACAAATAAATTTTCTCAGAGAATAAATTTAGTGGTTTGGAGCAGAGTCAGCCCCGTGGTGCATTTCCCATTCTGCAGCCGTGCCTCCTGCCCGCAGCTGGGTACAAATGAGGAGAGTGCACTCTGGGAGGATTAGGAGGAGCTGAGATGGATGGCAAGGATGCTAAATCCTGCAGCCCAAACACTGAAAAGCTCACAAGGTCAGTGCTCACAAAATACAGTTCTCTCTGTGCCTAAAATTCAAATGAAATGCTTTGATCATTACATCTCCTTAAATCATGATACTTGGAAAACCTTGTGCAGGTAGGAGATGTGGGGAGCTGGATCTCCATGGAGACACAGCAACTAAAGCACAGTCCAACATTAATGCAGCTGTTTTATCACATGTTGGGTCTGAACTTGTCCTTTTCCAGTTCTGAAATGAGCTGGATGCAGCTTTCCTCAGCTTTTCAAAGATCGAGGACACCCACACCAAAACCTCTGTGGGAGCACAGATATTCCTACTTGGAAGGGATGTAACTGTCAATTCCTAAACTTCCTTTTCCTCCTCCTGAAAGAACAGGAATTCTCTGCACCTCTCAGGTTGGAGGGATGAGGTTTCTCCCTGAATTCCTTTCCCTGGGACCAGCTGCTGTCCCCTGGTGCTGTGCATGAAGAAGAGGATGGGACACACTCCCACTTTAGGGGGGGATTCCATGCAACCCCTGAATTTACAGGAAACTGTGGGTGCAAAAATTACTTCACCTGCTACCTGTAACTCTTTTCCAAAAGCCCAGGAGAGCTGCTGCCAGTGTGGCTTTGATATATAATAAATTTCCTTTTGTGCACCAACCCCTTTTGCTAAAATCCTGGAATGGTGTGGGTTGGGAGGGTCCTTACAGATCATCCATGCCGTGGTCAGGGACACCTTCCACTGCCCCAGGTTGTTCCAGGTCCTGTCCAACCTGGCCTTGGACACTTCCAGGGATGGGGTGGATGTTCCTCAGGTGTGTGATTTGCAGGGGCAGGCAGGACTAGGAGCTCCTCAGCAGCAATTTCAAACTTCCTCCTAAAACCCTGAATTAGACTGTTCTGCAAATAACTCCACACAACCCTCAAGTGCTTGAGAAAGATGTGAAAACATCAAAATCACCTGGTTTAATCCACTCCAAATCACCTGGTTTAATCAACTCACAATCAGCTTCCTTTAGAAAAGGGATGTTTTTGACCAGGGCTATTCCTCAAGCAGAACATTTATCTCTCAGCCTCTCCTTCTGTTAGAATTTCAATCTCCAGAAAAACACAATGAACATGGTTTGAGTTTGTTTTCTGGGCTCGACGAGGGCAGACAAAAGAAAGGAAAAGTTTTAATTTTTCCCAAGCATAAATGAACCAAAGAAATCATCACAGAGGAATAGAAAGCAACAAAGAAATTTTGGATTGAGTCTGAATCGGGAGTAAATAGTGTCAGGTTACTCAATGACTGCCACTTCCACAAGGTAATGGGAATTTTTGTTAGACATAATTTTCTACTCTGAGGCTTTTTATTTGTTTGATAGGAGAAATTCAAATAATGCTTAATATTGCTAACAAATATGAAGCCTTTGCTTTTGTAAGTCTGCAACTTGTGAATATTTCAGTTGAGAACAACCATTTTTTTTCTTCTGGGATAAGAGATCCAGATCCATGCTGGGTAAAACTGGTGGTAGCAGCTTGGTTGAGAGGTCCTGTAATAGTTTTTCTGGTCTGTATGATCCATTCAAGGAGAATTTTGGTCCTCTTTATATCCCACCTGCTTGTCTTGAATCCTCAGGTCATCTCCAGCCCATATGGCATCATGCTGAGTAGAAGAGCTGGAGAAGAAGGAAATGGGGGATTTTGGAGTTTTCTGCATTTCCATTTTCTCCATTCAAACCAATTTTTATTCCCAAGTAACCTTCATTCCTGATGGATCCCTGTTTTCCTGGGGAGGGCTGAACACCTGCCTGCCCACGGGAAGCCACGAATGAGTTCCTTGATTTGTTTTGTGGTGTGTGTGGGATTTAACAGTCTTCATTTCAACAAATGAGTTCCTTTCACTTTTAATCCTTCCAATTCTCTCCCCCATCCCTTTGAAGGGGTTTGGGGAAGAGGCTGAAGTGGGGCTGAGCATCTAGCTGGGGTTAAACCATGACCCACAGGTAGGATTGGCTTGTGGCTGGGAATCAAGGAAATCTGTTCCTCCAGTCCTACTTGCAGGCAAATTATTTTTCTGCTGGCAAAAAGGTTATTTTAACCCTTTGCTTTCTATGAACTACTTCCAAATTATTTCATGGGTCTATTTTGAAGCTCCTTCTCTCTGGAGCCATCAACTGCAACTCACCACGACTTCACTCCAGAGAAACATTGGATTTGTTTCCAAAATACTCCAGGAAAATTGCTCAGAATGTTTCAAAATACTAAACAAATAATGAATGGTCCATCTCAATCATTAAAAATCTGATTATTGAGTGAATCACTGTGTTTTTTATCTGAGGGAGCTCATGCTGAAATATGTGTCATACTGGTATTTATTCTAGCCTCTGCCAGAGTACCAAAACCCAAAACTTCTGAAAATTTATCAGAAATAAATGAAAATAAACAGGGGTCTGTTAATTACAACAATGATATGATTAGAGTGATTGTATTGGTAGCTGTTTATATTAAAAATTCTGTATGTATTCTGTAAAACACCAGTGGTGAGCCCTGGAAAACAAATTCAGAGACAATAATAAGGGACAAAGAAATAAATAGTTTCACTGTCTGGGAGAGATGAACAGTGCTAGAGATAAGAGTTGCTTGCTCTGTCAGCTGTTCTCTTCTTCCTTTTTCTGTCAATAATCCAATATAACTGAGGGAATCCAGACTAAAGAATGGTTTCTTTGGTGCATCCAGGACTCCATGCATTTATACTGCTTGAGGTGCCTCTAACCCAAGAGAGTTTTCCTGCCTTTTTTTGAGCTCAGAGTTGCCTTTTCAATGTTTCATTTGCTCAGTTTTCCCAGCGGTTGTTTGGTGTGATGGACCTGAGTGGAGCCTCCAGTCAGCCTCTATTCCAAACTCTGCACTATTAGAATAGTCTTAAGTCAATCTCATATGAATTTTTAAGTCAATTTTTAAGTCAATTTTATACTCAATAACTCAATTTTTAAGTCAATCTCATATGAAACTCTATCTATTTCAAATAGCTGAGGCCAAAATAATTGTTGGAGTTGGCATGGGAGGAGATAAAAAAACTGATTTCACTTTCCTGCCACCTTTGTTTCCTTGGAAATTCATGGAATACATCTCAGTCAAGAATCAGGGAACAGGAACACTGAGCTCTGCAGTGCTCACAGGACAGAGATCTCTTGGAACAAACAGAGTTTTGGCTGGCAGCAGCAGGAATAAATTATCCATAAAACAAACAGTGAGCCTGGAGTAAGGTGATTTTTGGGATGTGCTTTCACCTAGACGTGATCTAATCATGGGTTAGGATCAGTCTTTGCATGACTGTCCAAAGTGGAACATGAAATTAAAGGTTTTATTTCAGAACATGGTGAAAAGTCCTCTGTAAAAGCTCTCCATTCTTCTGACCCTCCTGATAGATTTGAGTCCTGCTCAGCAAGTGTCCTTCTGTTAGAGGTCTCCAAAAAGCAACGTGAAGAAAGTTCTAACAACTCTGCTCATCATGATGGAGTCATTTGTTTCTTTCCTTTCTCTCTTGAATCCCAGGGAAGGGTTAAGTTTCCAAAGGGAACTTTGATTCTTTGTTCAAGACATGTTTAGCACAGAATGCCCTGTGCCTCAGCACTGACACCTCTCTCTGCAATAAACTTTGAAAAAATTCCCTGGGGGAAAGTGCAATTAGAGCAGGAGAGGAGCACAGTGACTCAGAACACGCTGCTTGGAGCTGGCAGGGAAAGGATGCTCTGCTCAAGTTGGGGGGATGCAGCAGCAGTGAAAAGAACAGAGAGGCAGAGTGTTTGTCCAAAAAACGTGTCCCACTTTGCCTCCAGAAGTGCCTGGGCTTCTCTGAGGTTATTTTGTGCTCTCTTGTCTCCTGCAGCTGATCAATATTCAGGAATATAATCCTGCATGTCTGTCTTTTAACCATGGAATTGTCCCCAGAGCCAAATCCAGTCAGGTGACACTGACTGTCAGAAGTTTCTGAATATTGTACTTTGCTAACAAGAGTGAGAAGGAGCACTGGCATCTCTGGGGCTTTAGGAAAAGCTTAAAATTGGGGATCCCAAGCCAGGTGAGGCACTGCAACCATCCTGGGGCAGTCTAATCCAGGCCCAAGGAGAACCCTGCAGTTCTCAAAGGAACATTCCACCTGTAGCTGGTTTAAGAGGTTAAAGAGAGACCAACAGACCTCCTGGGAGATAAGAAAGGGAAAGAAAACTGTTAATCCTTTTCTTGCTCCCTGTTTCCAGAGCTGTTTGACATCCTGAAAAGAGCTGAATCCTCTGAGGTCCTGGGCCCATGCTGAGAGCTGCCTGGGCAGTAAGTCCTGGTGGCTGGGTGTTTGTGGAAGCTGTGACATCTGAGAGGCTGCTCCAAGTTTAGATCTTTATCTTTTGCCTGTCAATAGGTTTTTTGATTTTTCCATTCCTATGATTCTCTTTGACTGAACATTTCAGAAAAATGTATTTAGATCACTAGTAGAGATAATTCCCCAAAGGGCAGTTCCCACTAACCTTAAACACATGGTGGCTGTGTAGGATGCAGAAAAAAGAGCAGGTGAGTCACTGTTGAGAAGCTTTTTGACATTTGGTGTTGCTTTATGGTCTGTAAAATGTGGCTATTTCTGAGAACACTAATGAGATCAAATGCTTCTCCTTCATTAATCAAGTTGTCCTGCTGAATCTCCTTCTGGTCTTGGTCATGTTTCTGTTCATAAGCTGTGCCAGTAGCTGGTGTCCATTTCCTACCAGAGGCAGGAACTTCTCAAGCTGTATCCATGTATTTATCCCAGAACACAATCTCGTATAGTCTCAAAATACCCATTAATAATTTTGGTGCCCAAATATCAAAAACCTGATTTATTAAAATTCTGGCATTGTTTTGAATATGAGTAATGTTTGTCCATTAAGGTTCTCCTAAGGTGATGCCATTCTCAGATTATTACCTGGTAAGGCAATTTCAGAAAGAAAGAAAGTTCTCCAAAGAGAGAAACAGAGCAGCACTGGGACCTTTACTTGGGTAGTCTGACAGTAAAAGACCACTGGAAGATGGGAATGGAAAGGAGAAAAAAAAATCCTTTAAAGTATCCTTCTCCATCTTTTAGTTGGAGAAAAGTATAAGTGAAGAACACTGAGCAATGGAATCTTCAGCATCCCACAGGCAATTTTTGCACAGGCATGGAGTGACAGGACCAGGGTGAATGGTTTCAAACACATAGAGGTAGATTTAGATCAGCTATTAGGAAGAAATTGCTCCCTGTGAGGATGGTGAGGCCCTGGCACAGGGTGCCCAGGGAAGCTGTGGCTGCCCCTGGATCCCTGGAAGTGTCCAAGGGCAGGTTGGACATTGGGGTTTGGAGCACCCTGGGATAGTGGGAGATGTCCCTCCTCATGGCAGGGGGACTCAAATTAGATGGTCTTGAATTTCCCTTCCAACCTGAACCACTTCTTACCTGTCCCTTGAATAACACAGAATTTAATTCCCCCATTTCAAGTGTAGAACAGGAAACAGAAACTCCTGGGTGACGCTGGAAATGATGTGGAGATAACAGACCACAGTAAAGGGTAAAGGGCTTAGAAACAACAGGGGCAAAAGAGCAGCAAAGAGGAGGATGACCACAGGCAAGCCTCTGAAATATTTAATTGCAAGCTGAACCTTCATTTATTTAGAGACAATGTAGATCTGTGTCACTGAACTCTGTGCAAATTGCCACGGGGTCTTTCTAATGCCCACTGGGCCTGAGTTCAGCAATGTGATGGATTGTTCAATTTACTGAGTAAACCAAGAGCTCTCTGTGAATTTTAGATGCTAATCTTCTGATTGAACTCCATTGCCAGCGAGACCTGCCCTACAAAGTTTGCTAATAAGAATTGATCCAGCTATTGATAAGGATTTAAAGGGTTGATGCAGGATATTAACCAGGTATTGAACTCAGTTGCTCCCCAGCTACTGTTACAGAAAAAGTGTAAGGCTGTTTTTAACCTGCTAAAAATTAATACATATCATCTCCACGTGAAGTGACATCATTAATGTGTCATTAAGTCACAGGGCACCTTCATGTGAACAAGCTAATCATGAAAATTTGAGATGGGAGGGAAAAATAAAAAACATATGCCATTGGTGTGCATGATGAATCACACATTCATCCCCATTGTCCTTCTTGCAGCAGGAATTTCTTCACAGAAAGGGTTGGAAAGCATTGGAAGGGGGAGCCCAGGGAAGTGGTGGAGTCCCCACCCCTGGAGGTGTCCAAGGGAGGAGTGGAGGTGGCACTCAGTGCTCTGGGCAGGTGACAAGGTATGGATCAGGAAGATTGGACTGGATATCTGAGAGATCTTTTCCAAGGTAAATGATTCTGAGAGTTTTCAAAGTGAAGATACAATTTCAAAAATTCTGAGTAAAGGGGCTCAGAGAAGGCTCCAAACTGAACCTAGCTCTGAGCTATCAGTGTCATCATGGTTTAAATTACTGTGGGTGGGCTTGATGGTCTCAATAGCAAAATGAGTATGGTGTTGGACCTTGCATATCTAAAAGCCTGAGGACCTTTCCTTCCTGCAATTTTGCAAAAAGAAAAATCCATCCGTGTGAGTTCCTTGGCACTGTGGCAGGTCAGACCCATGCATTAGGACTTGGGTGTTTATTCCAAGAGGTGCAATGGGGAATATCATGGACATGATTCTCAGCAGCCTCCCAGGGTTCATGTAGAAAAGTCCTCCACATCCAGAGGTTTTTTGAATACTTCCAGGGATGATGATTCCACCCTGCACAGCCTATTCCAGTCTCTGACCATCCTTACAGTGAAGAAACTTTCCACAATATCCAATCTAAACATTCCCTGGTGGAAACTTGTGGATGTTTCCTCAGGTTCTATCATTTTTAACCTGGGTGAAGAGACCTGAGTTAAATCTTGGGAGAACTCAGTAGTTTATTCTGTTTTTTCTTCACTTATTACTCCTAAAAGAGATAGGGAAGGACAACAGGAGGAGAGACACAAAGAGCCCCAAAGTAACTGTCTTTTGTTGAAAATCAAGACAATTCAGATGTCAGGTTACTATTAGGGAATTTTAAGAGCTTTCTTAATTAGTCTTATGTTAGAAGGCAGTAATTTGGATGTGTGTGCAGTACCAGTCACTTCAAAAAAATTGATTTGGTTTAATTAGATTTACTCATCTGCCATTTCTCTAAACCCCAAAATAATTTGAAGCTGTGGGTGGGCCTCTACATCCCTAAATCAGAGGGTGAAAAACAGACATGTAGACCTGTAGCAAGATCTGCTAAATCTGGTTGAGTGCAGCAGAGTCACAACCAACATTCATATTCCAGAGTTCCTGGATACTTATCCCCCATAAATTCAGTCTGACTTTCATTCAGTGATTCTGGACCCAGCCAAAACTAAGCTGGTTTGAGCACCCAGAACATCTCAAGGGATGGACACCAGTTTCTGGAATGATGATTTTTTTTTTTCCTTATCCTTTATTGAAGGCCCCTGTAAAGGCTGATGTTCTCAGGGTCACAGAAAAGAGCATTTACTTGGGCAAGTATTGAATTGGATAAACTGAGATGAGAAAATAATCAATTAACGCTTAAAAATCCTTATCAGTCAATGGAAGAGAGTGAAAAAAACCCCAAGGATGTGTCTTATCAAGACTGAGATTTATGGATGGTTTGTTAATAGATTTTCCCTTAAAACTCAAATTACAACAAGAACTGATATTCAGAAGAGCAATCACAACAGGCAGGATCAGAGATGCTGAATAAAAGGAATGGCTTACAAACCTTTTTTGTTTGTCAGGATCCTCCTGTTGTTCTCAGTAAATCCATGAAAGTTTCTCAATGTAGAAGGTGAAAAATGGAATAACAGCTCTCAGACATTTGCTTCTTGGCTCTACCAAAACAGAAATGCAAAATTAACAGTTTGGATGCAGTTCTTCCACCTGATTCCATGATTCTAAGGGAGGCCAAGGCACAAGAGGTGGAGAGATCAGGAGGGGATAGGTTTGGTCAATATTGCAGAGAAAAATCTTCTGAGAACTTTGCTGGGATTTGTCATAAAGCATCTTTCTAGCTGTGAATGTTCACCCCAAAAAAAATAATTTCTTGCATGGAAGTTACCCAAAATTGCCTGTATTACATATGGTGGCTGACACCAAGATACCCAGTTTTCTACATTCCCTAATTCTACACAAGAAAGACTGGGATGATTATTTAATTTATTATTTCTACTTCATGTAGTAAAAAAAATAAAAATTAGAAAAAAGCTTTGTGTTTTTGTGTTTGAAGCCTGTCCTAGCAATCAAGATTCAGAGAGGCCTGTGTAGCAATAAATTTCATTTTGGATAACCTTGACATAGCACGTCTGTATTATGACATGTCCAAATTTTTAATGGCAATTTGAGCCATCTCTCCATTTTGATTGAGAGGCTGCAATATGAGCTGAGACCTAGAGAAAAAAAGCCCTTTAATCAATCATAAAATCTGCTTTGATGCACCTGGTATCACCTTTCTGGCTTTGTAGGGAATTACTTTTCTCTCTCTTACATCTTCTAAAAACTGATTTTGTGATAGAGATTTTAACCTGATGACTACCAGTACTTAAATCTGATGATGGTGGAAATCCTTGGTTGGAGTGATATCTCAGAAAGCCTGCCCCTGACCTCTGAGTTTTGAATCTTGTCTTTGGGAGATGTTTTCAGAGAGAAGAAAAAATCCCCCAAACAAACCCAAACCCCTGTGCATCTCTCTAAAACCATTCCTTCCAGTACAGTGAAATTTCAAGGTGATAGAGGTGTGATATCTCAGCTGTGCCTCTGGGCTTTCCAGACCTCTGAATAAAGTGTGGAGCACAATTCACCCCGTCCTAAAAGAGGCATCCAGAAGGGGCCCAAAGAGCTGCTTCTAGAAGTTTCCAGTCCTTTCCCCTGAGTGGCCACAGGGGAGCCAGGGGTGATTTCCATGGGTGAATTTCTGTTACAGTTGGGCAATGATACATGAGTTGGGTCTAACCATGTAATTAATTTTTAAATAATATTTAAATAATATTTAAATAATTTTTAAAAGAATTAATTGATTTTTTAAAATTTAATTAAATTAAAGTAGATGAATTCATTTTATCTGAATTTTACCCAGGTAAAACCTCTATTTCTGTCTGTTCAGTGTAGATGAAATTCAGATTTTTGCAAGCCTGGATAGAAACAGGTTGAAACACTTTGTCTTGAACTTTGTTTAACCTGAATAACTCTTGTGTATCATCTGGGATGAAGCTTGGAGCAACCTGGGATGGTGGGAGGTGTCCCTGCCCATGGCAGAGGGTTGGAACTGGGCTATCTTAAGGTCCCTTCCAACCCATCCCAGGATTCTGTCATCACAGAGGTGTGATTTGAAGTGCTGATCTGACAACAGCAATCAGAAAGTTTGGTTTGGCTCAAATAAATTTACTGAGGAAAAGGAGTTTTGCAGAGTATATTGTTATAAGCTGAGGCTCTGTGGCTGAAATTCACAATAAATTGTGAAATGCACATGCTGTTATGATCCTGCAAACAAATCAATAATGCAGAACATAACAAAAATATCTACCCATGGCTGCTTCTTGCTACTGGGAATGACTGATCAATCAAACTGGACAGTCCTGTCCTCAGTCAAAGCCATGAGCAGCCTGTGTCCCTCTTCCTAATCTAGAAAAGAGTAATTCAAAATTTTAGTAAGAACCTACCTATTTCAAAACAATAAGTTGAGGAGTGGATATTCCTCAGGGATTGTTACTAAAAGTCTGCTTTCTCTCTCTCTCTTTTTCTTTCTTTTTTTTTTTTTTTAGTTACCAAATCTCTCAGCTTGGTCCAGTCTACCAGGAGGAGGAGCCTGTTGAAGTGACAGATCCCAGTGTGGAGATGGAGGGAAACAAACCCAATCTCACAACCTGCTTTTAATGCAGCAAAACATTCCTTCAGTGCCAGCTGACTTGTCAGTAGCAGGGATAATTTTTCCCAGCAACACAATTATCACAAGCAAGGCCAGAGGACACCTCATGTATATCCTATAAAAATAAACATTCTTTCCATATCACAGTAAAGGTTGGCAGGTAGAGAACCTGGAAGGATAATCTGGATTGTCAGCTCGTGTGCAGCGGCTCTGTGATAAATGACACATTTCTCATATTCCTGGGTGGGAGGAAAAGTCTCCCAGGGAAGCAAAGGACCTGGCAGGAGGTGTCTTGGACCTGCACATCCACGAGCATCCTGAGATGCATTGGCGTGGCATTCACATTCTCTGAAAAAATCCCTTCACCCAGGGCTTTTCTCCTGGGAAGCTGAGAAGCCTCAGAGAAAAGGAAAACCATTCTTATCTCATTTGCTTCTCCTGTGTTGTGCTCATGTGGAATGTGTTTGGAGATTGTTCACCCACAGGTGATTGTTCCATTGCATTCTGCTGGGAGTTGTTTTCACTCTTTGGCCAACCAGGGCCAAGCTGTGTCAGGGCTCTGGAGGGAGTCAGGAGTTTTCATTATTATCTTTTAGCATTCTGTAAGTATCCTTTTTGTGTAGTATAGCATTCTTTAATATAATATAGTATCATAAAGTAATAAATTAGCCTTCCGAGAACATGGAGTCAGATTCATCATTCCTGTACATTGGATGCCTGGATTCCAAATTATTGCTGTCACTGAGATCACAGGCTCATATAGAATTATGGAGTGGTTTGGGTTGGAAGGGACCTTAAAGCTCATCCAGTTCCAACCCTGACACCTACCACCATCTCAGGCTGCTCCAAGCCCCTTCCAGCGTGGCCTTGGAGACTCCCAGGGATCCAGGGGCAGCCACAGCTTCTCTGGAAAATCCATTCCAGGGCCTCCCCACCCTCCCAAGGAAGAATTCCAGCTGGACTGAGCTGGGATTGGACCCCAGGAGCTGCCAGGGAAGGACAAATCTGCCACGTGTCATCACAGCCACCCCCACCACCCACCAAAGTCAGGGTCTTGCTTTGACCTTTCCAGCAGCACCTCCCTGGAGCAAATATTTCATGCAACAAATGTGTTTCTTCACTGTGCACCAAGAGCACAGAACCTGATAAACTTCTGAGGTTCCTGCCAAGATTCAGTGTGACAGACTGGGCTCCAAACCACCATACATGAGTTTTCACTCCTCATTCAGCTGCATTTCCACTGCATCCTATATATTTTTTTGTAGTGTAATACTTTGTTTTTTGACAGTGTCAGATGCTGAGTCAATAAAAAATTTTTGATAATAGGGCAGAATATAATATATAATATATAATAATATATAATAATATATAATAATATATAATATATAATATATAATATATAATATATAATATATAATATATAATATATAATATATAATATATAATATATATTCTATATAATATATTCTATATTATATATTATATATTATATATTATATATTATATATATAAATAATATCTAAGATATATCATATATATCATAAAATAGATATATATAATATACCTGGTTATAGATGTCCTAAACACGTTGAGATAAATTTTAATACAACTTTAATCAAGAATTATTATCTCACTACCTTCAAAGGTGAGGAAAAAGCCTGAACTCATCAGTCATTACTAAATGAAGGGAAACATCAGCGAAAAGGTATTCTTTAAAATTTTTTTCCAGCATTTGTTTTTGAGGAATAAAAATAAAAATCCTATGATTAATTCTATATTTTAATTAGCTAGAGCTGTAAGTATTCTTTTCCCCCCCAAATTTCTAGAGAGCTAATTTTAGTTATTTTTTGAGAAGATGGAGTTGAAGCTGCATACTTGAATACTGAAATAGAGCTGTTTTTCTCAATTTCTGATTCATTGCATATGGTGAAATTTTGTGTTCTAACTTGAAATCACAAAGCAGTTTTCCTACTCTTTAGTGTAGCAACTGAATCTGTTTTTCATCTGGTAACACAGATGCTTTTGGAAAATATAGAGCTGAACATACCATTGTGCAGGTTGCATCTGAAGAAAAACAATTAAAGTTACAAAATTCCATTGAAGTTACAATTAAAATAATTCAGAAGTCTGGAAACACTGGAAGAATTTGTCTGTGCAATCTCAGTTTTCTTTTCTATCTAAGAAACTAAAAGGATACTTTTTGACTTTGTTAAATTTTTAAATAATTTGTTAATTTTTTTTTAACTTTTTTTTTATTCAGCATTTTTTTTATTCAGCATTTACTCAAAGCCATTTTGGTTTCCATTCTGAGGTGGCAAATTTTCCTTAGACAATCTATGTGGAGTTCCATGTCCAGCAGCAAATCTGGGCTGCATTCTAGGAAGCTCAGATCATACAGAGATTCAGGCAGAGAAGGTCTCCCTGTAGTGGTTGAAGTGTTCCCTCTGCAGTCAGGGGATTTAGTCTTGTCTTTCTTATTAATTCTATTCCTGCTTTTAGACCCGGTGAAGATGATCAGCATAAATTGCCCAAGTTCACACGGCTTTCCTGGAGATAATTTTTTCTATTTCCTGTTGGGATCCACACTATTAATTTATTTGAGCAGTTCAACCAGCCAACATTGGAAGGTTCAGATGTTCCTACAGATAGGTGCTGACAAATATGCTAAAACACAAAGAAAGGATGTCTCAAGAAGCAGAAATCAACTTTTTATATTTGCTGGCCTCCAGCTGAGCTTGCAGCAATATTTAGGGTTCTTCCCAAGACTCATGTTCAACCATTCCTCACCACTGAGCTGTTTCACCCTTAAATTCATTTTATTTCACCCTGGCAATCCCATGGGGCAGTGAAAACATCCCTGGGGTGTCTGCCTTGTCTGTCCTTCCCACTTTACCTCTGCCAGTGAGCAGCAGACCTGGATGGAGAGTTCCAGAAGCACTGGGAACCAGGCACAGGGAGCTGGGGGAATGCTGAGGAGCTTTGGCAGGGCTGGAGTCCATGGAATCACAGAGAAAATGGTGTGTAAATTCAGGCTCAAGCCTCTGCATAAGTTTATATGAGCTCTTTCTATAAAAATTAGTGTATATATGTATAAATAATTGTATAAATCCATTAACACCAGTGGTATTGCAACCTTCTGGTTACTGAATCCAGGTTGTCTCTCCCCTGGAATGGGGACAATTAGTTCCAGCAATTCATTTTTAGTGCCTGCTAAAATTCCAGCTGAAAACAAAAAGTTATTCTATTCCAGGGCTGCTCTCTCTTCATTACAGCTCAGTTCAGAACCAAGTTCTGCCTCCCACAGTGTGTGGGTCCCTGGGATCCTGGCTCACATTCCTGGCTCTGTCCACACCATGCTGACCAGCTGATGATTCCAGAAGAATTGTCCTGGAACCCTCTGGGAGGAAACGTCTCCAGATTCTTGATGGAAAGCTGTTGCAGTAAAGTAGAAAAATTATAGAGAAAGGCTTCATAAAATCAGGGCTGCTCTCGTGGAATCTGGCGTTGTCAGAGCTGGCATTTTGCAGGTTCCCATGTGAAAGCAATCCTGGTGAGCAGTTCATGAACATAACAATCTATTCCTGGGTGAAAAACAACTGGCACCTGTATAAACTGCTTTTACACAGTTAGAAAAATGAAAACTATCTCTCACTAACAACTTTCCCTGCACATACACCCCGGGGGTTTGAGTGACCAATCAATACAGAATAACAACTTGTTAATAACCAACACAAATAATTAACAAGAAAGCTCCTGACCAATTGGAGTCCCACACAAGGTCTGTAAAACTCTATAAAAATTGGTTATGTGAATAAAGGAGGGGCTTTTTCCACCATGAAGAAAATGGAGTTTGTGTGATTTATTCCCATAGAAAGCACAGACCCAAGGCTATTTCAAAGAAGCAAGCCACCAGAATATTTCCAATAAAATTCACTCTCTGGTTATGTGAAACCCCTTTTTGTGACTTTTAAGTGCCTAAAAATAGCTGTTGAGCTTTGCCACTGCTCTGCCTGAGGCTCGTTTCCCCCTGAACCTGTTTATGGCCTTTCCTTGACCTCTGGGATCTTCTGCCAGCACTGGTGCTATCAATTGATCTCTCACTGCATGATGGAGCCAGCAAATTCATCACACTCACTTTCCATGCCTGAGGTCAGATGGAGCCTCAAAATTCCATAATATTTACCTGATAAATATTTACAACCCCCAACGTTAGTTATTAGCACAGGAGGTGTTGGTATTTGTATTAAACACTAATTAAATGCTTATTTCTAGTGCTGTCATGTGTATTACCCAGAGCAGAAGGTGAATTATGGCAGTGACAGATTTCAGAGAGCAGAAATATTTGCTTGAGGAATATTTCCTTGGAGATGATTTTCTTCCTGTTCCCTTTATGGCAAAACAATCCTGTTTGTAATAGAGAGTAATCTTATTTATCTCTCTGCACTTAAAATCATAAAGAGTATTTGTTTAGGAAATGCAATTGGTTGGAGCACTGAGAAAAGAGCAGAGGCAGAATGAATTTTTGGGCTCTATCTGGTTATTCACAGCATCACTGGGAGCTAAAAAGGGGGGAAACTCCCAAAGAGAAAGGAAACAGGAACAAAAATTATTTCTTTTTTTCTCAAACAGGAGCTGGAGAGAGGCACAGCAGGAGAGAAGAGCCCACAATTACCTGTTGCACTGGCTGGTCACTCAGGTGTGTGTTTTTACAAGCTGATTACTCATGGAGTAAATGTGAATCACACTTGCCATTCATGATTTGCTCTCCTTCCCTCTTTTGCTCGAATATCTGAGTGTGTGTGTTTATCCAGCCCTGCTCTGGAAAGGCTTTGAGGAGCAATTCCAAGGAGATTCCTGATGGATAGGCCTGCAAATTTCACCCTCTTCCTTTTCTATGGACACTCAGAGATCCTAGGGATTTTTATCCCCTTGGAAAAGCAGTGTATGAGGTCAGAACTTCTACCTCAGACCTGTCCTGAGAGCAGTGAACCCTCCCAGGCTGAGAGGTGTGGTTGGGAGCTGCTGCTTCTGCTGAGTTCTGCTCTGTTTGCATTGTCAACATCCATTTTAATATCTTTTTCTGGCAGCCCCACAATGCATATTTTCATTGAGTTCCCATTCCTAAACAAAAGGCATTGCCTAACCCACCTCTCTGGCAGTGTTTGCAGGAGTGGTGCAGTGTGTGCATGATGGGTTTTTGGCACTCCAGAGCATACCTTGCAAGCCAGAAACTTCTGTGTCCCTGAAACAGGGATTAAAATTTATACCACCAAGCTAAGGGGGTGGCAACATTTGGGGGTGATATTTGGAGTTTTAAAAAGCATTTTATTGGACATTCAAACACTAGAAGTAGGCAGCAGTTACCATAGGCAAAAGCTTTTAGTTTTCTTGTGGAGAACTCTGTAAGTGTCCTAATTATCTCAGAGAAAAATTGTAAAAGACTCTATCAGCTTGACAAAAAAAATAAATCAAGAATTAGAAAGGCAATTTATAGTCATCTATTTAAAATCAAATCAGAACCCTTTGCTTTCTGCCCTTATTTGTGCAAAATGCTGAAAGGTTTTGCTCTTGGAAATCTGAAAGCTCATAATACTTATTTCCATTGTACAGATCCAGGTGTTTCAAGCAGATATTATTTCCAGAATCAGATTCACACTGCAGAATCATTTGGGTTTTCTGAGAGAGTGAATTCTCATTTCACACTGGCTGGGTATGTTAATCCCCCAACATCAGCACTTAGAAATTATCCAGAAGTGGAGAAAAATATTTTGAGCACATGGGCTGGCACCACCTGAAGACACAGAAGGAAGCACAATGGTACAACAAAGGCTGTGAATTCTGCTCCCAAAATTCCTACTCTAGAAAAAAAAACATCTTTTCATGGCTGGTGGAAGTTTGTGAAATTAAAGTTTGCAGAGGAGCCTATTTAAATGAGGGGGTTGGGTCTCCTTAGCAGCTTGGTACCACTCATACATTGAAAATTCCTTCTGCTAATAGTGCCAGGGAAAATCCCCTCTGCCACTGTCTCAGTGCAGTTAAGTGCAGTCTATCTTGTAGAAGAAATAGATTAATTACTGACCTCCAGTAATTAATTATAATCCAGAAAAGGATTAATTTACATATGGGCTGCAGTGAAAAAAAAACCCAACAAACTATTTTCAGTAAGCACAGTCAAATAAAGGCTTGTCATTTCTTAATTATATCTAATTGAAGGAACACCTAACCTGTGACCAATAAAATTCAGGGGCAATTTTCTGTGTCTTGGTGATTGATTGTGTTTGTGCAAGGAAAACAAAAATGGGGGAGGTCAATTTACTTAACATCAGCATGAGTAAATAAAATATTGCTGGTTTATATACCTCATTAGATTTTATAATCAGGACTAAAATTAGGTAGTGGAAGCCTGCAGCCAAGTCTATACTTTGCCTTGCTTGAAGTGTGGGAATAGACCTCTTAATTTGGATATTTGTCCTGGTTTAGGGCAAATTTGGGAGGAAACTTCCAAAGGGGATTCTCTAGAAAGCAGATTCAAAACTAAGGTATCTCCTCTTTCTTCTCTTTCTAGAGGAAGAGACTTCTAGAGAAAGTCACCTCAGGACAGTTTGTATTTACAATTCTCCTGGGAGAGATTCACAGGTGGGATCACTCAGGGGGCTGTGAAAGAGCTCAGTATGCAACAGGGAGGAAGACAGACTGTGGTGAGGAGATTTATAGGTCTTGGCAAGAAGGTAAATTCCTCCTCAATGGATAAAGCTGCAAGAAAAGCATTTGGTTTTACAGAAGTTGCTGAGAGGAAGGTGACACAGAATCTGTCCTTGCCTGGCTGGAAAAGACCTTTAAGGTCATCAAGTCCAACTTTCAGCTTGGCACCATTGCCATAAACCACATCCTCACTGGCCACATCCATAGATTGTACACTTCTAAGGATGGTGACTCCACCATTTTCCTGGGCAGCCTGTTGCAGTGCTTGACCAACCTTTCAGTGAAGAATTTTTTTCCAAATCTCCAGCTTAAACCTCCTCTGGAGCAACTTGAGGCCATTCCCTCTCCTCCTGTCCCTGTTCCCTGGGACCAGAGCCAGACTCCCCTGGCTGCCCTCTCCTGTCAGGGAGTTGTGCAGAGCCAGAAGATTCCCCCTGAGCCTCCTTTTCCCCAGGACAAACAAGTCCCATCAATTTTCCTATCCCTTTAAATATCTCAGGGTTGCTCTGCTTCATCGTGGCACCACCAGTCCTTTTCCTTTGCAACACTCATGATGATTTTTCAATTTACTTCTTTTTTTTTGTTTGTTTTCCTCTTTCCATGAACTTCTTTTTAGTGGATTTGGTACCTCTTCATGTGTGCAGCCTCTCTGAAGTGCTGCTCTGGATTGAAAAAATTCTCCAAACCGTTTTTTTTTTTTTTTTAGGAATGGGGAAGTGCCTGGTGAGTCAGCAGAGTGAGAGCACAGATCCGTGGAAGGAGAGCTGGGTGGGAATTAGTGAGCCTGGGATAATGTCAGGGAGCATTCATTCTGCTGCAGGGAGCAGGAGGAAATAGGAACATCATTATGAGCAAATTCCAGCTGCTGGGAGGAGGAAACAGCACAATTGCTAATGGGATTTTAAGAGCTGCAAACTTGATAGAAGGGCAAGTCATTCACAAAAAGTAATAAAGCTTTGGTAATCCATTATTTATGTGTGCTGGAAGGGAATATCTTGAGTGTTCTTAAAGGAATACAAAAGCCTGCTTGTTTTCAAGGTGTTATTTTTCTGCTTAATGCCCCTCCAAGCCTCCGTGCAAGCAAATTTTAATGCAGAAATTAACAAGGTTTATTCTTATTTTTTATTCTTATTTCCTTTTTTTTTTTTGAAGTTTGATTGAATAGTAAATTCCTGGAGACAATCCTATGCTTATCTTCCTGTTACCACTAAAGTAAGAAGAATGATTCCCCATGATTCCACCAGGCAATCTGCATCTATTAAGGTTTTTCATGAGTTAATGGGGAAAATCATATCAACCTTATGGCAGCTGGATTCAGGCCTTCAACAGATAAGAGAGTTTTCCTCTCTGCTCATTGTGGAAGAGTTCTGCACTGAGGAAACCATTCAGCATTTAATTATGCAAAGCCAATGCTTTGTTTTATGAAAGGATGAGATTTGCTGGGCACACTCCTTACTATCTGTTGAGTCCTTCCTGACAAAATTGATTTGAGTTTATGGAATCCCAGAATGGTTTGGGTTGGAGGGGTCCTTAAAAATTATCCAGTTCTACTTCTGCCAGGGATACTTTCCACTACTCCAGGTTGCCCTGAGCTTCATCTAACCAGGCCTTAAACACTTCAGTGATTGGGCATCCAAAATTTCCATGGGAAACCTTTTCCAGTGCCTCACTACCTCAGAGTAAAGAACTTATTCCCAATATTTAATCTAAGCTTAGTCCCAGTTTGAAGCCATTCTCCCTTATCACCCTTGAGTTGCTGCTGTTTGGTGATTTCAAAAGAAATAATTCCAGGCTCTGTTTTTTCCTGTCCTAGCATTGTCAGCTTCTGCCAAAATGCAGAACCTGTGGCCTGGATTGGAAACCCACTACTGAAAATGAGGAAAAAAATCTTCAAACATTTGGATAGCTTTTAATAATAACAGTAGTTACTAATACATGGAGTTCTTTGTATCACAATTGGTAAGATCAAAGGCTGATGTTGCTGTGAAGGGACTCTCGACTTTATTTCATGAGGGGCAATGAATTTCTCCTGAAAATGGTAAGTGAAGCCAGTCACTGCTCCTCAGTCACCTGCAGCAAGAGCCTGATGTGCTCAGAGCAGTGAATCACCTGTCACAGCAAGCCAAACCATAACTCCACCGTGTCTCACACTGATAAATAAAATGGGCAGCCCTATGAGAGAGTCACTTTCTGGGAAAATGTCCCTTAACAATTTCATTGCTGATCCTGGCAGGGCCAGGTTTCATTCCTGTCCTGATGCCTTGTGCAGGCTTCCCTAGAGCAGAGGCTGGACAGAGCTAGAGAATAAAGCAGGGATTTATCCAAAGGATCTCCTCCATGGATGCACCTGGGGCAGCACCAGAGCCCAGCCAGGGCTGCACCCAAGATGACCCAAAATGGCCCCAAAATGCCCGGCCGGGCACGGGGTCTCTCCCTGGGATCAGCTCTGCTCCATTTGCACCTTGCAGTTCATTGTCCCATCCCAGCTTCAGCCCCTGCAGTCCCACCCTGCTTGTTTTTCTCTCTCCAGCCCACGGGGTTTGTGCTCCTGGCCTGAGATTTGGCTCATTTGTCCTTGGTGCCCAGCTGGAGCAGGAATTGTTTTGTCTCCCTGCTCTGTGCACAGAGCTCAGCATGCCCTGATGTGAAGCTCAGACCCACACACTAAAGCAGCACAGAACCTGAAAATATAAAAGGTAACACCTGAGGCATCTTTTCTTGTCTTCATAATGAGGTGGAAATAAAATTTGATCAGTCAGTCAAAGACAAAAACTCTGAAGATTTTAAGGCCTTTCAGCTCTTAGGGTTTAATGTCAGTCTTGCAAGGATCCGCAGCTTTTTAAATCACACAAGCTCATGAAAACCTCACCTTGTGGTGTTGCTCACTTGTTGTTGTCCAATAAAGTCCATGTTGTCTCCTGTCTCCTTGGTCACAGCAAAAAAAGACAACAGGGGCAAACTGTGAGCCCTGAACACTAGCAGGTGAATAAAATAGATTAAAATATTCCTGTTGTAAAATCTCCTGAATCTTAATTCAACTTCTTGATTTTGAATAACCTGGCTTTAGTGCTTAGTTCTAGCCACTCCACATGATTTCAATTTGAACTTTAGGACCAGAAAAGATACTTTGGCCCACTATCTGTAGGTTTTTGTCTGTTTAGGGGGACTTTCCCTACACAACCCTGAATATTGTTCAGTTTTTCTCTCGTGTACTATAAAGGCCTTCTGTGTAAATTCAAAATTAAAAGCTGGATATGATAAACCTAAAGGGACATGGGGAATTTTCTGCCTCTCACTTTTAATTTAGTCTCATTCTTTTTTTTTTTTTTTTATTTTTCTCTCCTTGTTTTCTATCCCCTTCCAAACCCCCACGTTCCTACTCAAATTTTGTCATTATCTTGGCATTTTCCTTTGCCCTGCAGCCAGCTTTTCCTATATTCCAGGCTTCATATTCCCTAACAGTGTAGTGAAAAGAATGAATGAATGAATAAATAAATAACATTCCTTCATGGCAGGAATAAATTTAAGAACCTCATGCTTATTTAAATTAAATTTGGCTTAAATAAATTTGGCTTAAATTTGGAGAAAAATAAAACTTCCTCAAGCTCTCCAAATTTTATCACTTTTGATTTGAAGTGTTACAGATGGAGCACATCACACATCTGCTGGGCTCCTCTCAAAAGGGGCAGGAAGCAACACCTGGAATTATTTGAGCTTTCAATATTTCTACCGAGCCCACTGAAGAACAAAAATCCTGCTGACAGCCTTGTTGCTAACTGATTTTTACATGATCAGGGACATCAAGGAGATGGGAGTGATTTAAATTTGCAGATGTGAACTGGAAAAAAGTCTAACTAAGCATTCTTGCTGGGACATTAAATAGTTTAAACTTAATCTTCCATGATGATATTCTTATGGGTCTGGCAGAAAAGAAAAACGAGAAGGGACATAATTGAGGCATGAATTATGGAATAGTAATACTATTATAAAATAAATGGTTTTGTGATTGGCACCCCTCAAATATAAATGCAGCCCTCTGCAAACCCAGTATTTAGTGGAAAGTGATTGTTAGGGCATAGTTCAGTCTGAAATGAAGACTTCTGGTTTTGGGCTCTTCTGGAAGAGCAGGTCACAAGCAGGAAATAAGAGTATTGTTTGGAAAGTCATCAGGCAAAAACTGATAGCTACACCTTTCTGGGAAGCAAACAAATCAACATTGCAAAATTCCCTCCCATTTATAAAAATCTGTCTTCTGAACTCTTGACAATCTTCAGTATTTCCTGCAGATGCCAAATTAATTTTGCTTCATCTTGTGGAGTGGTCTGGGGGAAGGCCAGTCTCAGACAGGCAATTAGGAACTGCATCTTCTAGAGATTGTCCAAAATTGAGTATATTCAGGCAGAACTGCACAGAGCTGTCTGCTTGTGTTGCAGGCATAAAAAAAATGTTAAATGATAAAAGCAGAGCAGCAAAACTCCAGCATACAAAGGACAGAGCCCTGAATATCAAGTGGATTAAATTCATTTGCTGCTCTTGCAGAGCAACTGGTGTCTCGTCACCACACGTAATTTCCATCTTCCCACAAGGACAGCTCTTGTTTTCTGGTTTACAGCAGTGTTTGGAAATAAAATGTGCACCTCCTGGAGGAACCCTCAGTTTGCAGAATGGTGAGGCTCATCCTGACATGAGTCAAGATTCACCCCTGCAGCAGGTTTTGTCCCCAGGGTGGGGGCAGGAGGGTGGGACCCTGGTTTGGGCTCCTGTTTGGGGCTGAAATGAGGTGGCAGAAGGAACAGCTCTGCTTTCCTCTCTGATGGCTCTGGGAGAAAGGCAGGGTGGATGTGGGGGCACTGAGCTTCTCTCAAGGAACACAGAGTCAGAACAATAAGGATGAACTGGTTTGTTTCTCACCTTCTTGAGTGCAAGTATCCCCAATACTGGGGGCTTTAAATATTTAAATATTTATATATTCTAATATTTGGTAGTTTACCCCTTTATTTATTTTTTTGTTTCTTTACCTTTATAATTTTTTAAGATAAACATTTCATAGCACTGTTAGTATCTCAATCAAAATAAATATTTTTTTCCTTCATTTTCCATCTAAATAACCTTAAAGTTTTCCCCATGACCATCACTGTTTTGCAGAGCAATCCTTCAAGGGCAGCCTTTTAGGGAAATGGGAAGAATATTCCAATGCTGGGGCACAAATCCTCTGATCAGAACCTGGGGCTCATCTCAGGTGTTGTCTGCTCAAAGAGCTGGAGTTTGACATAAATTTGTTGCTGAGTTTCTCCTACAGTCAGGGATAGATATGGATCCTTCCAAAAGGTCATTCTACACCAAAACAGGAGATATGAGATGGATGCTATAAACCACACTCGTTTGTTTATCTCTCTCTCCTCCACCTTTCCTGCAATTATTAGGTTAAAGTGGGATATATCTGATTAGAGATCTGAAACATGCACCCTGATGGGGACATGGTTTAGTGGTGGACTTGGCAATGTTGGGTTTGTGGTTAGATTCAATGATTTTAGAGGTTTTTCCCAACCTAAATATTTATATCATTCTATGATTTAATGAATAGCTCAGTTGGGGAAATGATGCCTCAGGTTTCAGCTTTTATATTTTCAGACTCTGTGCTGCTTTAGTGTGTGGGTCTGGGCTCACATCAGGGGATGCTGAGCTCTGTGCACAGAGCAGGGAGACAAAACAATTCCTGCTCCAGCTGGGCACCAAGGACAAATGAGCCAAATCTCAGGCCAGGAGCACAAACCCCGTGGGCTGGAGAGAGAAAAACAAGCAGGGTGGGACTGCAGGGGCTAAAGCTGGGATGGGACAATGAACTGCAAGGTGCAAATGGAGCAGAGCTGATCCCAGGGAGAGACCCCGTGCCCGGCCGTGCATTTTGGGGCCATTTTGGTTCATCTTGGGTGCAGCCCTGGCTGGGCTCTGGTGCTGCCCAAGGTGCATCCATGGAGGAGATCCTTTGGATAAATCCCTGCTTTATTCTTTAGCTCTGTCCAGTCTCTGTTCTAGGGCAGCCTGCACAAGGCATCAGAGGGACCTACAGAGACCATCTAATCCAACTGTCTGGTCAGTAAGCTCCCATTTTCAGAAGGAAATGGGTAATTTTAGATGCCTGGTCTGAATTTTATGCCTAAAATTTTAATGGCTTTCAGTCCATAAAGATTAATTCCTTCTTAGACGTCCATATTCATATTTATCTGAATGAACATGAACCAGCCTACTTTCATTAATCTCAATTAATCTGATATCTGAACTGCTAAGGAGAGGGGAAAAGTGCTGTCAGACTTGACTTGGGGAAATTAATTTAATTTATTCCAAGTAAAGCAGAGTGGGACAAGGAAGAATAACAACAAATTTTGGAACACCTTCCCACCACTCTTTCTATCTCCTAATTCCCTCCTTAGCCTATTGCAGGTTATATTTATTTTAAGGCACAAATCTCTTCTGAAGTTACTTTAAAGTTCACTTGCTTAGGCACTTGAGAACAGTAGTGAAATAAAGTAATTAAAAATCTAATATAACTGACAGGTCCTTGTTAAGTCATCCCTGCCAAAACTATGCAAAAACAATTACTGTATGCAAATGATCCACCTTAATGCTATTCCCTGTTAAATGTCAAAGAATGAAAAATGCATTGGATTATCATAATTTCCTTACTCTTATGATGATGCTGTAGTGATAAATATAAATGTCACTTTTCTGAGGTAGTTTATGAACAAAATCACATCACCACTGCAGGCAAATCAGAGTTGGTTCCTCTGGTCAGCTGTGGACATGGAAATTAATTCAGCAATATTTTACTATGTCTTTCTGAAACTGAGTGAAATTTTGCCTTCTCTTGCATTTGCAATAAGAGGCAGACATAAAAATTTCAAGCTTTTGAAATCCAAGCATTTTTCCTTTGACTCTGTGTGAATATTAATGTATTAATCAATACATTAATGTATTGATTGTGGTTGATGGACACAGGCTGATGCCAGTTCTCCACCAAAGTCACTCTGTCACTTCCCTCCTCAGCTGGACAGAGAGAGAATGTGCAACAAAAAGATGATGGATCAAGGTAAGGGCAGGGAGAGATCACTCAGTAATTGCTGTCATGGGCAAAACAGACTTAACTTGGGGAAACTAATTTCATTTATTCCAAATAAAGCCCAGTGGGACAATGAGAAATCAACCCAAATTTCATAACACCTTCCCACCACTCCTTCCTTCTTCCAATTTCCTCCTTCCCAAGAGCTGCAGGGAGATGGGCAATGGGGACTGTGGTCAGTCCATCACAGGCTGTCTCTGCTGCCTTTTCCTCCTTGTGGGGAGGATTCCTCACACTCTCCTCCTGCTCCAGTGTGGGATCCCTCCCATGGGAGAGTCCTTCAGGCACTTCTCACATGGGAGTCCTCACCCTGGGCTGCAGTTCTTCACAAATTCACACAGAATTCCCAGAATGACCAGGTTGGAAGAGACCTTCAAGGCCATCCAGTCAACAGCTCAACTCACCCCTGGCCCCCAGTGCCACATCCAGGCTTTGTTAAACACACCCAGGGATGGGGACTGCACCACCTCCCCGGGCAGAACATTCCAGAACTTTATCACTCTTTCTGTGAAAAACTTTTCCCTGCTATCCAGCCTGTATTTCCTCCACGTGAGCCCCTCCAATGGGGTCAATCCTTCAGGAACTGGCTGCTCCAGGGTGGGTTCCCCATGGGATCACAAATCCTGCCATAAACCTGCTCCAGTGTGAGCTCCTCTCTCCACAGGGTCTCAGGTCCTGCCTGGAGCTGCTCCAGCATGGGCTTTCCATGGGGTCACAACCTTCTTCTGGGCACCCTCTTACTCCAGCAGGGGCTTTCCATGGGGTCACAACCTTCTTTTGGGCACCCTCTTACTCCAGCATGGGCTTCACTGCTGCAAGTTTATTTCTGCTCCCCCATGAACCTCCATGGGCTGCAGGGCACCGCTGGCTCTCCTTGGGCTGCCCCAGAGGTAAATCCCTGCTCCAGCTCCTGAAGCAGCTCCTGCCTCTCCTTCTCCATGATCTCAGTGCCTGCAGGGCTGTTCTTCTCACATATTCCCACTCCTCTTTTCTCTGATTGCTCCTGCACAGCAAATCCTTTCCTCTTCTTAGCTCTGTTATCCCCAAGATGTTGCCAAAGCCATGATGGGCTCAGCCTTGGCCAGCTCTGGGTCTCTCATGGAGCTGGCTGGAATTGGCTCCATTGGACATGGAGGAATCTTCTGGGAACTTCTCACAAAAACCACCCCTGTAACCCCTCCATGACCAAAATCCGGCCACCAAACCCAGCAGAATTATCAGAACAAATTCTTTTCTAGGCAATGATGTTAGGGGTGAGACAGTGGAGCCGCAGTTGTGAGGAGGAAGACAACAGAGTTCAGTTGTGGTTTTATATCTGTAAAGAGAGATGAGAAAATTGTGCACAAATGCAGTGTTCTGGGGTCAACAGGAGGGGCAAAAATCAAATCACACCCCCAAAAGTTGCCTTAATACAGAATTGGCCAGAAATCCTATAGGCTTGTTTGTAGGACATGAGGTTAACAAACTCTAATTAAAAACAAACAAACAAAAAACCCTGCAAACCAAACCAAAAGAAACACCCCAAACTAAAGCAAAATGCAAACAAACCCAAAAAAACTTGACCATTTTTTACTTCTTCAGCTTTATCTAATTCCTCAATGTATGACATTCCAGAGGTCTGAGCTTGTATCACATACCCCTGTTTCTCTTTAAGAAATAAACCCAAATAGATTATTTCATGCCTCTCCTAAAAGTCTAAAACCATGTCAAACAACAAACAAGAATATCTTTTGTTTTTCCACTTTCTGCCTTATTATTTGCTGTTTGACACAGATGGTTATAAACAAAGATCTAAAGAGAATTTTAACTCCTAGGAAAGAAAAAAAAAAAAAATATTTCCTGATACTCTGATACTGCCTTTTTTTTTTTTTTTTAAGGATGATGGATTCTGCCTTAGTATTTCTAACTCAGTAAAATCTCTTATTGTGTTACAGCAAGGATTTGGAACTGGTGAGCTTGAGGGAGAGAAATGGAGATGGAGGAAAGAATGAGGGATGAAAGAGTGAGAACTGCTCATGTCCCCAGATTCATTTAAGTTCCATTCTTGGGGGTCAGTAAAAAAGTACAAGGCTCTTAATATCAATGCCTAAATTTGAACCCTAATGTTCACTTTATCCAGTCTGGTTTACAGATTTGTCCATGACTCATCCAGTATTGAAGTCTTTTTTCTTTTTGCTTCAGACAAATGCAATTCAATCAGTTCTTATCCTGAGGGACTGGAAAAGAAATATTGTTTTATTACAACCCTGATGTGTTCTCTACAGCTGTACAGCTCTAAAATGTGGGATCACTCATGGAAAATAATAAGATATTTGTAGCTATTTATTTTTGGGGACACTCTCCCTGGTACCTCTGGCATGTTGTAGAACAGAGTGCTTTGATCTCCTGTGGGGCAGAATTCCCAGTGCATGGAGAAATCAGTCCCACAATGGCTCTTCCACCAAAAGGGGACAGCAGCCAGCAAGAGGAGAAGAATGAATTGGAGAGACTCAATGGATCTTCTGGAGCTCACACCTGGGAAATGTGTGTTCACCTGGGAAATGTGTGTTCACCTGGGAAATGTGTTCAGGGCTGGGTGATGCCACCAGGGCCAGGAGCAGCCCTGCTCTGGGTGGGCTCCCAGCCCTACACACACACACACAGTCACAGCTGGACCAGAGGTGTAGATCACATCAGGCCTGATCCGTGGAAATGTTTGCCTCCAGGTCAGTGATGTGGAAAATCTTGTTATCCAGATGGGAGCAGACTGAGGGAAGTCCTAATCTCAGCCTGCAGCTTCCTCAAGAGGGGAAGGGGAGCTCTGATCTCTTCTCTCTGGTGAACAGTGTCTCAACCCCACGGAAAGGCTGGAGCTGTGCCAGGGGAGCTTTAGGTTGGACATCAGGAGAAGGTTCTTCCCCTGGAGGGTGGTGGGGCACTGGACAGGCTCCCCATGGAGCCACCAAGCCTGACAGAGTTCCAGAAGGTTTTGGACAACTCTCTCAGACACAGAGTAGGATTTTTGAGTTTGGCCTGTGCAGGGGTAGGAGCTGGACTTGATGATCCTCCCAGCTCAGGATATTCCATGATTCTGCAGTGGTTAATGCTGCTACTTAACTCAGCTACATTTTTTCTCAATTCCTATTTCATATCCCTCACACTTGTGTCCATAGCCCTGTTGATCCCTTAGGAGCAAATTCTGTATTTATATACCTGCACAATTTTAATAAAAACTTCCTGGATCTCTCTGTGGGGTCTGGATATGTCTGGATCACATCTGGGAACTCAAGAGAAAGAAATACAGACTGCAGGGAGGAAAGCAGAGCATTTCCAAATGGCCATTTCCCACTCTTTCCTTTATTTGCCATGAGAACTGGAGGTGAAGTTTTGGGGCTGTCGATGTCTTTCCTTTCCTGAGTCGTTTCATTTAATGAACCCTAAACACATCAGTTGGAAGGGCTGACATATGAGACCTGTCAGAGTGAGATCTGAGCAAGGCAACTGAGAAATGGTGGCATCAGTCAAGGAAACTGGTTATTTCAACATCCTTCTCAGGGCTTCTTTATTTTCCTGTTCATTTATCTGCTCCAGGGAAAATAGATGGAGAGGGGGAAAGAGACAAACAGAACATCTTTGCTTGGATCAACAAAGCCTCTGTTCCACCAACACCCAGATGGAATGGTCTAATGGGGGGTGGAAATGAAGATTAAAAGGTATTTTTGACACAAATAGTAGGTTAGAAATACAGGAAGATTGGTCAGTCTTTGCAAGGCTCTGTGGATTTATTAGAGCACCGAGGGGTGTCAGCATTCTGGGAGTGTGGAGAGCAAATCTACTGCAAAGCTTAGCATCTCAGGAGGAAATAATTTGCTACTGATCCTGTGAACAGCCAAGATTAGATTAGGTAAGAATTCAGTTTTTTCCAAAACAAATACAAGGATGCAACACCTGCCATTTTCTCTTTACTGATTTACTGGTGAATTTTGCTTTGCTCATACAGATAAAATGAATTCTAGAGGAAGATTACAGCTTCCTAAGCAAGATGCCAGAGTAAATTGAAAGCTACATAAAATAATCTTGGGTTTGCTTGTTCTACACTTATTATTATTTATTTATCATCTTCTTAGCAGCCTGGTATTTATTAGCCATAAATCCTTCTAGAATTTCCCATTTCTGTATTATTTGTGCCTCATTTGTAGCTGCAAATTTCAGAAAAAATACTGTTCCTGCATGAGGGGGAAGGTCTAGATGTGAATCCAGGGGATTCCTCCCACACCCAAGGGAATTTTTTGTCCTGATATTCCTTCTCTCAGCCTCTTGCTTTGCCTGAATTTTAATCAAGCACAGACAAGGCCAGATTTTGAACCTGGGGAGTCAGAGCATCTTCTTCAGGCTGCTGCACTTTTCTCCTGGGAGGAAGATTTCAAAGATCAATTTTTGGATGGTTAAAATTTAGTGGCACAAAGCACAGATGCAGTCACTGCTCCAGAATCCCAGGAGGGGATTCTCTGGGGTTTTTTAAATATAAGAGTAGCAAACTTGTATTTGTTTGTCATCTACCCTCAGCTTCAGAGGGTTTGAAGGAATTTTTGCTACAGAAAAAAAAAGGAAGTTGCCTTTCTTTTAGACAGATACAGGGTGGAAACAAATTCAGTTCCAAAACTGGCTGTTTGGGGAAATTCTGAGATTTTTAAAAATGCCAATAGGCTGCATTGAAACCTTGATGGCAGCAATTCTTCTGTGGGAAATCCTGACTGTAACTGACTTACCTGATCTGTGAGCACTGTCAGCTGATCAGAAACCTCTGACAGCTCTCTCTGATCAATCCATAATAATCCATCCTTCTTCAAAATAGATGCCCAGGAGGAACCAGTACCTGTCTGATCCATTTGAATTAGGGCAGAAATTAAATGGAGATCATCACTGGGACCATATGAAATTTTACAGACAAAGAAATAAACTATTAATAGCTTGTTTAAAGAAAAAGAATGAAAAAAATCCCACTAATGAATGGAGATTAATAATGATCAGAATTTCCTTTTGGGAAAAGATCCATTTAAGAAAAATCAATAATTGTTAAGAAACTAATCAACAGAAAAAGAAATGCAGCATTTTATTGAGAGAGAACTTTCAATTTTCATGTCTTCCAGATGCAAAATTTGCATAATATTTACTGAATGTCAAGTCCAGCTGGTGAAGAATTGAACTCTTGACTGATTTCACACCCAAGAGAAGATAAATCTCTTTTACCTCTGCCTTTGCCTGTGTTAAACTGAGCAATGAAAACTAAAAGTTTTCCCATTTGAACACTGCCTGCCAGATTAGAGCATAATAAAGCAGCCCACTATTTGTACACTTCGCAGAGATATTAAAAATACAATCCATAAAACCAACGAATTATCTGCAGGACACTTCTTGCTGATTAGGTTTTATCAATTTTCCTGGACATACCAACTTTCCACAGAGGCTCCTCAAGATTAAATTGTCTTTTTCTTTGGGGATTCAGAGCAAATAATTCAAGACTGTATATTTTCAAATAAAATGCTCAGCCAAACTCCAGAGAAGGCAGGTGGAATATTCTAACCAGACTAAACACTGTACGCAGAGAGCAAACACCACCTCAGAGGGGAAACCAGCACTTCACGTGTCCAAACCAGTCTGACAGGCTTTTGGAGAAAATTTTCATAGATTTTCCAACTATTTCACAAGCTGCCTTTCTGTATTACTGGTCATGAAGCTTCATTTGTAATATTTAATCAATTTCCAGAGGAGAATTATTTTTTCCTAGCTGAGGTACCTTTAAAAAAAGAAAAAAAAAAAAAAAGAAACTGAAAAAGAAACTTTAAAAAAAGTGTATTCTTTCTAACCTTGTACAGGTTTCTTTAGAAGACACAATGGGAATGAAAAAAAAGAAATAAAAAATAAAGAAAACCATTCAATTGTAACTCTTTTCATAGCTTTGGTTCTGTCCCATTCAGCCTTGTGGGGGAAGTGTCTCTGTTCAAGGTCTCTCAGTGACTAATTTCACATCCAGCCTCTGACTAACATGGACTTTATTATCTGATGTGATGACACAAACCTTTTCCCCAAATATTGATCTGACACGGAGAGCAAGGGGAATGTGGACTTTGTTTCTCCATGCAGTCCCAGCAATGAATTAAAACTTGCTTTGTGCCATATGTGAAACATTTTCAATTTTTTTTTCTTCAGAAATCCTGTGGAGTCTTAATTTTTTTTTTTTTTGGTTAAGGTTGGGATTAAATGTGTGAGATGTTGGGACTCAGATGTTTATCAGCTCTTATTTATATTACAGTTTCACAAACTGTGAGTTTTAATAGCATTTCACTCTAACAAACTAAAAATGGAGCCCCATCTTTTTTTCTCTACAAGGTTTTTAAAGAATAAACTGTTTAATTAAGAAATGACATCTTAATTATTTTTACTTTTAACCCAATAACTAACTACTTGTGTCTCACAATGTGGGCTTTTTTATCCAATTACACAACACAATGTAAACTTATGAAGAAGAAGAAGAAGAAGAAGAAGAAGAAGAAGAAGAAGAAAGAAGAAAGAAGAAAGAAGAAAGAAGAAAGAAGAAGAAGAAGAAGAAGAAGAAGAAGAAGAAGAAGAAGAAGAAGAAGAAGAAGAAGCAGCAGCCTCCACCCCAAAACCTCCCTCTTGCTTTATATCCATTCCCATATTCTAAACCCTTAAACTCTGAGTTTCCCACCCTGTGGTATCACACACTTCTATCCAAACTCCACACCAACAATCCCAGTTCTGCCATTCCATTCTGGAAGCTTCTCCACGGCCTCAGGTCAATGCAGTGTTCTCTGGGGGGGTCAGTGCCTGGCAGCACAGAAATCTGAAATTCTCAGCAGCCAGGGCTCCAACAAAATCCAAGGGCAGCCTGGAAGAAATAACATCAGAGTTCTCCTGGACTGTCTCCCTGATTAAACTTCTCTTTGTTTTTTGGCTTTATTTTGCAATAAATTCCGACTTTTTGATTTATAGAGGAAAAGACAAATAAAATGTGAATCCATTTTTTATGGCTCAAAAATTTGTTGTCATTGCACTGTGAAGCATTTGGGGCTGCATCAGTTAACTTTAGGAACTGCATTTCCTTTAAATTGCCTTCTTCCAACCAGGAAGAGAACACTTCAGAAGAGTCAATATTTTCCCTGCCCTAATGATCATATTTCTTCTAACCTTATTATATCACTGTTATCCCATTTTAAATGAGCTGGATAGAAGAGGAGTAAGTTTAGCCAGAGGTTGGCTCTTTATTCTGCTTGATTGATTTTTATGTACCTGCTTATATTTTGCTTCAAATCAGCTCGTTGTAACTCACTGGCCCAGTGAAGGAATTCTTGATTTTTCCCTTTCACCAATAAAAAGAAAATTGCTTTAAAGGCTTCAGGGCCATAACTCAACCCCCAGAATTTTCATGTCCTCACATCTGGGTTGCTCTGGTGACTGATAGGATGTCATAGCCTAATTACAAATAAGCATTGAAAAATGCAGCAGCAAACTCAAATAATTTTTAAATGAGACTCACAGAGCATAATCCCCATCATTTCTAGCTCTGCTTGTAAAAGGTTTTATGATCATTTGGCTTTTGCAGCATTGTTTACATTGGAAAATGGTGTGGACTTGATAGCAAAATACTGAAACTGAAAACCATTTATTTTTAAATCCTCAAAGGCCATTTCATGCCTCTTTGTGTCCTTGTTGGACATGATTAGATTGAAAACATCCGACAGCCTTCTGAAAAGTGCCACCAGCCAAATCCAAATCCAAATCCAAATCCAAATCCAAATCTAAATCCAAATCCAAATCCAAATCCAAATCCAAATCCAAATCCAGTCTGTTTTTCCACATTTCAAGTTATAATTACAGATGTACATCCATAGTTGAAAAAGCTCTTTTTTGCTGTGGTTTTCAAAAAGAAAGCAGAGGAAAAAGCTAAATGGAATTTAAAAAAAAAATTGGTTTGATAATTTATTCCAAAAGAAAAACTATTAACCTATGAAAAATCAAAAAAAAATTTTTTTGAGGTTTATTTTTATCTCTTTTCTCTATTTTTAACACTCACATGCATTAAGGTTTGCAATATATTTATTGTAGTATTATTATATACCTATTTTATTATAAATTTATGTTGATAAACAGGTCTCTCATTATTTATCAGCTATTCATTGGAGTACATAAAAATATGAGTAAATGGTTTTTCAAACAAATTTGTTCTTGGTTTCCAAAATTTTCATTTATGCCTCTGAAATAAAGAGACAATGTAATCCATGAATTAAGTGCTATTTCATTGGCCTTTTTTTTACTATTATTTATTTGCATTATTATGAAATTATTGATCTGATGTTATTTTACTTCAGGACATGTCTAAAGAGGTGGTTGGGCTTTTATAATTATTTCATTTTGGTGTGAGGACTGTTTCTGATATTAGAGAAGAAAATAATGATAATAATGATAATGATAATAATAATGATCATGACAATAGGCATGATGATAATGTTAAAATGATGACAATAATTATGATGATGATTCACAGTTAGCTTTTACTTATTAATTATGCACAAAAGCCGTGAAAATCTCATGTGATTTGACCCCAAGTGTTTAAAATAATAAATGTTTTATTAGATAAAAGGCTAGAGCTGTCTCAGAGATTGAGACACCTCTGTTTTGTCCCTGGCTTTGCTTTTTTCTGGTTCAATCATCTTGAGGAAAAAAATTGAGTCCACTGGTGGCCCTACATTTTTACATGTTTTTTTTCTCAGAACATCAAAATTTCAGATAATTTGTTCTTTGGGACCAGATCAGTGCCATAATTTATGGTCACAGAGCACTTAGCACAAGTGACTTCAGCCTGGAGCTTTGAGGAGTTTCAGCAGCACAGCAGATAAATAATAATGGGATGGAGCCTCAAACAGGGAAAATGCCCATTGGCTCCAAGGTGACAATATGGATGTGATGCCTCAGGTTTAGCTTTTATATTTTCACATTCTGTGCTGCTTTAGTGTGTGGGTCTGGGCTCACATCAGGGGATGCTGAGCTCTGTGCACAGAGCAGGGAGACAAAACAATTCCTGCTCCAGCTGGGCACCAAGGACAAATGAGCCAAATCTCAGGCCAGGAGCACAAACCCCGTGGGCTGGAGAGAGAAAAACAAGCAGGGTGGGACTGCAGGGGCTAAAGCTGGGATGGGACAATGAACTGCAAGGTGCAAATGGAGCAGAGCTGATCCCAGGGAGAGACCCCGTGCCCGGCCGGGCATTTTGGGGCCATTTTGGGTCATCTTGGGTGCAGCCCTGGGTGGGCTCTGGTGCTGCCCAAGGTGCATCCATGGAGGAGATCCTTTGGATAAATCCCTGCTTTATTCTTTAGCTCTGTCCTGTGTCTGTTCCAGGTCAGCCTGCACAAGGCATCAAATGAAAAGAGTTAACTGTTCCCAGCTTTCTATCCTGGGAGGGGATCAGGAGATATTCTGGGGCTGTTCCTGGAAAAGGGTTCAGAACAAATGTGCAGGTGTCTGCCCTTCACGTGAGGTGGAAATAAAGGCTGTTGATGTCCACCTGTGCTTTCTTTAGGAGATGGGATGAAGGAGTTTCTGTCTTTGAGGCATCTGAAGTGGGAAGTCACTCTTTACCCCCATTCCATCCCTGTCCCGAAGTTCTCTGAGTGCTGAAGAGATGAAGGAACTTTATTTGCCAGTTTTAATCAGAAGGCATCCACTGCTAAAAAACCAGCTGAGAAGTTCTTGCAAATACTCACAGAATTGTCAAGGTTGGAAAAGATCGCTAAGACCAACGAGCCCAACCCTTCACTCAACACCACCCTGGCCACCACTAAATCATGTCCCTAGTGCCACATCCAGTTTTTCAAAATAAAATAAAATAAAATAATAAAATAAAATAAAATAAAATAAAATAAAATAAAATAAAATAAAATAAAATAAAATAAAATAAAAATAATAAAAAAATAACTATAACTATAACTATAACTATAACTATAACTATAACTATAAATATAAATATAAATATAAATATAAATATAAATATAAATATAAATATTAAATATAAATATAAATATAAATATAAATATAGATATAAATATAAATTAAAAATAAAAATAAATAAAAAAATAAAAATAATAAATAAAAAATAAAACACCACTCCCAAAGATGGTGATTCCACCACTTTCTTGGGCAGCCTGCTCTGATCCTGAAGCCTCTCCATTTCCAACAAGTTGCTTCCCATTATTGGGAGTCATGAACTGGGACTCAACTCAGCAAGATATTTTCTTTTACTTAATTTGGGTTTAATTAAAAAAGAAAAAAATCCCACATGTTGGTAATTTTATTTCTAAGAAATCCATGTGTTTTCTGAACTAATCAGATTAGATAATTTTTAATAGTCTGGTAACACCTGAGTAGCCTGGGAGTGCTTGGCCTTAGACAAAGATTTCCACAAACACAGCATGGCCATGGCTGCCCTCAGGATATTTTAGTGCAGGTGGATGTTGAGTCTTAAATTGTTTTTGTCAGGGTCAGGATTAAATGTGTGAGATGGAATTTCTTGTTGGGACTCAGATGTTTATCAGTTCTTATCTATGCCACAGTCTCACAAATCCTGAGCTCTGCAGCACTTCACTCTCACAAACTAAAAATGCAGCCCCATCTCTCTCTCTACAAGGCCTTTGAAAGATCAACTGTCCAATTAAGAAATGACACCTCAATTATTTTGACTTTTAACCCAATAACCAACCACCCATGGCTGCAATGGGGACTTTTTATCCAATTACACAAAACGACCCAAACCCATGGAGGAGAAGAAGAAGAAGGAGGAGAAGGAGAAGAAGGTGAAGAAGGAGCAGCCTCCACCCTAAAACCTCCATCTTGCTTTATATCCATTCCTATACTCTAAACCCTTAAACTCTGAGTTTCCCACCCTGTGATATCACACACTTCTATCCAAACTCCACACCCACAATCCCAGTTCTGCCATTCCATTCTGGAAGCTTCTCCACGGCCTCAGGTCAATGCAGTGTTCTCTTGGGGGTCAGTGCCTGGCAGCACAGAAATCTGAAATTCTCAGCAGCCAGGGCTCCAACAGGTGAACAAGGGGGAACAAGGTGAGGTTAAAAGCTGAAGTGAATCAAGGTCACCTGGACCCAGATTCAGTCACTTCAAAATGTGATTTTTTTTAAGTTCCAGTGTTTCAGCTCAGTAGCCAAGTGGCCACTATTGGCAGTCAATGAGCATCAAGGCCAGACAGACAATGAGAGAATTTACCTTCAATTTTAAGTTTTTGCTTTAGATTGAGCTGATGTTTTTTATCTCTTGCTGATAACACCATTTAGATGTCCCATTGGGTGTTTACAGAGCATTCGCACCTACAGATGCTTGCATTTAAATATCTGAATTCCTTCAATGGCTCCATTTCAGTAGACCCATATGAGGTTTCCCAACCTTGAAAATATTTTGCTTAATTAACCTGATTTTTATAAAGCATGTTTGTTTTGGTTTTATTTTTAAACCTTTGAATTAAACAACCTTATTCCTCCATCTTTGCATTACTTTACAATTTCTTGAGGGATTACATGAAGAATTCAATGAGTCTTTTCTACCTCTCTGCTTCAGACCTAGGGATAAACATTCCTTGTACCTTCTGGAATTCTCAGTCTCCAATTCCTTCCTGTTACCAGAATTTTTAATTTAGTTTTATTTTCAGAGTCATTTCTATGGCTTTATAAACAAAATACAACAGAATCTCAGGAGGTGTGTATAAGAGTATTTATAACATGGAAATGACTTTTAGTAAAGCAAAAATAAGATTATGACCATTGCCAGCCATAACGATGTATTGAGTGAACTTTTTACAGAGAGTCCCACCACAAAAAGAGGTGGCAAGGCAGGAATAAATTCCTAGCAGTGACACTTTCTTCTGTGCACTGCTGCTTTGGATTTAAGCCCATCAAACCCTCATGTATTTTGACAGGCCTGACGTGGTTAATCACAAGCATGATTTGAGGAGTTTCAGACTCAAAAGAAATGTAATTAGAAGCTACTACAGGATAAGAATGCTTTCCTGTGGTGTATCAAGGTAGTAAAGGCTGCTGACAAGTTGACATGGAAAGATCTCACTTCTATTTTAAAAATAAATGTGCTAACTCCTAAATATCAGTTCTTAATCATTTAAACTACACAGCCCTTTGTGTGCTTAATAGGATGAAAAATGCAATAAAAATGCCACCCTGAGAAAGCAGCTGCCTCTCAGCATCACTAATGACAGCATCAGCTGCTTGTGGGCCCTGACTCTTCTGGGGGGAAGCAGGGAGAGATTATTTCTTTCAAATTCATTAAAAGGCTCAATTATATCTTAATTAAGCCTATTAGTTTCTCCCTTTGGGGGACAGCCTCACATTTCCACTGGAGGCAAGGAACAGATATCATGCCTTCCTTTGTTCCCCACCCCCTGTGCTAAATTACATACAATAAAAAATGGCAGCAACACCACACCTGGTGCTTTTATTCCATCAGCATCTCTTGGCTGTGCCCTTCTGGGCCACAGTCATTTTCAAACCTGACAATAACCATGGAATGTTTGAGTTGGCCTCAGAAATTTATTTGTTGTTGTTGTTGTCTGTGATATACCTCAGCATTTGGGTTTGAATAGTTTCATTAGGCTTCAAAAAAAAACTCAGGAAAAATTACAGTTGTTTGTCTTGGGTCAGCATTGAGTTGCAAGTTTATACAAGTCAAGGATTTATAACAAACTCTACAAGCTCCTGTGTTTCTCCTTCCTTCCTTCCTTCCTTCCTTCCTTCCTTCCTTCCTTCCTTCCTTCCTTCCTTCCTTCCTTCCTTCCTTCCTTCCTTCCTTCCTTCCTTCCTTCCTTCCTTCCTTCCTTCCTTCCTTCCTTCCTTCCTTCCTTCCTTCCTTCCTTCCTTCCTTCCTTCCTTCCTTCCTTCCTTCCTTCCTTCCTTCCTTCCTTCCTTCCTTCCTTCCTTCCTTCCTCCCTCCCTCCCTCCCTCCCTCCCTCCCTAGGTTAGGATCTCATGTAAATAAAACCAACAGGAAAACAAGCACTGGCTACATCTTCAACAATTCTAGATATTCCTGATCATTTCTCTTTACTAGGAAATAAAAATAATCCCTTGTATTTGCTTTCAAAACACCTGGCAAGGTGGATTTTCTCTCTTCTTTTTCCTTCACAGCCTTTGTGGTCCCATAAAAGATTCCATCATCTCCCTGGATAGTGTTTGGAATTCAAAGAAATTGAAAGAGGCGTTCAGGTATAAAAGGAGCTTGTATTCAAATGGGCAGATGAAGTTGTGGAGAAAGGGCAAAGAAGGGAAATATTTTGTGCTAAGTACATTGATCCGAGCTGTAGTTCTTCAGAAAGAAATCTTGTAGATTTGAATATTTGGGTTTCTTCCTCTTTTGTCCGGTGTCAGAGTTACGGGTTTAGATCAGAACAGAAAAAAAATTTAAATATTTTGGAAAATGGAAGCATTAAGAATAAAAGGTAAATGCAGGCAAAAGGAAAGGAGGATTTTATTTAGAGATCAGTTACAGTCCAGTTTTTTCCTTTCCTTCCTCTCACTTTTTCTCATTTTAGCAGTTTTAAAATGCACTCTGTGAATTCAGACTATTTCTGAGGTTTTGTTTGGGATTTCTGGGCTCTGGTTTACATGTATGTTCCAGATTGCAAGGCAAGATGGATTCTGTTCCCATCTCTATGGCAGTTGTCCTTTGTCAAGTGGGCAGTTTGCCTTATCTCTCTCTGAGTGATCACAATCACTCCTCCCTGGGCAGGGGACATCTGCTGATAACAGGCCATTGAATGTCACTGCATGGCTGATAAGAGCTACAGCATCCCATTGGGAGATGTGAGCCCAGAGGGAGGAGCCAAGCATTCCTACCTGGATATAATCTGGAGATTCTGGAACACCAGCACAGTTTATCCACTGGATTCCCCAGAGGAGCAGCAGCTGCCTCTGCCCCTGGATCTTCAGAGGAAGAATACACCCCTTTCCTACAGGAACCCCCTGCTCCACCAGAACCACCCCTGACACTGCAGGAGGGCTGCAGCCACTTTTCCAACTGGACTGCTGCCAACACCCTGACCCACAGGGTGTCAGGTTGAGTTCTGACTCTGTCGGTGTTGTTTTGGTTCACTGCATTGTTTATTTTATCCTTTTATTTTTCTTCCCTATTAAAGAACTGTTATTCCTGCTCCCATATTTTTGGCCTGAGAGCCCCTTAATTTAAAATTCATAGCAATTCAGAGGGGTGGAGAGGGTTTGCATTCTCCATTCCAAGGGAGGCTCCTGCCTTCCTTAGCAGACACCTGTCTTTCCAAACCAAGACAATGTAGAAAGGTTGGGTGAGATGAATCCCCCTTCCAGCTCAGACACAGCTCTGCTCCTCCAGCCTTTGCCTTCCTCTGGAGATTTTAGGTAAACCCAAGATCCATTTAGAATTGTTCAGTTCCCAAAATGAGGCAAAATCAGGTTCTTTGAGCCTGATGTAACTGACGGATTATGGTCAGAGGAGAAACAGAGTGACTGTAAGGAAAAAAAAAAAAAGAGTAGTACTGCAGTGTATTATGTTTAATTTTTTGATTTTAAACATGTCCAGAGGCAATTCAGTGCCTGGAATGGCCATTCCATGGCTACACCTCTGAGCAGCCATTGTGTACACAGAGGGAAGCAGGAATTGCACATTTATTTAAAGGATTTGTTGATGTTAAGGCCCAAAAAGATCATCACAAGCCTCAGGTTTGATCCAGAGCAGAGAGCACTCACTCACTTAGGGCTGGAGTTCATATTTTTATATTTGAAATATGGCATATAGTGCAGGAATCCTCAGTTTTACTCCTTCCTTTCTATTTCTGCCTCTAAGTTTATGTATGAAATGTTCTTTCAAACACTGAGAAGTGCAAGCTTTGCACTTTTGCCTTTGCTTGTAATAAAATCCAGCACCATTCTGGTGCTGCTGGGAATTCTGCTCTTCCTCAAACCCTCAGCTGCTCTGGCTCAACCCTTGGGTGTGTAAACCAACATGCCTGTAAAGCATTTGTCATTCAGTTTATTTTAATTTTTAGAATTTTAATTTATTTATTTTATTTTAATTTTTTTTTTCAAAAAAGAAAATCAATATTTCTCCAAATGATATATCAATACATGAAAACACCTGGAAGCTGTAATACTTTTCCCATGTATTCAGTAACAGGATTTTGGTTATTCCATTGCAAGAAATGTCTTTTCATAGAGTTATTTCTATATTAGTGACTTCAAAAGAGGCAAGGAATATTGAAGGGTGTAAATTTATTGGTTTATTTGTGAAGTTTTAAGATTTTCCCCAGTGTGAGGAACAGCCCTTCTGGGTGAGCAGACTCCAGCAACACCCCCAAAACACTCCCTGGGTATGGTTCAGGATTTCCAGTGCTGCAGGAGCCATTCCGAACAGGCAGTTTGTGTTTGGAATTGTTGGTTTTAGTGCTTTTTTAAGTGATTTTATTCTTTAGTTTTAAAGATGAGAGTGTCTGCATGTATTTGGCCTAAAAACCAGAAAATCTCTTGATTTAACTGGACATTTGAAGCTATGAAATATCTAAGAGGTGTAAGCAGATAGCTCTGCTTCCTGGGGGTTGGGGTAATTATGAAATCAGAGTGTATTTAAGCCACAAATTCCCTGCCAAGGGTCTTAAACGTGGGTGTTGGTAAAGGATCCTCTATGTTAAATTTATTTAAATTTATTTAACATATATTATTAGAGTGTTATGTATGCTAAAACATAAAGCAAATTATTATATGCATTCCTGGCACAAAGTTTATTAAATCAGTGATGGAAATGGTGTAAATCTGCCCCATCTAGAGATGTGTAATCCAGATTTGCAGGGCCACCACCTCTAAAAATAACATTATTAGTCTTGTTTCTTTATGTTTACTACAGCAGCAGTTTGAAAACTTTCTTGTTAGGTGCCATTTCCTGTTCTGTTCCCTGAAAAGTGACCATTCATAGAAATTAGAAGCAAAATATACTGTCAAAACCAGCTTTTCTATTTCCATTTTAAAGAGGAGAAATGAGGCCAATAGGGACTAATTATTTATCCAATGGAGCCTGGAACAATAGTTGTTAGTTTGATTAATTATTGGCAATTAGAAAGTAATTTTAATGTAATTTTTTGCTTCTTGGCGTTGCTGTCAAGAAAAAAATCCCTGTAGGGAAACAGACAAGGATCTGCAAAGTGGGTTAATGATTAGTCCTGGGTCTGTAGAAATTTAGATTTTTATTGGGATTTTATTGCTATTTTCACAACAGCTGCTCAGTGCTGGCCTGTGGAATGAAGAAGTGCCCTTCCTTATTTTAAATATTTTTATGTATTTTAAAATATTTTAAATTTCTGTGTCAGGGATATTATCTCCCCTCCTCTGGAGAAGCCACCTGTCCATGCTGGCTGTACCTGGACTTCCATCTTACACAAACCTGCTCATTTTACATGGCTCCATTTGGGTGTTGAATCCCATCCAGTGCCCATGGGTTTGCAGTTTGCATTCTATCCTCTTTCATGCCCTCAGGACTTCCTGGTTTTTTATTTTTCCACTGCAATAATCTAGTGGCAGCTGGGAGGATTCATCCCAGGTTATATTGGCAGCCCAAGGCAGGTGGCAAAACTGCCTGGAAAAAGAGAATCTCCCTTAGAGATCAAATGAGAAGAGACACATCTGACTCTGGCTCCCCTGGAGGAATTTCTGTTTCTCTTCACTAAAGAGACCAGGGGAAAAAAAATCTATGCTTAACCCTGATGTTTCAGATTGTGAGAAGTTATGGAAATGTGTATAAATTTTGCGGTATTAGAAAACCGAATAAATGTATTTGAATTATTTAATCCAATGTCCCAAATTACCACAGGGCCATGCTATTTTTTCCTACATGAGAAGGTGTATAAAAATTTAAGCATGTTCTGCTTTTTTTCCTTTCGTTTTTGGCACTATGTTCTTTTGAATTTCATATCAAACAGCATCAAAATACTACTTGTCATCCATATGTATCACTATAATAATAGAATAAGCAGAACTTCTCCAAAGAACTTGGAGAAGTAGGAAAGCAGTTGCTTTGTTTCCAATAACAGATGTAACAACCCTTCCATAAACTTTCAGCCTGAGATATAATAAGATTATAACAGTGAAAAATAAAAGTTTTTCCAGAAAAGTCCAAAAGTCCAAAGTCGTGTTTTTTTGTTTTTTTGTGATTTTGTTTTTGTTGTTGTTGGGTTTGGGATTTTTTGGTGGTTTTGTTTTTGGTTTGGGGTTTTTTTTTTTGTTTTGTTTTTGGTTTGGGTTTTGTTTTTGGTTTTGGTTTTTTCTGGCAGTGAACAATGGTAAAACTTTTCTCTTTAACCTGCAGTAAAATCCTCTGGAGCTGCAGCAGGTGAGCTCTGCCACTGAAATATCTTCCAGGTAGTTTGGTGTCAGATGGACTCCTGCCCAAAAACTGGGAGGAAAATTTGCTCTGCTTCCAAAACAAACTCGTTCTCGCTGGGAGAAGTCACACAAAAGAAGAGTTTTCATCTTTCATGAACTCACCCGGGTGAGGTCAGGAACTGGCAGTGAAAAGGGGAACACACCTGTGTTGGAAAAGGGAGCTCTCAATGTGCTGCTCAAAGGATTTAGAACCAACAGGACAAAAGGGGATTGTCTGCAGCATTCCAGTGTGGAAAAGCACATTCCAACCCCTGCCCTGAGCACGGGGCTGATCCACCCCAGGACTCTGCTGGAGGGCAGCTGGACGATGTTTTTATTGTTCCTTGTGCAGGCTGCCCTAGAGCAGAGGCTGGACAGAGCTAAAGAATAAAGCAGGGATTTATCCAAAGGATCTCCTCCATGGATGCACCTTGGGCAGCACCAGAGCCCAGCCAGGGCTGCACCCAAGATGAACCAAAATGGCCCCAAAATGCCCGGCCGGGCACGGGGTCTCTCCCTGGGATCAGCTCTGCTCCATTTGCACCTTGCAGTTCATTGTCCCATCCCAGCTTCAGCCCCTGCAGTCCCACCCTGCTTGTTTTTCTCTCTCCAGCCCACGGGGTTTGTGCTCCTGGCCTGAGATTTGGCTCATTTGTCCTTGGTGCCCAGCTGGAGCAGGAATTGTTTTGTCTCCCTGCTCTGTGCACAGAGCTCAGCATCCCCTGATGTGAGCCCAGATCCACACACTAAAGCAGCACAGAATGTGAAAATATAAAAGATAAACCTGAGGCATCATTCTGCTTTGGGCAACCAACTGATAGGGACACCTCGTTAATTAACCAAGTGTTACAGGCCCATCCAGAAGGGAACTCAGAGACTTGAGGGTTTCTTTTATCCTAAATCAGTATCACAAGGTGTTTGTTCCTTCCACATCCAGTGCAGGACTCCAGGCTTTTGCCCTAAAGCCAGGGTGATCATGACCTCATCCTGTGTCTTTCAGGACCCTTGGTCTCTTCATCAAGGCATCCAGTTCCACTCCTGACCCTAAAGACATCCTAAAAATCCCACCCTGTGCCTGGGAGCATTGCACAAGCATTTCTGGAATTCTTGCACCCTTGGGGCTGTGACCATTCCCTGGGGAGCCTGTTCAGTGCCTGACCATCCCCTGGGGGAAGAACCTTTTCCTGATCTCCAACACAAAACTCCTCTGCCGCAGCTTTGTGCCATTTCCACTCCTGGCACTTCCACTTCAGACCCTTGATCTGCTTGTGGAAAATCAGCTCTGCTCAACAGGGCTGGGCTGTGCACCTACCCAGCTCTTTCCCTGAATTCTGCTCCTCGGATGTGCCTTTGAACCCTGAATTCTGCTCCTTACACGTCCAATGGAACCCCAAATACCAAGGCTGGCCTCTTCCTGAAAGCCCAAAAAGAAGAAAAACTTTAGACAAATGGAATCAGCCTCTTCCTTTGGTGTCTGGAATGCTTTGGATGTTAAATCCACTTGGGTGAGCACCCACTGACCTGTCCCTCTGGATTTAGGGTCCTGAGATGCTTTGCTGTGGAGTTTGAGGCATCCAAGCAGATTTTGGAGTTGTTTGTTCTGTCTGTGTGCAGCTGGTGATACTTCAGAGGTTTTTGTCTTTCTCAAACCAGGCTCTTCTCTAAGAAGTGACAAAAAAGTCACATCTGACAAAAAAGTTGCCCTTTCATCCCCTTAAGATTTTAATGCCATCTTTCCCAAAAGCAGCATAAGAGAAAAAAAGGTGAAAGGCATTAATTTTTTTTTTAACATGAGTAGGGCAACAAATTTTCTCTTACTGTTGTTCTCAGAGAAGGATTTATTTTTAGTTTTTAAAAATTCATTTAAAAGGGAGAAATCATCATGAGGCAGAAATGGGAACTGGACCATTTCAGCCCACACTTGTTAATTTTGCAAAGTTATAAGCTATGAAATATGGGCTGATATGAATAAAATTATTGGGCAGCTGTAACTGTGAACATTGTGACCATCCCTACCTGTGATAAAAATGTAAAAGTGAAATAAAATTCTCCTCATCTGCTCCACCAAGAGTTAATTTTCAAGATGGTCAAATATTTCAAAATACTGAACTAAAAATAGCAGTGTTCCTGTAAGTTGTTTAAACTGCTGGAAAAGCTCAGGCTGTAAGAACAGGGTGAAGCCTCTCACATGAGCACAAATTCAAACATGTACAGTCATTTCTTTGAATTAAACTATTTAGAAAAAAAGGAAAAACAAAAAGAAAACCAGAGCTGCTATGCTGTTTGATCAGCTGGGCTCATGTTACCAGTGGATGTTTGGCTTGAGCACTGTGGGTACCAAGCTGAACAATTGCAATGTTTATCACACTGTTAATAAAAATATTTCTTAATAGGGCTTCTTATTTTGATGTTTCACTTAAAAAAAAAAAAAATAAAATTGGAGTCCTAGTAAAGGAATCCTGCTTGCAGGTACTATGTTGTCTCTTTTCCAAAATGTTATCTCCTTCCATTTGAGGAATAGTGGAAGGGATGCACGAACTGGGCTTTGCCCCTGGCATTTGCTTCTACTTTTTACAGCAGTTATTCTCCATGTAAGGAAGGAATCAAGTATTTTCCTTACAGAAAGCATAAAAGCAAGTAAATAAGGAGAAATTCAATTAAAAACCCAGAAAGACAAACAGAACAAACACCAAATGAATTGGTGGAGTCATAAAGCAAAAAAGAACTGAGATCTTTATCACACAAGAAGTTACACTCAGAGCAAACAGCCTGCAATGGGCAAGGATGAAATCATAAAGGTGAAATTCTATAAATTTGCCTTAAACTGTTCAGTTTTTAGCATCAGCCATGACAATTTGCATTTTCAGCATCTGCCTTTGTTGGAATGATTCCCTTTTAGGAAATGCTTCTATTTCCACAGCATAAATACTTGAGCATAGAATTAAAACCCCCTAATTATTAGGTAGCTGTGGTGAATTTTGGCTTGGATAAAACCACATGAATCACATTTGGTATCTTTTGCCATTCTTTCCATAAATAGAGAAGCGGGTCCTGAGGTCCATGGGCTTTTACCAGACGGTTTGCATGGGATATTTTGCACATTCCTGAAGAAGGAATTTGCCTCTCTTTATCTTGGTTGGTCTTTCAAGACCAGCCTCATGTGCTGGCCTAGATGTGAACCCTTCTCTCCCCATCTGTGCCTCTCCTGCCTCACAGCAGTTCAACAGCTGCTCCACGAGAGCCAGTGCCAAGGCTCCTTCCAGCTTTTCCTCCAACAGCTCCAGGGCTGGCCAAGGTTTGTCCAACAGCTCTGTCCTGTCAGAGAGCCAGCCCAGAGCACCACCAGGAGCTCTCCTGGGATGGGGAAGTGTTCTCCAGACCCTGCCTCCTGCACTGATTCCTCCTTGTTCAGGCTGCCCTAGAGCAGAGGCTGGACAGAGCTAAAGAATAAAGCAGGGATTTATCCAAAGGATCTCCTCCATGGATGCACCTGGGGCAGCACCAGAGCCCAGCCAGGGCTGCACCCAAGATGAACCAAAATGGCCCCAAAATGCCCGGCCGGGCACGGGGTCTCTCCCTGGGATCAGCTCTGCTCCATTTGCACCTTGCAGTTCATTGTCCCATCCCAGCTTCAGCCCCTGCAGTCCCACCCTGCTTGTTTTTCTCTCTGCAGCCCACGGGGTTTGTGCTCCTGGCCTGAGATTTGGCTCATTTGTCCTTGGTGCCCAGCTGGAGCAGGAATTGTTTTGTCTCCCTGCTCTGTGCACAGAGCTCACCATCCCCTGATGTGAGCACAGACCCACACACTAAAGCAGCTCAGAATGTGAAAATATAAAAGCTAAACCTGAGGCCTCACTCCATTTCCTAGCACAGGAATGGTGCTATCAATGTGCTTCCAACCCCTTTGCTCATCCTCCTCCTCTCAGGAGCTGTTGTTGGTGCATTTCTGCTCCTCAGCCTGGTCCATGCTTGGCTTGGGACCTCTGCTAATCATCCCTGATCCAGCCATGGGTGGGATAGGAGGTTGCTCAAAGCCAAATGATTTCCTCTTCTTGCTCACATAATTTAAAGCACATTTAATCACTTCCAGAGGCCTCAGTCATAGTGCTGCTCTTGGATGGGGTGGGATGTCCAAGGAGCAGGTTGTGCCACTCAGATTGAACTATTTTTTCACCTTTCTTGGTTTTTTTTACCTGATGCTGCATCTTGATCTGTCAGGAGAGATATTGTCTGTGTGTCAGCACTGCTCTGGCCATGTTAAAATATTTTTAAGTATTTTAAATGAAGTTTTGCCCCATTTACATGGCAAGCCAGATGTCACCGTTTGTAACTACATTGTCAAACGTTTCTTGATTAAAAATACTAAATCACCAGCCATTATATCTTAAATAAAGGGTTGTAGGATTTGAATTCTCATCCAAATCCAAGAATTACATTTGCAATACCTGTCCTTGAGACCAAACAAACCAAAAGAGCCAAAGGTGATTGCATGGTCAGATCTGAATGTCATGATAAGCCTGCAACACAAGGCAACAAAAATCAGAAATATCTAAACTGAAATACTACATATAAAAATTCTGGGGGAAAATAATCTACTTTTCCAACTCCTGTCCAAGAAGATAGATTGTGGCAGAGAACTGAAAAGTGTTCCTGGAAATGTCTTTCTCTGAGAAAGCACAGGTCTACTCTGAAGCCAGGGAGCAGCATAACAAATATGATTTCAGAATCTGTTATGTGGCTCAAGCTCAGGCACAAAAATCAATCCTATTGACTTCAGTGCATGTGGGAAAAGCAGGGCTGGAAATGGAGATAGGGACTGGGGTGGATCTCTCAGGGTCAAGGTTCACTCTTAAACCTCAGGTTGTCCTGCAGTGGAAACATTGAAAAATTATTTTGTCCCATCCAGTGTCCTTTAAAGAGATATCTCATATTTTGGATTCATCAGGGAATCTCTCTATCCCAGAACACTTTTAATCTGTCCTGGTTTTGTCCTGCCATGTGGCCATTCAAGCAGAGGAGTTGTCATTCAGGAATTTTCATTCATTCATTCCTCTCTGCCTTGTGGATTCACCACAGGAGAAATGAGAGAAAACCACTGAAATGTCTTGTTTAGTGCTTTGGATAACACAAACAAGGAAGCTCCACCAATTCCTTCTCTCTTTGCCCTCAGCTGACACAAAAGTAGCTACAACATAATTTCCACAGTCATAAAATTCTAAGTGAAGGCATAAATCCACCATGCAATAATTCATTTAAGGGACTAAGCAGTCTTAATAACCACTCTCTCATTTTAAAGTTTAATTATTTAAGAGTTTGTCTGTCAGAATAAACTCCCAAGTAAAATAATAACTGCAGCATCCAGTGACAATTGTTCAGTATTTTATAAACTGTTGAAGTTTTTAACAGTTATTGTACAAACTGTGGATGGCTGACAACACAGCATGTCAGGAGGTCTAGAGAATGTTGCAAAAGAGATCTATTATGGGACACTGCAAAAGTTCTGTATTTCAGATTTGCCAAGAGTTTTGTAGGAATTTATGAGCCCAAGAGAAGAAAGTCATGTAAAAGCCAGGTGGTTCATAAAATTATCTGTGTTAGGTTTTCTGCAGAGATGAGAGAGGGAGGCATCTCCAAAAGGTGATTTTTTGGCAGTTGTGAATGCTAAATTTCTGTCTGAAAATATTAGTAATGCTCTATTGATTATGTGGGGAATTTTTAAAACCAGATCTGAATAAATGCTTAACTTTGACATATTTGATTCTTTGGGTCTGAGAACAAAATTGCTGATGTGTGTCTGTAATTTATGACATTTTGGAGAATTCTGAGACTCAGTATCTCACTCTGACAAAGTGTTGCATTTATTCCTGTTGAGATTAACTTCATTTTTTAATTCTCAAAGAAGAGAATGCAGATAGTCATGCAGATAGTTCCTTTTTTCTGGTAACCCTTTTATCTACAGATACCACATGCAGGGGCAAAACACTTCAGCTTATTTTTATTTGCTGTGAGTGGAAGGAAGATCAGGAGAATGGATTCAGAGCTGGAGGTGTTCAACTGTTGCTGGGTAAAGGACATTCAAAATGCACAAGCAGAAAACAAACATTCTGGCACTCCAAAAAAAAAAAAAAAAAAGGGAGATTTCTTTTCTGGGAGGCATTTCAAAATCTCAAAAATAGTAAAAATGCTTTTGAATACACAGAATTCTAGAAAAAAAGGGGATCCAGTTCGTTTTATGGAATTATTCAAATCAAGGCAGGTATTTTCTTGAAACAAATGAAGCTTTGCTGACCCATGCAACACTCAGACCTCTTGGTGCTATTCCTGTAAATGTGGATGCACAAGCTGACCTTGATTAATTGTCCAGTGGAAATCCAAGGGGATTTCTTGTGAAATAGCATTGCCTGAAAAATAGGTGTATGAAGATTAGGTCTAAAAAAGAAAATCAAAGGAATTATTATACATCTATAGGGACATAAAAGCAAGAAAATAGCAGATTTAGGGTTAAATTTGTGAGTATTCTATTAAAGGTGAGGTGACATCAGCTCCAAAAAGCCAGAAAGTAAATACATTTTATAACTTTAACATAAATATGCATAGTGTCCAATTATGTGCACAATGCTCAGAAACAGGATGGAATTAATATTTAATTATTAGAACTTGCTATCAATTATTAAACATTTCCCCCACTGGAGATTTTTAAGGGCCAACTTACAACAGAAATTAAAAAATAACCAAATAGTTCTGAGTCACTGTCTGCCCAAACTAATATCTTCAGAGTGACTCATTCTGATGTATTTAGCCCATAAAATACCAGCATTTAAACTGTTCCTGAAAATACATTTATATCCCTTGGAATCAAAGTTTTGTCTTTAAACTCACTGTGAACTATAACACTTGTCTTAAAAAAGCCCATCAGTTGACCATTACAGACTCTTGCACAAGAGAAGATGGAAGATTTCTTGTAAAATTTATTTCCCCATTAATTACAGGGATTTGTCTTTTCCTGAATGAATCATTTCTACCTCATGGAGCCAGGTTCCCATAACATTTTTCAAGGCAGTTGAGGCAATCAGACAGCAAAGCACTTAAAATGTAAAATCTCTTTCTCAGAATTGCTTTTGTGTTTCCAATGAGTTTCCTTCCTTCTTACTGTGCAGTGCCCAAGGCAGAGTTTCACAGGATGGTGGAATGGTTTGGGTTGGAAGGGGCATCCAAAATCATCCCATCCCACCCTCTGCCATGGGCAGGGACACCTTCCACTGTCCCAGGCTGCTCCAAGCCCTGTCCAAGCTGGCCTTGGGCACTTCCAGAGATGGAGCAGCCAACAGCTTCTCTGAGCACCCTGTGCCAGGGCCTCCCCACCCTCACAGAGAAGAATTTCTACCCAATATCCCATCCAACCCTGTCCTCATTGAGTTTGAAACCATTCCCTGTTGTCCCATCTTTCCATCCCTTGTCCCAAGTGCCTCTCCAGCTCTCCTGGAGCCCCTTTAGGCCGTGGAAAGGGCACTGAGGTCTCCTTCTCTTCTCTTCTCTTCTCTTCTCTTCTCTTCTCTTCTCTTCTCTTCTCTTCTCTTCTCTTCTCTTCTCTTCTCTTCTCTTCTCT